>NC_087093.1:7507500-8132500 GCF_963855985.1 Ostrinia nubilalis
TAGAACGTTTTTGTGCACTTTTTAAAATGAGTTAACCAAGTATATGGCTATTAGACTTGCACACGTCCGTCCGTTTTTTGTAGGATTAATATAATTAAGTAACATTTATTTTTTGCATTCGGCTCTTGGTCTAACCCAAACGAAACACGAACAACTAATGAACTAACAATGAACAAAGTTGATAAATTAGTAATATGTAAATAATGAATTTGTTTTACGAGCTGTCCCGGCGTACCCGCAAATTAATATAAAGTTGTTTAAGTGATTTATAAAATCGCAATATTAATTTTTGAAAGTAGGGTCATTGTGCTGGTTTTCTATCTAACTTCGGTTTTCGTCCATTTCACTGAGCTGCCATAAACACATGCGTAAAATTTGAATACAAAGTATTGTATTCACAGAAGGCAGTAGCCATCCCGCGCTAGTTTTGTTGCAATCTATAATGCATAAGCAACAGTTCTACCTAAATGAAAATGTAATTTAAAAAGTAGTGAGTTCCAAAAAATTACGTATGCGCGGCCATACACCGGTCACCGGTACATTGCAGAAATCATCGCGCTATAAAAAAACGTGCTGACAGGAAAAGTTTTTGGCACGTATGTCTAATTGATAGCATTATAAACACAATTTTAAGTGTTTATTAAACTTCTTCATACAAAATTACACAAATTACACAATCACATCAAACAGAGAATGGGCAGCAGCGCTCTCTGAAAAACATCAATCTTTTAAACTGCGATCTCCAACCCGCCTGCCTAGCGTGGAGATTATGGCAAAACCCTCCACTATAGTGGAGGAGGCTCATAGTCCAGCAGTGGACTGTAAAGGGCTGTTGATGATGATGATGATGATACAAAATTAAATCTTAGATGACTAACGGCCGAATACTGAAACGCTACTCAAATCTTTCACTCAGCTGACGGGCTCCTAAATTTAAGTATCCTTCAATTTTAAATGGTATTCTCAAACGCTACTCAACGGATTTGAAGCCGTGATCAGCTAAGCAGCTCTCAAATGTTTACATAATGGCAACATTTACCAAAAAAAAGTATGTTTTCATTTACACAAATGATAACTTTACGTCTTTTATCCATTACACGCAGCATCGTTTGGTTATGTATTGTCTTTTATGGAAATATAATCAATCAACTTAACATAGAACAGTTTATTTTTAGTTTCTATTATATATAAATCTCGTTTTATCATATAAAAATAATAATGCTTGCATTTTTATTTAATTAAAAAAATAATTTTAAATATGATACTTTTTATTGTTGAAATCTATTAAGTGGCGATCGTGGACCGAAACGTAACCACAATTGACATTTATCATTGTTGACTGACAGAGCATCAAATTGACAAATCAACAACTCTTGGAAATGCTGCTATGCGATGTCCCCTTAATCCTCAGAAATAGGCATGTTTATGTAAAGCGATTTCATAGCAGCTATTTTGGTTGTTACTTCGTGCACTATACGATGCACAGTTGGCTGTTAGATGTGGAAGATATCACCTAGTACACGTTCATAACTTCCCGTTGCGTAGAACAGTAGGGTTATAATAAGTATTTGGTCCACTGGTTGTATGGCATTTGGTGAGGGGTTTCAAAGAGCTTCCAAATTATGAATCCAGAAACAACACCGTTTCTTTAGAGACGCGGAACCTCGCTCGGAATTGCATGTCATTATAATAATATTTTTCAATAGCGTTCAGCCTTATTGCGTTCCTGCGATTAGATCTAGGTATTTCCTCGAGGCTCGAAAGAAATGATAACGATGACACACATTATTTACCACTATTTAGGTCGTTTTAGGTATAAGAATAGGATTTAAGATACCGCGCAAGCACTCTCAAATTTAACAGCTGCTTAAGACGATTTGACAGTTGTTTGAGTAATGCTTAGCGTTGAATGGCGTTTCAGTATGCGAAAATTCATTTAAGTGGCGTTTGAGTGCAACTTAATTTGAGAGGTGCTTAAAAATTGAGAACTGCTCAGATATTGTTTTGAGTATGCGAAATGTAAGTTTAGGAGCTGCTTAACTATTTGAGAAGCCGTCAAATATTTAAATGGCGTTTCAGTATTCGGCCGTAAGGGTCATTTTTTTAAAGCAAAGCTCAGGTCATATAGCAGGCAAATCAACTCGGAAAGGGATCAACAACGTATCGCCTTTTGTGGCATGGAGGTAATAGTGGAGAGGAAATATAGATCTATACAAAAATTCGACAAATTAATGACAAACAGCTGTTTATCTCTTTCTAACTTACCCCTGGTGATGTATAAAAAAAAGAAATAGATAATGTTTGGTCACAGTACTCATTCTGGCAACATTTTCATGTGACGTCACTAACTACCTGACTTGTGCCGAGTAGGTACCTACATACAAGATTTAAGAAAACAACATATTTATAGGCAATCAGCTGACAACTACACGCACACACACACACAAATACCTGTCAGCTGATTGCCTATATTGCGGCCATGTTGTTTTCTTAAATCGTGTATGTATTTATAATGCGTGTAAATGTGTGCGTAATGTACCGAGTACGTTTATTTTAAAGTTACGCCAAGTCCATGAGACATTGATATGTAACGTCAGTGTTTTGCGAGCTGTCATTGCCCTTCGCGCACTGTCATCGGCGAGGCAAGGCGTTTACGTTACGGTGCGGATTGTTTGTGCGTTGCAGTATGGACTTTAGTTGACTGCCTTTATGAGCACTCGAACGACATAAAATAATATGATACAATTATGTAAGGGTATTTTAAGATCACAAAGTTGGCAACTCCGATAGTTGGACGAAAACCAGCGCAAAGACCCTATCCTGTTTGACACCTATAATAATTGACAATAGCTGGCTCGGCGAACTTCGGCAAACTAATGTGTGACGTGAAGTGCCAAATCGCAGAAAATGTCGGAAGAAATACATGAATTTGCATGAATTATCAGCTTTCCGCCCGCGGCTTCGCCCGCGTGGAATTTTGTCTGTCACAGAAAAACTTTATCGCGCGCGTCCCTGTTTCAAAAACCGGGATAAAAACTATCCTATGTTCTTTCCCGGGACTCAAACTATCTCTATGCCAAATTTCATCAAAATCGGTTGCGAGGTTTAAGCGGGAAAGCGTAACAGACAGACAGACAGACAGAGTTACTTTCGCATTTATAATATTAAATAAAATAAATATAGTTGGGATAACAATAACCACTTATTTACCTCTCAGTGTCTTCAGGCAACTTAAAAAAAGTACATTGTGTGTTTTTATTATTATTTAGGCAGTTAAATACTGCACAGTATTTTTTTATTTTTTTTTCCATAATACAAGAGTACGCGTGCGTGTGTCAATGCTCGCTCGTATCTCGTATGTGAATTGTGACGCCTTGTCGAATCGCCTCCTGTAGGTGGGCTATCGTGCGTGTTTTGTTTTCGATGTGAACTCGCGGAGATGAACAGGCCTGGTGTGGCCTCCATTTTTGTAGCTTCATGTGTGCTTCGTTTATTTTACATTTTTTGCATTTTCCGTTCATTTTGATTAAGCGGTAGCCGTTGTGGGTTGCCATTTTTGCTAAAAAAAATTGTAATGCTATTTTCCGCCACACGCAGCCATTTACTTGAACAATATAAACCATAATATAAACTGAATACTTGGCTGTATACCATTGAAGTAATATTACTACGTATAGAACAGACATCGCGAACAAAATATGTACAGTGCGGGGTGCGGGGCGGGAATTTGACGGACAGCTGTCAGTCAAATCCATGACTATCAAGTTTCATAATTATAGCGATAAAATCTGCACCAGAAAATGTCGTACTTCATTAATAGGATTGCACGAATAGTGACGTTCCTGCGGTCGCCTCATCATAGACATTGTGAATCAATTGTGAAAATAAACAAATCGGCTAAATTGTGTTAAATTTTCATGGTGCTCAATAGCAAAAAGGTTCAGCTACTTACATTATTTTATTTTATTATATTGTGCGTTTCCTGTAATGTAATCTAAGCTCCCCTCCCTTAGACTAAAATTAGCCCTCCTAGAAAAGTGACAAAACGTAGCAGTTGAAACATTCGAAATCACTTCGCTCTGCCGTTTTTTGGTGTTAGTTACTTCACTCTGTGATGCGATTTTAAAATTACAACTGGCGATTCCGAATTCACAACTGAGGGGACTGAGGCTAATCGTGTTACTTGTGCTACAAGTGCGTATGGGCTTCATACTGATGCTTAAGCCATTAATTATTTTTCTTCCCGATTAAAATCTAATGTAATCGATAATCGCCTTGAGAATCGTTAACTGGTATTTTCTAATTCGATAAAAAAAATACCCATCTCTAGTTTAAAACTGTCATCCAACAGCGCACGAAATATTATGAGTTATAGATAATGATACCATTACAGAGGCGACACTTCGTTTACGTTTAGTTTCTGCCTATGGAATTGGATACTGTAAGGAAACATCGTCATCATCATTTTAGCTACTGGACGTCCACTGCTGAACAAAGGCCTCCTCTAATGATTTCCACATCGCCCAGTTGATAGTGGCCTGCACCCAGCGTCTTCCTGCTATCTTCAGTCAGTCCATCTTGAGATTTTAGAAAAATTCCCACTCGTCACGGTAGGAACAAAGCTAGGGATGACCCACGCCTTCATTCCAGAACCAATAAAATAACTGAAAGTCCAAAACTTTCAGTTATTTTATTGTCTCTATTGTTAACTATCTCAGTGGTTGAGTACACGTATAATAGCTGTGAGGTAGAAGTTACGGGACTATTCCCACCTCTCCTTTTCACCGCTGCATCTCCTGTGTAGCTAGCACCTAGACTAGTTGATTTAAAGCCAAGTTATATCAGTTTTTAGGTACTGACTTAGTGCATCTAAAAATGTAAAACTTTCTAGTTTTTTGTAACATTGAAAAATCTAAAAAGAAGCATCATTTTTTTTACGTTCAAGTGTTTCTAAGAAATTTAAATGGAAGCTTTTGATGACAACGTATTGCTTACTTT
Organism: Ostrinia nubilalis; assembly: GCF_963855985.1. Classification (NCBI taxonomy): domain Eukaryota; kingdom Metazoa; phylum Arthropoda; class Insecta; order Lepidoptera; family Crambidae; genus Ostrinia; species Ostrinia nubilalis. Next base: position 7,512,499 of record NC_087093.1, read on the forward strand.
TTCAGCTGTCGAACGAATCACTTTTATACTCATAGGTCCTGTACATCGGTAGATTTGGTAAATAAATGTATCCATCCGGACTCAGAAACTAAAAAAATTAAAATAGCTGTAATTTTTTAATACTGGATTTGTCGATTAAATTGATCATATTATTGCGCCCTAACGGGTCGGACACTGGTGACCAGACAAATAAAATAAATAAATAAAAATATTTATTTTCTTCACAATGGGCTTACAATTTGTTGTTGTTGAGACAATATTTGACAAGTTATTAGGTACACACGACAGCACATAGGAAAGATACGATAGTTTGTCATTCTGTGATATATTATTTGCTAGTGTGCTAATCGGTGCTTTGGCCTGGCATATCATATACCCGTATTGTGAAGACTGGTGCCTGAAGTAGGTTCTGAAAGAGCCTGTATTACAGGTCACCAGGGACTCACACACGGCATAATTACATTTGTGGCCTGTAGTGGATACTACTTATATCATTGTTACACTAAAAGTAGGAAGGTAATTTTATAATACTAGTCTATAAGTAAACAATTTCCAGAGTTAAGCTAAAGTGTATGTGTGTTTGTTGGGTGAGAGTGATGTGTTAGGTGTGTGTGTGTGTGTGTGTGTGTGTGTGTGTGTGTGTGTGTGTGTGTGTGTGTGTGTGTGTGTGTGTGTGTGTGTGTGTGTGTGTGTGCGTGTGTGTGTGTTGAGTGTGAGAGAGCGCCTTTATGGGAGAGCGTAAGAGGGAGACACCCACGTGACTAGGCTAAAGGCAGTGTTGCCAACAGCTACCAAAGGCTCGTAGCTAGGAATTTAACAGAAAGTTGCTAGATTGAGTATTTTTTTCTCCCTAAAAAGTAGCTAGAAGTAGCTGAATTCCGAAGTAAATAAAATACTAAAGAAATAAAACACTGAAGTAAATAAATCAGCTATAAACTTTAATCAACTTAACTTTAATACTGTGACTACTTAATTAACAAAAAAAAGAAGACAATATTTTGATTATCTACCGATTTAAGTGAGTCGAATCGTAATTGCTAATACTAATTTTTTTTGTCGGGTATGCCGCTACCATAACTTTGTAAAAATATATCATAATCAATAGTTGCTAGAAAAAGTAGCTAAAAAGTTTAGCTACAAGTTAAAAATTAAAAGACACACTGTACAATTATTATAATTTTAGCCTATCTCGTGAGCTAGGTGTCAATGATTAGGGTGATTTACTAACTAACCAGTCGCATACGAACAACAGCAGTGAGATTCAAACAAGTTTGATCCATGATGCCGCACGACTATTGTGTGAGCCCACCCGTAACCCAAGCTTATTTAGCTTAACACAAGGGGCTGGACGGGACTATTAGTAATTTGTACAATACAAAGTGCTTATAATCTTTAAAAAAATCTTTTTAGTGCTGTATTTAACCTTCCTTTCGTATACTGATTTATGCGTCAGTGTCAAGTCTGCGATTTTTATTCTTTGAAATTTTCGTAAAATGGCTGCCGCCGCGGTGACGCCTTGTAATTAACAAATTAAAATTAAATTAGTGTTTTAAAGTGCATAAATGTACAACTTAATGGTAAAAAGTCATTCCTTGATTTTTACTTAATATGTATCTGTGGGTCTAGTCAAAACGCACTTTAAAATCGCAAACCCATCGCAAACCAGTCGCAAACAAATAAAAAAATCGCAAAAGAGGTCGATAACAAAAAAGGCTTAGTCAAACGGCAAAAAATCGAATCGCAAAGCCCTACCTATCGATAATCGAAAGACTGGATTGAAATTTCCCATACAAAGGCTTAGCCAACATGCATTTAAGACTCAATCAAAATCGAATCGAATCGCAACACCCGCCATTTTCATTGCGATTACTAAAACCCCGGTGATAAGCTTGGATTCGATCGAAAACCAATAGGGTGAGTTGCACCACCTAACTTTAAACGTAACTATGACGTTAACCGGTGTTTTTTGTATGGAGTTTGACAGATTTTAGACGTTTGTCAAAGTTAAACTAAGATGGTGCAACCCACCCTAAGGCTGTTTTGACAAATCCGCATCGCGATGTCGTTTTGACAGCTAGTTTGACAGCGAAGCATAGACGTAAACAGAGAGCAGAAAGAAGGAAGAAACTAATTTTAAAAAAAAAAGCTAGAAAAAGTAAAAACAATCGCAAAGTCATAGACATTTTTTAACTTTTATTCGATTTTGAATGAACTTTTATATCGCCGCGTCGTTGGTGGTTCAATGTGCATTTTGGCTGCCATTTTCCGATCGAATCGAATCACTGGTGACGCGGCGACTGACATTAGTGAAAACTTCACATTGGTTTGCGATGGCATTTTGACTAGACCCACTGTGGGTCTTCTTCCTTCTTTCTGCTCTCTGTTTACGTCTATGCTTCGCTGTCAAACTAGCTGTCAAAACGACATCGCGATACGGATTTGTCAAAACAGCCTTAGGGTGGGTTGCACCATCTTAGTTTAACTTTGACAAACGTCTAAAATCTGTCAAACTCCATACAAAAATCACCGGTTAACGTCATAGTTACGTTTAAAGTTAGGTGGTGCAACTCACCCTATTGGTTTTCGATCGAATCCAAGCTTATCACCGGGGGTTTAGTAATCGCAATGAAAATGGCGGGTGTTGCGATTCGATTCGATTTTGATTGAGTCTTAAATGCATGTTGGCTAAGCCTTTGTATGGGAAATTTCAAACCAGTCTTTCGATTATCGATAGGTAGGGCTTTGCGATTCGATTTTTTGCCGTTTGACTAAGCCTTTTTTGTTATCGACCTCTTTTGCGATTTGTTTATTTGTTTGCGACTGGTTTGCGATGGGTTTGCGATTTTAAAGTGCGTTTTGACTAGACCCGCTGGAGTTATTTGAACAGTATTTTCGTCTATAGGATGGCATATTTCAAAAAACAAAACTGCACTCAAGCGTGTTGTCACAGCAACCGCTGAGCACATACTAATTGAATTTCGGTCCATGGACCTGTTTGCGTGCCAGAAACAGTCTAGTTGACATGTCTTCTCTAGTACGTAGTACATTATAACTCAATGCTGTATACCATAATAACTTTGCCTTTTCCTAAAAACGAAAGAATCGAAAAAGAAACTCGTTCTGTTCTGTCAAAGTGACAATAGATGTCAACTTGTCAAGTGTCAACTGTCAAGTTAAAAAAATAGAAATTCGTCTATTTCTTTTGTGTCTGCCTGTGAATAATCCAATTTAATCCCCATTAATAAAAGCGGTTTCAAAAAATTTAAGATACAAAAAATGGCACCAAAAGCTGGTGGTGATTCTGCGAAGGTTAATTCTGCTGTCTACAAAGATAAAAGTAAACCGACAGATATACGCCAGAGTAATATCAATGCCGCTAAAGGTATCAAAACATCTGTTTCTTTTTATCGAAATTAATAATTGTATAGGCTCTTAAAAGTGTATACTAATTACCTATTCAATAGCATTCAATCTAAACTTTATTTTTCATAAAAATAAAACTAATATCATTTTTATAAACTTATCTTTTGTCGTATTACGATGACTAATAAACTTAACATCGATCTAGTTTTTCTTTACTAATTATCTGTTATATCATAAAATAACCCTGTAACCTTTTTTCCAGCCGTATCAGATGCCATTCGAACTAGTTTGGGACCCCGTGGTATGGATAAGATGGTTAGTATTTTGTCTAATTATTATGATAGTAATTTTCAATAAATAGTTAGGTATACAATCATGACTTACTGATGATTATCATGACTTTCTATTCAAAAATTAACAATATAAAGGTAATTGATAAAATTAATCCTCAATTCATTTACAGATCCAAGCAGCCAATGGGGAAGTGACTATTACTAATGATGGAGCTACTATCTTGAAGCAAATTAGTGTTGTCCATCCTGCAGCCAAAATGGTAATAAATTAATTAATTTAACAGCCATAATAGTTTTTGTTTTTTTATTTAATATTCTCATCAGATGTCCCATCTTTTCTCCATAATAATGTTTTGGTTTGTGTTCAAGCTGGTTGAGCTGTCCCGTGCACAAGACATAGAAGCTGGAGATGGGACTACATCAGTTGTTGTGATTGCTGGAGCTTTACTGGATGCTGCTGAGAAGTTACTGCAGAAGGGTATACACCCTACAGTGATATCTGATGGCTTCCAAAAAGCCTTGCAACTAGCTTTACAGGTAAACAATTCAGTTGTGACTGTGCATAATAATAATACTTAATAATTTTATATGAACTGCTTTCTATTTATTTATTATGGTAAAATAGCATAATAACTTTAATTTTTCTGATACATTTTCTTTTTAAATATTATTTTCATAAATTTTAATGCCACTTGTGGTCTAAACTGAATAAATATTTTTGATTTTGATTAGATTTTTTATTATTATATTTTATTATAACACAAGTTTTCTTAGAGATATGTGAATTATTTCAATTTCATTAATGTTTATGTAGGTGGTGGAAGGCATGTCTACTCCTGTGGATCTGGCAAATGAAGATGCTTTACTAAAAGCTGCTGCAACATCCCTTAATTCAAAAGTTGTGTCACAACACTCAACTATTCTAGCACCAATAGCTGTACAAGCGATCCGTGCAGGTATGTACAGTTATTTAAGCCTTGTAAACATTTCATACATTCATAAGCCAGCATATTATGTCCAATATTGGACATAAGCTCATAATTGAATCAGTATCTTTGTATCAAGAAAAGTTACATTTGCTGATATCGATGGCTCCTACGTATACTGGCGTAAGTGAAAAAAGTAAATTTTACAGGAGAGCCATTTTAGTGGCCAGAACCATATTTTTGGGTCATATCTTCTGACCTACTAAAACGAATTTAATGAAATTTCACATTTAGCCTTAACATGTAATGCTTTTGCTACTGCTGTTATCAATTTTTATATTTTTCTTATATATTTTGAGATTTTACGCATTGCCCTTTTACGTCGTCACATTTCTATAATTTCATGTATATTGTTCAACGTAAAGAGACTTAAATGACAACGTAAATATAATATTTTAAGCGATTACTCTCTTTATTTATGCATGTAATTATTTTAATTGTTATCATGTGCTATATCAATAAAAAATCAGTTAGAAAAAGTTGTTTAATGTATCGTTATTACGTTTTAACGCAAATACGCCCATATACTGTGCTCGAGATTTAGTTAGGTCTTTTAACATAATGTGTCATATTTTCAAAAATTATAAATAACTTGAAAAAATCGAACTGCCTAAGGCGGGAATTGAACCCACGATGCCTTAGGCAGTTAGATTTTTTCAAGTTATTTATAATTTTCAAATTAGTTTGAGATGCGACTCTTAACGCTAAAAATTAAATAACTATATAATGTGTCATAATTTATAAATAAAACAATTTGCTAAATATTTTCGTGGCTTTATTTAAGGTTTGGATTATAAAAAATATATATTTATGTAAGCAACTACTCGTATAGATTGACGAATCGTATGATTGGGCTTTATACGTGGCGTAGTTTTGCACATACGCCTATTTGCCTAAAATTTTATTTTGTATCTAATGGAAAAAAATTTTTTTTTCTTACTGACGTTATAGATTACAGCAAAATGAAATCATTGCTTAAATAATTGGAAAAAGGCGTAAGCGGCAGTTTCGCCTTTATACGTAGGAGCCATCGATATAGTAACCATAAACGCAGGCAACAATTTGATGCATGCCCCTCATGAACGCCCTTTTTATTGTTTTTACATAAAACAATTATCAACAGTTATGGACCCTATACCTGGAGGTGTTGGTGCGCGAGTAGACTTGCGTGATGTGAAAGTTATTGAGCGGATTGGTGGAACCGTAGAAGACACTGAACTGATCCAAGGGCTGGTCATCCCTCATCGTGCTTCTAATGTGAATGGTCCTCATCGCATAGAAAAGGCTAAAGTTGGACTTATCCAGTTTTGCATTTCACCGCCTAAAACTGACGTAAGTGTTTGTGTACACTTTTTTAAAAGCATATTCAATCATAGAAACCTGTTATCAAGTTATCAGAATACAAATTAAATAAAAATAATATACATTTCAGATGGATCACAATGTTATTGTATCAGACTATGCTGCAATGGACCGTGTGCTAAAAGAGGAACGTCAGTACATTTTAAATATTGTCAAGCAGATTAAAAAAGCTGGTTGTAATGTTCTGTTAGTGCAGAAATCAATCTTAAGGTAATTTCACCAATTAATATTAGAATAGTTTTCTTTCTGTATACCTTTATTTACGCCCAGTGAGCTCACTATCCAATACTTACTTAGCACCCACCACCACCACCACAAGCTCCTTGGCTAGATAATATCTGCTTTCCAATTTATTACTGCTTTTGTAATATTTTTGTTTGTTGTTTAATTTCAGAGATGCTCTTAGTGATTTGGCTATTCATTTCCTTGATAAGATAAAGACCATGGTCATCAAGGACATTGAACGTGAAGACATTGAGTTCGTTTGCAAGACTTTGGGATGTCGTCCGATAGCCTCACTTGACCACTTTACAGCAGAAAATTTGGTAAACGTGGACTTGGTTGAAGAAATCAATGAACCTGGTGGAAAGTACATCAAGGTAAACTTCTATAATCATTTGTTCATTCATGATTAAATAGAAAACATTTCATTTGCATCAGTAACATTAGAAGCCCCGAACATTATTTTCATATCCTTTGAAACACCACACCTACAGTCTCTAGTGTGTCATGAACCCACTGCAGTTCAACGGCAAGAGCATAAGTATCAGTACTAAAAATTGTGCCCTAATATGTAAAAGTCTGTTCTGCTAACTAACAAGCTTCATCTAGCTTTACATTAGAGATGAAACGGATAGTTGTTTGGCCGGATATCGGATACCGGATATCCGGCGAGCTGCTAGGCCGGATAGCCGGATATCCGGCGGCCGGATAGTTGTCCCATTGTCATATTGCATGTCGTAACGAGTTTAGCGCTGCACAGGTGCTTCGAACGCGATCAGTAGGTCTAGTAGACTAGACAAGTCACACTTTTCGAAAATCGAATTCGTTCGAATAGAATGTCAGATTTTGCCACTCGTCTAAGGGGCAGATCAATTCGGGTGATTTCGGTTGCCATCGTGAGTATGTGATTGAATAGCGAAAATTCAATTAGTTTACTTGCTGCGTAATCTGAATGAACTGCATTACAGGGTGACTTTGAAATCATTCTTTTTAATTTAAAAAGTGGCATCGTCAGCAAACATGACACACAAATGGTCTACGACACGAGGAAATTCATTTACATAAACTAGGAATAGAAGAGGTCCCAGAATACTGCCCTGCGGCACTCCAAGATTGATGTTTTCATAAATTGACTGTACTCGTTTAATGGTCTTTGATTTTTTGTCATAACTGTCGAGTATGGTCGCCTGAACTCTATTTGTGAGATATGACTCCATCAAGCTCAAGGCACGCCCACGGATTCCTATATGATCGAGTTGTTTTAATAAAATTCTATGCACTACACTTTGCTTGAGTATATTAAATATGGCCATTGTTGTATTTTTATGTATTCGTCATTAGAGTGAATAGCCCAGAAAAGAAATTAGTTTTTTGAAAGGCTTAATATGGCTTTTTTGTAACTTTTTGGACTTTAGATAAAAACCGCCATTATTATAAGCCATTTTATTGATATTTGACTCAAAGATTAATGTGTTTCATTTTATTATAGGAAAATTTCGTAGTTTTTTTAATATCCGGTATCCGGCCGGATAGTGAGCTACTATCCGGTATCCGGCCGGATAGTAAATTTAGGCCGGATATCCGGCCTACCGGATAGTTGCCGGATATCCGTTTCATCTCTACTTTACATATTGTGCTGGAGTCTGGTAATACATAAGGTGCGCGCACGCAGATGACCGGGTGCAACCAGGGCGGGCGCACGGTGTGCGTGGCGGTGCGCGGCTCCAGCGGCGCCGTGGTGGCGGAGGCGGCGCGCTCGCTGCACGACGCGCTGTGCGCCGTGCGCTGCGTGGCGCGCCGGCCCGCGCTGCTGCCCGGCGGCGGCGCGCCCGAGGCGGCGGCCGCGGCCAGCCTGGCGCGCGCCGCCATCGCCGCGCCCGGCGCCGACCACTACTGCCTGCGCGCCTACGCTGATGCGCTCGAGGTCGTGCCGTCGACGCTCGCCGAGAATGCTGGTGAGTGCTATTTTATTCAGTTTATAATATACTGGCCTTTGTAGCCAGTCTCTACTCCACTTTGTAGGTAGAGACACCAAGTTTTGCCAACATGTTTAAATTTTATCCTTGCAAAGCTTTTGGCACGAGTCCCGACTGGGACAACAATTAGGAAACGAAAAATATGATCCAAATGCGGATTACAACACCTATCGTGATAAGCCGTCTTCAGGTTTATCTGTAGCTGTAGTCAGTTCATTGATTGATTTGGGAGATAATCCTATTCGGACCGTTCGTTATCTGCCAGCACTATTGTCGCCACTGAATTCCACTCGTTGCTTCTATTGGATTGGGTTTACGCTTAGGGTATTGGGTCAGGGGCCCGTGCATTTTGCCAGCCCTGCCGCCCTGTAGTTACGCCACTGAGTCTGATTAACTTATCACCATTGAAATTATCTTATTAATTTATCACACTCATCTTCATCGATGCACAGGGCTGAGCCCCATCGAGACGGTGACGGAGCTGCGCGCGGCGCACGCGGCGGGCGCGGAGAGCGGCGCGTGGTCGGGCGCGGGCGTCAACGTGCGGCGCGGCCGCGTCACCGACATGCGCCACGAGCACGTGCTGCAGCCGCTGCACGTCACCGCCTCCGCGCTCGCGCTCGCCACCGAGACCGTGCGCGCCATACTCAAGATCGATGACATCGTAAGTCACGGACTGCCACTTACACCTAACACCACTATAAATAGTACTTTACTGCCTTTTTAGTGTAGGTTGCACGAGAAGGAAATGGATGAATTTTGAGTCATGCATGAGTGGATTTGCACTTGTCTGAATGTCAAATTAAAAATGTATTTCTTCTACATTTAACTATTGGAGATGATTATGTATTGTTTCATTCAAATATTTTCTAAAACGGCTTACCTACATTTTTTTACTGTGACGCCCCCACAAGTCTTTTTGCGACGCCCAAATCTCAAAATGGGGCTCAAGTTTGGAAATTTCGACACATCTCTCTCTCTCTGCATTTATTTTCGATCGCCTCCCAACGCCCGCGTCCTTGGGATAAGGTCGAGAAGCCCTGTTCTAATAATTTTATTATTAGCTAAGAAATAATAATTTGTAGTGATTAAATTAGCATTTAGAGTTGCTACTCAAACTAATTAAAAATAACTTGAAAAAATCGAACTACCTAAGGCGAGAAATTATTATTTAGTGTGTGATTGCAACATACTTATTGTTTTCTTTTTTGTTTCAGGTGAATACATTGAATTAACAACTTGATGACCATTATTCTTCTTTTAGCTGATAGAAATTTGAAACAGCATTTATTGTGTCTTAATGCTTCCGTCTAATACTATCAATGTAATACCTATAGATGGATAGGTGACTGTCTACCAAGGAACATTATTAATTTAATATATTAATGTCACAATGTAAGATAAATACATTAATTTTGTGCTTTTATTTTATTATATTTCGCACGTATATTATCTGCGGGCTTAAACCTTCACTAATTATTAGTTTGTTCGAAATAAAGTATTAATATCCAAATATTGTCACTTATTTTATTATCCTACTAATATTATAAATGCGAAAGTTAGGATATCTGGATGTTTGTTACTCTAACGCAAAAACTGCTGAACGGATTTTGATGAAACTTTACAGTATTATTGTTTGTAACCCAGAATCGTGGGTCTGAAGTGTAGTAGTTTAACGAGACCCACGTCACCAGGGGTATCATGGGTCTGCAGTGCGGAAACGCGTGCGGTGCGCCCGCGCAGGCCCTTTACCGGCGTGTATTTGTTTTTAAGCTATACCTGTAGGTTCCTCTTCTTGACAGTTTGTTGTAGGTACATCAAACTATTAGAGATGAATTCTTATAGATAATTTTTTTCAAAATATATTTTGTGAAATAAAAAGCTATCTTTAACCCTTATTCAAATAAAGGTAGATATATTACCACTTCGTTTACTTTTAAAAAAGGATCCTAATTTTCGATATAGTGATACTTAAAGATATCGTGGTCACTTATTTATATTTTTAAATATATTTTTTTACTTATCTATGCCATCTTACAACTTTTCAACGTCATTTGTCACTGTCAGGTAATGTCAAAGTCAACCAAACGGTTTTGGTGTGAAAAATTTCAAGTTTTTAGCGCGCGTTTTTGGTATTTTTGAAACTTTGTTCAACGAAAATTCTGATAAGTGCTTTTTCGATTCAAAATCCTAAACTATAACATTAATTGTATAGTCTCACTTATAGGCAGCGTCTGCAATTGATTTATTCATATAGTTTAGACATTTTAAAGAAGTGGTAAATAGTTTACCACTGTCCGATCCCGTCTTGACAAAAGTTTGATGATATATAAAAATAACTGTTGTTTTTTGTATGTGCACAAATAAAACTAAATAAATATTTGGAGAAATTTTAAGTTATTTTGATAACTGTTTACGTAACGTTTTGACATTACGTAATTAGTGAATTTATTGTTAGTTTCAGACTCAAGGTAAGCATAATAATTGTAAGCATAATGACCAATATTAATAAATATTATTTTTATAAAAACAATATTATTTCATTCCCAAAATATTTAATAAAATATAGGTAGAACCAAGAGGAAGTCACTAGTCAAGAACCAAAAATAAACCAAAACGGACAATGGTAACTATTTTACCACCAACATTGAATAATTTGTAGTCATGAATGGATAATGGTAAATTATTTACCACCCAAAAAACTACCCCTTCCCCTATTTTTTAATAAATTTTGATCAAAAATATGAAATAAGTGACCCACAAATACCCAAAATCCACTTCAACTTTGTAAAAAAAATGCATACCAGCTCGCATTTGAATAAGGGTTAACTACAAGTTGTACATATTTATTTATCGTTGATAAGGATGTATCTGGTTAGCAGATTTTATGTTGGTCTTGATGGCTGATGGTGCTTTAGGCAACGTCGGTGCTGCCGGTCCGGGTTGCGGGGTAGGCCCGCGCGATGGACCCATGCCCATAGGACCGACACCAGCTGGGACTATTGCAGGCATTCCAGGTCGCAGCCCTTTGCCAGTCCCTACAGCTGTCACCAATGCATGCGTGTCGGCGAGGATATGAGTAGGTTGCATACCTGTAAACAAGAACAAATCAAATAGATACTCAGGTGTAATAAATTAAAAATAATCTTACCCAAATATTATCTCAATAGAATTAGGTTATAGGACATCACAATGAAACAACCTTGAGCCAAATTGGGTAGGTCCCCCATATGTGATAGTTTTAAAGAATATTACCTACATTAAAACTTGAAGAGTAACAACAAAAGAACAATAATTCCTTTCATTAGGTAATAACTAGAAATTAGATTACTGAACTGTTTTTGTATGTGTATATCAATGTGTGCGCAATTACCTGCTGCTCTCATGGATTCTCCTTCCCAGTCCTCGCGACCCTTGGATATAATTTCCCATACATGACTAACCACTTTAGCAAATTGAGCCACTTGTTTCTGTAATTAAATAAAATTGACAAAAAAAATACATAATCATCTATAGACTCACATTATTTTTCATAAATTAAATGCTCAATCTATTTTAGATAGGTGAATATTCCAACATTGACACATACATTTACAATTTGGTCAAAACAATCAGAGTTTATGAAACTGATAACCTGATGATTGTTTTATTAAAAAAATTGTAGTGGTTTTAATATCTTTTTGTAACTTTACCTGTGCTGTGTCATAGCTAAGTGTGCTAGCTTTATGATTAAATTGCTGAAGCCTTTGCTCAGCTTGTGGTTCAGGCTTTGTTCGTAGTAAATCTGGAACTAGATCATGGGTACATGCTGGCACCCTCCCTTCTGTCAGTCTAGCCAATGCCTCATCTCGTTCACAGCCCAGTTGAAGTGGTAAAACAATACGAGAACGTAAGGACATTGCTATTTCTGCTTGTAAAATTTTACTCAATCCAGTAAGCTAGAAATGAACAGTGGACATTAGTTAACATAATAATATAGATTTAATAAGAAAATAATAACAATCTTATTATTTACTTACATGTCCAGATAGAATAGCATAATTATCTAGGAAAGTAGGCCAGTTTATAGTTTCATATTCAGTTTCTAATTTTGTAATGAGAGCCTGTATTGCACCTTTCAAATCATTCACTCTATTTAATATAGCTTGTATAGTAGCCTCTAATTGTTTTTCTTCTCGTTGTTGCATATTCATGTTCATGTTCATTGTGGAAGCAAACTAAATATAATTAATGTATATTTTATTTGTTAGTGTTAATGTGACATAAAATAACCAAAAGATATTATTTATCACAATCCAATCGAGAATATAGAATAATTATTAAATTATATTATTTTGTGAATTTTATGGAATTGAAACTAAAATGCTGATGATAGTGCCTGACGCTTTTTTTGATAATAAAAATGACAGCAGTGTTGTTCCTGACAAATTTAGGGTTGCCGTATTCTAATTCCAAAATTGCCGTATTTTTAAGGAAAACTAAAAAAAATTGCCGTATTGTACAAAATGTTTAGTTGGTAGGTTTAAATTAAAAAAAATACAAGTGATGTATTATGTACTATGCGTATACTGTTATACTACATTTAAACTTACTTATTTTATTCGTCACTTAAAGGTTTTGAATAGTTGTCCTAGAACCTACCCGAATAAAAGTGAAGAATCTACCAAAAAGAGGAACTAACGATTTTAGACATTAACAACTCGGAGATAAGGTTGCATTTGATTAAATTCTGTTGACGTTTCTTTTATATGGTTCACAAGTTGGTGTGTTCCATTAAATGAAATATATTTTTGATTACTAAAATTCATGAAAAACTCATAAAACTCAACCTTAATCAATTGCCGTATATTTTGATACGGTAATGGAAGAGCTGCCGTATACCGTATTTATGGTGCCTAGGATGCCTAAATGCCGTATATTACGGCAATTGCCGTATCAAGAACAACACTGAATGACAGACAGACAGACATGTTTTTTTTTATTTGTCAGTTTGATAGTGATGTGCCTACTAAAGTCTAATCAAATTAGATATCGATAATCGATATTTAGATTATCAAGACAATTTTACATTGACATAGTAATGTAGAGAGAAAGCAAAACTGCAAAGTAGCTGTAAGTATGCAATCGGCTGACAAATATTTCGAGTAGTCAATCATTTTTCAGCTGATTGTCTTACGATTTAGGAAAGGAACATGGCGGCCATGCCTATTGCGGCCATGTTCCTTTCCCAAATCGTATATGTACCAAACCAAGCACGTTTATTTTAAAGGTTTGCCCGGTCCATAGAGTATACGTCAATACTGTCGACTGTCAACCACAGCTGTCCTACTGTCGTCCTGTCAATAGTGTCAATCAATTTTAGGAGGAGGAGGCTTGGTGGGGGGCCCACCCCTACTCCCAAAAGCTTCTTTATAACGCCATCGTTCGCAGCCACTTTGATTACGCGTCTTTTCTTCTAGACCCTTGCAATAAAGTTCCCCTCGATAAATTAGCTAAAAGCCAGTCAAAGTGCTTACGTATTATTTTGGGAGCCATGAAATCTTCGCCTATAAACGCGTTACAAGTTGAGTGCGTTGACCCTCCCCTCTATTTACGTAGGCAATACCTCAGCGACCGTTTCTTTGTCAAGGTCGCTCAGAATGCTTCCCACCCTCTTTTAGAAAAACTTGAGCTTCTCTCATCTCCTAATAATCCATCATCTTCTCAAAAAACCCCTTGCATTCTGCTAAGCTTCCAAAAATTTGGTCGTCTCCCATGTCCCATTACTAAAATTACTACTTTCCCCCTCTTCTCAAACAGCTTCGAATCCTTAATATTTCAACCCCCTATTATTCTAAATTTTGGTATTTCAAAAGACTCTCCTACAGCTCCTCAAGAATTCAGAAATATTCTGTCCGAACACTGGCAAGGATGGCTCACGATGTACACAGATGCGTCCAAGCTCGCTGATGACGGCTGTGTCGGCGCCGCAGTGTGGATACCTGTGTATAAAGTCGCACTTAGCTTTAAATGTCCCCCGGTTACATCGGTTTTCACCGGTGAAGCTACAGCTATCTTAGAAGCCATACTTTATGTGAAATCCCATTCGTTAAATAACGTTTTAATCTTCTCGGACTCCCTTAGTTGCCTACAATCAATTTTGGCTAACCCTTTCAAATGCAAAGTAAAATTCCCCACAGTTCTAAAAATAAGACAAGCCCTTTTCGATTGTCGACTGAAGGATATCAACATAGTATTGGCTTGGATTCCTAGTCACAGAGGAATCCCAGGTAATGAATCTGTCGACTCGTGTGCTAAACATGCCATATCCTTTGGTTCACTAGAACACTACTTTTTATTCTCACACGATGCTGCATCTCTCTCTCAAGGCCATCTCTATAAATCGTGGAGAACTCATTGGGATAACTCAAAAAGGTTGGCTGGCAAATATTATGCAGATATTCAAAAAGATATTCCCCCTAAACCTTGGTTTTTTAAATACAAACACCTTCCTAAAAGCTCTGTTTCAATTATATGTCGGTTGCGAATTGGTCATGCGTGTACTCCGGTTCACCTAGCGAAGATGCATATAAAGGATAGTTCCTTGTGCGAATGTGGCTTAGACGAAGGCACAACCAATCATATTTTTTTTAATTGTCCAAACATAGGTTCCTCCTTATTAGATTTCCTCCCTGACAGCGTCCCTCGCCCTACTAATATTAAATGTTTACTAAACTCCATGAATCCTCCGCTTTTAAAACAATTATCAAAATTTATCCAATCCCGAAAAATTCGCTTGTAGGTATAATCAAAATTATTTTTCCCCTCCCAATCTCCCATCCTACCCTCCTTCTCCCACTATTTTAACCCCTGTATTATGTATATATTTGTGTTGTCTCAATTTGTGACGTCTTTTTTGTTTTGTTTTAGGTACTCACACAAATAATTTCGCTTATTGTTAAAAACTTAAATATTTTCTCTTTTTTTTTTTTTTTTTTTCTCTTAAAACCCTGTAACTTTGTCAAAGCTGTTTACGTGACATTGGCGAAATCATGGTTCTCAAAACCAAGCCGTCGCCAAAATAAAAGAAGAAGAAGAAGAAGGAAAGGAACGAACTTGTAAAATTTTTGGAGTTCAAGTGGAAATAGTGATTAATAATAAATTAATTTAATTGAATTTATTACGAGCACCATGGACGAGATCGAAGAAGAGGCCAAGGCAGCTGCAGAAAAAATGGTTATGAATATGATGCAAAGGCCTGGACAACTTGAAAAAGTACGTATAAAGTACTTCTAAACACAGGTTTAATATTATTTAAACTTTATCAGTAATAAATAATTGCAGTGGAAACTATTATCACTTACATTCTTTTGAATTTTATAAAATTTTTGTGTAATTGGGGATGTACTGTAGATAATTTGCGCCACTTTATACATGTACTTACTTTCTGACTGAAGTTTTACGGTTGCTTTGAGTTTTCTTTAGTTGCCGCTCCACACATTGATTGCCTATTACGTACTTACTGTTCTATGGTCTTGAGACTAGTTGAGTTGAGTTCTATTTTGATCTATGTCATAATAATTCAATTGACCCTAAATAGGTATGTGAGATAATTAAAGCTGACTCATCATGATTTGGGTTCACAAAACATGCACTCTCAATTATTATGCTGTTTGTTTTAGGTTGAGCACTATAAAAAGAGAATTACCCATAAAAAAGCTTCAATTGAAGCTCAGTTGAAGTCAGCAGTCCAAGGAAAGCTGGATGGCGTCAGTGTTGGTCTTAAACAGTTGCAGGAATGTCTGGACGATGTTCAGGAAATTAGTGTAAAGTAAGACTTCTCAGTAGTTATTTTTTAGTCTTTAACATACTTGTATCATTACCAACATTGATCTGGAATTCTTCTATCAACCTGAAAATAAAATGTTTTAGTCGAATTTGTTTAAAACATACAGAATATGGATCAACAATAATATTTATATTTTGTAAAGGTAGTATAGGACCTTCCATTTTTTTATTTTTATGTTTGATATTGAGTATAATATAATATAGTAAACCCTGTAAATGTTTAATTTGATGTTTCTATAATAGCTGTTACTCATAACACAAAGATAAAAGTATAGAATACAGCTTAAAATGTTCACTTTGTAAATTAAAATAGTATTACATGACAACTACCGACTAATGAATTATTAATTTAGTAATCATTCATAATTTAGGATGGATGAATTAGAGGAGCTGTTAAAAGGAGTTCCTCCTCTGGTTGCGTCCCTGCAAGCTGTGAGGGAGGAGGACTCCCGGCACTCGCAGTACGTCACTGCCATGGACAGCTTGAAGCACATCTTCACGGTCCCTGAAAGTGTTGCCAAAACAAAGCAGTGGATTGGAGAAGGAAAACTGTTACATGCCCACCAGGTAACAAAGTTGCATTTGTGACTCAATGAAAAAGTTTTGTTTCAAAGCCATTCTTTGAACCATAAATTGGTTTTCAAAAGATTAATTTGTATGAAATGGTTCAAGGTGTTCAAAGCATCCATCCAAGAATAATATGTGTTTATATCTTCATGTTCACCTATAAGTATACAGATACTTTATTTACTTTATACATAGACATTATTTATTTTTAGTGCCTGAATGATTTGGAGAACTCTAGAGATGATTTGTTATATGAATTACATAGATTGCCAAACCAGTCATCACATGACAAAATTATGTTGAAGGCATACTTTGAAGATGTAGAAATGGTTTCAAATCTACTTGAAAAACAAATAAAGCTTATTTTGGCAAGAACTTTGAATACTGTTCGTAAAGAGCCCACTGTTATTGTGACTGCATTAAGAATTATTGAGAGGGAGGAGAAAAGAGATCAAATGGCTTTACAGGTTTGTATCATTTTAAAACTAAATCTATTATGTGCATTGTTTTCTTCAATAAAAATAGACAAAAAGTAGGACTACATGGTTTTTTATGCACATCTTATCTATTGTGTGTATTTTTGTAGTGGCATATTGTTTTTCAACTCTGTAGTTTATTTGTGTCATCCTTTACCGCAAATAATTACTGATTATTGTTCAGTTTCCATAATGTTGTATGTTTTTGTATTTTAAAATGATTTTTTATTTACAGCAACAGTCTCAAACTGGTTTTATGCCGCCTGGTCGCCCTAAGAACTGGCGCACCAAAGCTTTTGAGGTGTTAGAATGTGCCGTCGCTCAACGTATCGAGGGAACCCGGGTGGATGAGCGAGAGGACAATAAGCTGTGGCTGGTTCGCTACCTCGAGTTGACGAGACAACTCATTTTGGAAGACTTGAGAGTAGTTAAAACGCTTTGTGTACCGTGCTTCCCGCCGCACTACGACATAGTCAATAAATATGTAAACATGTACCACACATGTCTGTCGTCCAGTGTAAGTGTTTAGTAATTTAAAAAATCATTTAAAATAGGGAATTAACAAAGACAGTTTGGCCACCACGCGTCGTCGCGTTGCGCCCTTTCTCCAGTAGAGTCCTTCTCCTTTATCAAAACTACTGTACTACTTACTATAAAACGAAACAGTTAGTACTAAGTTCATGGCGTAACATAATATGTTAAATTATTATACATTTTCGTTTGCAGCTACAAGATGTAGTTCAGACTGGTATAGAGGGCAATGAATATGTTACCTTGCTATCTTGGATCCTGAACACATATCCTGGGCACGAGTTGATGGGAAGCTTGCAACTTAACATTGATGTTTCTAAACTGCCTCCTTTGCTCAGTGAAGAAATTATGCAAAAACTACAAGATGAATACTTACAGGTACCTATTGTATGATGTGATTATTGTAATGTAATTGTAAGTTAACTTAAAAACTTATTGTTATGCAATATGTGTACAGAAAATGGAATCAAACTACATGGAATGGATGGAGAAAACTCTCGAGTCGGAGCGAGCAGAGTGGAGCGGACAAAGGGCCCCCGAAGTGGAGCCACACTCTAACGCCTACCACACGCATGCACCCGTCATTATTTTCCAAATGATTGATCAAAACTTGCAGGTAAATATGGAATCAAAAATAGCTTTTTTGTTATGAAAAAAATTATAGGTACATACTCATGTTATGTTAGACAGGGACAGACAGAACCTAATAGGTACTACGTCGTTTCTTTGAATTTTCAAATATCAAGGGAAATTCAATAGCCTCAAAAGACTGGCAATATTTACGAATTATTATTTTCAGGTGACAGAAACAATAAGCAAAGAAATAACATTTAAAGCACTGCTGCTGAGTATAGATCAAGTTACTCGATATGGAAATATGTATAGGGAAGGCGTTATACAATTTAAGGTTTGTAATTTTTGCTATTGCATAATATAGTGTTTATAATGCCAACTTACAGGGGTGAATTTTTACAAGTATTTTTAATTTTTAGAACAGCCATTTCGCTGATCGTTCCCGCGTGGCGTACTTCACGCACCACATGATCACGATCGTGAACAACAGCGAGCAGATGGCGCGCCTGGCGCAGCAGACGCAGGCGCGCCACTGGCCGCCCGGCCGCCACGACCCGCCTGCCGAGGCCAAGTTCGACAAGATGCTCGGCACCTTCCAGGTACGGACTATGTGACTAGTGCTGCGTGTACCACGTGACCACTACAGTGAACAACAGCGAGCAGATGGCGCCACTGGCCACTGCGACCCGCCCGCTGAGGCCAAGTTCGACAAGATGCTCGGCACCTTCCAGGTACGGACTATGTGACTAGTGCTGCGTGTACCACGTGACCACTACAGTGAACAACAGCGAGCAGATGGCGCCACTGGCCACTGCGACCCGCCCGCTGAGGCCAAGTTCGACAAGATGCTCGGCACCTTTCAGGTACGGACTATGTGACTAGTGCTGCGTGTACCACGTGACCACTACAGTGAACAACAGCGAGCAGATGGCGCCACTGGCCACTGCGACCCGCCCGCTGAGGCCAAGTTCGACAAGATGCTCGGCACCTTCCAGGTACGGACTATGTGACTAGTGCTGCGTGTACCACGTGACCACTACAGTGAACAACAGCGAGCAGATGGCGCCACTGGCCACTGCGACCCGCCCGCTGAGGCCAAGTTCGACAAGATGCTCGGCACCTTCCAGGTACGGACTTTGTGACTAGTGCTGCGTGTACCACGTGATCACTACAGTGAACAACAGCGAGCAGATGGCGCCACTGGCCACTGCGACCCGCCCGCTGAGGCCAAGTTCGACAAGATGCTCGGCACCTTCCAGGTACGGACTTTGTGACTAGTGCTGCGTGTACCACGTGATCACTACAGTGAACAACAGCGAGCAGATGGCGCCACTGGCCACTGCGACCCGCCCGCTGAGGCCAAGTTCGACAAGATGCTCGGCACCTTCCAGGTACGAACTGACTGGCGTAGCAGGTACTGCACGCATCACGTAATCTCCACAGAACAAGAGCGAGAGGCTTAAGCAAGTTTAGTAATGTTATGAAGATAGTAAAAACTGTAATAACGTAATGCACGAAATCTTTTGCATTGCACAAATGAGTACTGCACCCCCCACATGACTATTAGAGTAATCTGCGCGACTTTTGTCACCCCCTGATGCTTGGCACCCGGGGCGGGCCCCCCCCCTTACGCTGCCACTGGCCACTAGTCGCCCGGCCGCCATGATCCGCGCGACAATAATAGGTATATTACTCAGCCAGCACCTGTATGGACCACGTGACGTGTAAGATAAGTAAAAACTACTTAATCCTTCAAGGCCCGCGAATCTAGACACAATAGATAATCAATTGTTATGGCATTAATGTATGCCGTCTGGGACTTTAAAGGTTAATGAAAGTAGAAATGCACTAACGGAACCACTACATTGAACAAAGCTAGTAGATGGCGCCACTGCCCATCTGGATTTAACTGGTCGATCCGGGGCTAAGTTCAGCAAGATACATAACACAATCCAGGTATCAACAAATACACAGTAGTCAAATATTAGCACGAAGGTTTTATGTGTATGGATTATGTGATTTTAATGAACAGTGAAAGAAATACCCTCTAACTTTATTTTATATCTAAAGCAAATAATTAATCATATCGGGAAACACGCGGGCGGAACCAGCCTCATAATAATCTCATAAAAGTATATGAAGTGGCGCTGCCATTTAGTATTCTACAGACTTGTGCAGAATATTGAGGGGTGGGATTTATGACAATATATTTTCATTCTTGCGCATTTCATCCCACGCACTGTGCTGAATTTTGATGAGATGAACGTCGCCGCTAAACGTATGCCATTCAGCATCTGCCTATTACCGAAATTAATTTTGTCTAGAATATTCCGAATGAAAATAATTGTAGAATAAGTATAGGATAGATATTTAATTAATTATTTTATTTCAGAATTTACGGGACGAAGCTGCAAGATTCCTTCTCGAAGAAGCATTCTTAGACTTAGAAGTACACTTCGATTCGCTATTCACGTCGAAGTGGCTACCTTCTAGCATCCCAGTTGATACCATTTGCATTACCCTCGATGACTATTTTCAAGATTACAACCATTTGAGAGATAAAAACTTCGAATATGTTATAAATGAGGCGCAAAATCTTGTTTACAAGAAATATATTACAGCAATGTTATCAAAGAAAGTAGTTTTCAAGACTGTCGAAGAAGCTCAGCAAGCAGCCACAAAAATTGTGAAAGAGGCGAACCAAATTAGATCGTTCTTCAAAAAGATCGCGCCTGAAGTTGTGAACGTAGACTGGCCGTTCGAAGTCATCAGCATGTTAGCTGAGGTAAGCTGTTTATCCTACTATCCTACTAATCTATATATATAAAAGAAAGTCGTGTTAGTTACTCCACTTATAACTCAAGAACGGCTGAACCGATTTAGCTGAAAATTGTCAGGGAGGTAGTTTAGAGTCAGGAGAAGGACATAGGATACTTTTTATCCCGTTCGAAATAAAAAAAAGTCTGCTTATTTATTGCCATTAAGGCGGAACAAAGTTCGCCGGGTCAGCTAGTATTATATGTTTGTGTGGATGTCTGGATGTTTGTTACTCTTTCACGCAAAAACTACTGAACGGATTTTGATGAAACTTCACAGTATTATTGTTTGTAACCCAGAATAACATATAGGCTTTCACGCGGGTGAAGCCGCGGGCAAAAGCTATTTATATTCTAAATCATGAATTGTTGTATTCTGTGCATCAATTGGGATTGTAAGCATTACTTGAAATATTCATGTTCAATGAAATGCTAGATTAACTTTCAAAAACTAATGAAGAAAAGCTTGCAGTTTTATGAATTATTGTGAAAAAAATGTTAATGTGCATTAACGGTTTTGACCGGCAATGTAGTATGTTCAATTACTACATCGACGGCACATCTGACTATAACACACATTTCTATTGCAAATAGCTCTCATTACAACTACATAAAGCCTCCAGACTTTATCTCTTGGCATCCGACCTACCAATGTGTCTTTCCATTAAATCCTTGAAGAAGAGGCTGACAATAGTGACTGAGTTTCTTGCGCTGCTTCTGAGCACTGGCCCATCTATTGTCCTGCCTGAAGCAGTGGTAGGGTTTGTAGTATGTATACGCGCCAAACCTATATATTTGACGTTGCTGCGTAAACTGACGCACTCAAATATACTAGCATCGCACAGTATAGACTCTTTCATTGTCAACTCCCGGTCCCCACATTACATGGCGACCCTGCCAGTGCTGCCTTAGGGCAGTGCTGTGCAATTAAATAATGAATTAATTGGTGTTAAATAAATAATGTGATTTTTTTTAATAAATTGACTGAAATACGAAAATTGGTGAAAAATAAAATCGAATAAAGAAGATGAAGACTTTAATTTGAAGAACAAGTGAAATAAATCGAATGTCGGAGAATTTTAAGAAGATCTAAAACTAAGAAAAATGGAAATGCTGGCTGCCGGGCGTAGATGGTGCCAGATGGAGGTTTGGTGATGTGCAGGGCGCTGGGAGTTTGTTCGAGTCAGATGATGGAATTGTTGCTGGCTGCTGGGAGAGTTCGTGTCAAGGTTCCGGATGCCGCCGGGTGATGAAGCTCACGTTAAGGAGATGAAAGAATTAGCAAGTACCTACTAAATTACGTATTTCTTCAACTTTTACATTATTTTTGAATATATAAAAAAAAAAAATATTTACATTTAATTTTAAATACTTAAATAACTAATTTTGTAATTCATATGTGGCCACTGTGTAATTTGTGTATTTTTTAGAAATTAAGAATTTAACGTAGAAGGGTCAAATTAAGTAAGTAATTTTGAAGTCTGAATAATGTCCAAAATTATAACATTATTAACACATTTTTAAATATTTTATATTAATTTGCAGTTTACTTCATCAAAATATAAATTTCAATATTTTTAAAAGAAATTGGTTAAAGACTTTATCTATTAATTGTTCATTGTAATTAATTTTGTTTGCTTAATTAAAATAGTTTTAATTGCAGATTTAATATCACTAGAATTGGTATTTGAAATTATTCATTTCACATATTTTTTAAAATATTGGTTGTCATTATAATTTTCAGTGGTAAAAATAAATATTTATGTAGAATCCATAAAAATCAATTAAGTTTTAAATTTTGAAATGTGCTGTCTTGTGAATACTTTATTACATAATTATCTGTTTTGATTTATTAATGGCAAGGAATTTTATTTATTAATCCAGGGTATGCATTTTCAAATCGTAATTTCAACTATGTATTAGAAATTAATTTTATCAAAGTACCTAAGTAAGTGTCGAGCTATTTGCGGTTCACATTCGTCAGCAAATTCCTTCGTAGTCATTGTACTGTTTCGTTAGTTGGTTTTAAATTTCATTATTTCTGTGCCAAATAACTGATAAAAATATTTTTATATGCATAGCATTTTTTGTATTTTTCAAGACGATAAATTTAAAGTTAAACATCATATTTTCAATTGAAATTTCAAACAGTTTTAATTCTTCAATTTTATTTCTTATATTATATTTTTGTAATAAATGTGCAAAAACGTACTTATTTTTTTAGTAAATTCAAATAACTCTATGACTTATTTACGATAGCAGAGATTTAGTTGTAATTTACAAGAATCTTTTCAAGCTCAATGCACTATATTGAGCAATTTCTACCAGTCAACTTTTCATTTCACAACTTTAAATATTCTATTTGATTGAAATTATACATTTTTAATTTAATAAATTGTATCGATTTGATATAGCTAAACTACTTAATATTTTAACGAATGATTATTTAAAAAAAAAATAATTAAATGTAATTTACTCTAAATACAGCGTTTATTAACTTTGTTCAGTTTATCATGATTTATCTAAAAATCTAAGTAAATAATTATTGTGATTTATCATTGTTCAACATTTTAACTCGATCCGATTTTTTTTTTTCAATTTAACTTTTAACACGTCTGTAACGTTTTATTTACAATAATAGATTTATAATTTCGACTTTAACAGTATTTTGTTTTTACTAATAAATAAAGAGTACTTAAATCACGACAATTAAAGCTAGACCAATGCCTGTAAATTCTTTAACACTTTATACTTTTATTTGTTAATTTCGAATTTTTCGAGATATTATTTAATTTTGTTTCGTACATAACTATCATCAGGATTAGATAATACCCTTGAAATTAAATTAAATTTTCATTTTGATTAAATTCATAACTACATTTTATATTACATATTTTTCATTTACTGTATCACTTTCTTTTAAATACATAATAGGACATTTAAATTAATAACATAATTTATGATTACGAGCCAGTACTATTGTTAAAGTACTTAAAAAAAAAATCAGCATATTATTTCGAATAAAACCTAAACTTTTATTAAAGAAAACCTATTTGTAATAATAAAAAGTATTCCATAACTTGAATACTTATTTTGACTTATATTCAGAAACTTTAATAGTAACTTTCTTATTAATTTGATTGACAGTGTTAATATTTCACATAAAATATTTTTTGAGACTTTTATCTTGTAACGCATTTTAAATATTGCAATGTATGTTATAGAGGATTTTTCGATTTTATAATTAATTGTATATTCACATAGTTCACAACTTCAGATAGTCGTATTGCGCAATAATTGCATTGCCTACTTACAAGACTGCACGTGTAACCGCATCAGCATTTTTGGTTAGTGACGTTCATCAGAAAGTAATATGAAGCTATACCTTAGTGGGAAAGCAGTGAACAACAGAATATTGTAACATAATAACTTGTTTGCCTGACATCATTTTATCAGTTCTTTAGAATTAGTTGTTTAATGAAATGTTAAACGTTAACATATTTGGAACAAGCTAAATACGTAGAATGATTTTGTTTGATAGTTATCAAGTTTTGTTTTATAGTGGGTTCCTAATATTACAGAAAGATTTACTTTGAAAACTTTTGATGAGATAGATGGATTTATTTTTTGTATTACGAGAGAGATATTAGAAATCAGATTTTGAATAGTTTTGGTAGATTGAAAGTACGAATGTATTAAAAAGCTTTTGTAACAATAGAGTGCATTAGTTACATTCGAATGAACGATGTGAAAAAGGAATGTGAAATAAATGGATGTTAAGGATTATGTTATGTGATTGATAGATTGTTTTGATTGTAGAATGGAAAGTATTATTTTAAAAATAGGGAATACTTTAGTAGAGATATTTTGTAACACTAGTGGAATGATCAACCACAAGTAAACAAAATCATTTATGCTAAAGAATTCAAACGTTTGATTTTATTGTTTGGAATTGAATGTTTATGAAAGAGAAATAAATATGTTGTAAAGCTAATTATGGCAAAAAAAGGAGGTACAAAACGACGTCGAATCCTTCAGTTTGATCATGGTGTAAACGAGATTTCTCTGTGTAAGCTGTTGGAGGTCAAAAATACCTTAAAAGAGGACTCGTTTATATAAAATAAGGGCACAAGGTACAGTCAAGGGAATCAGATCCTTCATTTGATCATGGTGTAGACGAGTTTCTCTCCGTGAAAATAGTTGGAGATCGAGTGATCTTAAAACATGACCCTTAATAAGTCTATGCATAGCAACAAAGACTAAAATGTCTTATAAAAAGTCGACTATAAAATAAACAGACTGTACCTAAAATAAAATAAAATAAATAAAAAAGTGAGTTATGAATAAAAAATAGAGCTGGCCAGCCTAAATAAATAATATGTGTCCATATACCCAATAAGAGGTATATAAATAAATAAATAAAAATAGTACCTACCTAAATAAGTGAATATGCCAAGTAAGAGAGATATTATTATGCCCAAGAGGTAATAAATATAGGAGAATGTAAGAAAGATTATGTTTATTGAGATGTGTTTAAAAAAAAGTTAAGATTGTGTTGTGTGTGCAAAACCTTTTACAGGCAATGTTATATGATTGAGAAATATTTATCATTGTTAAATATGGAAAGTAAATGGCAAAGTTATGAATATTTTAGTTTCAGTTGTTTCGATACAATTTTGAAGTTATGGAACTGATATAATAATAATATGTTTTAACATTTGTAGAATTGATAATTTGAGAATAATATTTTGAGATAGTTTAAGAGTAATGTTATATTAAGTTACCAATATTAGGATCCCACTACACAATTTTATTTGTTTAAAATAATACTATGAACATTACGAATACTTGATATCATGTTTACGATACCTAGTTAAAATAAATAAAATGGTAAATGTGTCAGAAATTAAATATGAAATGCATCAAATTGTGTCTAATCTGTAAACTCTATCATTATTTTATCATGGTAAACAAGGTTATTGAAAATTTTACAAAACTGAAATGACATATTATTTTGTAGTATGTGTGTTTTATAAATTAAACAGTAAATAATTTTATTATCAATTATTAACATTATAATTAATTTGACCCAACTACTCAATTATATTATATAAAATTATAATATCATTGCAACTACTGTAATGTAACACTTTAAGTACTTAATATATTTTAAATTCTGTAGATAAGAAAACTTTGCGATGTATAATTTTTGTGGCGATATTTTCATGGTATGTAGGTGTCTAAATTTACTATTGAAACAGAAACCTTGTAATTACTATTTGAATTGGAATTTATAGTTTTGTATATCTAACAATTACTTTCTTTAAAATTTAAATATTGTCTGTTTCGTAATAATTTGGAAGTAATGAAATTATTTTACAACATCTAAATATTTAATTTATACTGTAACATCTTTAAAAATCTGTTTTTCTGTCTGTGTAGATTGTTATGTTTGATAGTCAAAAAATTATCCTATTTAAATATCAGTTTATGTGGAATTTTCTAAATTAGTCAACTCATTTATGTATTTCTTTTTCTCTAAAAATATGAATGTAAAAACAAAAAAAATATTTTGTGGTCTGTAAACTTTTGGTTTTTTTTTTTATGTTCAATTACTTTTTACAATTATGATTTGTAATGAAAATTATGATCATTTGAAATTAGATTTTATTTTCGGATTTTAATGTATTTTGATATTTTGTTTTGAATTGTTGTAACTAAATTTAATATTTGAAAAAATATTGTAAACCAATTTTTTTCTTTTAAAAAGGGGGGAGGTGTAGTATGTATACGCGCCAAACCTATATATTTGACGTTGCTGCGTAAACTGACGCACTCAAATATACTAGCATCGCACAGTATAGACTCTTTCATTGTCAACTCCCGGTCCCCACATTACAGGTTAATACTGGGACGTGTAAAAGTGCTTTTTAAAAGCCTACTTGCATAAATAAATGAGTTTTTTTCGGCAGGTGCTCCGCTGCCAAGACATCGAGATGCTGTCCCTGGACCTGCACGGCGTGGTGGCCAAGTGCCCCGACATGTCGGAGGAGCAGCTGGTGCGCCTGCTCAGCCTGCGCGGCGACGTGCCGCGCGCGCACGTGCGCGACACCGTGGCCATCGCGCTCGCCACGCGCCCGCCCGCCCACACCAGGGCCCCGTCGCACCCGTCGCTGTTCAAGAACATCATTTTCAGCGATAAACTACTGTCACACTTTGCCTTGTGAAGCGCTCCCGGGACAAAACGGATAGAAGTCGCAAGCGCGTCGTATTTCACCTGTCGTGCTTCAAAAATCCATTCAAAGACAATGTTACTCTAGCATTCCGGCTTGTAGATCACACTCTGCTCCTGCGAGGTGACGTACTGCGCGCGCGGTGAGTACTGAGCCAATACTAGAGTTCCTTCGCACCCGTCGCTGTTAAAAACATTACTTTCAGCGATAAACTACTGTCACACTTTGCCTTGTGAAGCGCTCCCGGGACAAAACGGATAGAAGTCGCTAACGCGTCCGTTATTTCACCTGTCGTGCTTCAAAAATCCATTCAAAGACAATGTTACTCTAGCATTCCGGCTTGTAGATCACACTCTGCTCCTGCGAGGTGACGTACTGCGCGCGCGGTGAGTACTAAGCCAATACTAGAGTTCCTTCGCACCCGTCGCTGTTAAAAACATTACTTTCAGCGATAAACTACTGTCACACTTTGCCTTGTGAAGCGCTCCCGGGACAAAACGGATAGAAGTCGCTAACGCGTCCGTTATTTCACCTGTCGTGCTTCAAAAATCCATTCAAAGACAAGTTACTCTAGCATTCCGGCTTGTAAATCACACTCTGCTCCTGCGAGGTGACGTACTGCGCGCGCGGTGAGTACTGAGCCAATACTAGAGTTCCTTCGCACCCGTCGCTGTTAAAAACATCACTTTCAGCGATAAGCTACTCTCGCATTTTGCGTTGTGAAGCATCGAGAGGGGGGGTAGTGAGTTAGTCCCTTAGGGCTAAAAGCTGCGAACGCCCATGCTAAAAAGCGTGAAGCGCGTCTGTTATCTCATCTCCCGGAATGGTGATGGATAGAAGCTGATAGCCCGCTCTCACCTGTTGCGTTTCTTATTAACTAAATATTGCCGCATCGCGCTTTGCAGGCGTCTACAATGAATGATTGAGAATGAGGTGCTTAATAGATGGCGCTGTGTTGTCTACGTACGTATTTACACCGCGCCATAAACACAATGAAACGTTGTAAGAAATTATTTAAGTAATTGTAAGTAAAAGTATTATTTTATTTTAATCATTTGTATATTGGGATTGCAAACAAAATTAGTTTATGGTCAAAATTTATTTATGATTACAATACATTAAATCTAGCTTTATATTCAATGTACCTATGTACTTTATTATTATTCAGTATATCCAAATACTTTTTTTATTATAATATGTTCTAAGTAATTATTAGATAGATTATTTTCATATACAAAATATTGTATACCTACCTACTCACTCAATAAAATTGTCCATGGTTTAACATTACATTTTAATTTTCCAAAACCTAGTTTATAAAAGTTCTTACCAATTTTTTTCACATTAGTTCTTATCAAAGTGCATAATTCACTTCAAACAACAAACCAAAAATTTAATACATAACGAATTACGTAATTTATAAACGGAACAGCGGTTAGGTAATATCACAATCACTCATATTTAATTATATTACGGGTGTTTGTATCTAAGGGTGGATTCGTCCAAACACGAGTATATATTAATCTCAGAATAAATTCGACATTTTGACATAATTATTTCCCATACTAAAACTGTCAATGTGCCAGTTATACCAGGAGTTATTCTCGGATCAAAGTTTGGTCGAATCGGGCCTAAATGTACTTAATTTACTCTCACTCATCCATATTTGATACATGAATGAATGGGTGCTTGTGTTGTAACTGTATGTAACCATACCGTGTCCCTCTGCAGAGATTTGTCGTATATCAATCTACCTGATGCAATGCACGCTGCAACGAAGCAAGGTCAATTGATAAGAAATTGCTCTTCCGGTATGTCACACCAAACCAGGATGTTATTTTTCTAATGCTCTAAAAGTGCGTAACATATACTCTAATTGTAAGTACATCTTACCTACTCCTCAGTATACAAATTCTTGCAAATGCGAACAATCATTTTAGTGCTTTGAAAGAGAAACGAACAAAAAATAAGTGTTGCTTAAGCTTTGTTATAAATCGCCGCAACAAACTCTGTCACCATCACCACTGTCTGCCGGTTAAATAGTGGGATTTGGAAATTAAACCCAGTCCTACACGCGAATCGAGAGTTCCAACTCTTAACCACGGAGCAGTAGGAACTCGGAAATGCCATGAAGTAAAAAATATATCACGTGCTTGGAAATAACTCTGTGAAAAAAAAAGATCTTTAAAAATCCCGCACCTCGCAGTATAATGTTTTAGCGATAGAATTTAATTTTACATGTTTTAAGAACTTATTTACTTGCTAGAATAAATTTTAATCCGTAACCTAATTCAAATAGGCAAACAGGAGACATTTCCTAGCATTGCATTGCAATACAATAGGATCATTTGGTGCCGTATAGAGTAATAATCGCGCGCGAAATCAAGGCCAATTTATGGTTCGAAGGGCGGGCGGGCGTATCACGAACCCACGGGCAGTCAGTCGCTCCGCTCGCGTCCCGTGCCGCTGCCCGCGCCCCACGCCTGGCTGCGATGCTGCGAACGTGCTGCTTGCTGCTGCTCTGTATAGCAGGTGAGCGTCGACAGTGAGTGTTTATAAACACAGTGTATCCGTGACATTGAACTGCATAGCTAATGAACAACTTCCTACTTTCTTAAGAGTGAAGCAAAATCTTTATAGAGTTTGAGTTTTTTAACATCTTAGCCAAATCTCAGTCTCGTATGTAGTGTGACATTTATTTGTTTAATGTTTGCCTAAAGTTTACTTTATTACCGTGTTATTTATTTGTGTAAGAGCGAAGAGAAAAGCCGCAAGAGAGTTTGGGCGGTACATTGTCTTTGCGAAAATAAGAAAATTTAAATAAAATGAATCGCGGTTTAAATCTGCGCGTTAACGATAGGCCGCGCGGTATTTTTAACATTCCCGGACCGCCTCAAGGTTGACCAAGATAGTCGCTTATTCATTGAGATATGACCTAATTTTCTACTACGGCTTATAAATAGATCCTTCAGTAGGTAAGAATGCAATCCGATTTTAGATTTACGACCGAACTCGGATTTGCCGCGTTCGCTGTAATTATGAAGTTCATTATCGTTGTGTCGTAATAGAAATTTTGTTCATTTAATTTTATTATTATATCTATACTATATTTACTATAAGAGTACAAGTCGGATAGATTAATCAGTTCAATTTTTGGATAAAATCTAGACTAAGATTCTAGACTACGCATCTTGACCATAAAATTTATTTGTGCATGGCTGTACGAGTACGTAAGACGTTTAAAAAGGGATATGACGTGGATATTACAATATGTCTGTTTACACTGGCCAGGTGCTGTAGCACATGGTGGGGTATGATCACCACTAAGCACACAGTACAAAATAAATCAGTTTTATAGACAGACAGCATCACCGCACCTCCTACTGACATGTTCCGGCCTTAGATTTCTTTTAATTAAAAAATTGCTATCGTGGGTGGACTTGAGATCCTGGGAGAACAAACATCGTATGAGGTGTTCGAATTCATCCGTTTTAGTAAATGATGAATTGCTTATTTTGTACGGCTTAGACGTTAGTTATATCATTAAAACAGGTATTAGTATTTTTATGGATACTTATGTTCCCCGTATTCATAGAATGGCTTGGCATTAGCATGGGTTGGATGAAATTCCATTAAACACCTAAAAATCGCGCAGATGCGATTTTTTGTAATTAATTTTATTACTAAATATCCACCTTTTCAAGTAAAAAAGTATGAACAATATAATTTGGATATAATATGCAGTAATATTTATTATCTTGTGCATACGCGTACATTCGACAGCAACTGCTCCAATAGTGATGTTACATAGGTACTTACTAACACTAACGTTTCGCAAAAACATTAGAGAAATGACAACATTTCCATTACGTGTAAGGGATAGATGATATCCAAGACAGTTTGTTTTGTATGTGGTAAGTTCAAGGTAAATATTTCGTTTTTGTAAGCTACTTTAAAAGTTTTGAATTCATAAAATTGGTTATGTATTTTCCAGGCAGCCGACAACTGTCTATTACGGAGTTTGCCGTGCCGAGTGCCGTCGAGGCCGGGAAGAATGCCGAGTTCCAGTGCCGGTACACCGAAACGGAACCGATCGACTACATCAAGTGGTGGTGGACGCCGCTCTACGTGCCCAGCGATGACAGGAACCGAGTCCTTCTGTACCAACGTCTGCAGGGCCAGCCTGCCGAGCTAGCACGGAAGAATATTGGTGAGTTCAAAATACATAATACATAGGTGTCATTACAAGTAGGTAATCTGAAAAAGTAATTATGAAATCGTCTTTCTAATAACTTATTGGAACTGTGTGTATCTCTACAAAATTACGAAGGTTCGTCTGTCTCAATAATTCTTGAATCTGATTTTGATAAATCTGTTATTGATCGAAAGGATATTTAGCATTAGACCACTCTAACTCGATCTATTTTCTTTATCTTCAGAGGGGAAAGACAATGACGCTATCCTGTTAATGGACCTGGAACCAACCGACTCCGGGATCTACGAATGCGAAGTATCTGGTGTAGCGGAGGTTCGCAAGCATCAAGATTTGATTGTCTTTTGTAAGTATTGTTCGGGGCCAATTTAAACCGATGGTTTTTACTTTATTTTGTGAAATGGTCGATTTATGTAAAAATAGTCTGACTAATGAAAGATTTCACTAAAAAAGTGGCAATTTCAATTTACTTAATTTTATGGAAAATAGCTTATTTGTGAGACGCGGGTGGCAAAAACTTTCCCATGAAACTTTTTTTAAAATTCATAATCGCCTAGTGCAATAACTGTAATAAGTAATTGTAAATTCCAGCAAATGCCACCGACATGCATTTGAATACAACGACACTGGTTGACGAGATGTACCCCGACCGGTCGGAAGAGGAGGTGCTGGTGGAGTGCGCGGCGACCGGCGCCTCGCCGCAGCCGGAGCTCGCGATCTATGTCAACGGGTCAGTGATGCTAAACTTATAAGGGCGCTTTCAATTTAGGCCGGGTTCCCACTATGCCGGACCGGCATTTCTGCCGGAAACCGGACACCGGACAAGGGTGTTCACATTACTCCGGATCACCGGATCCGAAATCCGAGCCGAATGAAGTGCGGGGAGCACGCGCGGGGCGGGGCGGGAAGCACGGGCGCGGCGGGGTGGGCCGCAACTCGTTCACATTACTCCGGTACGGTCATTTTGCCGGCATTTTGTAGCGACAAAACGCTCGGTAAAAATGCCGGGCTCGGCGAAAAAGCCGGATCCGGGATAATGTGAACATCTTCATACAATTTGTACCGCCGCTAGGCCTTCCGGCGATTTTACCGGACCGGGAGATCTGCCGGTCCGGCATAGTGGGAACCCGGCCTTAGACGTTTGCCGTGCGTTTGCAAGACCGCACAAAAACTATTGGTAGTTGTCAATTTTATTCCGACGCAGTTGTCATACAATTTACCGTGTGCGGTCCGGCAAACGGCCGACACGAAACGTCTTAATTAAAAGCGCCTTGTTCATATTAAACGATCTGATTGTACCAAGTATTAGCGTTGGGTTTCTTCCCACGGCACGGGTTATTGGTTTTTGATGAGTATCAACACCTCATTCAGTCGATTTATGACCATGGGGGAGGCCTTTGTCCAACAGTGGACGTCATAGACGACCTAAAATTTGTTATTTATGTAAAAATATTATATTATATTCAACGTCATCATCATTTTCAGCCATGTAAAATTATTGTGGATATAAAGTAGGTAACTAAATTCTCCATTTTACACTATTAAGTCTCATACTCCTTTTCATAGACAGATGGTATATGTATGTATAAACCATATAAGGACAATAGTTATAGTTATTATATTTCCCTAATTTCTGATATTTATGTAGGTTTACAATATTACAACATTTTCACCACCTTATTCTTTACCATACACGTGCGTCTTCCTTCTTTCTTTTCCTTCTTTTTTTTCAAGCAAGAGCTGAAAATCAGTGTTCTGCTCATTTCAGAGCAGTGTCTACACTGAGCTCTCTGCTTTTTTGCATCGCTGCGGCACACTTATACCTTAGCGCGCAGGATTTTCTTTCTTTCTCTTTGTAATGTACTATATCTTTCCTGCTACTCCTGTGTTTATTAATCTTACGTTTTGCTTCTTGTGTGTCAATGTGTTTTGCAAATAAACCATTTATCTATCTATCTATCTATCTATCTAAAACGCTCGCGCCTGCGCTGTGACACACTTCTAAACAGTTTCTCTAATTTTTTACTAAAGAGATCCTGTATGCCTGTTCTCCCCATGATTTTTGTCCCCATGATAGGGCACTGGACCATAAGAACTGGAAACCGTTACATACCTACAAATTACTTAACAATAGTTTGTTCATTCACAGGGAAGAAATCGTCAATTTAACGCAGTTTGTTTCTGGCGGCGAGGCCGGATTCTACAGCGTGTACGCCAACGCAACCGTCAGCAAGGAGGAACTTGAAGACTCCGAGATTCACTGCGAACTGTTCTTCGAGAACAGGAACATTACTCATCCTCCCTACGTCGTCAAACTACTGTATTCGTCAGGTATGGGACCGTTTGTTTAATCATTCCAAAGAATTGGTAAAACAAATGTTTAAAAAATACGAACATAGCTGTTTTTAAATTTGGTTTGCTTTCATTTAGTTTATATGTGAAATATTAGCTAAAATTAGGAAAAAGGTTTTAAGGATAAATCATTAAATTTAGCACATTATGTAGATTATACAAAGATGGAAACCGGTTGTATTTAAATTGATAACATTAATAAGCTTTGCCATATGCAAAACCATTCAATAACTATTTTCCTTTTAGATTACATTACCCTATTTATCAACCATGTAAACAATAGACGTTGATAAACAGCGTTGTAAATATTGCTATTGCACATTTCAGTTAGTTATAAAAGGTCAGGGTATGATTAGAAGCCATATCCATTGCCACAGCATCATTGGCCGTTTGAGGATGATCTGACTGATCTAAGACAGAAGAGTTTATGTAAATGTAGAGGAACTTTAAGAAATCTAAAAATAAGACTTGTTAAGGCGCTACCTCGTAAAAGTTTTCGGCCGACTGAATGCCTCGCACACAGAGGGATAGAAATATGATTTCTCAGTGCGAGGAAAGGGACAGCAATAGCGCGCGCGGCGCGGAATAAAATAACGTAAGCGACAAAAATCGGAAATCATGTATTTATTGAAAAACCAAACACTATTTAAAGAAAATAACTCGACCAGTACTTAGAATATGTTATTACCTTACCAATATACAAAATTTGGTATTGAAATATTAGCCTATCTGCTTATGAAACGAAAAACCGAGTAGGTAATAGAAGGGTCATCTTTGGATTTTTTTTCTATCGAGAAAATTGTTTCCATTCATGTTTCGGCTTCGACCAGACACTAGATTTATTAGTCAACTATGACATATTTCAAAATAAGAACATAAGTAATAAGAAAAGTACGATTAAAACTAATTCTGCGCTTCTTTAAAACGCCCAATATTCGCAAGGCATCACCTTAAGTACAAACATTACAAACAAAGGGTTTCTTAACCTGGGGTATTCTAAACGTAATTAGGGTGTCCAAGTGTTGCAAAATAAGCGCGGAGCATCTTGCGTGCAGTGTACCTAATTACCCACCGCACTACATTACTCCCCCAAGCAGGAGCACTGGATACACAATTTTCGGCATTTCTTTATAAAAAAGTTAATTAATGAGCCCAAATAGTGTTTAACACCACGTAACTTACAAGAGTTCTACTAGGACCGAATCGAATCGCGTCTTGACCGTTTGTAATTTTGAAATTCATAAGCGCGTACTCGGGATTTTATGCGTTTACTGTATAGTACTGTATAGCACTTTTACGGTGCTATCAGATAATTTTCGAACATAAAAAACCCGTGATAAAAATCTGAACTTATAGAAAAATTAAAATTGACTGTTTATGAAAAGGTTAAGAAACTCTTCTGTAAAGTTGTTACGAAGGATCAGTAAATTATTTTTAAGCCCTAATCTATAATTTAAACAAATAATTCTTCAAAATCGTGTGCACGTCATGCACCCGACAGTAGCAAAGCATTAGATGTAACGTGTTCACTTACCCCGCTTCGATCACTTAGTGCAATGCAGTGCAAGCTATAAACGTTTGGCGTATGTTGTGGGAGCGGCGATGTTGCATGCGCTGCGGCCGCGTGTTGTATGTGCACTAACGTTGTTGGTTGTTGCGTGGGCCAGGCGCTGGCTGGTCTACGACGGAGGCGCCCGAAGACACGACCCTCTCAGAAATGGCATCCGAATTGCAAAACAGTAAGTTCAGACCCCCTCAACATTCGACACATTATACCTTCCGAACACTTTACAGTTTTTATTGGATGTCTTATTATATTTATTTACTACTTACTACTGGAATTTAATTTGATAATAAGACCTATTACATCTACATAATACAAATATGTACTCAAGTTTACCATTGAGTACTTTATCAATATTTATGTGTAAACAAAACTACATATAAATAACTGAAAAAGCACCAAAAATATTATCTGTTTTGTAACTGAATGTTATAAATAGTTTGATGTAATAAAAAAATCCGTATACTTATTTGGCTTGTATTTTATTTAGCTTTTGTGTATGTTTCTGGTAACACATGGGACTTGCATGGCTGCACCAGTACCCACACAATAAAACAATTGAAGTAATGGTGACGCCAGCAGATTTTCAATCCCATGTGCTGTAACTCCGCATCTTGTACTAACAAAATAATAAAGTTTTTAGAAATCTCTGGCCAGTATTTTCACAAAATATTTATTGTATTTGTAGACACGTAACGTGTGAACTTACTAATAACTATAAGTGATTTAAGTTACCTTCATACGTAGCATTTTATTTTTCGTAATTTAC
This sequence comes from Ostrinia nubilalis, assembly GCF_963855985.1. Taxonomy (NCBI): domain Eukaryota; kingdom Metazoa; phylum Arthropoda; class Insecta; order Lepidoptera; family Crambidae; genus Ostrinia; species Ostrinia nubilalis. Next base: position 7,548,622 of record NC_087093.1, read on the forward strand.
TAATAGTCGAACTACTTATTACACTTAGATATTAATTTCAATATAATGTATTACGTAATTTCAATTTTAATTTTTAACGAGGGTTTACATAATTACGCTCACCAGTTTGCGCCACTAGTGATAGGACCTTATTCGACAGTGCAGCGATAGCAAATGTGATAGTTCACCTGCCGCTTAACCAGTTGGCGCCACTGGCGAGTGCAATTAAGGAAACCGCCTTTTTGGTTGTAGAAGGAACCCAATTTATAGGTACTCCCCTAATAGAATATGGCTATATTGCGAAACAAATGAAAATAATATGCTCAGTCTAACTTAACTTTTTGTTATTTCAGACGGCGTCAGTGGTCTTCACGCATGCTTATGGATCGTAAATGTGGCAGTCATATTACAATTGTATTTTCATGTTATTTATTGAACTCATGATGTGATACTAATATAATAATTTACCATGTTATGGTTATTCAGTATTAATTCTAATAAACTTTTGATTACTTATCTAATACGATTTTGTATTTATTTAAAGTTTTTCATATTCGTTACTACGAGTAGGAACGTATTATACACGTGTATTGAGCATCTTTTACATTCGAACAGATTGCTTTATATTTTTACATTCTACTCACAGAGAATTTATCGGCTACCATATCAGTCAGTACCTAACAGACAGTAAACGCGCGCTGAGCAGGTACACAATATTATATGCCAATCTAAAATACAATTGGAACAAACAAAATTAGTAACGAAAATCCGATGTTAGATGGATTACCTTTCCAGCCAAGATTGCATGGAACTAGTGTACCTGGAAAACAAAAACATGATTGTATAGGATTTACTATTACCGCGTAAATATTGACGCCCCATCTCGCGGGAGGAACTTCTTTCTATATATTCTAAAGAGAAGCATTGGAGATCCGAGCTAGGTTCTCTGGGTTTGTGGCGACTCCACGATAGACCCGCTGGGTAAGAACGGAATAGCTTTATACTTAGTTACGAATATGATAGATATGGTAAAATATGTAAAGAAGAGAAATGAAAAGGGATTCACTTGACCTAAAAGATAAAGTTTACCACAGATTTGGCATGTTTACCTACCGATGTGTAGGAGTCTTCTTTTTATAGCTGTGTAGTCGGCTTGAGGTAAGTGTAAGCGACACGTCACTTCCAGCCTGTCGCCACACTCGGGGACCATCAACTGTGCTGTACTCTCAACATCATACAGCAAATTTTGTCTACGCCATACACGTTGCGTTTGCTGTGATATCGGCTCTCTGTGATTTATTTATTATAATTTTATTCTTAGTTTCTATCCTATCTTACTAATATTATAAATGCGGATGTCTGGATGTTTGTTACTCTTTCACGCAATAACTACTGAACGGATTTTGATGAAATTTTACAGTAATAATGTTTATAACCCAGAATTAGGCTATAATTTATAAGGATCTGTGACAAACTAAATTTCACGCGGATGAAGCCGCAGGCAAAAGCTAGCATTACATACGTTCATTCAATGTATGTGAAGCTATAGTACCTAGTTATTCGAATTTTCTTACCAATCAGAGAAATGCAATGAAGTCCTGTGCATATTATCTATTATAAATGTGATCAAGTGTGGTTTGTAAAGGGTTTATCCCTAATTACCTGTTATATTCAACTGTTAAATCTGGCTGAGGATGAACAGATTGGGCATAGCACGTGACTTCCACTAGGCGATTGAACTTGTGTTCAAATAGTAATTCAAACTCCTTTTCTGGTGCTGAAATTAGGAATACTTGGTTAATTTTTAATTTTAGTAGGTAGTTACTCGTAGGTACTAAGCTTTTTTATTGTGAACTATTCTTCTATTTAAGAAATCCAGCGAGACGAGTTAGTGGAGTGCTAGAGAACTGTAAACGATCCGAGACTACTTAAGTAATTTTGATAACTAAGACTCTACATAATGTCTGATCTTGTGCGTAAATCCTCATACTACGTATTCGGCTATGGATACTTCAAATGTAAGTTTTTGAGTTCTCGTGGTCAGTTGTCAGTCTCAAAGATGGCACGGAGACTGCTAAGACTTAGTAGGGAGCAGAAGCAGCAATCCATAACCATAGTAATTACACGGTCTTACCTAACACTTGCATACTTTTTGTTTCCTGCGACTTTACTCCATTATAGTTTACCACACATGTGTATTCTCCACTCAACTGGGGGTCCACTTGGAATATTCTCATTTCGCGATATTCTTCTGTAGCCAATGCTGAAAATCATAACATTAAATAATTACCTATGTCTATTTTAAATATTGCCTAAGCCTAAGGGCCTTACTGCAACTGTTAATACAAAACTTGGGAACAGAAACAAATTCAAAATTAGATTACATATCTAAACATTTTTATTGCATTTAAACAACTTAGAAGTCCTCTTAAATTTATCTTACGTGAAACTTTATATGATAAATCAAGTCGTCCTTTTAATATCCCGGTCACTCGGGGTGCAAGGGGCGGCGTCCATTCGTACACAGGGGCGTCGCCGCCGCTGAACCACCACTGCAGTGTGAAGTGATGGTCCGGCACGGAATATTGACAGTCTAGCACCACGTTGGTTGAACCGCTCTGCACTATTGCTGGTACCACAAGTTTATCTATTTTTGCTGAATTCAAAACATCTGCAATCAAGTTGTGAACTCAATTCCTTTTACGTTTTAAAAATTAACTCTATGCATGAAATTCGTAGCGCTTGAGTTGTAAATAAATATGTAATAGGTACTTACTAGCTAGAAACAAATATCCTTTTAAAAAAGACTTGGGAGATTCACTAACCGACATATTTACAAAAATAGTGTTCATAGAAGAAGATCTTGCTCTTGCTAGCAAATACCAGTGTACTGATTGTGAATCTGAGAGCAAGTAGGTAACATCATGGAATTTGTGATCTCACTTACATCGACTTCGACACGCAACCGCTAGTCATTACCACATGCTCTACCTAAGTGTATTAATCTTTATTATCATATCTCTGTCATCAGCGATATTTTAGTTTTAAGAAGGAAGCTAGAATAAAACTCAGAATTCACTTAATATTCTTAATGGAAAGAAAAAAATACAAAATGTAATATAGGTATCTATTTAATTGTAATAATACAATAACGACAACTTCGATAACTGCTTTATGGTAGCGAGTTCGAATCCCGCACGTATAGGTATGTTTGATTATGAGGACTGATCAAAATAGAGAAGTAGATAGATAAACTACGCATGGATGTGGGTGGGACAGAATGTGCGTGCACGCACGGCTTATGTAGGTAGGTACACAATACGAAGTGTACATAATGGTGAGCACCTGAAACATTACTTTTTTATAGAGGCGGGCCAAGAACACGTACTTAATACAAAATAGTAAGTTCCTATTTAGTACTTTGTCGTAGTTCTTAAGTAGTCTAAGCTCATAATATATTTACGTGACTGGTCACCACTGCAAGCCGAAATCAAAGGAGCTAACGCGGGTTCGTCTTTACCGTGGCGTGGGACTATTGGACCATTTTTTGGGTATGGGCGCGTAGTCAGGACAATTCCACTCTCTCTACTCAATAAATCACGACGTAGGTTCTATGATTGATTACAGAATAGTAAAAAAACTCGATTTTCTACTCCAAATAATTTATTTACTTTCTTCTACACACAAAGTCATGACAACTTAAAGCTTGCAAGTATTTATTTGGTGTCCTTTTCACTTAGGTTCTTACCTATGTAACAAAAGTAATAAATATTTCTTAAATTGACAATATTGGCGATTGTATAAAAGCTTGTGATATCTTATATTATGTAAATATTAACGAACGTTCTATAGCAATAAAAATAAACAATGGCAACCTTAGGCAAAATGTATTACATATTATACATTGCACTTTAACTACTACAAACTTAATAATAACATACATTAACAACAAGTATGTTTACGTAAAATGCACAAGTCGCACATAGGGCCTAGTGTGAGTTTACATCAAACGCGCTCACTAGAAAAAATTACATTCAATGTATGACGGATTGTACAGCGCCCCTAGTGGAAACGTTCAAGAACTAAAATTTTCATACATTTTTTTAACACGCTCACTAGTGAGGACGTTTGATGTAAACTCACACTCAGCCCACAGAGATGTAGGTACTTATTACGTAAACGACACGTACACACGGCCACACTTAACTATCCATTTCCGTTTTTGCTCTTACTCTCATCAAATAGTGATTCTTTGCGATAGAACGAGATGACATGACTGGCAATGGGCAGTTAACACTGTTGCCGATAGTACTTAAATAATTAGTATTTAATATTTATTTTCCTACAATCTGGCCATTCAATTTAGTTTCGTTTTTACCATACAAAATTAGTAGACCATAATATTAAATAATTTATCGTGGAAATTAATAAGATTTATTTTTTTATACAGGGTCTAAAAAGTAGATACCTTTACAGAGGTACCAACCTAATTAAATATTATTGATTTTAGGTAGAACACAGGCCTTTTTCATTAAAAAATCTACATTGTTAATAAACCTAATTGTAAGTTTAAAAAAAATCTAATAACTGCCTAAACTAGATAGTGGATTGCTGTATACCTATGTGCTCTTTTGTCATCTCACTAATCATTGCTTAAGCCCACCACTTTATTACACCCTGTATATCTATGCATACATAGAATATGATGAATAATTGTAGATTATTTATATTTATTCATAATATGTACTTAGTTATCCATTTACCTAATGTATTTAGCTTTGGATTCAACTTTTAAAATATAATTAATTAATTATTAAAAACATCAATCAATTATTGTAAATTAACTCACTACAAAGAACGAGTTTAATTAATTTTGTAAGAAATAATAATATCTGTTACATCGATCGACGCGTTATAGCTCTATTCAAATTGAGGCGAGGTACATAAAGCATACCCGCTTATTTAGGTATAGATTGTTTCATCCAGGAAGACACTACAATAATGACGCTCGGATTGCTCGGATCTAACTCCCCGCACCCCGCGCTTCCCTCGACCAAAAAGTGGTGGGGCGCGTCTTCAAGGATAATACGATCTATGCTGCTATCTAACGATAGTTTCGTTTTGAACATTTGCCTCAGTTTGAAAAATCATGTAGATATTTGACTGATAGGAAGACATTAATTAAGGTATAAAAATATTCAATTATTTTTGGAAAATTCTTGATCTTGATTATTATGAATTATGCTAAAATCCTGATATTGTCTATAATTATTATAATTATGTTTTAATCTTTGTTGATTTAATTAAAATCTAAATTCTAGGTACTCAATTTTACTTATTTTTTCTTTGGCACCATCAATTAACTTTAAATTATTTACAATTTATCCCTTAAACTTATGGTGTTGATTAAGTATGTATGTTATTAGATATAATATTACTGTTTCTTTTATGCCTCTGCCCAATGCTCATCCTACATTTTATTAAATCTTAATTATTATATGGTTTCGATTATAATAAATAATGTACCATAATTATTACTGACTATCATTATCAATATTCATAGCTCACTCTGCTAATGGATATTCTCTAACTTTCTTGTCATTCTGTCTGTCTAGATGGCTTACATTTACATGTTAAGTATTTCTTCCTATATAAAATATAAAGGTATGTAAATGAGGGGTCTACATCATCCCTATTAGTTATGGATAGCAACTGGCACATAATAAAAATCTGCTAACTTCAATCTCACATGAACCTTTCAATAGTTTTAGACAAAAATGTGAAAGGGAATCAAATACAATAATATTATACCCTTTTAAATGATTATTTACCTTGAACACTACTTGGACTTCCACACATAATACTACAAGAATTATGCCTGGTTTTACGAGGACCATCTAAATCGATGTCTGTTCCTGCAGCAACAGAAGTCAAAGCAACTGTCTTATCGAAATCAATTGTAGTGTATCCAATAGTAGCCGATGGTACAGGCCCGACAACACTCGCCGTGCCAGTTTTTTCTACACTAGTTTGTGAAATTAGACGACCACGTGGATTTGATGAGCAAGATGCAGTACTTTCATTTCGTGAACTATTGTAAGACTGATTTTCTGGAGAAATTATATCTCTAGTATTTTTTACAATTTCCTTGCTAGAATCAATGTCCAGTATGGCATAATTAACTTCTAGTTCTTCCACAGGTGACATAGAAGTGAAGGTATCTGATTCTGAATATTTTTGGTTATGTTCTGACATAGAATTGAAGTTTAAAATTTGTTTTACATTCTTTACACTTTCTCCCATTTCTCCTAGTGTAATATTAGCATATGAGTTAACTATTTCTGGTTTATATCCAACAGTCAGATTGCAGTATTCAACTTGTTTCGGAGTAAGTGGTGTGGTAGGTGCTGCATCATTTTTATTCACTTCTGATGCATTTTGCTCAGTGGGGACAAGATTTACATATAATCTAGCTGCTTCTTGTTGTTCTATACTGAGCTGAGCATAATGCTCACTGCTGTTGCTCAATGTTGGAGACAAAGGATTAGGATTAGCTTCTCTATTTGGTATACTTTCATTAATATATCGGCTTTCTAGAAAACGGGTTTCATCTTCTATATCTCTCATTGTATTTAATACAGTTTCCTGTCGCAAAGTATTCCGTAAAATAGCCAAGTCTCTGTTAATATCATTACTATAAACATGTCGTGGATCAGGTACTGTTTCTGCTTGGTTATTATTATGTTCTCTCTTGAAGTCTCTCAGTTGATAAACATTTGTTACTTGATTTCCATTTGCTTGAGCGCGTGGATATAATGGCATGACTTCTAATATGTCTGCACTAGATGGTGATCTTGGTGACTGAGTAACTGGCCTTGGCACAACTGGATGTGGTGTTATATTTGGCATGTTAGTATTAGGAACTGGTCTGACAGTGTCAGTTTGACCATTGTCTATTGAGGATCGATGGATAACACTAGCTTGTAAAGTTTGTCTGCCTTGAGGAGATGGAGTCAGACGTGCAACAGGATATGGAACTGAATCATGTATGGCATTTCTCAGCTGAATTTGTTGTTGCAATGTGTGAAAAAGAAGTGCGGCTCTTCTGCATCTAAATGCATATATGCCCTCTCCAGTCTCACATCTTCTTCCTGAAATTAAAATAAATCACATAAAATCTTTGTTTACATAATTTTCTTAACTTTTTTCTAGGCACTTAAATGAAGATGATGACAGAAAACCAAGGTTCATGTTGTTAGGTTATAGAATTTTATCATGAGATGAAATGTTGCTGGCAGGTTTTAGTTTAAAAGTAAACAGCAATAGAATGAAGTTTGAAAATAATGACAGGTGTAGAAAAGCGAGACAATGTGACATTGTATTATTGAAGTTCGATAGATTCAGTTGTAAATGTTTTAATATTTAATATGTAATAGATTTTGATAATATTTTAATAATAAAGTGTGTGTGAGTATTGAAGTGGCGTTATTATGATTGAATAACCTCCCAGGAGTTGTGTGGAGAGGCACACTCCTCGAACAGGTTATGGGCCCAGCGTACGTATCCAGAGGGCTGTAAGAATTATCTCTTGAATAAGAAGAATGAAAGTGAAAGATCTATCCTGATTTTGTTTTTGAAAATTTTACAATATGTCGGAAGAAAATTTTAAATTATCAACGTTATCAAAAGGAGAAGACTATACAAACTGGAAGAAGAAATTGATATTGTTATTGACAGCGAAAGATATAGATTGTGTTTTGGAAAATAATGCTGAGAGCAAAAAGGATTTTAATAGAAAGGATGCAAAAGCAAGATACATCATAATAAGCTCATTATGTGATAAATTTGTTGTATATGCATTGAATTGCAATACAACAAAAGAAATTTTACAAAAATTTGACACATTATTTCTAGGACATGAAGATACACAGATCTGTCAACTTTTGGAACAATTTTACAAATTCAAATTTTCAAATTCGGATTTGATGATTGACATAGCAGAAATTGAAAATCAAGCAATAAAATTAAGAAATTTGGGTTACAGCATAGACGAAAAACAAATCATGATTAAAATTTTATCAAGCTTACCAGAAAAATTTGCCTTTTTTAGAACTGCGTGGGAGTCAACCCAAACTTCGGAAAAATCACTAATAAATCTACTATCAAGAATAAATCTAGAACTTACTATGCGAAAAGAAAATCAAAATCTAAATTTGGAAAAACCTGAAATGACGCCGTCTACGTCAGGAATAGAAACAAATGACAACGCATTTGTAGTCAAGAGTTGTTTTCAATGTGGCAAGAAAGGACACATTGCTAAGTATTGTCGGCAGAATATGAATGCAAATCGTGGATGGAGAAATAATAACCTGCAATGCTTCAGATGTCTGAAGTTCGGACACAAACATACGGAGTGCAGTCAACAAACGAACTGTATGTACTGCAAGCATAATTCTCATTACACGAAATTCTGTCTACAGCAACAACAGCATGTGAGTAATTTTATTCCTTTAAAAACAACTGTGGACTTCATCCTGGATTCAGGAACCAGTAGTCATATTGTTACGTCTGAAAACTATCTGAATGACAAAGAAGACATAAATTATAGAATTATGACTGCTGATGGAAACATACATCCAGTTAACACCATGGGAAATATTTATACAGACAATATTAATTTTAAGAATGTTTTATGTGTACCCCAACTTAAAAAGAATTTATTATCTGTGTCTAAATTAGCTGATGATAATTATACTGTTAAATTTTACAGAAATAAATGCCAAATCATGGATCAGAACTCTGAGTGTAAGCAGACAGGAGTTCGCAGAGAGGATGGCCTTTATTATATGAAACTGCCAATGGACATGTCAAAGTCAGTCGTGCATTCGAGGTCAGACAAAACATTCCTTATTAAAGGCTTCTGGCATCGTGCCTTAGGTCATGTACATATAAACAAGACTAAAGACCTTGTTTTAGGTATAGATAGAAACTTAGTAGATGATGTAGACATCTGCGAAGTCTGCATACAATCTAAGCTTTGTAGAAAACCTTTTAAAACTGTTAGATATAGAGCTACTAAACCTTTAGAAATTATTCACAGTGATATTTGTGGTCCTATTGGAAAGGAAACATGGGATGGCTACAAATATTTTATTACATTTTTAGATGATTATACACATTTTGTTAAAGTATTTCTTCTTAAAAACAAGAGCGAAGCTTTTTCGAAAATTTTAAACTTTATCAATTTGGCGGAAAATCATTTTAACACAACAGTTAAAACATTCAGATGTGATAATGGTGGAGAATACACCAGTAACCAATTTAAAACTTATTGTATTTCCAAAGGTATTAATATTGATTATACAATTCCGTATACTCCTCAACTGAATGGTAAAGCTGAACGGTTAAATAGGTCCTTAATGGAACGAACAAGAGCTTTACTCTTTGATATGCAGCTACCACATGAACTATGGGGTGAAGCGGTTTTAACTTCTGCTTATTTATTAAACAGATGTTCAAACACAGTAAACATTAAAACACCGGCGGAGATGTGGTTTAATAGAATACCAAATTTAAAACACTTAAATATTTTCGGATCATTAACATATTTTAAAAATAATTTTCAGTTAAATAAACTTGACTCAAGAAGCAGTAAAGGGCTTTTAGTAGGTTATACTAATAACGGATATAAAATATGGGATCCTTTACATTTTAAAATCTATTATTCAAGAGATGTAACGTTTAATAATAGTAAGAGTGATGTTAGTGAGTTTTTAAAAACGTGTTATAGGGAAGTGAGACTAAGTGATTTAAATAATTTATTTAAAGAAATTAGTGTTGATATTAGTGATGAAGTTATTAATGGTGATATTAATAGTGATATTAATGGTGATATTAATAGTGATATTAATGGTGATATTGATGGTGATATTTGTGATGAAGTTATAAGCGGTGGTGTTGGTAATGAGGAAGTTAATGAAGATATTAGAAATGGTGTTGAAGATAATGGTGTTTGTGAAGAAAGAGTTACTGATGTTTTTGAAGATAGAGTTGAAGATGTTGAAGTTGATGGTGGAAATACTGAGAATATTGAAGATTGTATTGAAGAAAATATAAATTTGAGAGGGGAGGTTAGAGAAGATTCAGCTGTTGAAGACAGTGATGGTTTAAGGATTTTACCAAATAGAGAGAGGAGATTACCTTCTAGGCTAATGGATTATGATTTAGAGAGTTCGTTTTTAACTTTTACGGAAGTTTTGAGTAGTGTTGATAAAGATTTATGGAAGAAAGCAATTGATGAAGAAAAAGAATCTTTAGAGAAGAATAAAACATGGGAAATTGTAGAAAGGCAGGAAGCAGGAAATAGAAAAATAATATCAAGTAAATGGATTTTTACAATAAAGCCTGGTGGAAGATATAAGGCTAGATTAGTGGCAAGAGGTTTTTTACAAAAGTATAATGTTAATTATAAAGAAACATATAGTCCAGTGGTAAACACAACAAGTGTTAGATTGTTGTTGGCTATTGCAGCTCAACAAGGGTTTAAAATAAAGCAGTTCGACGTGAAAACAGCATTTTTATATGGGGAATTAAATGAAGATATTTTTATGGAGATACCCTTAGGATACAACATAAAGGACAAAGAAAATAAGGTGTGTAAATTAAAGAAAAGCTTGTACGGGTTGAAGCAAGCGCCACTTATGTGGAATAAGAGGTTGACGGAATTTTTGAAGAAATTGGGATTGATACAAATGAAATTAGATCCATGTGTGTTTCATAATAAAAATAAAAATATATACTTAGCAATTTACGTAGATGATGGTATTTTGATTGGTAAGGATGAGACATGTTTAAATAAAATAATAAATCAATTAGAAACGGAATTTGAAATGCGGAAATTTGATAAAACTGAAAAGTTTATAGGTTTTGATGTGTTAATTGAAGAAAATTTTATAAAAATTTTTCAGGAAAGTTATATAAATCAACTTTTAGATAAATTTAAATACAAAAGCTTAAAAGATAGTAGTCATCCAGATATTTTGGTAGATACACATCAAGAGGGGAAAGGTGGTGATGATGATGTGCATCGTTATAGGCAATTAATCGGCTCGTTGTTGTATTTAGTGAACAAAACAAGATTAGATCTGTCGTTTCATGTTGGTTATTGTAGTAGACATCAGGAACATCCTAATTTGAATGATTTTGCAAATATTAAAAACATTTTTAGATATATTAAAAATACAGTTAGCAGTGGTATAAAATATGTTCGTGGTAGCGATCTAAGTTTAAAAGCATATTGTGATGCAGACTTTGCAGGTGATCCTGATACTAGGAAGAGCACGACTGGTTTTGTAGTGTTTTATGGTGGTGGTCCAATTCACTGGTGTTCTCGCAAACAGTCAGTAACTGCTTTGTCTAGTACTGAGGCTGAATATATATCTGCAGCAGAGTGTATAAAAGATCTGCTTTACATTCAGAGTTTGATTCATGAGTTGACAGGGGAGTTACCAAAAACACAATTGTTTGTTGATAATCAATCAGCAATAGTTTTGATTAAAAACGGAATCTTAAATAGGAGGAGCAAGCACATTGATGTGAAATACCATTTTATTAAGGAGAAATTAGATAAAAATTTATTAGAAATTTATTACTGTCCTACTAAAGACAATTTGGCTGATATTTTAACTAAACCACTGGATAGAACAAAGTTTTTGAGACTTAGACAATGTATAGTGAGTGATACATAGTGGACATTTGTGATGTGACGAATTATGTAGGTTTATTAGAATATAAGGTTTTTGGGAGTTAACTTGAAATTTTAATTTTAAGTTAGTTATGTAAGGTGTTTAGGATAATTAATTCAAAAGTATATTTGTTGGATGGTTGTATTGGGTAAGTTAGTTAAGTTGGGTTTTAAGGAGTAGATAGGTAGTTGTTATGATTATATAAAGATAAAATTCAGAGGGGATGTTAGGTTATAGAATTTTATCATGAGATGAAATGTTGCTGGCAGGTTTTAGTTTAAAAGTAAACAGCAATAGAATGAAGTTTGAAAATAATGACAGGTGTAGAAAAGCGAGACAATGTGACATTGTATTATTGAAGTTCGATAGATTCAGTTGTAAATGTTTTAATATTTAATATGTAATAGATTTTGATAATATTTTAATAATAAAGTGTGTGTGAGTATTGAAGTGGCGTTATTATGATTGAATAACCTCCCAGGAGTTGTGTGGAGAGGCACACTCCTCGAACACATGTATCTCAGACAAAAATGTAAGATGATTTCAATAGAATCATTATCAATTTACCTGATTCAAAACTAAATAGTTCTCCTTCAAATCCATATCTTCTGAGGGAATGTAGAGGCCATACAGTTGAATCTCGACCCTCACGGTACAATATTATATCTGATTCAGTTATCTCAAGCTGACCCGAGCAGAGCTCTGCTCCATTTTCATCTATATTCACTACTCGAAATACGTTGGGATGCAGATCTGAGGACTCCTTTTTACTGTGTAAGCACCCCATTCCGTACAACCCCGATGGCTTTGTTACTAATATTTACATTAATAAAATTTGCAAGAAATGTTTACTATCGAAAAATCAGTAATGCATATTGCATTTAACTTATTAAATATGCATGAACAATCAAAATTTATTTTGCTATAAGCATATTTTTTATCACAAGCTCCACCACACACAACAATATTTTCATTCTTGTGTCAATGTCATGAACGTCATTATAAACGTCACTTAAAAAAGACCACACGCATTATCTAGGTGCTGTGTCGTGTCGTATAATCATACATAAATCGTAAAGCAAACTTGGCCGCATTAAGTTATTGCGGCCATGTTTCTCTCAATCTTTCCATTTTTGCCATTATGCCTATCTGCCCCTATAGACAAGTTTCACTTTTTGATGGAATCAAAAATTGAATCCGTCATAAATAACTCCATACAAAAAAGGCCTTTCGACCATTTTTCGACTGGTTCGTGATTATAATGTGCACTTTGTCTAGACCCACTGATTGCTATTGCGGCCATGTTCCTTTCCCAAATCATGCATGTCTTGTACTAAGCGCGTTTATTTTATAGGTATGCCCGGTCCATAGTTTTTATACATTGTAGTATACATGCATTATCTGTGACTGTCAATTAGTGTCAATTTTTTTGACATTGACTGACATTTGACAGTTTTTCGTGACTACCAAAAGACCAAGAAACTTTGATAAATTTACTGATACTGTTAAAATAAAAAATATTGTATGAAATATAAAATTATATCTAAATACCTTATACAATGTCTTGTGAAGTTGAGCAAATAGCAGATTGCGGAGATATATCAAATTTAGGACGGGCTCTATTCGTTACGGAACGTGAAGGTAGTATTATTAATTTCTTTGTCCTTTCTTAAAATATGTGGTTTTCAGTCATTGAACACTAGACTAAATTAAACATTAATATCACTATAGAACTTTCACGAGCAATTGTGATTTCTTTCCTAAAATTCTTAATTAAAGCTGATCATTACCTACATTAATTTTATAAGCATGAATATTAGGTACTCAAGAGGTACAATATTGCTTCACGATTCTCGATTTATAGTGGGAATTTAGGACTATTCTCATCTGTCGGGAACTTGATCTAAATATTATTTTGTAAAAAGTTTTGGATAAGAATCAGAACCATCTTTTATTTGCTTTAGGGCTGATTTTTCAATCGTTGGATAACTTTTAACTGAGGAATAAGTTTGGCACATTGACAGTTTCAGTATGGGAAATATGTCAAAATGACAAGTTTATTCTTCAGATAAAAGTTAACTGACGGTTGAAAAATCGGCCCTTAAATGTGGATTATACTTTTGCAAGATGTTAAATATATTACAGATCCAAATTGGCTGACTCAGTGTTCTCTCTCGTTGTCATCGTGTGGTAGTCTACTGGCTGTGGGGCACAAGACCCGCCTGTGCTTGCTCACCTCCCAGTGGATCAGTTCTACAGACAGCAACACATACTTGGTCTCATGGAGTGGAACATTACCATCTGATATTACAACATTACTAGCATTACCAATATGCCCATCACAACAGTCATCACAGGTTCATATTTATATATTCTAGTAATAATAGCCAAGTATTTCCTTCATAAACATTCTTGAAGAATTGTATACTTTAATTATAACTAGATAAATTGATTTATTTACATTTAGTGTCAATACTATGAAGGAAGAAGTTACATTGTAGATAATATTGTTAAATTATTTGTTAAGATAAATGACATATTTTTGTAACATAATGTACTAGTATTATGTTATCTGTAGTAAATTATAATATTGTATTGTTCACAGAATGGCCCAGACTGGTTTTGCATTATAGTTGGCTTCAAAAATGGCAGTGTGGGATTTTATACCAATACTGGACATCTATTACTCCTGGAAAAACTTGATGAGAAACCAGTAATGAAGATATCTTGTCATACTGGAACATATGGAACTTTACCAGATGACATCCACATCTTATTTCCAACATGTGAATGTATTGTATCTGGAACCAGTTTATTTCAAACATTAAGAAATGCAAAGTCGCAACTAGCTCGAGGTAAATATGACAACAAAAACTGTATAGAAATTCAAAATGTTGCTATTGCCCACCTAGTAGATTAAATTGTAGAAGTGTGTAACTTCAATGTATTGTAAAATGTTATGCTGCAACTTTACTTATTGTGTGTGTTAAATGGTTTTGCAAATAAATGATTTGTTGTATGCTACTATAAAGTTGATGATTATATAAAGGATAAAAATGTTTGGAATGTTTAACTACCTAGCTCGCATTAATACTTATGACTATAATTTGTATATTTTAAAGACTGTAAAACCTTGAAAAGGAGGCTGACAATAGTGACTGAGTTTCTTGCGCTGCTTCTTCTCAGCACTGGCCCATTTATTGTCCTGAAGCAGTGGTAGGGTTAATATTGGGACGTGTAAAAGCGCTTTTTTAAAGCCTATTTGCAAAAATAAATGAATTTTATGAATTTTAATTTTTATGAATTTTATCTTAGATCTGAAAATTTCATCTGATTCTGTTCTTTGTGTATTGAAAATCTCCTTGTTAAATCTTACTTTAACAGATATCTTTTTTAGTTCAAGCTGGTATTCAAGGTGCGTATGCTGTTGACAGCAGAAATATTAATATTAGAAAATGGGTATTTACTGATCATGAGCCCATCAATGATGCTGAAGTAGTGGGTCTTGAATTAAAAAATGCATATGATCACTTATTAGCTGCCTCAACTTATGGTGGTTATGATACATGGTAAGTAAAATTTTTCTTAACTTCCTATGACTGATTAATTAAATCCAGTAGTGGGTTTACCAGCAGGCTGAAGCCTAGGGCGGCAAATGTTAATGGGTGGTAGATAAAAAAAAATTATAGGTCTGATAAGTATATCTGTATGAATATCCGAAATTGGAGAGAAATTGCCACACCAACCGCTATCTTGGTTTGAATTACATAACAACAACAATAAAATGTATAACTTGAAATAAAAAACGTATATAATATTTTCCATGTGCTTTCATTGCACTATGAAAAATGTAAACTATAATTATTTTTGTTAAGGTATCGCTCAGTGCCTCCCGTCAACTCCTTGATACTCGGAGTTGGTGCGAAACCATATGTCGGATTCCATTACGCACTTGAAGGCGGAACCACACCGCCGCTTCACGATGTCGCAAGGGCGGTGGCTAACAAAATCAAATCCGCATTACCGTAAGTATGTGTCGGCAGACACAATAGACTATTTGATAACATTCAATAATTCGAAATCACAACTTTTATTAATATAACTGCCAAAGTTAACACGATTCAAAGCGGCGTGGCGTCGGGCGACGGCCGATCTTCCGGAAGGTCCGCGCCGCTCGAGCGATTGAGTTGACAAAATTCAAAATAGTGACGTCACTTGCATGTATTGCCATACAAAATCTATGGGAGAGTCTCGTTTTGTCAGTTTAAAAATGTATCAATCAATTGATTGGTGGTGTCAATGTCAACACGTCTATTTACAACTCGACATTGTCACGTTTGTATCGTGTGCAGTTTCGAGACAAACGCGTCAATCGTCTTTCGCTGCGCTCCCCGCTCACTCGCTTACTCAATCGTATTACCTATGTTTATCATGGTATGTTGCCCTAATTACATCGAATAATAAACCATCAGTATCTGGTGCTCTCATTTACCACCGCATATTCTGTCAATGCGTCAACACCTAGGACATATTGACTTAGATATCAGTTAATGTTTAGTTTATGCTAGAGGAACCACCCAAATTCCCAATTTCTCCATCTCACAATCTAGTATACTATACTATACTAGATTGTGCTATACTGAGTGTGACTATAATGTGCGATAGTTATGTCATAACATGTTAAAGACATCTTTCGAGGAGTGGCCTGTGTGTGAAGTTACAAACTAATTTTCCAGGGGTTGGCTTGGCGGCAGTAACTCGGAACAAACAGCACAAACTTCAGAGCCGCTTGTTAAGTCCGAGGCACTCACATTACGCAGTGGGCTGTACGACACTCAAAGACAAGGCTCGTCAGTAGTGATATCGCCTGACCGCCGCCTCGCGGCCATTTCGGACGTCTTCGGGCGCGTCGCCGTGTTAGACGTAAAGAGAGGGCATTTAATTAGGCTGTTTAAGGGATATAGAGATGCTCAGTGTGCATTTGTTCAGGTAATACTTAGTTTTTACTTGTTATGTTATTATTATAAACTGCCTTTTAGCTGTGTATAATATTGTTTTACTGTATTTTACAGATTTTTGATGTAGACCACAAAAAACCCCAAATGTCTGTAGTAAAAGAAATTAAAAGGGCAATATTTTTAATAATCTATAACCCGAAGAAAGGTTTGATAGACATAAGATTAATGCAAAGAGGCAATCGAGTAGCGGTATTCACAGCGACAAAAAATGGCCAACTCATTTATAATACTTGCGGTTTAGTTGGAGCGGAGAAAAATTATACCCATAAAAGGTTAAACGTGCCCGAGTTTCAGTGCGTCTTAATTGATCCTGATGGCAAGTTGAAAAGGTTCTGTATACCGTTTTTCTACGCTTTGGACGGCGAGCATTCGGAAAGGTCTAAGGACTTGCATACTCTGCGCGAATTACGTGATAGTATAAAGAAAACTTCAACTGTCACTGCTGACTTTGGAGAAGACATAATCGCCAGGGCCGCAGAGCTGAAAACGTTACAACTCAAAAAACACTGTTTGGAAATGTTAATCAGAAACTATGGCATACCATTGAACATTGTAATGTCTTGCTTGAAAATATTTTGGGACAGCATTCAACACGATAACATGAATTCACAGGAAGAAGAAATTAAAAACTACTTTGTCAATCTGGGTTTATTAACTCTGTTTTACCGCAATATAAACAGTGATAATACTAATGACATGGAAGAATTGCTTTCGGAAATCTGCAGTTGCTTTGATTCACAAGAAAATGTTGATCCTGAAATTGCCAATATAGATCATACGTGCGGTTTCCACCTCTTAGAAGATGACAATTGTATTTTAGAAAGACTTTTGCACTTAGCACAAGAGAGTGATTACAAGGAACAACAGCATGCCAGAGTTAAATTTGCTGATTCTAGTACTAATAGCTACAAAGAATTTATTTCATGCTTTACCTTGGACCGAAATGCCAGTTGCATCGTTTTAAAGTCGGACGTGCCTGCAGAAAAGCTTAACAGCCTGGCATCAGACACATTCAAAGCCATTTTCAAAATGAAAGAACTAAAAATGCTTACTGACTATGTAAAAAAAAGTAACATTGACCCAAAAGACATTGTACAACTCCTGATTATGCATTTAACTAATATGCCTTTAGAAGAAATAACAATTGAATTGATTGAAAAATTCATAGAGACGTTGTATTATTTGTGTTGTGCTACAGAGCAGGCAATGTATATAACATACAATGAAGTGTCGCCGTGGTGGCAAAGTATACGTGATATTTTGGTTGAGATGTCTTGTCCACTAAGAAGTATGATAGTAGCAATGGCCTGTAAAGCGGTAGGTAGAATATTCGAAAGCAAAGAAGAAGCTTGGGAATCAGTTACAAAAGAAAACGCTAAATGGGGAATATTAATTGGCAAATTAGAGGACATTTCAATTTTAAGCATAATTTTGATGTTTAAAGATGAATTCAAGGGCAAAAAATTCCCGAAACTACAATTTGATGATTTCAATATAAATTTGAAATACGTCTATACTAGAGGTAAAGGTTCTATAACTGAATTAATAGCAAAATGGCTTTGTGGTATGGGCGTCCCTCCTGAGGCTGTAGTGGCAAATGAGTTACTGGAGATTGAAACAGCTTCTAATTTTGATGAGCATAAAATTGTTGATGAGTCCGATGTTGATGCAGACGCACCCGAAAATCTCTTCCTAGAAAATCATCGTAAACTAGTTGACGATAATCCCAAAATTTTTAAATGGTTGTCTTTATTGCGTCGTCAATTTCCGCTTAGTACTGTAGCAAACTATATCATTGCTAATATGTGTTGGGAGAATGCGATCGCCTGGCAAAAGAACATGCACAATACTAGTGAATTACAAGCGGTCGTTTCGTGCTTGACCAATATAAGCGACTTACATATACGATTGGGATTATTTTCTATTATCTGGTCAACGTACGTAAAACACGCATTTGAAGTTATTTGCAGACTCGTTAACAAAGTTGGTCGACTCCCAAAAGATCCTTTATGTTTGCAAGATGTCGGCCTTAGTAATACGAACATGATAGCATTTCTAGAAGTTGTAACAAATTATTTGAATAGTTTTTCTGAATGTTCGTCTACTTCAATAAGCGAGGAAAAAAATAATATAAGATATGAAAAAATGTGGGATGAAAGTACACCTTCTTTGGTAGAAGTTGCTCAAGGTGCAAAAACTGTCAATTGTGATATACTGAACCTAAATTACCAAATCGCTTGTACCATATACTATCAATGTCATTTCAATATAAAATGTTCGAAGCCTCTTGATACATTGTACGACATAGACTATCAATATATCATAGAAGCCCTGGCAGGGAATACTGTGCACAGAGAAATAAGTTTAAAAGCATCTGAGAAAATCAGAAACCCCCGATTGAAATTTATTACTAAACTTATTCGTGCGGCGATTGAGACAATAACAGTTAACGAAAATGGTGAAACGCATATCGGGTATAACAATCAGGAGTGTACTGTATGGATTGAGAAAATTCTCGTACTGGCTGACCTGTGGAACATAGACAATGATTTTATAAACCGGCAACAGGTTGGTATTAGATACGATCATTTATTTTAAGAATTGTTAATTTTATGAACTGTGTTATTTAAAAATAATAAATAAAATAAATAAACCTAAAAATTATCCAGGTTATTGGCTTGTACCACATGGGCTACGACATGCTAGCAGAGAGTATACTGACCTACGTCAAGGACCCAGAACTGTTGATGCCGCCGCTGCTAGCCATATCCATACAAAGACTAAAACGGAGCCTTGAACATTCTTCAAACCAACCAGAATGGATCGTCACTATCTCACCAAATCTGTATAAGCGACTTCAAAACACGGTATGTTTAGAAGAAGGTTAGCTTTACTATCTACCATGCTGTTCAAATATGCTACTATCGTCCTAACCAGTCGATAGACTCCGACAATTTCGTAATCATTAAAATTCGAACACTATCTTTAACTTTTTTGTCTATCTTATAGTATAGACAAAAAAGTATGGTGTCTTTTTTGTTTGAGTAATTGCCAGTTTCTGTTGCAATGTACATTTATGAACCTCCCTCTTGAATCATTCCATCTATTGATGTAAACCGCATTAAAATCCGTTGCGAAGCATAAAAGATCTAAGCGTGTAGACAGCAGGAGCGACATGTTTTATACTATGTAAAGATTACACTTATGTTGCAGGTACTGGATACATCGGTACCGGCCCATCCATCGTTGTCAACAACAGTGATCGTACTCCAAAAATTACTATACCAAATCCATAAAAGAGTAAGCGATTCACCCTCTAATTTACAAAATATCAAATTAACAGAACTTATAATTGAAAATTGCGAAGTTCTGACTAAAAGAAAGTTGTAAAATAGCTATTATTTTATGTAACGACGACAGCACATCAAGCTAAACACAGTGGCGTATTATCTCGTAATACAGGCTATGTTGCTACAAAAATGTATAGGTTGATGTGATGTCGATTGTACATAAATATTATATTTAAGAAAATTTAAATATTATGTTGATCTACAAATGATTTTATAACATTGATTATTTTAGTCCTATTTAATAAAATGCTGAGAGGATTTTCTCATTGTGCAATTCTAGCTAGTAACAACGGTTAAGGCTAATTTAATTAACTAGCAGTAAAAGTACTTTAGTCGATCTACTATCTTCATCCGTGTGGTTTAAATTCGTGTTTGCAATTGAAATTAACGAAATCATTATTATACTTGACTAATTTACTTTAGTTTCGAGATGAATTTATCGGATGCGTCGTAACATTTAACATTTTTATAGATATCCCTTACTATCTCATCTCACGTCACGTTTAGCGTTTTCCTGTACTGTCTTCAGCCATATCAATATTAACAATTAAATAAACCACTGAGATGAATCACTTAGTTTTATTTGTTTTTTTAACCAACTTCAAGAAGGAGGAGGTTCTCATTAATTAATTGAAAGGATTTTTTCGTTTGCTCTATTTTTAATCATTATTTTGAATCATTAAACTACATCAAAAAAGATTATCTAAGCTTATATGTTTAAAGAAATAATTAAGCATTACTATTCAATTCAACATTGGATTCCTGTCTAAGGGCCCTCGCCCACGGTGACTTTCGCCACTAACGCGCATTAGTCGCATTTGCAACGCACTACAGAACTCGGAAGTGATGCCAACGTGCTACTAACGCACTAAACAGCGCGACGGCATCGCTACAAAAAGTCGCCGTGGGCACGTGGGCGAGGGCTAAGAAGTTTCATACAGGATGATTTTGTTATCGGTATCCAAATTAAAATCCCGGGGCGATCACCCCCATCATAAGTCCTAAGGCACCCCTGGTACCCTCCTAGTAGGGAATTTAGTGCAAGAACCCCTCCACTTTGGTATAGAAGGCTCATTTTTGCACCAGTTGTTCTTTGGATGCTCCTGAGTAGATTTCCGTCGGTAGACATCGGGAGCCCCCCCCTGTGGTAGCAGGGGGAAGGGGAGCAAGTTTCCTTCTGCCGCGCTTCACTTTAAGGCCCATATCTTCAAAACTATGGGTATTAGCAGGCCTGTTCATCTCCGCGAGTTTACATCGAAAACAAAACACGCACGATGGCCCACCTACAGGATACTATTCGACAAGGCCTCACATACGAGCGAACATTGACTGACGCACGCGTATTCTTGTGTATGATGGAAGAAAATAAAGAAAATGGTGTACTAAATACTGTGCAGTATTTCACTGCCTAAATAATAATAAAAACACAGAACGTACTTTTTTAAGTTGCCTCAAGACACTGAGAGGTAAATAAGTAGTTAATATTATTCATGATAATTCATGCTAAATCATGTATTTCCTCCGCCATTTTCCGCAGTTTGGCACCTCACGTCACATCATTTTACCGAAGTCAGCCCTATAGCTTCGGCGCAGTGCCGATCACTGACGTTTGTCAACAAAATGGTGCTTGACTCTTGAGACAGGCTAAATTACACCATATTGCTAATGACATTGAGCATACATTTTTTTAATTACCTTCGCGAAGTAAAACTTCTGTACGTAGTACTTATTATTATTCTGTGGTATTAGGGCAAGTGTGGTGTCATTTTCGGATAATTAAAGGATGGCGAATTCATTTCTAGAACAAACTTTTTGCCTTTTCATACAAAAAAATAGAAATATTGAGTAAAATTCACAAAAACCAAAAAGTATTTTTTGAATAAACGTCGTTTACTTTTAAACCACTGGAGATAATCTAATAAAAAAAAATATGTCCTGAAAGCTACATTTATCAGGATTATAAATATATGGGTCATTCCACAAAAATATGTCAACTCTTAGTCCGCGCCACATTTCACATGTAATATTTGTTAATATTTTATTCCAAAATTGTTAAATAACAGCTCGCAATGTGCTTTATTCATCACCCATTTATATTTTTTGAAACTATTTTTAAAACATCTTAAATTCCTTTTGAATGACCCAAAACGTCATTCCCTAGGCATGTCCGTACTCCAAAAGTTTGTGTTTTGGGACCCACATTTATAAAAACATCAACTTTATCCTTTGTTTTAATTAACGAATAATCTATTTAAATGTATATTACACCAAATTCTATTAATATTTTGCGGTTTCAATAAACAATAATTTGATTTTCTTTAGTTGAAAAAGAGTCTACAGTTTTTAGCGTCATTCCCTCGCCACGCACTGATTTTATAATTTTGCGCTTTAATATGTATTTAGAGTGAATGACATTTAGTTGAGTTTAAAGTACGATACGAAGTTATCCTCAGACCATACTGGCTTTGCGGTAGCCGTTTTTTTAATTAGTGCAAATGTGCCAGATGTTACCGAAACATGTGTTAATCCAGTCACTTCGTCAGTCCCTAGTTGAGTAGCTTTATTGATTATAATAGGAAATTGTATATAATTTAATAGTATTTACGTGTAGTTTTTTGGCTATTTTCGGCACATCGTATTAAGCATCTTGTAATAGAAAGTTAATCTGCATTTGTGTTAAGTTTTACTCCAAATCGTCAGTCCCTAGAGCGTCAGGCCCTAGCTTTAAACGGCACTTGGGACTAAATTACTAGTTAGGGAATGATGTTTTTTATATAGTGATAATAACAAAACAACTACATTATGTGTATTAACTTATCTATAAATGTTAAGGTTAAAAGTTTTATACTTTATTAGAAGTCATATAGGAGTAATGTAGTATGAAAAAATTGAAAATTATAATTTCTCCTAAAATAAAGCATAAAGTGACTGGCCCTTTTAGACATAACATAATTAATTAATAAACAATAATTTACACTAATAAAGTATTCAAAAGCATCTCAAAAAAGTTACGGACAAAATGACGTCGAAAATATACAG
This sequence comes from Ostrinia nubilalis, assembly GCF_963855985.1. Classification (NCBI taxonomy): domain Eukaryota; kingdom Metazoa; phylum Arthropoda; class Insecta; order Lepidoptera; family Crambidae; genus Ostrinia; species Ostrinia nubilalis. Next base: position 7,571,752 of record NC_087093.1, read on the forward strand.
ATTTTTATGGAATGACCCATATACCATTGTATGGCACTTTTTTCGAAAAAAGTAGGTGAAAAAAAATTTTTCTTCAGGACACAGCGGGCAAATTTTAATGCGCGTCGGAAAAAAATATTTATTTTATCCATGAATTCATACTATTTGGTTCATAAGCAAGTAAAGATTATTATTTTAGAATTTATTTAGAGTTCCTGGCACATCATGCTGCCATGATTTGTATTTTTCCTTCAATTAATTTTGAACTCTATGTGTTAGACATAAGGTTTAAAATAGTTTAAATACATTTTATTATTTAAAATATCATATGAAGAAAGCATTAATTAAAGAACTAGAATTATTTGTCTAAACGTGTAACATCTCACCTTTTCCAGGCAAGCTTCTGATTCTGCGATACGATTGGTCAAAACAGCTGACGTACGCCAGCGTAAACAGCGTACGTCAGCTGTTTTGACCAATCGTTCGTATCGCAGAATCGATGAAGCGCGTCTGGATCGTAGACGTTAAAAGTTACCGTATAGATGACCCACGCTGAACTGTCCCACCAAACTCAATGACAGGGGGGCGCTACCATCGTTCAACTATATGGTTTCCAACATGGCAAAAATCGGAACCAGCGATCCGGTATTGACGGTGGCGCCCCACTGTCAATGTCATCGATAGGACAGTCCAGTATTCTGGAACTATAATCGGGGCTCAGAGCGCTGAACTGTCCTATCCACAGATATGGATTAGAGTAGATACAGCAAGTTGGTCGTCAAAGCGTGCCATTCCGATATGTCTAAATGGACATACATGGTCGAGTGATGTACACGTTGTTAATTGTAATCCGATTACAACAATCGGTTACGATGATTTTACGAGTACAGTAGTACAAACACGGTAGAAAGAAGAAATTAATAACGGATTGAGAATTGTAATTAACAGCACAAGTAACAAACAATTAATTAGAATAAAGTAGCAGTAGAAGAAGTATAAAGTAGCATTGTTTATAATACATATCCTGCGATATACTCTTAAGGCTTGGTATTTCTGCTAAAGTAGGTATTTCGCGCTGTCAAAATCTGCGCGCGCAATACTTCGCCGAAGACAGCGCGCCAAAGAGCTCTCGCGGCTACACAGTATAGAAATACGCAGTTGGTTAGGTTAGGTTGACTTCCTTCCGTTCAAGCGTCACACTCACAGCACTTTCTAATACAAATCATATCCAAGTGATACAAATTAAAACAACTTTCAAAATTTTTGGGAATATATTTTAGAATCGAATAAATATAGAATATAACCGTCACCCGACCTTCCGGAAGTTCCGCGCCGGCTAAAAGAATTTCAAGATTACGTCACCCGACCTATCGGTAGATCCTCGGGAGCTTGAGCGATTGGAAAAACATTTTATGATCAGTTACTCGTAGTAGCGATTATTTAGAGCTTGGATAATAAATTATAGTTGTTGCAATTCACAAAGCTTTGCATGTGGTTAATTACATTAATCAGTACACGCATCAATTTTGTTCAGTCTTTTTGTTTATTAATAAATAAAAATATCATACTAAAATTGCATACATATTTGTTTGTATTGGTCTGGGTGTTTTCTTTCCATAATTTATGTATAACGTATGTACGGGGCTCTGTATCGAAAATCACTATGAGCAATAAGCATCACACACGGTTACCTGGAGTGCATTACCGCAGCAAAAAGCTTGCCATCTTAAATGAACGGTATAATATCGAGGTTTCGTCAGTACAGTTGCGAACAAAGGTGTTTGTGTAGTGTAGTTGAGTTCGATGGGTGCCGGGAATAAAGCCACAATCGACAAAACACATTTTACAGGAGAAGAGATTTAGTGTCAATTTTGAATAATTCTAAACTACGAGGCGTATCAAAACGGTTTGTATATCAAAAGATGCGTTATTTTTTCTGGAGTAACATTTAATGTGCATAAGGTTATAGTGCTTAGAATATACTTTAAAAAGGTAGAAATACATGTTGCCGCTTCATACATTGAAAGTCGATTCCGTAAGAGTCCATTGTGGTTTTATTCCGGTAAAAAGTGTGCAATTAATCAAACAGCAATAGTGTATTGCAGCCTCGGGCGCTGATCTGAAGGATACAGTAATAGCCGTTTGCTTGTAGAAGATTTAAATAAAAGTTTTAACATTGTATATGGCACGATTATTTCGGTCAACAAATTTTAAATGATGAATGGGAATAACGATTCAATATCCATAGTGCTTTTGGTAAATCAGGCAGTTTCAAAGATAAAATTCTGAAAAAAATTCAATAGGTGTATAGGGACCCGCAGTTTACTAAAATCACTTAATCGGAAAACTGCTGCTGTGGCTATTGCGGCTTTGTTCCAGGCACCCATCGAGTTGAGAGGTCAGATTATTGAAATAATAAAACGAACATTTCATTTTTTAAATACATTTTAAAAATAATTTACATTACAGATAACAATGAGAGGATGACATTGCAAGGTGGTGCCAGTCCAGTCTTAAATCCGTTGATATATCGATACCTCTGGGCTCAAAGGTCGTAAAGGACAAAGTACGACTTTTCAGGAGAAGCAAAAAACGTTTTTTTATTTTTTTAGTCGACGATAACTTTTTTGTTTTTTGAGCTATTAAATTATGACTTATGAAGAAAGTGCTTAGAATTCACAGCATTTTCTGAAGAGGTATTGAAAAACTGGACTAGAGCTGTATTTACTGAGATAGATTTCCTTTACGCCCTCAAAATTACAATAAAAAGACCTTTACGCCCCTCAAATATTCGTCCTAGGCAAGTTACTTAGGTCGTAAGTCTATTTTTATTTCACAAAACTACAAAACTAAGGTAATAAATGACAATTTACATAGTTTTGTAGGTTTTCATGGGTCGTAACGGGACACCCAGGTGAGGTATTATGAAAGGGTAAATTGATGATTTAGCTTAAATATTTAATATTTTATGGTATTTCATATGTAATATACCATTTCTTCACATATTTTAAATGAATTATGGTCTTTTAAATGAAATAAAATGATTTTCCGTAGCTTCATAATTTAATGCACACAATTTATGAAACTATTTAAATAGAAGTTTTGATATCTTCGAACTTGAAGAAACTATTTCCGATATAAAAGCAAATTTAAAAAATAAATATTATGACGCTTTTAAATAAAACTTCATAAATGTCTACTTTATAGGAAAAACCGAAACCAAATTAATTTTATTTATTTATTTAATCATTATTATTGTTTCGAAAAACTACAAATAGCGGACTTAATTCCATAGGGCAGTCTGTCCACCAGTTGACCTTATGATAATGCAGATAATATAATAGAATTATTAAGGACAAACGAAAACCAAACTATATTATTATTTATTATATTATTTAATAAGAATTTAGAATAATTATTATTCTAAATTCTAAATAAATTAAACATTATTAATTCATAGTAGCTTAAAATTATGTCATTGTACTTGGTATAAAAGTAGAAAAGTTAGGTAAGTAAGATTACAAGTAGGAAGATTTTCATTCCAGTAAAGTACATCCACTTACTTTACTCCTACATAATACCGTTTTTAAAAGCCAATTATTTTTAATATAAAAATACAACTTCGAAAAAAACTGCATTCACGCTTTTTAGTAGATTAAGAGTAGGTGCACACCGTTGATTTTTAGTTGGCCGATAGTTGTGCCCGATTTTAAATTGTATGAAGAATCGGCCAAATCGAATCGGCGTAGTGTGCGCACTCCCATACATGCCCATACTGATCAACTGCCCGACTAAACTATCGGCCGACGAAAAATCAACGGTGTGCGCCTACTCTTAGTCTCAACATATATTTTCCCATGTTGTGTAAATATTTTTCCTACTAGTTATTCTTTATTAGCTGATCCAAATAACTTTAGAAACTATACTAATTTATTATAATTGTAACAGTCAAAACTCAAAAGTGGTTTTGACCAAGGGCGTTAGTCAAAATTACTAGGAAATCATTAAAAATAATTGTAAAGTGTAGTATTTGTGTGATTTGTGCATACAAAATAATGACACCTAAGGTACTACAGTAAGGTGACTTTTTTTCTCATAATATTTTTAACAAATCTAGCTTTTTCATTTTTTCAATTTTTGTGATGACTATCCTAACTTAATTAGGTAATACGTTATTTATTTTTATAGCATGTTTTTATTTTCTTAAAACATCTTTTAATAATTATCTTTTACCAAACTTACTTTTGACAAATACAAATATCAAATACCAAAGTTTCTTCAAATATGAGAAATAATAAAAAGCAACATTACTTTACCCGATGTGGGTAGATGTCATCATTTTATATTTATAAATCACATAAATTACACTCTAAAATAGTTTTATTATATATTTTTGATGATTTTTTACGTTCTTTCGTTTGTTCCAAACGCACATAGGGTAAACCACCCAATCATTGGCACTCGACCAATTTATTGGCATGCTCCAGTTTTTTAAGAAAATTAAGGTTTTTTGTAGCCAAACCTTATATTTTTTAGTAGAAATTGTACAGTAATATCATTTGTTACTCAACTGGCTACACACGTTTTTTATTTTTTCAAACATCGCGGCGCATCAACCATTTGTTTGACAAACCGGGACCTGTGCGAAAAAAACAATCGAAATATTCATTTTTTACTAAGGTAAGAGCTATCATAATCTTTAAAAAAAATGCAAATCTATTTTGTTGTCCCTATACATAATCATTTTGTCTTGTTATTGAATATATTAACTGCCTTTTTAAAACATTATTTTATAATTTAACCGCCAACTTTTAATTATTTGTGGTGTGCCAACATTTGGTATGCGTAAAATCTGTTTATCCATTTTATTGGCACACGTGCCAATAAAAGGGTATTCAAAATAATTTGAGTTTATTAAAAATTATACCTAGTTTGTCTCAAAATTGAGTTTAAATTGCATTTAAAATATTTTTTAACATTTTGGATACACCAATCCAAATGTTGGCCCACTGCCAATTATATAAAATCCATTTATTGGCACGGGTGTCAAACATTGGTTAAAAAGGTGCCAATAAAAATATTATCTTTTCAGCCACTTTCAAAGCCTTTCAAAGTCTTATTCCACTAATCCCCGTTGACAATCCCCGTTAACGCCAATGGAGTTTATGATGGGGATTAATGAACTAAAAAGTTAATTAATCCCCAGTACGTTAAAAATAAAATACTCATGTAAGAATCAGGTACCTTCTATTTATTACTGGATAAGAACTCACTTATTATTTTTATTATCAAATTAAATTAAATTTAAGACTGATTAAAATACTTAAAAAAACTTACCTGATTAACCAAAAGCACTATGGATATTGAATCGTTATTCCCCATTCATAATTTAAATTTTAAAAGAAGATGGAAACGATTACACATAAATTTGGGCCAAGATGTAACAAGATAAAAATGGTGTAAATTAATAGCTTTGTAATCAGGCTTAAATTTAATTTAATTTGATTATAAAAATAATCAATAAGTGAGTTCTTATCCAATAATAAATAGAATGTACATGATTCTTACATTAGTATTTTATTTTTTAACGTAGTTTTCTGAATAAAGAAAAATAAAATAAACTAAAAAGTTCATTAATCCCCATTATAAGCTCCATTGGCGTTAGCGGGGATTAATGAATAAAAAGTTCACTAATCCCCGGGATTAGTGGAATAAGCCTTTGAAAGGCTTTGAAAGTGGTACCACGGTCTACTATACAATTCAGATTGAAACATCCTGATCATCGCTCTAAGCCCGGTCCGTTCACAATTTTAACTGACGAGGAAGAACAGCTTTTTGTTGACTGGTTAAAATAAAAATCAGTAGCAAAAAAGTATTTCCGAAGAGAAAAGAAGATTTGATAAAAGTGTTTATGGAAAGTTTAAAACCATATTTAAATATAAGCGTTTGAACTGATATGGTATGTTCCTATACAAATAAATGTTACTTTTCTTATAACAAATGATTTTATTTTGTTTATTTCTATCATGAATCTCTTTAAAACCTCTACATAAGACCTAGCAGCTATTTTTCAGTCTTGCGAGAACAGTGCCAATAATAGGTAATTATCACTGCCAATAAAAGGTTTGGCTATGCCAACAACTGGTATTTTGAGGTATTTTTTTAAAAGGTACACTATATTGAATAAATGATTTAATTTATTAATGATAAGTACTTTATAATATTCTGCAAAGATTAAAAGACCAATATAAATGTTTTTTTCTTTGATAAAACATATTTTTACATGCAAATTTTATCGGTTTTGTGAAGTAGCTGCTTAAAGTGCCAATAATTGGGTGGTTTACCCTACTTAAATACTATAAGAAACGTCTATAAAATTTACCTTCACGGTTATTTTAATATCCTCACTGTGTAGATTTTTAAAATATTTGTTTAGATAATCTAAGAGCGTAAAGGACAAATTATTTAGACTTGGGTATGAAAATGTAAGGTTGTATAGGACAATAGATATACTACATGTACATTATACGCCCAAAAATTTGTGTATTCTTGTTCTTTACTACCATGGTAACTGTACTAAAAAATCAAATGGTATTTACATCCCAATTTTCACTATGAATTCTGTTTAGCTTATCAAAAATGATGGGTCGTAAAGGCACTTTTTTTGGGAATTTCGACAAACTAAATATACAGATCGATAGAGAATTAAATTCTGAGTAAAACTGTATAAATAACTCATTTTCGGTATTTTGTCCTTTACGACCTTTGAGCCCAGAGGTATCGATATGCTGCATCTGCCATGTTTTTGGCTAAAAGATTCTTCTATCTTGCAGTTTAGACTTTTATTACAGACCTCAGACAGTATTTTTGGAAAACTTTTACGCATGGTGGAGGAAGGGACGCTCTAGAGACTCAAGTCTAGAAGGAGTCACATGAACTCCAAGTTTTAAATCCGTTGACATCTGCTGCATCTGCCATCTTTTTGGCTAGAAGATTCTTCTATCGTGCAGCTTAGACCTTTAGCTACAGACCTTAGACAGTATTTTTGAAACATTCTTACGCATGGTGGAGGAAGGGACGCTCTAGAGACTCAAGTCTACAAGGAGTCATATGAACTCCAGTTTTAAATCCGTTGACATCTGCTGCATCTGCCATCTTTTTGGTTAGAAGATTCTTCCATCTTGCAGCGTAGACCTTTAGCTACGGACCTTAGACAGTATTTTTGTGAAAATTCTTACGCATGGTGGAGGAAGGGACGCTCTAGACACTCAAGTCTACAAGGAGTCACATGAACTCCAGTTTTAGATCCGTTGACATCTGCTGCATCTGCCATCTTTTTGGCTAGAAGATTCTTCTATCTTGCAGCTTAGACCTTTAGCTACAGACCTTAGACAGTATTTTTGTGAAAATTCTTACGCATGGTGGAGGAAGGGACGCTCTAGAGACTCAAGTCTACAAGGAGTCATATGAACTCCAGTTTTAAATCCGTTGACATCTGCTGCATCTGCCATCTTTTTGGCTAGAAGATTCTTCTATCTTACAGCTTAGACCTTTAGCTACAGACCTTAGACAGTATTTTTTATTATTTATTTGTGTCAGTGTGCTCTTCTAAAGAGTGTAAGACGATTGTATGTAGGTACTATTAAAATGAAATTTTAACGCATTGGTTTTGTCTCATATTTGAGGAATGTACTATGTATCATGAGTAGAGTCTTCGTTTAAAAGGATGCGAACGATTTAAATTTCAATAGGTAGACAAAATTGATAATTTTTAATTACAAAAATTTAAGCTTTCTCCAGTAACACTGATATTATTATACTGTGACTCATCAAAGTCATCATTGTCAAAAATATTGACAAATCGCGAACTGTCACGGCCAAAAAACTGACACGCGTCCATCCTCCGTAAGCGCCACCGCGCGACTGATTGAGATTGTCCAAGCCGTCATGGACGATTTTTTCCACATTTTTTAACATAGTAACTAAATAAGACGCAATATAAAAATTTCATCCGTTAAAAGCCCTCAAGTTATTTCTGAACTTTAGTTTAGTAAAAGATTTAGAATCTCAAATCGCTTATTTTAAAAATAAAACCATAAATAGAAAACGAATAGAGGTAACTTTGGGAATTTATTCTATCGAGTCAACTTCATCAAATCGTGTTTCCATCCGTTAATAGCCCTAGAAAATATCCTCAACTATGCCCAATAAAAATCTTAGCCTTTAATTTTACTGTTTAGTACCTCAAAAATGAAAAATGAAAACCTCATTTTCGCCATTTTCTCTGCTACCCGGCCTTAAAACTATGGTCCCTGTATGTGGTGTACTCATACCGATCCCGAGGAACCGTACTTACTCATAACAATAAGACACACACTGATCCGTGTATTCATGCACTTGACAAGAAAAATAATGAGATTTGACTATTTGTAAGAATTTATTTATTTAGAAAGGTAAATAAAGATGTTTTTGGTTCTTTGTCGGGCCCCCGGAATAACCCAGTGCCAGACTTTTTCAAATAGACAGAGTAGAGAGGCATCTGCCTAAGGAAGTTCTATAATTTTGCAATTACTTACCTTTTTTATAAATGACGGCGGAAGAACAATTTTATTCAAACCTTTTGATTTGTTTTGATTATTTTTATAGGGCTCGTCTAAAGCATATAATTATGAAGAAAAATCTATTGTATTTCATTTTACTTCGAACGTTTTTTACTACACTGGATTTTGTCGTTTTAGAAATATTATCTTCAAAACTAGGTACCTGACTTAGCTTTATGAAACAAAACGTATTGGCAAAACTACGCATTTGTACATTTTTTATTAAAAATAAAAAGCTTGAGTTAGTCTTTATTTTGTGAAACTAGGTTTTTTTAAAGTATGGAATTAATTATGAATTACTAGTTAGTACTATTTAACATAATGGAATAACGATCATTACTTTCATAAACATTAAGCACAACAAAAATATTATTTACAAATTAATATGAAAATTAATAATGTAGAATAACGTTTACCGCTACAAAATTATTTTAATCCACAGTCAGACTAGCTTAGTGTCCGACCGAATGTTCGGTTTCGGTTTCGTTTTCGGTTGAGTTTCGGTAAAAACACGAGTTTCGGTTTAGTTTCGTTTTCGGCGGCAAACTTGCCGAAACTACGACCGAAACCGAATGTGCATTACGATCGTAGTTTATACTTAATTTATAGTATTATACAATGTGTCCGGGCATGTAGTGATCAAACTTTAAGGGCGTGATCTATGGACAATTTTATCGATGAAAATACTTCAAATTTGGGGCTTGACCCATTTCTCAAAAAATTACAAGGCTTAAAGTTTTTAATTTTTAGAATTCACCTCTTCCTTCAAAAACAAGTGACTGCGTGGGCACCTTAACACTAATGAGCAAATATTTTATGTCATGCGATAGCTGATAAAATGATCTATTAGTAAAGTTGAAAACGACACAAGTTTCATACATTTTAAGGAAGTAGGAATGGATTTAAGTAGAAAAAAACATGACTATTTTCACTTCTTTTTCAGTTATTTTCCAACACAAGAAAAACCAGGTCGTTAAAGTATGTCTTATTTGCATTGTATTATTAGTATTTGAGCTATTCTACAAAACGAATGTAAATTTATTAGTCTACGTCTATTACTTTCGAAGCTATTGTTGAACAAAGATACCCCTTCCCAGCCGGTTCCATAGCGCGGCTAGTCATGTAGTCGGAGTAGGTTGTGCGATTCTTTAAGGCAGTGCATTTTCGCATTTATTTATTATTCCCTCAAAATATGAGCCTTGTAAGGAAGTTTCGGTTTCGGTTTCGGCCGAAATAGACACCGTTGCCGAAATTCGTTTTCGGTTTCGGTTTCGGTCGTAAAACTAGTTTCGGTCGGACACTAAACTAGCTATAAATTTAACAAAATATCAGTTTTATCGGAATTATTTAATTGTCGAATCGAGTCACACGATATCTTTCGATGACTGCGAATGCAGTACGATGATTCGCTTATTTTTACGTTGCGGCAATCCACAGTTATGGATAGATGCAGCATGTGTCAAAAATTGTATGAAGCCGAGCGTGCCACTTTTTAAACGTCATTAGTGTCATTTTAGCGAATTTTAGTGATTGCCGCAACGTAAAAGTAATCGTATCATCGTACTGCATTTGACCTGAATGTCTCCAACTTCCTCATTGGCCCTAGAGCAATTCCAAGTATACCATCAATAAAAGCCTAATTAGAGTCATCAAACCTCTCAGTCATTCAATTAGAGCCATTAGAACTTCATAACTATGAGTTGTTTTCTGTGTGTAAGCTGAGGACACGTGTCCCCAGCTGACACATCTGTATCTTCGTAAATATTTATGCTACGATAATTATTATACCTCAAAAATTACAGTCGAATCCAAATAGTAGGCTTTCCAATTTTCAAGACTTTAGCTCAAATACTGTTAAAACCACGATCAAAAAACTATGTGCGAGCTGGAGTACCGTGTCTCCAGCTTACACATCTGTATCTTTGTAAATATTTAAGCTACATCAATGTTTTATATCTCATAAATTAAAGTCGAATAAAAAAACCCGACTTCAAATCTTTCAAAGCTTTATCTCGAACCGTTTTCGAACTACGAACCGATATGTATGTGTAAGCTGGTGACACGTAACACACGGTGGATTATTAAAACCGTATAAGTTAGAGTTGCGTTTTAAAGATCAAATAATTCGTTATAATTAAAGTACACACGAGACATAATTTCAAATCTCTAGGCCTCTTAGTTTCAGAATTAAAAGCCAAAAACTATTTTCCCGCCAAATAATTCAAATAATGTGGGTCGACTGCGACGTTGCCGTTCCGTGCGTCCACTAGAGCAGTCGAATTTGAACCTAAAAACTAGTAGCGTTTGAATCATTTTTATTTGTAGTTTAAATCATTTAATTTCGATTATAAGAATTTTAGACTAGGAGCCGGCTGATTTGTGTATTGAGTAGAGGTGGGCGCCACGCCGGCGCGCCGCCGCCGCCGCGAATTTTTTCACGCCGCCGCCGCCGACGACCAGCTGTCGGCGCGCCGATACTGATACTGTACCAACTATTTGCAATTTATTCCTCTCCTATACTGTACTAATTTGTGTTTCGAACGCAGAAGAACTATTTTTTAATTGAGTTGAGCGGCTATTATAGTTCAATAAAGTCCTAGTATCACTACGACCGGTACCGATCTATTGTGATCGCCGCTATTTTCCTTACAGTTCGTCTCCGAGTCCTGCATCCATTAGGAATTGCAGTATCTTTTGGGGGGCGATATGTTTTACATCTTGCGGGCTTAGGCAGTGTTTGCCCAGGTGTAAGCTCCGCTTGCGCATCAAAGGTCCGCAGCTGTGAGAATGTGTAGTGGCGTTTCATCTGCCTCTTGGCACATCCTGCGCGTTCTTGATTCGGACAGTCCCATAGTGGACAAGTGCTTGTTTAAGCTGCAGTGTCCAGTGAGGACTCGAACTAAGATGCGCATTTTGATACTACTCAGTCCTATGATCTGCTTAGAGCATTTTCGGTCATAGGCTTTTATGAGAGCTTTGGAATGAGTAAATCCTGGCGTGTCTGACCATGCCTTAAAGGATTTGTTTAAACAGATGTTCTCCAGGGTCATTCGAGCGAGACTTTTGGGAATGCCACAAAAGGGTTCTGGACCATATTGTGTTCCCTCCGCTCCCGCTCTGGCCAGTTCGTAGGCATTTTCATTGCCACGATTCCCGCGTGACCTGGAACCCATTTCAGCGTTACTCTGTTACGTTCTCGGGTATTCAGTCGACTCATGCAGTTTTCTACCAACTTTGAGGTGATTAAGTTGGAGTTTAAGGCCATCAGCGCGGCCTGACTGTCTGGAGTTAATGTAAATTATGTGGTTGGCATAATTTTTTCGCAGGTTAGCTTCCGCACATTCAATAATGGCGTAGACTTCTGCCTGAAAGATAGAGGCAAATGGCAATGCCAGATTTTGTATGGAAGGTGGCGTCTTTTTGCGCTATCGCGGCCATCGACCAAACTTTGTTTTTTCATTACAAAATAGTGTAATAAACCCAACTTACTATAGCATGTATACCTCTAAACTCAGTTTGAACAGAGTTACGAGCATTAGAAGTTTGATGATTTTACATACTAGATTAGACCAGACCACGGGCTGGAAGACGTAGCGTGGGCAGGCCTCCCACTAGGTGGACCGACGATTTGGGGACGGTCGCAGGAAGTGCCTGGATGCGAGTGGCGCAGGACGTCTTTCGGCTGAAACGAAAGAACTAACGCTAATAGAGATGGCTAAACTAAAGAAATAGCAAAAATGGACCCTCGTAAAGCACTTGCATTTGATCTGATCACCATGAAGTCCATGGTCTTGACAATGACCACACTGAGTGAGAACCTCGCAAGTCTCTTAACTTTGGAAATGATCCATAAGGCTGGCAAGTCGCCTAACGAATTCTCTTATCGCTCAATTAATCTGACATTTGTATTGTTAAAATTATGGAAAAGGATCATTCTTGCTCGTTTATTCCCTTGCCTAAGTGTGACCCAAGTAATATAGTATACCCAACCATAATCAGTACAATGTTTGGAAAAGAAAGAATCCTGTACGTCTGCTTTCGCTGCGGCTTCAGCTGGGTTTATCATAAAGGACTAGTCTATGAAATTAAAAAGTAACTTATAGCACACTTCTACTACCTGCTGATGGATTCTTATCTCAGTGACTGACAGTTTTAAATCAAACTCGGTGACAAAATCTTCTCTTTTTAGCAGCAGAGCTGGAGTACCCGAGGACTCTGTACTTGGTGCGATACTCTATAACATCTACTAGTAAAGTATCCCAGACATCAGAAAGCTGCGGCCTTCCTCAAATGTAACTGTGATCTTAAAGTGACTAGACTGTTGCAAAGTCCGCTGCTTGGCTGACCAAGTGGTGCATGTAATTAAGCCCCGAAGTCTCGCCATATTATCATTTAAGACGTGAAACTTATCCTCCGGCCAATCTAGACCTCGAACCATTGCTGCAATCAACCTGCATTAAAATCCTGGACCGTAGGATAACATGGAAAGACCATAAATATAAATAAAACAGAACTGAATATAATATTCCACCGACAGTCAGCTAATCCAACATTAACTATGTGCCTCCACATAGCTCAAAAATACATGTTAAGGGTACTTTTATCGGCACATTGGTACGCTCGCCTTTAGGAAATACACGAGAACCTGATCTCAGCCAAACCCGCTATCCAAATATCAAAGTATGTATGATCAAGAGAGCTAATTTACTAGGAAAAATGACTGCTCTAGTGGCTCAAACCCCAACCAACTGCAAATCACCTGATTAGTCTTGACGACAGATACTAAAAAAGCAGATTTAAAAAAAAAACCTAATGAACAAAGGTCAAACAAGGTCACGCCGCCGACGCCGCCGCCGCCGAGGTCAAAAAGTCGGCGCGCCGCCGCCGGCCAATTGTATATCGGCGCCCACCTCTAGTATTGAGTACCTAATAACCTATATTTTATTAATAAGAAAAAGCTAGGTAAAACAAAATTATATTTTAATATACAGGTAACGAACTTGTTTCCAAAGGCTCAAATATTTGTGGCGTTTCTAAACGCAACCACTTTAATTTTTATTTAAATACCGTGAAGTCCCACGATTCTGCTACGTCAAGTGGCAAAAATGGGCAACAACTATATTTTGCTCTATGACAAACACAGTTAACAATGAGGGTTTTCGCGATTGAAAAATCCGCCAGATGGCAATAAGTAGACGCGAGGTCCAAATGCTGCGTTATTGGTGGATTTTGACATATCTGTCAATGTCAGTCATGTCAAAAATAACCAATCATGCAGCATTTGGACCTCGCGTCTACGTATTGCCATCTGGCGGATTTTCCAATCGCGAAAACCCTCATTGAATTCTTCTTCTTTTGTTGAAGAATCAAACAAAAAAAATATTTACTACAAGAATAAGCGAACATAACGACATACAAGGTTTCCCAAAAAGTACTGTCAAGCCGAAGCCCAGAGGTAGAGTATCACTAGGGCTACCCGAATACTCGATTTTTTCAAGTTATTTATAATTTTCAGATGATTTATGATGATGATGAAAATCTTTATCATATTTCAAAAACCGGGATAAAATCTATCCTACGTCATTTCCCGGGACTCAACCATTATTTATTATTATTTATTTATAAAATATAGGTTATTAGGTACTCAATACACAAATTAGCCGGCTCCTAGTCTAAAATTCTTATAATCGAAATTAAATGATTTAACCTACAAATAAAAATGATTCAAACGTTACTAGTTTTTAGGTTCAAATTCGACTGCTCTAGTGGACGCACGGAACGGCAACGTCGCAGTCGACCCACATTATTTGAATTATTTGGCGGGAAAATAGTTTTTGGCTTTTAATTCTGAAATTAAGAGGCCTAGAGATTTGAAATTATGTCTCGTGTGTACTTTAATTATAACGAATTATTTGATCTTTAAAACGCAACTCTAACTTATACGGTTTTAATAATCCACCGTGTGTTACGTGTCACCAGCTTACACATACATATCGGTTCGTAGTTCGAAAACGGTTCGAGATAAAGCTTTGAAAGATTTGAAGTCGGGTTTTTTTATTCGACTTTAATTTATGAGATATAAAACATTGATGTAGCTTAAATATTTACGAAGATACAGATGTGTAAGCTGGAGACACGGTACTCCAGCTCGCACATAGTTTTTTGATCGTGGTTTTAACAGTATTTGAGCTAAAGTCTTGAAAATTGGAAAGCCTACTATTTGGATTCGACTGTAATTTTTGAGGTATAATACATTATCGTAGCATAAATATTTATGAAGATACAGATGTGTCAGCTGGGGACACGTGTCCTCAGCTTACACACAGAAAACAACTCATAGTTATGAAGTTCTAATGGCTCTAATTGAATGACTGAGAGGTTTGATGACTCTAATTAGGCTTTTATTGATGGTATACTTGGAATTGCTCTAGGGCCAATGAGGAAGTTGGAGACATTCAGGTCTGCATTTGCAAAGTCATCGAATGATATCGTGCGACTCGATTCGAAAATTAATTAATTCCGATAAAACGGATAATTTGTTAAATACAAAACCAAAAACATCTTTATTTACCTTTTTAAAATAAATGAATTCTTACAAATCGTCAAATCTCGTTATTTTTTATACCCTACCAGCGTTTTAAGACATAAATTTGTCAAGTGCATGAATACAATATGGATCAGTGTGTGTCTTATTGTTATGAGTAAGTACGGTTCCTTGGGATCGGTATGAGTGCACCACATACAGGGACCATGGTTTTAACTCTTAAGAGTACATCGCAGGATATGTATTAAAAACAATGCTACTTTACACTTCTTCTACTGCTACTTTATTCTAATTAATTATTTGTTACTTGTGCTGTTAATTACAATTCTCAATCCGTAAATAATTTCTTCTTTCTACCGTGTTCGTACTACTGTCCTCGTAAAATCATCGTAACCGATTGTTGTAATCGGATTACATGAACATCACTCGACCATGTATGTCCATTTGGACATATCGGAATGGCACGCTTTGACGATCAACTTGCTGTATCTACTCTAATCCATATCTGTGCGGCAATCACTAAAATTCGCTAAAATGACACTAATGACGTTTAAAAAGTGGCACGCTCGGCTTCATACAATTTTTTTCACATGCTGCATCTATCCATATCTGTGGGTCTAGTCAAAATGCCATCGCAAACCAATATGAAGTTTTCACTAATGTCAGTCGCCGCGTCACCAGTAATTCGATTCGATTGGAAAATGGCAGCCAAAATGCACATTGAACCACCAACGACGCGGCGATATAAAAGTTCATTCAAAATCGAATAAAAGTTAAAAAATGTCTATGACTTTGCGATTGTTTTTACTTTTTTTAGCTTTTTTTTTTTTTTAATTAGTTTCTTCCTTCCAGTGGGTCTAGTCAAAATGCCATCGCAAACCAATGTGAAGTTTTCACTAATGTCAGTCGCCGCGTCACCAGTGATTCGATTCGATCGGAAAATGGCAGCCAAAATGCACATTGAACCACCAACGACGCGGCGATATAAAAGTTCATTCAAAATCGAATAAAAGTTAAAAAATGTCTATGACTTTGCGATTGTTTTTACTTTTTCTAGCTTTTTTTTTTAAATTAGTTTCTTCCTTCTTTCTGCTCTCTGTTTACGTCTATGCTTCGCTGTCAAACTAGCTGTCAAAACGACATCGCGATACGGATTTGTCAAAACAGCCTTAGGGTGGGTTGCACCATCTTAGTTTAACTTTGACAAACGTCTAAAATCTGTCAAACTCCATACAAAAAACACCGGTTAACGTCATAGTTACGTTTAAAGTTAGGTGGTGCAACTCACCCTATTGGTTTTCGATCGAATCCAAGCTTATCACCGGGGTTTTAGTAATCGCAATGAAAATGGCGGGTGTTGCGATTCGATTCGATTTTGATTGAGTCTTAAATGCATGTTGGCTAAGCCTTTGTATGGGAAATTTCAAACCAGTCTTTCGATTATCGATAGGTAGGGCTTTGCGATTCGATTTTTTGCCGTTTGACTAAGCCTTTTTTGTTATCGACCTCTTTTGCGATTTGTTTATTTGTTTGCGACTGGTTTGCGATGGGTTTGCGATTTTAAAGTGCGTTTTGACTAGACCCGCTGCTCTCTGTTTACGTCTATGCTTCGCTGTCAAACTAGCTGTCAAAACGACATCGCGATACGGATTTGTCAAAACAGCCTTAGGGTGGGTTGCACCATCTTAGTTTAACTTTGACAAACGTCTAAAATCTGTCAAACTCCACACAAAAAACACCGGTTAACGTCATAGTTACGGTCAAAGTTAGGTGGTGCAACTCACCCTATTGGTTTTCGATCGAATCGAAGCTTATCACCGGGGTTTTATTAATCGCAATGAAAATGGCGGGTGTTGCGATTCGATTCGATTTTGATTGAGTCTTAAATGCATGTTGGCTAAGCCTTTGTATGGGAAATTTCAATCCAGTCTTTCGATTATCGATAGGAAGGGCTTTGCGATTCGATTTTTTGCCGTTTGACTAAGCCTTTTTTGTTATCGACCTCTTTTGCGATTTGTTTATTTGTTTGCGACTGGTTTGCGATGGGTTTGCGATTTTAAAGTGCGTTTTGACTAGACCCACTGTGGTCCTATCCATGACATTGATAGCGGGGCGCCACCGTCAATACCGGATCGCTGGTTCCGATTTTTGCCATGATGGAAACCATTATAGTTGAACGATGGTAGCGCCCCCCTGTCATTGAGTTAGGTGGTGGGACAGTTCAGTCTCATCTGTGGGGTCATCTACATCATCTATATCACAGATATGGATAGATGCAGCATGTGTCAAAAATTGTATGAAGCCGAGCGTGCCACTTTTTAAACGTCATTAGTGTCATTTTAGCGAATTTTAGTGATTGCCGCAACGTAAAAGTAATCGTATTATCGTACTGCATTTGCAGTCATCGAATGATATCGTGTGACTCGACTCGAAAATTAATTAATTCCAATAAAACTGATAATTTGTTAAATACAAAACCAAAAACATCTTTATTTACCTTTTTAAAATAAATTAATTCTTACAAATCGTCAAATCTCGTTATTTTTTTTACCCTACCAGCGTTTCAAGACATAAATTTGTCAAGTGCATGAATACATGCATCAGTGTGTGTCTTATTGTTATGAGTAAGTACCGTTCCTTGGGATCGGTATGAGTGCACCACATACAGGGACCATGGTTTTAACTCTTAAGAGTACATCGCAGGATATGTATTAAAAACAATGCTACTTTATACTTCTTCTACTTCTACTTTATTCTAATTAATTATTTGTTACTTGTGCTGTTAATTACAATTCTCAATCCGTAAATAATTTCTTCTTTCTACCTCGTTCTACCTGTCCTCGTAAAATCATCGTAACCGATTGTTGTAATCGGATTACATGAACATCACTCGACCATGTATGTCCATTTGGACATATCGGAATGGCACGCTTTGACGATCAACTTGCTGTATCTGTCGCAGGCAAATTGTATGATTCCGCATTTTACAAACGGCGTCGTCAGTTTACAAACGCTCGCTGTTCTATGAAATGCCGAAGGCATATTGGCGACTCGTTCAATTAATAAAATTTCGACTATGATTGTTGCAATAGGGTGACCATCATAAAACACATGTTGGACAAATCAGACTTAATTTCAGAAATCAGGTAGGTATCAGGTAAGACAAACCTAAAATACTAGCTACTCCTAAAGTAATTAAAATATTTTCATACTAAAAACAACACTAAACTAATTTAAACTATTGACGTATCTATAGGTAGGTACATAAAACTATGACATAAAATAAGTTTCGATAGTCAGTCCTTTAATTTAGTCTTACATTTTAATTATACCTAGAAGAAGTCTGGAAGACAACACAATAATTTTTTAAACCAATAATATTCCGCAGCAGTCCTCCACCAGTCCGAGCACCAGATTCCATTATCACCTTAGCGTTTTTTACGTGCCGGATAACCTCAAAAACTATTTCATTTTTCCATAGTTTTTCACAGCTCCTATTTGTGAATCGTAAAATATTTTTAATTCACTAAGTATAATAAATGTCTTTTTTTGTGAAAAGTCCTTTGAATACGTAGAATTTGCATTGTTTTCTGTATCACAACAACACGACTCGACGCCATTTTTCTTGTTTTGATTAGCAGCGCGTCGCGTGGTAAGAAAAAGAACTAAATACTTCAATTTGCCGCGGCATTTTGTAAACAGCAATTGAATTGGCTATCAAATGTTTTGGCATATTATAAAGTGCCCAGGCAATTTACATTTTGCCTTCGGCATTTCATAGAGCAGCGAGCGTTTGTGAACTGACGACGCCGTTTGTAAAATGCGGAATCATACAATTTGCCTGCGACATATCTACTATAATCCATATCTGTGATCTATATCTATGGGGGGGGGGGGGGCGGTCTCGGTCACGTGTCAGTCGTCCGTCCACAGATTAGAGAGTATGGCCGAACAGTTTGTTGTTTATTTATTTTATTGAAATGGAGTTCACCGGTTGAATTGTATTTTCGTTTGTAGTTATTTGTTACAATTTTAAAGGCATGTGCCATAGTTGTCATGTTATAGTAATATTAAAGATATAATCATTACCATTATAAAGTAAAATTTTTCGTACGTGGCCCGAAGTGGTTGGTTATCATGTGGTCTCTAATTATAGTGATAATTTTATCATTAATTGCATATTTCGTTACGGATGGGTTAATTCTTAATCTGAAGAATTTATTTATAAACGCTAGTTTATACGGAATAGATCTATGTAAAAATAATAAAAACAAAATGTAGGTATACTCTTCCTAACTACATACATCTTTGTTTTAGTTTCAAGATATTATTGTTAGTTTAGAACATTTTTAATGCTGTTTTCAGACCAGAGGCTCTTGGTGTGGTATCAGGATGCATTTTCCTAGTTACAAGTTTTACTTTCATACCAATAGTGTTTGGAAACAGTCTCATGGATCGAGAATCTTTTCCACACAATGAGGTAAGACAACAAAATCACACAGTGCTATTGACCTATTGCAGCACCCCTAGTAATTCAAGTTTAATTCTTTTTATAGTTTGCAGAAGTTTTAGCAGCACTTTTGTCCATATGTTGTATGCTACTTCTGGGATTTGCTGATGATGTATTGGATTTACGATGGAGGTACAAGTTACTGCTCCCAACAGTAGCATCATTACCATTACTAGTGGTGTACTATGTGAACTTCAATTCTACCACATTTATATTACCAATACCACTTCGAGAATGGTTCGGTGTATCCATTAATATTGGTAAATAAATGTTTTTACCTTTTTCATTGCACTGAATAGAATAAAAATTTCTTTAAATTTTGCTCATCATCTATCTTATGAGTAAGCCACCTACATGTCACACTAAGCCTGGTATTATTGTTTTCAGGATGTTTTTATTACATATACATGGGAATGCTAGCAGTTTTTTGTACAAATGCTATAAACATATTGGCTGGAATCAATGGTCTAGAAGTAGGCCAGTCGGTGATAATTGCAATCTCTATCATTGTGTTTGATATAATAGAGTTGAGAGGTGATCAATACAAAGCCCACATGTTCTCTTTGCGCATTATGCTGCCTTATTTAGCCACAGCTTCAGCATTATTGAAGCACAACTGGTAAGAAGAACCAAACCAAATTTATGCCCATTTTAAACAAAATTTTACTATAATAACATAGTCACTAATCCAGAAAAATTTGATGATGCAGGCTTAACTTTCAGACACAATTACATACTTGCAATTTTCCTGATATGTATATTTTTAGACCAAATATTTCATTTGCTTATGGTAAATTGAAGAGTGTCATGCTCCTGCAGTAGAAACTATAAATGGCTTATGACCTGATGATGAAAATTTTTGTAAATCTGGGACAGGCTTAAATACTTTTAAGAAACTATGATGCGACATTGTGCCCCTTAAGAAACCATTAGAGACATCTGCACAATAAGCATAAAAGTTGTATTGCATTAGTAGGTACTTAATTACTTGTATGAAATTGAATGAAAAATTTTATAGGTATGACTTTTTAAAATGTTTAAACTTTTTTTTCAGGTACCCTTCAAAAGTTTTCGTAGGTGATACATTTTGCTATGTTTCTGGTATGACTTTTGCTGTAGTAGGAATATTAAGCCACTTTAGTAAAACAGTCTTATTATTCTTTTTACCACAAATTATTAATTTTCTTTATTCAGTTCCTCAATTATTTCATTTTGTTCCATGTCCAAGACATAGGTTACCAAAATATAGTGCTGAAACTGACTTATTACAAGCAAGTAGAACTGTAATTATAAAAAAAGATTTAAACTTTATTACTAAAACAATAGTACAAATACTAAGAATACTTCATCTAGTAGATGTGATAGAAGATAATGATAGTATAGTCATGAACAATCTGACGTTAATTAATTTATTTTTAATTAAGTTCGGTTCTATGTCTGAAGTAAGGTTAGTCACTATGTTAATGGCATTTCAGTGTTTATGTAGTTGTATAGCGTTTATAATCAGATATCCATTGGCCTCCTATTTCTATGATTCATAAACATGAAGGCCAGTGACTTTTAGTTCCACAGAATCCACTGACCTTATTCATTAATTGGATGTACCAAAGGAGGCGACGTATTAGGGCACATTGTAGTAGCATTTTTTTGCTTCCAAATATGTACTAGGTAGGTATGTATGGGTCATTCCATGAAAATCTGTATATTTTCGACGTAATTTTGTCCCAAACTTTTTTAAGATGCTTTTGACTTAGATTAATTATGAGTGTAAATTATAGTTTATTTATTAATTATGTTATGTCTAAAAAGGCCAGTCACTTTATGCTTTATTTTAGGTAAAATTATAATTTTCAATTTTTTCATACTCCTATATGACTTTTAATAAAGTATAAAACTTATAACCTTAACATTTATAGATAAGTTAATATACTTCATGTAGTTGTTTTGTTATTATCACTATATAAAAAATGTCATTCTTTAACTAGTAACTTAGTCCCTAGCGCCGTTTAAAGCTAGGGACTGACGATTTGGGTCATTTAAAAGGAATTTAAGATGTTTGAAAAATAGTTTTAAAAAATATAAATGGGTGATGAATAAAACACATTGCGAGCTGTTATTTAACAATTTTGGAATAAAATATCAACAAATATTCCATGTGAAATGTGGCGCGGACTAAGAGTTGACATATTTTTGTGGAATGACCCGTTTATTAAAATGTATTGTTAGTTAACCATCTTAGTACATCGTAATACAGAAACGCGCCAAATCGAAGCAAATTCCTGTAACGTAAAACATTTTTGGTTTGGCGCGCTTCACTTAGGCGTTTGTTACACTTGATGGAAATGGTCGTCGCGGATCTTCCGCAAAGCAAGTTAGAGCTTATAAATCGGAGCGACCGGTCATCATGTAGTGTGCCCGTTTTAGTCATTTATATTTTATGCAATGACTTGTACAGGCGGAAGATCCGCGACGGCCACTTCCTTCAAGTGTAAAAGCCTGCTGACTGCACCCTATCGTCGCCAGGCAGATAGAAATCGTTACTGTTTTTGAGATATTGTTATGTTTTTATAGTACAGTACTAAGGAATAAAGAATTATTGACAAAATTCCGAGTTATTATTGAAAATGATACAGGTTGTTTTTTATACTCAATCAAACAAAAAGAGTTGATTCTACTGTCCAATTGCGAAACTACTTTCCCTACAACAAGACCTACATCAAATTCCCAAAAAAATTAACATCCCCATACAGATGACTATTGACTGCTGATGATAAAATTATTAATACTCAATAATTTGTATGGAAAGGTAATTTTATTTCAGTCTTTTGGGAGAAAAGTTGTCTCATCTCAAATGTATTAAGCAGTAGAATCAACCTTTTTTATCAAGTAGCTTTCATGGTCACTCACAGAATATCCCGTCAATAATAATTACCCGGTATTAGGGTTTTTTTTTTAATTATTAACTTGCTACTGCAAGATATTTCCACTACTCAAAAACATTAGATAACCTACCTCTTCTTTCTCATAGAAGCTGTTATTAATTAATATTTTTTTGAGATTTAAAAATTTACCTCTACATACCTACTACATATAAAAATATTTTATTTAAGAAAGATAATTAGAATTGAACTAAGTTTAGGTCAATAATTTATAAGTTGTTTATTCCCATAATCACCAAGATTTTAGATTTTTCTTAAATAATTATACAAATTAATAATACACAATACAGGATATTTCATTTATCAAAATATTTTCTAAGAACATTGTACATTTAGATACAGAATGATTAACAATTTTACACTGGATAATAATTATCATAATAATATTAATAGATACATACATACAAATATTTTTAGTTTAATTAATTTAACCAAATATCATACAATATATTATCTTCTGCATCACTTTCGTTTATTACTCGTAGCGTCTTGAGGGTTTGTAAATAAAAAGTTAATTCTGAAGTTACAACTCCATGTTGTGGACTTCCATTAGCGACTATGTTCATCTTAATCAGTTGTTCTCTTAATTTGTCTTTAAAGTTTTCATGTACTCTTTTATATATGGTCCTTATTTGCTCAATTGGTAATATATCAATTAATGCTTCATGCAATTTAACTAGATGTTTGGAAATGTTGCGGAATGTTTGTGAAGGTACAGGTGGCTTTGCGTCCCATCCAGACAACTGTGAGCTTAACATGTTACTTACTATGAGGCAAATCTTACTTTCTATTTCATTCTTATGACTAACAATATCACTTTCCATGTTACTAAATCCAGTTAGATGAAGTGATAGTTCTGCAGAATGAAGATTTTCGAGAAGCTTTTTTATAAGAGGTAAAAGCCATAAAATGACTTGGAGTGATCGAGATACTAAAGCTAAATTCGATGTTGATATTGTTTTTAATCCTGCACTTTGGATTGCTCCAGCACCCAGTACTAACTGGCAACAGCGCGAGTTAAATAGTCGTATTAGTTCTATCATACAGTGAATTATGTACTGGACTATAACTGGGGATTGCTTGGTTGCTTCACAATATTCCAGTAAGATTTTTATTAGTAGTTGCACAGTACCAACAACTGCATAACTTTCATTATTAATTATTAAATATTTTCCATCAGGTTTACCACTTTGATACAGAAGTGTTGAAGGAATTTCAGAATTTTCACATATTTTATCAATTATATTTTGTAATTCACAGGGAACTTCAGCAGATTTCCACCTTTCAGCATTAAGAGTTGAGGTGAGCTGAGATCTCCTATCAGTATGTAGGATTTGTATATATTTCATAGCAAAGCTTCTTAGTGCAAGCCTCATTGCATTACTGTAATGACCAGTAATTTTTTCACACTCATTTGAAAAATTGTCAATTAGTTCTGATATTTTTGATAATTGTGATAAATCAGAGAAGGCATAGTCTTTATCACTTTTAGTGACAATCAAATTAGCACAGCGTTCATTACAATAATCAGATAGAGATACTATTAACTTCTTTAGTTTTTCCTCTACCAATAGTAATTCTTCAGCTGTCCAAGCTTCTTCACTTTCACTACCGGTTACATCATCCATTTGACTTATTTCTAATATCAAATTATTCAAGGATAAAATTCTTTTGAACAATTTTATTAATTTTGGAGATGCCTTCTCAAGGAATGTAATTCCTTCATTACACAACAAATGTGTGTTATCAGCATTTGAACCACGAAGAACTATTTCGGTATTGCCATCTCTTACAGAAATTATTTCAATAACACATTGTTTTACGGTGGCCTGTATAGATGTAATTGCTTCAAGCTTAAAAGTATCAATGAAATCGAACTCTTTTAAGCGTAAAATCCCTGATATAATCGACACTATTTTGTCTCTGTCTGGCAAATCATGTTCTTGTTGATTCCTATTTAAATCTGCTACTATGTATCTTTGAAATTCATTGCTAAGCATTTTGTGAATCAATCTCTTCATTTCAGTCAATTGTGGGGATAGATGTCGAAATGCTTGCACCCCAGACAACTGATTAGACAGCACTCTTTGGGTGGAACTGATCAAATCTAAGGCAGCCACATAATCTGAAGTACTTAGAAGTAATTGAATCATTGGTTGGGTTTGTTGAACTGTACTCATTAACTTTAATAATTCACGGACATTACCAAGATTGTGATTGATCCTTGTTAAGCTTATTAATTTTAAAGGACAAAGTGTCAAGTTTTCTTTAACGTTTTTAATATTTTGTCGTGTTACCTGCACTGTTTTTGCAGCTCTTGCCATTTGTTCCATAATAGTATCATGGGATAGCATAGCGTGAAAGAATGCATCAGACTTTTGTGCAACTTGCTTAGAAATTTTCATTTCTATAACATCAAGGTATGTACTCAATGTTTCTTGCAGAGATCTGATTGCAACACTTGAATCTTCTGAGTCCTTTAGGCTAGGAAAGACTTTATAAAAAATGTTGGGGTCATTCAGTGGCAAGGACTGCTCAAAAAATACACCAGGAACTTCACACAAAGCCTCAACTACTGGCAACTTTGTTTTAGCAGGTAAATTTTCTTTTAGTCTACAATGTCTTCGTAATCTTCTAGTTATTCTTTTGCAATATGGTTCAAAATGTGATAAAGTAATTTCAGGCAAATAAGGACTAGGAGAAAGTTCTACTTTATCAACAAAATTGTCACCCCATGTTTTAGTAAAAAAATTACTTTGTTTACCTCTATTAGGATCATTCAATACTGCCGGAAGGTTCTGTGATGATGAATAGAATGTCCAATCTTCAGAAGTGCTTTTAGAATACAAGTGATATTCCCTCACGTGATACTTGAATCCTGCTTTTCTCAAGTCACCAAATTGCAAAGCTGAACAAATACCATTCTGACCATATTGGCACAGAATAATGGATCCTTCTTTGACTGTGTGTTTATCTTGAATATGCCTGAAAGTAATACTAGTTGTAGTTTGTATAATCTAATAATGCTAGACATTATTTAAAAGCTACACTGTACCAAACAGAACAAACCTTTCGAACTCCGTGGCACTACCGAATACCAGACTTGGGCAATGTATACAGTTCTGCCAAGTGGGCGTTTTCTTACAAGAGGTAGTTTCGTCCTCCATGACATCTTCGAATTAACAGCTACAGAAAATAAATGTAGCGATCAAACTATCATTTCTAAATAATTATTTAATATTTCTAGGTACTTTTGGATGTGCACATTCAGCATCAGCAATTGTTGAAAATTGACACATGACAACAAAGAGCATAAAAGAGTATGACAATTGACATGATGACAAATGACAAGACAACGTTGACACCACCATGAAGCTAAAGATAAAAATGGAGGCCACACTTGGAACAAAAACTTGAGTCAAATACCTACTTATCTCTATCTCGCTCTCTGTGGGCCGACCTCTCTTTTTAGGCCTCAGCCTCGAGTTTAGCGGGCAGCGGGGCGGGAGCGGCGGCGGCGCGGGAGCGGGGCGGGCAACGCAGACCCGTTCTCGAAACAAGCGGGCAGCTCGCGCGGCGCTTTAGCGGCGAAATGTTGTGTTCGGGGTTGTGTTGTCGAGATATTTGTTTTTATTCGCAAACGAAATGTTTGAACAACGGCGACAATTTTATTTCGATTCAAATTTATTCCTAACGCTCGATTTATTGTGGGCAAAAGAAGGAGTGCGCTGCCCGCTCGTTGCCCGCTCAAGCGCCGCTGCCCGCTCGTGGCCCGCTCCCGCCCCGCTGCCGCGCCGCTGTTTTCGAGAACCGGTCTATTTGATTTTACGCATAAGATCCTGCCGCTCCCGCGCCACCGCCGCACCCGCGCCACCGCCACTCCCGCCCCGCTGCCCGCTAAACTCGAGGCTGAGGCCTTAGTGTGGACTATAGTATTGCTATCTCCTTATTTAAATCTCCTAATAAATTCTTCGAAATAGCCAATTCACTAACCAAAACAGAAGTTAAACAAATAAATAATTAAATATTTGAACTACGTTTACCTAGTTAAATTAAAAATCACAAAATTGTCGGCCGTTTAGGCTTAATGTGTTGGCGAATCAGGGAATTACAATCCCAATTCCTGGGAAATCGGTACCATGTGGCAACATCGGCCCAATCCGGCCCATCATGGCGGTTGTTTACTATTTTGGTTATTATGCAGTTAATTTCGTTTGAGATTTTTTACAGGACATAATCATTGTTTAATCACAAGAAATGGTGCATAATTTTGTAGTGCGTGGTTGCGGTAGTACGTGGTGTCCTGGAAATGACTTAAGATTCCACGCGTTAGTGTTTATTTCGTGATTACCGACATTGGATCATTGTAAACATTTTTTACATTTTTATCTATAGCTTCATGGACACCACCATGAAGCTATATATAAAAATGGAGGCCACACTCCGAATACCTACTTGAAGCACAACCTTTGTATCATTATCTCGCTCTCTGTGGGCAGACTCTCTCTTTATAAATAAACAAAAAATAAAAATTTGCTAAAAGTCAATGAAACTCAATGTAAAATCTTTATTTCTTGACATAGGTATCATTAAATGATAAGTGTAAATACTGGTAAAACGTTTTAGGAAGAAATTACTGTGAAAAATGTGAAAAATGTTTACAATGATCCAATGTCGGAAATCACGAAATAAACACTAACGCGTGGAATCTTAAGTCATTTCCAGGACACCACGTACTACCGCAACTACGCACTACAAAATTATGCACCATTTCTTGTGATTAAACAATGATTATGTCCTGTAAAAAATCTCAAACGAAATTAACTGCATAATAACCAAAATAGTAAACAACCGCCATGATGGGCTGGATTGGGCCGATGTTGCCACATGGTACCGATTTCCCAGGAATTGGGATTGTAATTCCCTGATTCGCCAACACATTAAGCCTAAACGGCCGACAATTTTGTGATTTTTAATTTAACTAGGTAAACGTAGTTCAAATATTTAATTATTTATTTGTTTAACTTCTGATTTGGTTAGTGAATTGGCTATTTCAAAGAATTTACTAGGAGATTTCAATAAGGAGATAGCAATACTACAGTCCACACTAAAAAGAGAGGTCGGCCCACAGAGAGCGAGATAGAGATAAGTAGGTATTTGACTCAAGTTGTTGTTCCAAGTGTGGCCTCCAGTTGCGCGCGGGACGCGGTGACGGACGCACGTAGCAGTAATTCTCACCAAATAGTAGTGTACTTTTTATCAACTACCCTCCTTTTATTTTATAATGGAGGAGGAGAACGTTTTATGTGACGAAGATAAAAGTGATACTGACGAAGCTTTGAAGGAATGTGAACGAGAATTACATGCAATTCAAAATGAGAAATATGATAAAAGACCTCGAGAAAGTGACGGAAGCAGTGAAGAGGGTTTTATAACTGTGTGTAAAAAACCGAAAAGGCCAAAACACATGTCTGGAAATTCAACTAACACGATTTTGGAAATACAGGATGATTTGAGTGGAATAGAAGAAAATAAATATGAAGTTTGTTTATTTTCAACTCAAGTTTTACCTAAACAAATGGGTTTAGCAAGACTATTGAAAGGTGAAGGTATTACCAACATATGCAAAATCAAATACAAAAGTTCATTCAAGACATTTATAACCTTCAATGATAGAAAACAAGCTGAAAACCTTCTGATAAACAAAAAAATTGCTGAAATGGATATAAGATCACAACTAACAGATGAGAGCAACTTATCTTATGGCATTATAAGAGGAGTAGATCTAGATATGAGCGAAAAAGAACTTATGGAAGTTTTAAGTGCACCCTGTGATATCATATCGGTGAAGAGAATGAAACGTGTGAATTATAATGACAAATGGGAAGACTGCGAGACTGTCCGGTTGGGTTTCAAAAGCAAAACGATCCCACCAAGTGTAGACGCTTTTGGGTGCAAATTTGATGTCGAAAAGTTTGTATTCCCTGTGACGCAATGCTCAAATTGCTGGAAATTTGGACATGTGAAGAAATTTTGCTCTCTAAATAGAATTATATGTCCAAAGTGCGGTGAAAGTCATAACAACTGCGAAACAATGACATATAAATGTCCAAATTGTAAAGGAGCGCATATGGCATTGAGTAAAATATGTCCTTTCTTTCTCAAGGAGAAAGAAATTCGTTACATAATGAGTAATAACAATATTACTTACAAAAAAGCGTTGGAACTTTTCTTGAAAGATAAGAAGAAGAAAGAAAGAGAACAAGAAATATCAACACAAGGAAAAAATGGATTACCATCATCATTCCTATCGACATCAGACAATGACTATAGTTTGCCAATACAAAGAACATACAGTAGCGTAGTTAAGACTTCAGCAGAGATACATACTAAGGAATGCGAAGAAGAAAGAGAAGAATGTGTTAGTACAGAAAAAAAAAGTACATCGAAGAAAAAGAGAAATAAAAAATCTAAAAATAGACAAAATAGGCAGCAAGATATCATAACTGAATGTGAAGATATGGAAACAGAAAGTGAGGACCGGGAAAATAATGAAGAGAGAAATACAGTAGATTCGTCCAGAGAAAAGAAAGAGAAGTTTGACTTTTTGGGTTTAATTTTGAAATTGAGGAATATCATTATATCCAGAGAAACCTTGGAAGAGAAGATTTTTTTGTCCTTTATAGTGATATTTGAAGAACTGAAACTATTTGCCTTAAAATTTTTAGCTGGTGGAGATTTAGTTGAACGTTTTTTTAAGTGTTTTAATGAAAAAAGTACATAATATTAATATTGTGCAATGGAACTCACAAAGTTTGCGGCCTAAGTTGGTGGACTTTGATACACTGCTATGTCAAGAAAAAATTCATATAGCATTAATTAGTGAGACATGGTTGGATGAGGATGAGTTACTTCGTATTCGTGGCTACAATGTATACCGTAAAGACAGAAATGATTCTTATGGAGGAGTAGCTATCATTATTCATAAGTCACTGAGTTCACAGGTTTGTTCCATAAGTGGTATCAACCCAGGTATTGAAGCAATACACGTTAGGATCTGTAATTGTGAGTATATTGAAAACATTATTTCTGTTTATTGCCCATCCTCTGTGCATACAAGTCAGACAGATTGGGATAAGATTTTTAGTTTAGCTAGCACAAAAGCATTAATTGCAGGTGACTTTAACGGTCACCATTCAAACTGGTCGTACAAAAATAATCAAAGAGGTTTTCAGTTGTTTGACTCATCATTAGAACACAGTTTTATATCGCTTAATAATGGGCAAGCTACAAGAGTGAAACTAGTTAACGGTAACTTACAAAAGTCATCCCCTGATGTGTCATTTGTATCCTCCGATGTTGCTATACATTTTAGGTGGCAAATAATGAATGAGAATTTAGGTAGTGACCACCTGTTTATCAAAATTTCTGTAGACGACAACTCTAACGATTTTAGTAATAGACGTAATTTTAAGAAAGCTGATTGGGCGGCTTATAAACAGGATCTATTAAACTCCTTTTTTAATTTTGATAGCTTAGACTGTAGTAGTGATAACATTCAAGAATATTATGATCTTTTATTGGATCAAATGAATCGATCTGCCAACAAAAATATCCCAAATATAAAAATAAGTAGGAATCCAGCCAAAAATTTTAAACCAAAAGAATATTGGAGTTCTTCTATTTCTAGAGTCGTAGCTGAACGTAGATTAGCGTTAAAAAGATTTAGGAGAAATCCCACCCCAGATAACTTACAGCTATTTGAAGAAAGTGTTGCAACTGCTAGAAAAGAAATAGAGCAAGCCAAAAAAGTCAGCTGGAGAAAGTTTTGTTCTGAAATAAATGAATGTTCATCTGTTAACGATATGTGGAGAAAAATGCGATGGTATAAAGGCTATCGTCAAACAAAATTTTCAGCCCCAGAAAATAAAATAAAAGATTTACTTCATTCTCTTGCACCAGACACAGTGGCAGGTTGTTGTCCTGACCTTAAATCGACTAATTTCAAACTTGAAGCTCCCTTTACAATGAATGAAATGGTGTGCTTACTGAAAAAAGTTGATACGTCCCCAGGTATTGATGGCATTACATATTCCATGGTCTTCAACTTGCCTCTCTCAGGTAAACAATTTTTGTTAAACTTATATAATGCAATTTTTAGGCTTAGTGTTATTCCGCATCAATGGCGATCGATATTAATAGTACCTATACCAAAAACAGGGAACGAGACTAATTCCGACATTAAACTGAGACCTATATCCCTTATTTCCTGTTTATGCAAATTATTTCACATTATGATAGCTAAAAGACTTGAGTGGTATATAGAAAAAAGCAAAATTCTATCAAATTATACATGTGGTTTTAGAAGAGCACAATCATGTTTAGATTGTTTAACTAGAGTAGTAACATATATTCAAATAGGATTTTCTAAGAACTGTCCAACAGCAGCCTGTTTTCTGGACTTAGAAAATGCATACAATAACGTGTTAGTGGAGAAAGTTGTAGGAATTTTGGACGACTTAAAAGTTGGAAAAACTATTTGTTGTTATCTATGGTCATTTTTGAGTGATAGACATTTAATGATTAAGGGGGATAAAGAAGGAGTTCCTTCTGAAATAAGACATACTAATAAAGGACTGGCACAAGGCGATCCAATCTCTCCTTTATTGTTTAACATAGCCACTTTTAATATATGTCATCAGATTGGTAACGTTAATATATCTCAGTATGCTGATGATTACGTTCTTTACATTAGTCACAAATATATAAATAAATGCGAGGTTGAACTACAATCAGCGATTGACATTATGATAAACTTATTAGACAGTATTGGTCTTCAGTTATCTGCAAACAAATCAAAATTATGCCTATTTAGTAGAGGTTTTAGAAGGAAAAAAGTAAGGATTAATATTGGTGATAAGTCATTGGCAACTGAAAACACGATTAAATATTTGGGAATTTGGTTGGACAATTCGCTTCGGTGGGGCAAACATGTGAACGAAGTGGCTCAAAAGACCTCAAAATTTTTAAATATATTGAAATTACTCTCGGGATCAGGCTGGGGCATGCATCCTAAACATGTTCGCCGATTATATATTTCATTAATTAGAAGTCGGCTTGACTTTGGATGTTTTCTATATGGAAATGCAGCAAAAACAAATCTCGATAAATTAGATCGTATCCAAAATCAAGCCTTGAGAATTATAGGTGGATTTGTAAGAAGTACGCCAATCCATGTAATGGAAACTGAGATATGTATAACGCCTTTGTTCATTAGGAGACTATATCTTGCCTATAAGTATTGTATTAAAAGTATGTCTATCCTGGATAACTTGACAGTTAAACTATTGATGGAATTATGTGACTCGAATAATGATAGCTATTGGCAGAGAGTTAAGAAACCGTTGCTTTGGTCTGTGTATAATGACTGTAAGGAATGTAATATACACAGTTCAGATCCTATTGAAATGTTCAAACTTGATACTTGGGTAACCAGTATTCCAATTAGCGATATAATACAGCTCAATTTAGATTGCATTAAAGGATCAAAGCGTAACCAGGAACACACCATAAAATACGAAGTAATCAAAGAATTGCATGTTAAATATGCTGATTGGCATAAATTGTTTACTGATGGATCAAAGAGTGATAGTGGTATAGGAGCGGCATATTATGATTCGAATAGGAAAATATCTGGCATGTACAAAATTGCGGAAAGAGTTTGCATAATGACGGTGGAACTCATTGCTATCTCAGAAGCACTTAACTATATAGAAAGACAGGGAATTACTAAATGTGTAATACTTTCAGACAGCAAAAGCGCCCTACAACACTTGGCTCGGTGCGCTTCTGGTTACAGCAGAGGTGTTCCGATAGCCTATGACGTGCTAAATACTATACAGAAATTGGATAATATAGCGCTGAGATTGCAATGGGTTCCATCTCATATTGGCCTTAATGGTAACGAGGAGGCCGATAAGTTAGCAAAATTGGCATCATCTTCCGGTTCATATCATTCGATTCTTCCATTTTACTCTGAACTACTTCCAAAATATAAAAGCATTTGCTTTCTAAAATTCAAAGAATATTTTGACAAAAGAAGTACTGAAAAAGGTATATGGTTTAGGACAATTCAATGTCAACCTCCTCGAATTCCATGGTTTTTAAATTTTAAAATAAATAGGAAATATATTGTATTGCTCCATAGATTACGATCCGGTCATTATCCGTCTAATAAATTTGCATACCTTATGAAGAAGGTATCCTCACCTAATTGTGATGTGTGTGGCTCCTTGGAGGATGTCCACCATATTCTCATAGAATGTGTCAAATTTCAAAGGGAAAGGGAATTATTTATGCAAAAATATAGTCTGAATAATTATGACATAGGTGTATTCATAACAATTTTAGCTGAACCAACATCTGAAGCCGCTAAACATTTGGCAGATATATTTTTCTATAATTGATTCCCCTGTCCCGCTGGCGTGACATCCATTAAATTGTAAATTTAGTTTAAGGTTCGATGGGGCTGTCGTGTCTTAATAGACAAAAGCCTCCAAATAAATAAAGATTAAAAAAAAAAAAAAAAAAAAAAGTGTGGCCTCCATTTTTATCTTTAGCTTCATGGACACCACACACCACAATTGACACTAAACAGCGAAGATAAAAAATACTCCACAGATATATTTTTTTCTAGTTTCACAAAGTTGTTTCTTCGAGCAAATAAAATTTATGGGGACGACTTAATCCAGCTACTCTGTTATGAACGAGCACGATCGATATAATATTTAAATTATAATTTATTTATCTAAATTAATGCATATTGTTTATAAGCGTATGCATAGAATATAATAGAATAGAAGGTGATTATTAGTTATCTTAAGAATCCACCTTTGTTTTCTACATTTCCACAAATCGAAAAGAAGCTGTGAGTGCCGAAGTGTGAGAGTTCGAAAGAGATCGCTTCATAGAGATAAGACCGTCTAAATTGAGCCGTCTACTCTCTTGGGTCTGCTTGCTGGTGCTGGTGATTCTGGAGATTGATTACACCAAGGGACAACGCGTGTGCATCACGCGCTAGTGACTTGCTGTGCTGCGTGCTGCTTCGATGGGAACAGCTCCTGATATCCGGTTTCTTGTGCACGACGCGACGCCATTTTGTTTCTGTGAAATGGTTGCATCTAAATCTTTGTTCCTGTGTTTCGTATCGTGGCCATTAATTCATTTATTACGTAAGACTATTTTGAGGGGGGGGGGGACGCCCTGCTCGAACAAAAATTGGCACTTTAAACTTTAATAATTTGCAAACAAATCCCTAAATGGAAGTATAGTCCCTATGTATTACTTTTCTCTATGGTATAGTCTTAGAGCCTTGTCAGGACTACGGAACCCTAAAAATGAATAGGTAGGTAACACGTTTGACGACTAAGTACTTAGTACACAAGCAGAGAATTCTCGGGAGGCGCAGTGCGGTCCTTTATCATGGATATGGTTACAGTTAATGTAAGTACTTACCTACGTCGCAGTTAAATGAGATTTCGCGCCTATTCGTTTAATATTAATTTTGTTTGTACTGGTGACTCCATAGCAACCGTTAAGTAAATGCATACAACTAGAGTAATGTGAGGAAAACATGGAGTAATAGTTAACAAAATGGATATTGAATATAAAGTATTAAACTTATTCAGAACTAAACAATACGACGAATGCATAAAATTATGTTACGTTACACTTCAAAATAGAAGTGATCAAATGATAGAGTTTATTCAAATGCGTGCTATGACCATCCAAACAAAAATTGCTGGTAATGGTTACGAAGAAGTCGATTATTACCCGCAACAAGATGATGATTACTTTACCACCGCAGTTGCTAGAACTCCAAGGGTGGGTACAGCGTTTTTAAGGGAATCTAAGACTGCGCAACAATTTAACGTAAGTCCTATATTTATTATTGGGTTATTATTAGTAGGTACTTACTGCGAACACATTTTAGACATAATGTACATTTATTAAAGAAAAAGAAAGGTACTAGGTAGGTCCATCTTCTAGCAGAATAACTCAAAATACATTACTTAAACGTTACGCATGTTTCAGAAAACTGCTAGTGCAACAGCAACTTCTAGGACTCGTGGTTACACAAAAACTGGGCGAGCCCGAAGTGCTCGAAGCGCCCTGCACACTGCATCGAGGGCATCAAGGGCGGCCACCGCACTAGCAGG
The DNA here is from genome assembly GCF_963855985.1 of Ostrinia nubilalis. Taxonomy (NCBI): domain Eukaryota; kingdom Metazoa; phylum Arthropoda; class Insecta; order Lepidoptera; family Crambidae; genus Ostrinia; species Ostrinia nubilalis. The sequence continues at coordinate 7,606,542 of NC_087093.1, forward strand.
CGGGACTTCTTTTACCTCTGGAACTCCACTCTCTCTTAGATTAATATCAAAAGAAGACAAATTGTTTTCTCCTGCATCAAAAACTCTTTTCGAGTATGTTTATTATTGTGAAGGCGATGTTCGAAAGGTAAGCACTTTCGATAGTAGGAGGCCTACAATTTGCGATTGAGTGTAGGTAGGTACCTACCTACTTACCTACTTAAACTATACTTATCAACATCTTTAAATTTAATACGATTATTATTAATTAATTACATTTCAGGCTATGGATATTGCATTTCAAGCGCAGAAACAGAATGACTCCACTGATTGGTGGTGGAATTTTTCATTAGCTCGGTGCTATTACGTGCTAGGAATGTTTCGAAACACGGAGGATTGCCTTCGCAATGCACTTAAGCAAAATAAACACATTTCAATTTATCTACGTCTGATAGCAATGTATGTGAGCTTAAATCAACCTTTAACAGCTCTGGAAGTATGTAAACAAGGCCTGTCTGTATTTCCTGAGTATACGCCACTGACGCTGGAGCAAGCCAGAATTCACGACCAAATGGGGAACACGACATTAGCTTTAAAAGAATATCGAAGTGTGGCTTTGGAGGATCCCTCTAATACCGAAGCTATTGCGAACATTGCTATGTACAATTTTTATAATGACCAACCCGAAATAGCTCTGCGTTATTACAGGTAATACCTACTTAGAAATCTTGCATATGTACCTACAATACTTACTTTAAGTTATAACATTGTAGAACCCCGCTGACATTCGTAATCCAATGAAGTGAAATTTATTACGACACGTGCTCATTATCATCGGGAAGTATACCTACCTACTTCCAACTGCATACTTACCCAAATTGAGTTACCTATTTATTTTAGACGCTTGCTGGCTACGAACATACCAGGGTCAGAAATATACAATAATCTTGGACTTTGTTGCCTTTACTGCAACCAATGGGATCTCATACTGCCCTGCTTTCGACAAGCTCTCTACTTTTCCACAAATCCTGAAAATAAGTCTGATATTTGGTTTAACTTGGCACATGTTGCTTTGGTGAGTAAAATGATAGTAGGTAAGGCTTTTAAGTATAAGTATGGCGTAGATGGAACTCCACTCCCAACTCCAAAACCGCTAAGCGGTTAATTTTTAACGTTCTGTAAAGGCTACCAATACCAAAGACAGCCAGGAAAATCCTAATAAGGACCCTTTATTAATATATTTTCCTGGCTGTGTACCTATATTATTTCAGCGAGTTGCTATATTATATGCATAGTCATATACTTAATCCGTGTTATCTGCGCACCTGGCGGCCGTGACGTTATACCTACATTTATAAATCGACTAGCTTTCCGCCCGCGGCTTCGCCCGCGTGGAATTTTGTCTGTCACAGAAAAACTTTATCGCGCGCGTCCCTGTTTAAAAAATCGGGATAAAAACTATCCTATGTTCTTTCCCGGGACTCAAACTATCTCTATGCCAAATTTCATCAAAATCAGTTGCGAGGTTTAAGCGGGAAAGCGTAACAGACAGACAGACAGACAGACAGACAGACAGACAGAGTTACTTTCGCATTTATAATATTAGTTGGGATGCTGTAATATGAACGCGGGGTGAACGAAGGGAGATTTGTGCGGGTGAGTGGAGTCGCATTCCAGCGAGGTGCGCAGTTAACTCGACCGGGTTGTAGTTGTAATCTAAAGAAATCTCATACAAATTATCATTTTCCTATTCTGTACATTTCAGTCTACTGGTGATATGGCTCTCGCTCGTCGTTGCTTGCAGGTGAGTATGGCTATTAATTCCGAGCATAGCGCTTCAAGACAAGCACTACATACGTTAGACGCAAGGATTTCGAGAATCCGGAAGACGTAAGGTCATTTTATAAATAAATAAAGTACGTAGTTCAATATAATATTTATTTCTTTTATTTTGTAACCAGCTTCCTAGGTTCGTACCTATGTCTACTTAGGATACCTTTGCATACCTTACCTACTCTTAATTGGGTACTTAAGGAATTTATCCAACCTAGATATATTAACTTAACCCTCCTTCTGACGCAGTCAGGTAAAAAGACACACACACGAGTCAAAACAAAGTCTATGTTGTATGCTATTGTTAAAATAAATAATTTAGATTACCTACATTTGTTTAATGAAAATTATTAAGTAAGTAATCTCCAAGGGAGATGTCCAAGGTATCAAGATTTCGTAACTCCTCGAATTTCATCGCAACTTTAGCATCCAGTGATGACTCTAAGTGAGCCTGCTGTATTCCCACTGTGCCTTCGCTTAATGGTGGCAGTTCAGTATCGAAAGAGATTCTTGATAGGAGCTGGGCTTTCACCTGGAAAAACAATATTTTTTATCTTCATAGGCATAGACATAAATTTATGACAAGAATTGGATTGGATAGGTTCTAATTTTATTAGTAGACAAGAGGTGGTAGGTTTTACTTACGGAACTTGTTACTTACTTGTTCCAGAGTCGACGCTGTCACACCAACATTATCCCAGGAATCGGTACCTTTCGGTATCATCAGCGGTTTTGTAAAACTAAATATTTTGTCCTTGTTTGGTACTCCATTTCCAAACCCTATGCCATGGAGTATGTCTTTTGCCCTTCTGACTAGATTAGGCTCTTTTGATGAATAAAACACAATGTGTCCTTTAAACAGTAATGCGACTGATCTTAATGTTGTGCATATAAGTTTTTTGATTTCGGCATCTGCAAATTAAGTGTAGAGTTCAATGTTTTGTGGATTTCTCTATGAGCCGCCGCAATACATGTCATGTAACTATTTTGGTACGAGACGTAGGTAGGTACGTATACCTACTTAGGCTTACTTTCTACAGAATCTATAGTAGGTACTAAGGCCTACTTACATTATTATTCTTACTTACCATAATTTTTAAATATGTCGTATTTACCACCAATTATAAGGAGTTCTATAGCAGACTTTTGTTCAGCATAAGACGTTAACATTGCTTCAATGCAAGTTTCTAAAGTATACCATAAACTTTTTATTTTAGCTAAATCGATCATGATACAATAGAAAAATTTTCCCATAACTGGTATTGATGGCAAGATATTTTTAAACGTTTCTAATTTTCCTCCATATTCCCATACATGGCATATCGTCTTTTCTATTCCTTGTTTCTGATTTGTCTTTCTTCCGAAGGAATATTCCATCACTAAAGTTTCCCGAGGAGTATCATTTCTGTCCAAGAAAGTATTGAGTAACGTGGATTTACCCTGTAAGAAATGTTAATAATTTTATGAAAGACAACCAAAGTGCCCATCATACAGTTCCAGTTTCGATTTCCGGTCATGATCTCGTTATATGGCGAAGAACTTGGGTATTATTGGTTGTTGATGAGAGTGAAAGAAAAAAACGGAAATGGTAGGTAGGTACTTGGTGGAACTGTGGCCTGTGGTAAGTAGGTACCTAAGTACCTATACAATTAATGCAAAATATAAAAATATTTTTGATGTCGGTTGTACACAATGTATTCTGTGGTTGTACCATATAATTAGATGCGGACTTACCGCCGAAGAACTTCCTACTAGGCAAATAGAACAGGAGTTATCATCACTAATATTTGTAAGTGATTCCTCTACCAAACTTGCAGCAATTTCTGGGATAGACAACATTTTTATGCTGTTCTAGGTTGCACTAAATTTTGCTGTTGCAATTAAGTCCTAGGTAGGTAATTAAGATCTTTTTCTACTTGTATCCGGGTCCGGGAGTTTGTTTTGTTGTTCTATTTTAAGTTACTAAGCAACCGTACGTACGTAAGTCACTTCACATATTTAATTTTCACAGACGAAGACATTTTTTTATTTCGATGCACCAGTACCTAGTTAGCTGCTTTTTCTGAAAGGGATTAAGTAAGTACTTAATGTTCGTTAAGCGCCAATAGAATCATTTCATTTCCACGTTACATTCGCTTACTACCCGTTCGCGCTGAGTTTGCCGGTCCGAGGAATGCGCTTCCCCTCCCCCAACTGCGATTAAACAATTAACTAGTTAGTGATTAAACGCAATTAATGTGTCTTATTTTACGCAAATACACAATTTTTATCAATAATAATAAATAAAAAATATTTTAAATATAACTACCTACCTACTTAGGTAGGCTTAGTTTGATAAAGTTATAGACGCTTCCCTTCGAGTGACGTCATATCGCCAGCGGCAAACTTAGCGAACGGATAGTAGCACGAAATGGTTTAGGCGTGGTTTAGGGCGGCTCCATTGGTTCAACGGCACCTGTCCAACGGATGGAAATGCCTAGAACAGGGTTTCCAAAATTTTCTTTGCCAAGGAACCCTAATTGATTATACTTTTCCTAGCGGAACCCCCGTACTACTCCGCCCGCACGCCCTGCCCCTCCCTTGTGCGTAAACAAGTCGGTGCGCGCGAACAACGTCGATCACGAAACGTGGGATAATATTTTTTACGGAACCCTTGCGGCCTTTCCACGGAACCCTAGGGTTCCGCGGACCACCATTCGGGAACCGCTGGCCTAGAAAATAGCTTGTCCCACCAACTGTGCACCAACGCTCTAGAAATCTAGATCCACACGTTGGACGAGTGGTGTTGGGAGCAACGTGTGAAGCCGGTTAATAGCCGTTTCTGTCGACCTTGCCGACAAAATACCGTAGGCTCGTACCGTCAAAGAACAAGTTAAAAAAATGTTTATGTTACTTGAAGTTTAACTGGCGCCCAACGTGGTGCGTTATTTTTTATTATTATCGTTATTTACCGAGAATAACTGCTATTATCAAACAAGTCACTTTAATCCTATTGTAAAACTAAAATCACGAGTTAGTATTTGGTATTACTGGTATTGTAAGTACGCCTGAACTGTTTAGTTAGAGAAATTTTTTACGTGATATCCAGTAAGGATCACCGGAAGTATGACATTTATTTTTACAGTCGGAGGAAGTTGGGGCATATTAATTAGCAATGTCTTTGGGTTTAGTTCTGTAACTAATTACCAAAATGGTCTGCAATTTTTTTTTTCATTATAAGAGTAGGCGCACACCGTTGATTTTTAGTTGACCGACAGTCTGTTGTGCCCGATTTTAATTTGTATGAGGAATCGGCTAAATCGAATCGGCGTAGTGTGCGCTAGTGTTGCCGATCGATAGTCGACTATCGATAGCCACACTATCGCAAGACTATCGATAATATCGATACTGTCGATACTATCGCTTTTTATTTAAAAGCGACAATACTATCGATAGTATTGCACATATTCAATAGTATTGCCTCGTTTTGAGCTATCGATAGTATGGATAGGCCTATCGATGGAGAAGGCTTTTTCGAATGAAAACTATCGATAGTTTTACTATCGATAGTTCGGCAACACTAGTGTGCGCACTCCCATACTTACTGATCAACCACAGATAACTATATAAGGTGTTATTTTTTGTACTGATCATACTTTACCAACGCATCTAATAAAATCATACAAATACAACCCAAGTGTTTTTAAAAAAAAATTCAGGCTAGTTTTTGTTTTTACTTTTCCTAACAAAAAAAAGATATTATTTTTACAACCATCCTGTCTTCACTCACTGCCTCTCTCTCTTTCTTTACTCATTTCATTCATACGAGTACGAACAATGGCCGCGCGCATTCATTCAACGTTCACACACATAAAGGTTAGATTACACTAAACCTACGTTACCAAAAATTATCACTCGTGAGTATGTACGATGTTACGTCATGTTAATAGGTACTACGCGCTGGGAGAAACAAAATCTAGCTACATAAGTAGGTAAATAAGTGTATTTTCATTAGTGTAATAGCGGGGGACTTTTCCAACGAACCGAGGCGAATCATCCGCGTTAAACTAGAAATTTAAAAAAGGATAGAAATTGGAATTCAATATCTACGGTTTCGTAATGCCTACGCAATTTATTTAGAGACGTAATAAAAAATTGATAGGTACATACCTATTACTACTTCGCTTCGCTTCAGTGGAAATGCACCCTAATATTGAATATGAATAGATGTTGTAAATAAAACTCACTGATCAATTTTCCTGGTTTTAATTCCTAAATTATGATTTGCCATCACACTTTAGATTCATTGATTTTACTTATTCACACATTTACCTATTTTGAATGTTGTTATTTAAAGTTCCTAGGTTATTATTACACTAATCACAATACATTTTGAACGTCAAGCCTTTGTTGAATGTTCACGTAAACACTGTCTTGCACTGTCTAATCTAGCCACGATCGAATTGAGGTAATGCTTTCGGGCTGCACACTTGCTTGCTGTTCACTAGACACCACGTCGGATGTTGTATTCACAATTCGCGCACTAACTTTTTTACGGAAAAAGTCCCTTTCGCGTAAACAAGCACTCATCTGTCCAAATCACACTGTAGGTATGTACCTAGGTAGACTTCCGCAATAACCATCGATAGAACTAGGTCGCGGTCGTGGCCCTCTGGCAACAACTCCTTGATAAGGCATTCCGTATTTTTACGCAAAAGCCGCCGTCTGCGGCGCTCGCATCTGGGTACCGCCAGCACTGTGCCGGTGATTGAAACTGAAATCCAGAACTTCGTCCTCGAAGCGCACGGAATCTCGTCAAGTCAGGATACGGCTGCGCTCCCTGAAGCGCTGCGCGGCTCCAAACAAGCAAGGTATGAAGGTTTTCGACTCGTCAATGTTTCTCGTCGGCCAGTTAGTGTGCCCGAAACATAATTTCACCTGCGTTTTGTTATTGATCAAGCGCGGCATTGTAATAAATCACACATACACTGCAATACGTTTGGGCGCATTGGACGGACTGGGACGATTATTTATGTTGTTGCGCTCCCGCATGCCGATCGGCGGCTCGGCGCGGGCTGTGGGCGCGGAGCGACTGGCAGCGAGCGATATCAATATGGCCGACTCACGCGGCGCGGCACGTGGCAGTGGTCGTTGCCCTCGGCCGGCTACTACGATAGTTGTACGCGTACAAACGAATACTCACCGCGCTCAAAGGATGATTTATTTTTTATTTTTTTCGAAACATTCTTTGTCGTTTTACTCGAAAACTAGCCTGAATTTTTTTTTAAAAACACTTGGGTTGTATTTGTATGATTTTATTAGATGCGTTGGTAAAGTATGATCAGTACAAAAAATAACACCTTATATATTAGTCGGAGACAGATGGGACAGTTACGAAGTTGACGTCTAGTACCAAAAGTATGCGCTAAGCGCTAGTGTCGCAACCACAGATAACTATACGTCGCAATGTCAATTAGTGATGACCCACAGGATACTATAACCCACGATAAACATTCGATTTAAACTCAGATTTTTAATTCGACGGAATTTTGACATTTCAGAAGTGTTACCAACATTGAAACATTCCCACTAAGAATGGAGAGCATTTTTACAAATTAAAAAATAATCCTTTCTTGAATTTAAGGTTTCACTTGAAAAACTAAGGCTTAAAAATGTACTAATCATTTCAAAATGGTTATTTGAATTTTTATTATCATATTTTTGAAGTTACAAAAAAAATTGGGAAATTATTTTTCTATTACTGGACACCCTGGCCAATAATTCATGGGTTACAAACCTTTTTTATGAAAATCATTTTGTGAATAAAATCTTAGCTTCATAAAATAACCAATTTAACAAGATGCCACTTTTATAATCCAAGTTGATTATGATGACGATAATGATGATTGATGATCAATACATATTTTCGTTTATGATAATATGTTGTTTTACTGTGTTAAAAACACGTTTTTTTCTATTTAATCTCTAAAATGTACATAATAATTAGTGTACATTGAATTCACAAAACAAACAATAGTTCATTCTTGTAAGTTGTACTTGATGAAATTTCATTTCATATTATTTATTAATAATTCAAAGCAAAAAAGGCTTATTACATCTGAATTCTCAAAAAATGACAGCTGTCAGAATTCCGTCGAATTAAAAATCGGACTTTAGAATATCGATAAAATAGTGATGTACCGTGGACAATTTTTCTAGGGTTAATTTTATTTATTTTTAATTTTATTATTTGCAAGGTAAAAAATAAAACGACTAGTTTTTGCTTTTTACTTATTGATCTTTATTTTTTTCCTCTTAACCTAAGGGCTTTATATTTTTCAAAGGCTATTAGTTGGGGTGCACACATCCTCTTTACAAGTTTTTCTTGTATACCACCTTTTAAAATTTTATTTAATATGTTGCACCAATTGTGCACATGCACATGCATGCGTATGATTAAATTGAGAAACCATTCCTGTACTTCTGTGTTATGTTGTGTACACCCCAACCAATTTACATTAAATTTCTTTAATATATCTAATTTTAAATGTTTTTTTACACATTTTTTGTGAGCATATTTGTTCAAATTATCATGGATAAGGCCGGAGATGTCTCTATATAAAATTAAAAATTTCTTTGATGGATAGGCTAAATTGCGATGTTTTAAAAGGTTATATTCCCGTTGTTCGATCCATTTATGAAAAACATCTATTTTTGTCTGGGTATAGGTCTCAGAGCATTCTCTACACTTAAATTTTTTTGTCACTCTTCTGCACAAATACCCAGCTGTATATGCAGAAGAGTGCACACGCAATCTTTCATTTGCTGGATTTAGCGATTGGTTGCTATTATTGCTGATGTTTTGCGTCACAGTTATGGGTCTACATATCATAGAGTTTTCTTTATCCTCATCAAATGTTGATGAGGAACTCTCATCAACATTTGATGAGCACATCAGTTTTACAAAATCGACTACCGTGTCTCCAGTGTCATCCTCACAGTTGGCATATATTGAATGAGGACCCATAACGTTTGACATTAATAACGACTTGAATGCATTCATGAACGTGTTGGCATCAGGATTAACGTTCCTGTGATTAATGGCTCTGATCCGACCAAAAAAATTCTCAAGAGGATCTTGATTAATATTTCTGGGATAAAAATACTGTAAGTGATATTTCTCAAACAATAGTTTAGATAACCTTTCAAAACTTTCTAAAGTTGTGACCCATCCATTAAGTGAAGGAACTCTTACATTATAGGCCTTATTATTTTTGCGGGCTTTCTTACTGTGTTTGTCAATAAACTCAATATTTTTCAATATTTGCTTCGCTTCGGACCAAAAATTGAAGTGTTGTTGATCGCTTGGCTTTATCGGCCTGCGCAGTTTGCCCCGAACAGCGCTCCCTCGAGATCCATTTACACTATCGAAGAGCTTGTCGATAAACTCAACAGCTTCGCCTGTTGTGGCCATTGTCTCACTGACCTTTGAACCCGAAGCTGTAGTTTCTGAAATGTTACATAATTACTCGTAATTAAATTAATAACATAATTGATTAATAAAAAACCAAACAAAAATAACAACTAATTGTTTCTATTCTATCAGATTAAGATAGCGTACATTTGCTTCTTGTTTTGTTGGAGACCCTAATTAAACAAATATAAAGTTTAAGTTAGTTTTCAAATTCAAAGTGAGTGAGTGATAAAGTGGATGATTTTTGTAATGCTTATTGTTAACAAAGTAAACAACTTACGAAACAATGCAGTGTATTTAAGCATTCCACTGGTTGTTGCACTCAGCGTTTGAGCAGCTACACTAACTTTCATTTTCTTCATTTTCGCTGCATAAACATGGTGCTCTGTTAACTTTTTATGCATTCTAGTGTGACCTAGTTGGCAATCAGCGTCAAATACAGATTCTATGTCTTTCCAAGTGGCAACTTTGCCTTTGAAGAGCATGTCTTTAGTGAGAAGGTTGTTTCGAAGGCCCTTAAGTAGGTGCGGAGGATCATATACTACACTTAACGGTAGTCCTGAAATCTCAATAGTTCCATCTGCAAATAAAAAACGGTATTGAGTTCACAATCACAAGTTACTTTGCCGAAAATTTAAAATAATATCAAAGTTTACAATATGTTTGATGACACCCTCACAAACTTTCGCATTTATTATAACACTAGCTGTGCCCGCAACTTCGTACGCGTCAAAAGCAAAACCCGTTCCGCAACATTACACCTATTACTCGTAGCGTGATGGTAGCCTATAGCCTTCCTCGATAAATGGGCTTACTGACACTGAAAGAATTTTTAAATCGGACCAGTAGTTTCCGAGATTAGCGCGTTCAAGTAAACAAACAAACAAACTCTTCAGCTTTATAATATTAGTATAGATTACAACTTATACACAGAGCAGACAATGGGAATGCAAGTGCTATTTAAAAGACAATTTATTTACTCACCATTAGATTCCTCATTTGAAATCCTTTTGCGTTCAGTTTCCAATTTCAGCATATTTATGGCTGTTCTAAATGTAGAGCCCTGGTCACACACAATGGCTAAAGGTATCAAGCCTGACTCTGACACTCTAGTGACCACTTCTTTTAAAATTCTCACTACAGTAGCAGCTGCAGTTGTGCCCTCACAAAAATAAAAACAAATAGGCTGTTTCCAGTTTGAGCACACTCCTTTTAACATTAACACTAAGGCGTGATCACAAAACCTTAGTTCTCTTTCATATCCAAAATCTTTAAAGCCTCTTATCTCATCTTGGGACTCGACATAAGTGAGATGAGGTGTAAGAGACACTTCATCAAATAAAATAGAGCACAGTTTCTTCTTTGTGTCCCATTTCCGAGTTTTGTGCTGTAGTACTCTAAAAATATTGTCATTTAGCCCTACTTTGAACATTATATTTTCAGCCAGACGGTTTAGTGTTCTTTTACTAGGCAAATTAAATATTTTCTGTAGTAATCTATATGCTTTTGGGCTTTGCTTCATTAGGGTCAAAGCTAAATGCTTTTCATTGGTGGTATATCTCATTGCCTTCTTCTTTTTATTTGCCATTTTTAACTGCATGAGTATAAAATCTTGGGCTTGTTGTGATATTTTATCAAAATTTTTAGTAAACAAGTGGCTGCAGCTCAGGGTCTTGGCAGCATCCAATCTTTGTAGAAATGGCTTACTATTGTTTTTATTGGCAATTTTTCTGATTTTTTTTATAAAGCACCGGGTGTTTGAGGAAAATTTATTACCTGTAAAAAAATTATCATATTATTTACTTAATAAACTTTGTAAAATACTTTTTAGATTCCATCAATAAAACAAAAAAGTGTACAGAATAATCAATAAGTAAATGCATTTTAGAATTTAGAAATTTTATCATAGCTTTTTGTGTGTAAAAAATTGTTGATTGAGTTTTCAATACTTACCTACTTTATTTTTCTGTAACTATTTATTACAGTAAGATTATGTAAAATTTATTTTTTAAGTTTTTGTGTTAAAAAATAAAATGTTTTACCTCTTCCCCTAACACCAATTATTTTTGGTGACTTAGTTATTGATTGACTTTGCTCCACATTGCGAATCACATCTGCAAATAAAATAAATAAACATTCAATTAAAAATGAATAAAAATTAAATAATGTAAGGTCGATTCATCAGGATCATTAAGAATCCTGCCTGAGCAATGTTTTTACATTTGCCATCACACTATTTCTTAAACTAATATTTTTTTCAATCACATCTTATCCAAAGTAAGATAAAAATAATACTTTTCAAGAGATTAAGTAGCACATTTGGTGTACAAACTGTACCTACTCTGTTTTAATTTGTTTTAGGTTATTAAAAGATTACCAACAAAGTAGATGTCTTATGACAATGTTTAAATATTTTACAATTAGGCAAGTTTTTGTTATTCTAACCTTGAGATTCCAAAGAGTCAATTTGTATATTATTAAGATGTGATGACTGTTCACACTTGCTTGTAGATTGTATTTCATTCGTTTCAAAGACATTGGCTGTAGTGATATCTGCAATGAAACATATTAATTTAGTAAATTAATATTTTTTTCAAGAGTGTAAAATGGAAAAGAGTTGAACAAGTGGCTCTGAAGAAAAAAGAAAGGCTGTTCAGTGACAAAAACACCAAGACGTTTTTGAGCCTTATTGTTAGGTGTTCTTCAATGATTTTTAAATGTATTGTGTCCAAGTGGGTTAATGAATTGTTTTTAAAAATTAAATTACCAGTATTTACAAGTGAAGGCGCAGGAGGATCTGCATATATATCTGCTGTTCTTGAATAAGAATGATCATCTGGATGTTCTAAAATGAGAAAAATGAATATCAGACCATTTATTTACTCACCATACACCAAACAGTAACTTATTATTTTATAGCAAATCATAAATATTAATCAAAAATGAGTATCATACCTTGGGTCACAACTAAATTTTCAGCAACGTCCTCCTTTTCAGCAAAGTCCTCCTTTTTACTGTAACTATGATCATAATGATCACCTGAAAATAACCAAACATTTGAGCACACATTGACATACCTACCAGTGTTGGCACTAATCAATTAATTTTTTAATCAATTAATTAATTTGATTAATTTTAATCATGATTAAATTAATCCTGATTAAAATAATCATGATTAAAAAAGTAATCATAATCATGATTAATTTGTTAATCATTAATCAATAATCATTAATTTGATTAACTTGATTAACTTCTTAAATGTTCTATCGAAAACAATGTTAAAACATTGAATTCTAATATTAGATGTTTGGTTTTAGGCTACAATTCTATGACAGGTCATACCTAGATAAATATAAGGTAACCTAGACTGCCCCTCGCCCCCTTCCCTCGCTGAAACTTCCGGTGCAGTCTTCCGACCTCCCGTAGGAGGATATCAGTCCACTTCCCCTACCGTTCCAGCACTTACTTGCAACCCCACACTCCCACCACCTGCCCCCCACCCCTAGCCTCCCCTGTAACTTCTGGTACGAAGTCTCCTGCACCTCCCCAACACGCAAAACCTCCTAGTTTAGCAACCCCACCCTTCTATTGAATTGCCCACGCTTGCCCCTCCCCCCGAAACTTCTGGTACGAAGTCTCCTGCACCTCCCCAACACGCAAAACATCCTAGCTTAGTAACCCCACCCTTCTATTGAATTGCCCACGTGTGGGCCTCCCCCCGAAACTTCTGGTACGAAGTCTCCTGCACCTGCCCAACACGCAAAACCTCCTAGTTTAGCAACCCCACCCTTCTATTGAATTGCCCACGCGTGGGCTTCTCCCCGAAACTTCTGGTACGAAGTCTCCTGCACCTCCCCAACACGCAAAACTTCCTAGCTTAGCAACCCCACCCTTCTATTGAATTGCCCACGCGTGGTCCTCCCCCCGAAACTTCTGGTACGAAGTCTCCTGCACCTCCCCAACACGCAAAACCTCCTAGCTTAGCAACCCCACCCTTCTATTGAATTGCCCACGTGTGGGCCTCCCCCCGAAACTTCTGGTACGAAGTCTCCTGCACCTCCCCAACACGCAAAACCTCCTAGTTTAGCAACCCCACCCATCTATTGAATTGCCCACGCGTGGGCTTCTCCCCGAAACTTTTGGTACGAAGTCTCCTGCACCTCCCCAACACGCAAAACTTCCTAGCTTAGCAACCCCACCCTTCTATTGAATTGCCCACGCGTGGTCCTCCCCCCGAAACTTCTGGTACGAATTCTCCTGCACCTCCCCAACACGCAAAACCTCCTAGCTTAGCAACCCCACCCTTCTATTGAATTGCCCACGCGTGGGCCTCCCCCGAAACTTCTGTTACGAACTCTCCTGCACCTCCCCAACACGCAAAACCTCCTAGCTTAGCAACCCTACCCTTCTATTGAATTGCCCACGCGTGGCCCTCCCCCCGAAACTTCTGGTACGAACTCTCCTGCACCTCCCCAACACGCAAAACCTCCTAGCTTAGCAACCCCACCCTTCTATTGAATTGCCCACGCGTGGGCCTCCCCCCGAAACTTCTGTTACGAACTCTCCTGCACCTCCCCAACACACAAAACGTCCTAGTTTAGCAACCCCACCTTTCCGTTGAATTGCCCACGCTTGCGCCTACATTGGGAGGGGGGGGGACTTCTCCCCTATCGTCAGCCAGCCCGCTTAACTTCGATCCTGACCCAATTTTGCTCGAGGATACCGGAAGAATAGAAGGAATTGTGAGAAACAAAACTAGTGCGATAAGTGTTTTGAGTAGTGAAAATTGACGCAGTTTTTTGGGAAAACTACAGTACAACTCCAGATCCCCCCTTTGCTAGATATTTTATAAGTCGCGGGTACCTTTTCATACACTCCCAACCCTTTTCTTATGAAAATAGTAGATAGTTAATCAAATAATCAAATTAACGATTAATGATTATGATTAATTCCGTACCGCGCGGGAATAACTTGACATCTCGACCTGCACTTTTTTTTTTTTATTAGCTTAAGCGCTTCCTCTACCTTATACCCTACTGGTATAAAAAACTCAACTCGAAATACCCAAAAATACTTGAAATACAGCTCTTGTTCATAAGTAAATATCTCTAATTTAGGCAATAAATATTTGACATAACGATATATCCAATTAATATTATTCTTACAAACATTTATATTTCGATTTATCAATGTATGTCAGAACATGTATTTATTAATATCTAGACTTATACATTTATGGATTTTCGTTTTTAATTTGACAAAAACAGTTATCAAGTTATGATCCCCTCTGAGTACTAAACACATCCATGATATGTGCAGTTGTCTTGTTATGCACGCAGTCAAGAGTTTGGATATTTGGAGTTATCCAGCTATTACCTTCGTATAATCATATTTTTATATGTGTCATTAGCAGTTGTTAAAATATAAAATTGTCAGGATTTCGAGCGTCTTTAAATATTTTTTACTTACCAACCCCTGAAAATATTTTTTAAATATAGTTAAGCGTTAATTATTACTTTTATTACTATTTTCAATAGTTTAAAACTAAATTAACGTTTAAATAGCAAGTTGAAAGAAGAAGGATAAGTTTAGTCAATAGGTAGGTACTATCTACTAATGTTTTTTCCTAACAGACTAATATTTCGTTTTACAACAGAATTTAAGTAAAAAATCTAATAATAAACTTTTAGGTCAATTTTAAGTTCCGGATAATTTTATTTTTATAGTCTATTTGACTTCAATAACATTATTTAGGAATAATGATGAGGTAAAAGTAAGTAGGGTCGATACGCCAGATCTCGTCCATTTAGTGAGTTGGTAGATTTGAGGAATAAAAATAATATACAATTTTTCGTAATCATTTTGAACGAAAAATTGTTGTCATTCAGTCATTATGCTCCCTTTAGTCTTTATAAGTATAGTATTAAACTTGCTCTAAACCATTAGAAGTTTTAATATTATCTTTGTAATATTAATAAAATATAGAAAAAATGCATTCAAAATCACTAATTAATTAATAACAGCATGGAAATAAAAAAATATAAATAAAATCTTACTAATTAGTATTCAAAATATTTAGCTATCACACTTAATAATTATAAATATTTTTAAATATTTTTTGAAATTTCAATAGTATGGCTCAATTTGCAATATGGTATCCTCTTTAGGCACAGTTTGCTTTTTAATATTATTTACAACGTCTGTATTTAGAAAATAGTCGTGATATTGTGGACGCAAATTGGCTATCACAAGGGTAAGCTACATTAAGAGCGTGTATTAGCGTCCAGGAAAAGGCCTAAGTACTGAAAAAAATCTTCGTGTTCGATACGTCATGTGAATAACGTTTTACATGATATAAAACATGCATTGTTTTGTATATTTTGATATCTTAGACCCAGTTAGACCAGATCGCGATCACTTATGACGCAAAGTGGAAATTGCATTGTAGTAAATTCGCATCCACCTTATTTTAAGTGTCATTTAATAAAGTACAATCACCGATATCATTATCCGTATTGTATGGTTCATGGTTAAGGCTTATAGACTGCGGTGAATCCCAAACTAGACCTAAATATATTAAAAACTTACCTTGAAACGCGCACCTGCTCATGTGGGATTTATTTTTGGCAAAAACGGTCGCATGTTATAGGATTTTTTTAATGTGAGTTTACGTGTCATACATTCAGGGAATCATAGCAATAGCTTTCGTTCTAGAGTGATCCGTCATTTGGACGTGAACTGGGCGGTGGACGCGAAAGGGCGTGTCGACCTTACGTAAAAATGTATCCAGCTAATTTTAATTATTTTAAGCTTAATGGTAAGCTTAAAATAATTAAAATTAATTGTGCTTGTTATGAAGCATGGCTTTTGTTCTTTTATTTGTCTTTTTTAAATTTTAAGTAAACGTACAATTACCTGATCAAAAGCGATCATAATCTGCGATTATATTTGATTTTTCTAATAAATTTGCTACTATTTCATTGCAAAAGTGATAAAAATATGTTCTATTTTTATGTTTTGTTTTTTTACTTAAACTTCATTCAAAATAATTAACTTAAATCCAATTTTTACACCTTAAATATTTGTTTTTCTTTGGTGAATAACTTGACAAGTCGTCGGTACACAACTTGACAAGTCTTTTTTTTAATAGATTAAGAAGATAATTTAATCAAATTCTTACGCCAATCGAAAGATATGCATCAAATTAGCTTATTTCAATCATAAAAATATCAATTATCATTAATTCCGATTTACCAGGGAACTCTAAACTTTAAAATCGCTCCCCTGAAAAGTACGCAAAAATGACATGTCAAGTTATTCCCGCGCGGTACGGAATTAATCTTAATCAAATTTTTTGATTAATGATTAACTAATCATAATCAAAAAAATTTGATTATGATTTTAATCATTAATTTTTAATCATTAATCAGATTAACTTTTTGCCAACACTGATACCTACGCAGTTTTAGATGTTTAGAATAGTAAAGTTTGACGGAAAGTTAATACACTTACCAGATAGAGGCACCCCATGCTCGACTTCTTCAGTAGAAAACAAACATGGATAACCATGTCTGAGACGATTACCCTCCCCATCCAGTTGGTATTTGTCAAAATGTTTTTGACACACACGTTTATTCAATAACTGATCCTTTGTTAGTCAAAGAAGTTCGGAATTTACTGACACCAAAAACGACAGCCACAAAGCCCTAACTTTATCGTCCTTTGGAAAATTAAAAAGGCGATGAGTTTTGTCGGTTGAAGCACAACCGACAACACAGCATTTGATAGGCGCCATGGCCGCAGGGCGTGGGCAAAAGCACAAGAACACTGCAGTATTCGTTTCGAGCAAGGAACTTGGAATCAATCTCAACTCAAGCAATAAAGCGAGGAGAAGGACCCATCAGCACACGACGTTCGACACCATAGAGAAAAGTAATACATAGGAAATAGAGAACCCTCTCTGTCAAATTTTTGAGCCTACTAATTGATAGCCTGGTGTTAAATTCCCTGTACTTAACCTACGTACGTAACGCTCACATACATACATAGTACACGCACACATACATACATAAAGTCCACGCACACATACACACAGTTCACGCACACATAGGCCCTCATAACCTTCAAAGAATTATTGTTTTTATGATGTACAATGTAGAATTTTTTCAAATCCATTATTTTGAAAATATTTATCTTTATGGTGTACGTATTTTCAAAACAATGTATTTGGAAAAATTCTACATTGCACATGGAAATGCAAATAAGTAAACAAAAACTTTTGAATTTAATAATTTTACTTTATTTATGAACACACATAATATTATACACCAAAAGCGTCTTTTCGCAAAGTTTTCAACACTAAACACAGAACACAGCACATTGAGAAAACTCAGATCACTTGTGAACATAACAGAAAGTTTCTTCGCGATTCACGAAGGAACGAACAAAACTCCGATGAACCAGAACAGCAGCAGGTACGAAGGAATGAACTTGAATTTGACTCGACTCTTCAATACTTTAATAGGGCCACAGAACTCATAAACGATGGCTAAGAAAACAATAAATAATGCATTCAATTCAACCTAACAAAAACAACACCGGCCATTTTGGAGGAAAAACAAAGTTGCCATATGTTAAATAGTAATTTCTACTACTCTATTATGTAAATTATAACAAAAATGTCAATGTTCAGTTTTAAATTAAAACAAATTAATTTCATTTAAAAAAAGTTTTCACATTGTAATTAACAATATTCTCAAATATATTTTAATTAAGAAAAAAATGAAAATATGAAGGAAACAGGAGCAGCGACATCTAGAGCGTTTTAGGGTAGTTAAAAAGTATTTGAATTTATTCACCGATGTCGCTGTTTGGAAGCAAGTTTCACTTCGATGACCGTTGTATGGAAGTTTCTTCACCCTGTTCGACACGAATGACGCCATTTTCAATCTGTCAGTTTGACATAACGGCCAAAATGGCTGCTACCAACATGGCTGCCGATAGTAGCGCCAATACGCATTTTTTGGAACTAAGCTGTCACAGGCCTGTGATCAACTGCCCGACTAAACCATAGAGAAAAGTAATACATAGGAAATAGAGAACCCTCTCTGTCAAATTTTTGAGCCTACTAATTGACAGCCTGGTGTTAAATTCCCTGTACTTAACCTACGTACGTAACGCTCACATACATACATAGTACACGCACACATACATACATAAAGTCCACGCACACATACACACAGTTCACGCACACATACACACAGTTCACGCACACATAGGCCCTCATAACCTTCAAAGAATTATTGTTTTTATGATGTACAATGTAGAATTTTTTCAAATCCATTATTTTGAAAATATTTATCTTTATGGTGTACGTATTGTATTATTTTCAAAACAATGGATTTGGAAAAATTCTACATTGCACATGGAAATGCAAATAAGTAAACAAAAACTTTTGAATTTAATAATTTTACTTTATTTATGAACACACACAATGATATTAAACACACATAATATTATACACCAAAAGCGTCTTTTCGCAAAGTTTTCAACAACACTAAAAAAGCATTTGCACATTGAGAAAACTCAGATCACTTGTGAACATAACAGAAAGTTTCTTCGCGATTCACGAAGGAACGAACAAAACTCCGATGAACCAGAACAGCAGCAGGTACGAAGGAATGAACTTGAATTTGACTCGATGACTCTTCAATACTTTAATAGGGCCACAGAAAACTTAAATGATGGCTAAGAAAACAAGAATGCATTTAACATAACAAAAACAACACCGGCCATTTTGGAGGAAAAACAATGTTGCCATTTATGTTAAATAGTAATTTCTACTACTCTATTATGTAAATTATAACAAAAATGTCAATGTTCAGTTTTAAATTAAAACAAATTAATTTCATTTAAAAAAAGTTTTCACATTGTAATTAACAATATTCTCAAATATATTTTAATTAAGAAAAAAATGAAAATATGAAGGAAACAGGAGCAGCGACATCTAGAGCGTTTTAGGGTAGTTAAAAAGTATTTGAATTTATTCACCGATGTCGCTGTTTGGAAGCAAGTTTCACTTCGATGACCGTTGTATGGAAGTTTCCACACCCTGGACTAAACTATCGGCCGACGAAAAATCAACGGTGTGCGCCAGGGTATGGAAACTTCCATACAACGGTCATCGAAGTGAAACTTGCTTCCAAACAGCGACATCGGTGAATAAATTCAAATACTTTTTAACTACTCTAAAACGGTCTAGATGTCGCTGCTCGTGTTTTCTTCATATTTTCATTTTTTTCTTAATTAAAATATATTTGAGAATATTGTTAATTACAATGTGAAAACTTTTTTTAAATGAAATTAATTTGTTTTAATTTAAAACTGAACATTGACATTTTTGTTATATTTTACATAATAGAGTAGTAGAAATTACTATTTAACATATGGCAACTTTGTTTTTCCTCCAAAATGGCCGGTGTTGTTTTTGTTATGTTAAATGCATTCTTGTTTTCTTATCCATCATTTAAGTTTTCTGTGGCCCTATTAAAGTATTGAAGAGTCGTCGAGTCAAATTCAAGTTCATTCCTTCGTACCTGCTGCTGTTCTGGTTCATCGGAGTTTTGTTCGTTCCTTCGTGAATCGCTAAGAAACTTTCTGTTATGTTCACAAGTGATCTGAGTTTTCTCAATGTGCAAATGCTTTTTTAGTGTTGTTGAAAACTGCGAAAAGACGCTTTTGGTGTATAATATTATGTGTGTTCATAAATAAAGTAAAATTATTAAATTCAAAAGTTTTTGTTTACTTATTTGCATTTCCATGTGCAATGTAGAATTTTTCCAAATCCATTGTTTTGAAAATAATACAATACGTACACCATAAAGATAAATATTTTCAAAATAATGGATTTGATAAAATTCTACATTGTACATCATAAAAACAATAATTCTTTGAAGGTTATGAGGGCCTATGTGTGCGTGAACTGTGTGTATGTGTGCGTGGACTTTATGTATGTATGTGTGCGTGTACTATGTGTGTATGTGAGCGTTACGTACGTAGGTTAAGTACAGCGAATTTAACACCAGGCTGTCAATTAGTAGGCTCAAAAATTTGACAGAGAGGGTTCTCTATTTCCTATGTATTACTTTTCTCTATGGTGTGCGCCTACTCTTATTGATAGACGAGCTAAAAAAACGATTTGTACCAGAGTTGAATAATTGACGTTATTATTTTTTACTTTAGTGGTCTTATTGACTTTAAATACTTCTTTAGAAAAGGTATGCCGATATTAAGGTCACAGGCGGCGGATATTAGGGTGTTAGAGGCCGATATTAAGGGAAATTGGCACAGTAATTAAATAAAAATTTAAGGAGTCTCCCATACAACAACAAAATTGTACAAAACCCTTCGTGCATGACCTGTAAATGAATGAATAAAGTAAATAAACCAGTGCATAATTCATAAAAAAGCTTTATTGTTGTATAGCATTATAATATTATGTCAGTGAAAATTGGTTACAAAGTATTATATTTATTTTAATGAATCTAATTTTAAATACTATTTTACATTATGCTATCCAAATGTATTAATATTATTTTAAGGACTGCAAATTTTGATATTCAATTTCTTTATTCATAATTTCCTTATTTAGGGTTTGTAGTATCTCCAAAAACCTTTGACGTAAGGTCATATTTTCCATTCCAGCAATTTCATGTTGAGTTCGTTGTCTTCTTTGTTTTAGTTCTTCCAATTCAGTACTAAGCTGCTGTAATTTAACACTCAAATTACTATCAACATTTCCTTGAAGAAAATCATCAATAGAATATTGTTCTCTGCCTTTATAAATGGTTTCAGATGTGCTCGGCAGCCCTTCTGATGAATAAAACATTTCAGAGCTAAATTGAGTTGCAGCTCTAGAGCCTTTGAAATCAGAACTGTGAAGCGAGTCTGAGGGAGGATCATCATACGCAGAAAGACGACTATCTTCAATGTCCACATTTATATTTTCATCTTCCAAATCACTATCACTTAATGCCCCTCCAAATATATCCTCAACTTTGGATGATGATTTATTGGCTTCCATTTCATGTTTAACTCCATGGTCCTTCTTGATTTTAGTTTTTTCAGGTTTGACAGATAAATGTGGCTCATGTTTCTCAGCTCTCTCCTCTTCTTCATTGATTATCTCCCATGTAAAACTTACAGCCTCGTTATCCGCTCTTAGAAGCCTTTTAACTTCCTTTTCTATTTCTGGAGCTTCTATATTCTTCTTTTTTAGTGTTTTTCTAAAGCGTCTTTTGCGAACATTTTTAGTAGGAGGTGTAATACCATGTGGCCAAAGAAACTTCTTATCAACTTTAAAGGGATCCTTTTTTTTGTTTTTAGTAGGTGACTCTTCTTCAGTTGACGACGGGTCTAGTTCATCTTTGCATATCATTATTTGACAAATATCTGCAGTTTTATAAACACTCTTCCTGTCTATTGTTTTGTGCGATTCAACTATTGTAGGCAAGTCTACAATTTTGCCATGCAATAGCCAATTATCAAATCTTATTTCACCATGTCTCATATCATTTTCCATTTGAATGGCAAGCCTATTTTTTAAATTTTCACCAGTGCTAAGAACATTTCTTAAAACTTTGGCAGGTTCTTCGGGTAATCTCATGATGAATTGAGACTCTAATTCAACAGGATAGTCAGGTTCCCTTTTGTCCTTATTCATAGCGATGATAATTGAGTTAAAGCCTTACACTATTCACAAGACCGATAATGTTGATGTCCAATTAAAGACAAGTAATTAGCTAAACTTAATTGTTCATTACAGTCACCACTGAGCAAGTAATCAAATCTTTTATTTATTTTTACAACAAAATTGACCACACACCATACATTGCGACCACAATTTTGACAGACCCGACATGACAGCAGTGTTGCCAGTCGGGTCTTGTCAGAAATTACCAGAAATATAAAAAAATGTAACCTTTTTGAATAAAAAGTAACCTTCATACGGGGGGGGGGGGGGGGGGGGGGAGCGATTGTGTAAGGTTGTTCATGGATGGAAAATGAATACAATTGATCATCAATCGTTTACCTACGAAATTTTGACCATTCCATGAAGACCAAAAAGTGACCGGTCGTATAAAAACATTTCATGGATTTGCGTTTTATTATCGAAAAACATTCGCCAAAACTCATTTCTTTTAACAAATAATAAATCTAATTCATGTTTAAATGCAGTATATGACATAATTTTTAAATTGTCACTATTAATATTTTTTACTGAATAACCTGTAAAAGTTAATTCTACAATTTCTGAAAAATCACCTAAAAGTAACCTTTTCATTATGGTAACCTAAAAGTAACCAATGCAGTTCAAAAGTAACCTAAAAGGTTACAAAAGTAACCTTCTGGCAACACTGCATGACAGACAGTTGGATTGGATCACAGATAAGGATAGATGCAGCATGTGTCAAAAATTGTATGAACAGTGGGTCTAGTCAAAATGCCATCGCAAACCAATGTGAAGTTTTCACTAGTGTCAGTCGCCGCGTCACCAGTGATTCGATTCGATCGGAAAATGGCAGCCAAAATGCACATTGAACCACCAACGACGCGGCGATATAAAAGTTCATTCAAAATCGAATAAAAGTTAAAAAATGTCTATTACTTTGCGATTGTTTTTACTTTTTCTAGCTTTTTTTTTTTAAATTAGTTTCTTCCTTCTTTCTGCTCTCTGTTTACGTCTATGCTTCGCTGTCAAACTAGCTGTCAAAACGACATCGCGTTACGGATTTGTCAAAACAGCCTTAGGGTGGGTTGCACCATCTTAGTTTAACTTTGACAAACGTCTAAAATCTGTCAAACTCCATACAAAAAACACCGGTTAACGTCATAGTTACGTTTAAAGTTAGGTGGTGCAACTCACCCTATTGGTTTTCGATCGAATCCAAGCTTATCACCGGGGTTTTAGTAATCGCAATGAAAATGGCGGGTGTTGCGATTCGATTCGATTTTGATTGAGTCTTAAATGCATGTTGGCTAAGCCTTTGTATGGGAAATTTCAATCCAGTCTTTTGATTATCGATAGGTAGGGCTTTGCGATTCGATTTTTTGCCGTTTGACTAAGCCTTTTTTGTTATCGACCTCTTTTGCGATTTGTTTATTTGTTTGCGACTGGTTTGCGATGGGTTTGCGATTTTAAAGTGCGTTTTGACTAGACCCACAGTATGAAGCCGAGCGTGCCACTTTTTAAACGTCATTAGTGTCATTTTAGCGAATTTTAGTGATTGCCGCAACGTAAAAGTAATCGTATCATCGTACTGCATTTGCAAAGTCATCGAATGATATCGTGTGACTCGATTCGAAAATTAATGAATTCCGATAAAACTGAAAATTTGTTAAATACAAAACCAAAAACATCTTTATTTAACTTTTTAAAATAAATTAATTCTTACAAATCGTCAAATCTCGTTATTTTTTTTACCCTACCAGCGTTTTAAGACATAAATTTGTCAAGTGCATGAATACATGGATCAGTGTGTGTCTTATTGTTATGAGTAAGTACGGTTCCTTGGGATCGGTATGAGTGCACCACATACAGGGACCATGGTTTTAACTCTTAAGAGTACATCGCAGGATATGTATTAAAAACAATGCTACTTTATACTTCTTCTACTGCTACTTTATTCTAATTAATTATTTGTTACTTGTGATGTTAATTACAATTCTCAATCCGTAAATAATTTCTTCTTTCTACCGTGTTCGTACTACTGTCCTCGTAAAATCATCGTAACCGATTATTGTAATCGGATTACATGAACATCGCTCGACCATGTATGTCCATTTGGACATATCGGAATGGCACGCTTTGACGATCAACTTGCTGTATCTGTCGCAGTCGGATTGTATAATCCGCCGTTTTACATTACCACTAGGCATTTTACATTACAGCTCTGTTTTGTAATACGGCGGTTTAACGTTTAGGCGGATTGTCATTGCGATACGTTCAAAGACTACTATTATATTTCTTCAATACGGCGGCCCACGTTTAGCCGCATCGTACTACTATAGATTGTAGGGTGACCATACTTACAAAATAAAACAATGTTTAATGAAAATAAATTTTAATAAGACAGATTTTAAGAATTATTATCTTCGTTACTGTATACTAAATAATATATTTGGCTTCAGTATTTTTTTTTACTTATTTATAAATCACAAGGGATAGCCATCTAAAAAAAGTAATTCAAAACAATTAGACTTTTCTAAACATTTTAAGAATTAATTAGATATTTGGCTTTAGTCTTTTTTAGACATTAAAAATGATCACAGGGAACAGGTAACTCAAAACAATAAAGTTTGAGTCATTTTTCTGGGTTATTTTTCTTTAAGATAAAATTATCTTCACCGGCCACAGCCATGATTTCATATTTTTACACTAATATTATAATATTATTGTGTAGGATTCCGCCGAACACCAGAATCCATAGCCACTTTGTCCGGCAGCGCCACGGTATTGAAAATAGGAACTAAAAACTATCGAAGCGGCGGGTAATGACACGCTGTTTTACATTATACGGCTAGCCGTATTGAAGAACGTTTGGCGCCGAATACATTCCGGCGGATTTTCATTCAGCTGTATTCAATCCGCCTAAACGTTAAGCCGCCGTATTACAAAACAGAGCTGTAATGCAAAATGCCTAGCTGTAATGTAGAACGGCGGATTATACAATTTGACTGCGACATATCTATAGATGACCCACGCTGAACTGTCCCACCAAACTCAATGACAGGGGGGCGCCACCATCGTTCAACTATACGGTTTCCAACATGGCAAAAATCTGAACCAGCGATCCGGCATTGACGGTGGCGCCCCACTGTCAATGTCATCGACAGGACAGTCCAGTATTTTGGAACTATACTCTAATCCATATCTGTGGATTGGATACTCTATTCTATAATCTGTGGTTGGATGTCTGTCACAAACGTCACAAATGAGGTTGAGTTGACACAATACGTAGAGGGAGAATCACAGATATGGATTAGAGTAGATACAGCAAGTTGATCGTCAAAGCGTGCCATTCCGATATGTCCAAATGGACATACATGGTCGAGTGATGTTCATGTATTCCGATTACAACAATCGGTTACGATGATTTTACGAGGACAGTAGTACGAACACGGTAGAAAGAAGAAATTATTTACGGATTGAGAATTGTAATTAACAGCACAAGTAACATTAGTTAATTAGAATTAGGTAGCAGTAGAAGAAGTATAAAGTAGCATTGTTTTTAATACATATCCTGCGATGTACTCTTAAGAGTTAAAACCATGGTCCCTGTATGTGGTGCACTCATACCGATCCCAAGGAACCGTACTTACTCATAACAATAAGACACACACTGATCCATGTATTCATGCACTTGACAAATTTTTTTCTTGAAACGCTGGTAGGGTAAAAAAAAAACGAGATTTAACGATTTGTAAGAATTAATTTATTTAAAAAGGTAAATAAAGATGTTTTTGGTTTTGTATTTAACAAATTATCAGTTCTATCGGAATTTATTCATTGTCGAATCGAGTCACACGATTTCTTTCGATGACTTTGCGAATGCAGTACGATGATACGATTATTTTTACGTTGCGGCAATCACTAAAATTCGCTAAAATGACACTAATGACGTTTAAAAAGTGGCACGCTCCGCTTCATACAATTTTTTTCACATGCTGCATCTATCTATATCTGTGGGGAGAATCCATAAAGATGACCTACGCTGAACTGTCCCACTAAACTCAATGATAGGGGGGCGCTACCATCGTTCAACTATATGGTCGAACATGGCGAAGTTATGGCCAAATAAAAACATACTAAAGTTTTCGGCGGTTGCCATCGCGTTCTTACAATTTTTATTTTCGGCACCGCGCGCCAAAGCATTTCCCGACGTTAAAAAAAACAGAACGCCAAAAACCAGACACATCAGATGATCAGAGACATCACAAAAAAAAAGTCAAATGACAATGTCAAAAAGATCGTCTTGTGTGGTCTTGTGTAAATAACACAATCGCGATTATTTTTTATTTCAATGTGGAATTAAAATACAATTATTGACACGTTGAGTCGACGGAATAAATTAAATATTCTGGTGCACCATTTGCTGACTTATCTTGCACTAGTTACATAAAAGACAATTTGATGCTGAACCTTAGAAAGAACCATCTGGTTCCTTGCTGAATATATCAAAATGAATACCCCTACATCGAAAGAAAACATGGGGCACACCCCCAATTTGAAAACACATAGTGTACGCAGCGATTGTGTTAGCGTGCAGTCCACTCAGAGTTCTACAGCTGATAAGCAACGTATAAATGGGGAGGTTGCTTTGACACCCACTCACAGTTCTTTCGCACTTCAAGGAACAAACCCTCATAGTTCTATGACTGCTATTACACCTATGGCTAGTGGGTCGAGTCAAGCTAAAAATAGTGTTAAATTGCAGTAAGTAGAATAGCTGAAAAAGTTACACCATAATATTTAAATTGATATGAAAAGCAAAAAAAAACTGCTTCCAGAAGTTTCAAATGATTATACTTGACCTTTTCATTTCAGGAATTGTGTCTCAACAGTAAATCTCGGTTGTGAATTGAAATTGCTTGACATTTACAGTAGAACAAGATTTTCAGAATACAATCCACAGAGGTTTCAGGGTGTTGTTATGAGGATTCTTGAACCTCGAGTAACAGCTTTAGTTTTTAGGTAAGTTAAGTATTTTTATTTATTTGCCATCTAGCACAAAAGGAAAAATAATTTTATATTATCCTGTTTACTTATTAATCATAATCAATTCATTAGGCTGGTCTTTTTAGCAATCTATTGTGCCTATTCCTAAAGCACCAGGGATTTTGATAGCTCCTCTAGGGTGCAATCCGCCATGCCAACCCTACATCATACCATAACTCAATAATTGCAACTTCATTTTAGCCCTGAAAATAGAGTTAGTTTTATTGCTCCTTTTTAACTAAAGTACATTCTCATATTAATATTAAACAGGAAAAAATATATTTTTTAATTTTAATAATATTTTACTTCTTTTAACAGTGTTTAAATTTAGATTATTTATGCTATTATTGCAGGTCAGGCAAAATCGTATGTACAGGAGCAAGAAATGAACATGATTCTTATGTAGCGGCCAGGAAAATTGCTAGAATTATTCAAAAGCTTGGATTTAGTGTATGTAACCAACTCCTTTCATATTTTTTTATTTAAATCTAACTAATAATCATAACACATACCCAGGTATATTCCAATTAATGTTAACTTTATTTCTCAGGCAAAGTTCTTAGATTTCAAAATACAAAATTTCATTGCAACAGCTGATTTGCGGTTCCCAGTAAGATTAGAGGCACTACAACAAGCACATGGACAGTTTTCTTCATACGAACCTGAGTTATTTCCGGGCCTAGTTTATAGAATGGTTCGACCACGAGTGGTACTGTTAATATTTGTCAATGGAAAAATTGTATTAACAGGTTGGTACATATAGGTATTTTCATGTATGTACCTACAAAATAATTTACATAAGATATTTAAAAAAAAAGGCCATTACTAGCTAAGCAATAGACAGCCTGCTAAAACTATACAGGGTGGAATTTTGTAATGCCACCTGGAGGGAAAGTACTCTTAAGTCTTAATACTGTAGATAGAAAATTTTACTCAAAGAAAACATTCCTTTATTTTTTAAAAGTAAGAGAACTGCATTCAAAGGTTTTCGAATTTTTTTCGAAAATTCACCACTATACCATACAATTTTATGGTTTTCCTTTCATTTGATTTTCAAATTTGTTAGAGAAATTTCATCCTCAAACTTAACTCTAACGATCAATGCAATAAAAATACAGGTTGTAATTTTTAACAGATTTTAGTTGGTTCGATTCCCGGGTGTGGCAAGCAAATTTTTGGAAACCTTTGCATGCAGTTCTATTTCTTTTCAAAAATAAAGGAATGTTTTCTTTGAGTAAAATTATCTATCCCTCCAGGTGGCTTTACAAAATTCCACCTTGTATAGTAATTTCTTATTGTAGGTACAATCTTGTTTTGTTAGAATGTAGTTTAGAAATAACTGCTCTACTTTTTTAATTTTATTTCAGGAGGCAAGACTAGAAATGAAATTTATGAAGCCCTAGACATAATTTACCCAATATTACGAAGCTATAGAAAGAGTTAGCAGTCAAGCAATCACCTGTATTCAATTAAGTACCTATTATTCTTAAAAAATAATTAATTAAACAGTGCTGTACCATTATTCGAAGCCTTTATAAAGAGAGATAGTGTCTGTTGTTTCCAGTTTGAGTACTAGTTTTGACGTAAACTTTGTAAGTAGGAACTTGTAAATAAATAATTAGGTAATTGTGAATAATAAGGTGATTTTATTTCATACATAATTTATGATAACAATGTTATAACTTATGATATAAATTAATCAAAACCATTATTTATTTTTTTGACAGAAAATCTGAAATCAACTGAAGTGTAAAATAATGAAAGGCTTAATTGGCTTGTACCCAGAGCATCAGATTAAAAAAATTACACCCACTAGGTTTATTCCAATTGTGCCCTGTAGAACGTGCGAGACAAAATTGGTTTATTCCAATTTGTACTGCAAAATCAAATTTACTAAAAACTTAGTGTGCTTTTCTTTATATGAGTCTCGTTTATCTAAAATAATAACAAAATAAATAATATTATAATAACTATTAAACACTGTAAGGCCCGGTACCAATCAGCTTTAATTATTTCTAACTAGCTTTCCGCCCGCGGCTTCGCCCGCGTGGAATTTTGTCTGTCACAGAAAAACTTTATCGCGCGCGTCCCTGTTTCAAAAACCGGGATAAAAACTATCCTATGTTCTTTCCCGGGACTCAAACTATCTCTATGCCAAATTTCATCAAAATCGGTTGCGAGGTTTAAGCGGGAAAGCGTAACAGACAGACAGACAGACAGACAGACAGACAGAGTTACTTTCGCATTTATAATATTAGTTGGGATTAGTTGGGATTCTCTACGCTCCGCTTTGCGGAACGTAGAGATCCGCGGAAATTGATCGAGTGGAGAAGAGATGTCGAGCGGACGGATTTTTCTATAGAATTTGACAGCGGCGGCGGAACGGAGCGGGGCCTGTGCGGAAGTGTTGTTTTCTTATCATACAGCAATAGACTGCTATTACCGGCACAGCCAACTTTTCTCGTCTTCGTTCCGCTCCGCCTTGGTGGAAACCGGGCCTAAGACTACGAGTCAGAAGTAGATTCCCAAGTTACAAAATTGAGTTAAAGCTTTGTTTGTGTAAAATAGATAAAGTTTTTGATTCGCTTGATTTGGTTAGAACACAGGTTTGATTGGATAATTAATCTGGAGGCTCTAGTCTCGAGTCTTAGGATTGTGTACTCTGTTGTGTAGAAGAAATACCTACTTAAATATTGAATGCATGTGTAGCAAATGTTTTAATTGATTCTGTAGATGCAGTGTATTTGTAATTATTTATTATGTATGTAATATATAATAATCTAGTAAATAGTAATAAAAAACGATATTTGGTAAATACTTTTATTGGAATGTCACTATAATAAATGTACAAAACTTATTGTGATATAAGTAATTAAAAAAAACCGTCAAAAATTACATTTACTTATATTCAAAACAGTGGCGTAACAAATACGTAGATGTACAATATTCATTTCGTAATAATACCACTCTGTGTCATACATACCGTAATAATAGGATGATAATGTTTCATGGGTATTAATAACTTATTAAACCATGTCATATTTAGCTGACAGCTGAAATAATTACCTTTCGGTGATAAGCCCTTTTTGTTAAGCCACTGCTTAAAACTGTGCCGAGTAATTAATTAATTAACTTTGGTTATCAATAAAATGAACTTATTAATACGCTCTCTTTAACGCCCATTTTCTAAATGCTTATGTAGAAAAACCCGTGCTAACTTCGTGTCACATATTGCGATTGATTCATTTAAATATACAACAACAATTTGTATAAGGAAAATGCAACAAATAACACGAAACTACACTGTTACACAATCTGATAAGGTTTCAGAAACCACATCCATAAGACTTGGTCTAAATTTTGGGTAGAATACATTCATGATATTTTATAATAATAATATTACAATAACCAAAGACATTATTACAAAACTCATGAAATACCTAGGTTTAAACACTGACTAAAGAGTAGAGACATTATAGGCAACAGCCAAAAAAGCATAATTAGTAATTTAAATCCAAATCATAGGCTTTAAGACATTGTTTAAATCATGTAACTTATTTTTAATTACAGCAGAAATTGACATTTTGTTTTTTCATCATAATGGTCGAATAACGCAAATATTCTTGCAAATACTTACAAAAATTGACATCTTCACACTAAAACCTTCAGAATATCATGATGATATTTCATTCCAATACGATATATCTCGCTTGAATATTTTATGTCATAAATCCTTGACGTGAGCTTCGTAACAATAAGTAGTTTGAAATTTTGGTAATTTACGTGTTTATTATACCTAAGTTTAACGTATAATTTAATTTTATTAATGTTGCGGAATTAAATTTTATTCAATCATCAAATAAATATCATTTTTGTAACGTTACGTCGCGTCGTCTTTTATTGTAAATTAAATTCCTAAATAAACTAATAATTAATTCAAAATTACTGGTGGGAGAGCTTATAAAAATAATCTCTGTACTTAAATAAATACTAAGGTGTGTTTTTAGAAAAATAAAAGGTTATGGATGTAATTTAATTATACTACAAAGTAATAACCAGAGTATTTAGTTCAGGAAGTTAAGACAGGAATGAAGGTAATTATTTGTTATGTTTGCTCATTGTTATAGAGATTACAGATACAATAAAATTCACAAAAAATAAAACAGAGTAAATTCCTCGTATTAAAGAACAAAAATCCCATTATTATACTTCCCTTAAAATTACATCTACAACAACCTATACTAATAAAGCTTTCATTTGAAGATGAATCTAATAAGAGACTCGTACGAAAAGTTGGTTTGTCTAAAATATAATTTGCATTTGATTAACTAGATAATCGAAATCAAATATTTACAAATAAATAGGTTTATAAAAAGAATCCATTCAACACTATTATTATCTCAAGGGCCAATTTTTCAATCGCCAGATTCTTAACTCATAGATTTAAGTCATTTTACAATGTTCTTATAAAAACATGGTAACAACAAACTCTCCAAACAGATAAAGTTACGAAAAATTTTAAAAACTGGCCCAAAAAAACAATACCTTTACTTGTTTTTTTTTTCATCCTGACCCTGAACCGACATTTTATAGGTAGGTATTTAGTAAACACACAAACTCAATTAAGGATACAAAGAAGTAAAGTAAAACTATAAAAAAGTCTTACAGTAAAATACAGTTTTAACCTATGTATGTATGTATTTAAATTATATGTATGTATTTATCTGATTTTTTCTCTAACTATGAGTAAATTAATTCTCAGTAATGGGGAAGGGAGGTGTGTATAATTTATTAACGACACAGCAGACTACAAAAAATTTTAAATAAATGGGATTTGGTTTAAAAATCATCTTTGTGCTAAATTTTTTTAACTCTTACTGTATTAATATTTGGCAGGTTTCAATTCTGATTATTTCTATTTTTACAAGCTAGTTACCAGTGTAGGATATTATATTATTATTAAATTAACAATCATTATCTCATGATTGAATTAATCGACGTCAAACGTGTTGCCAGAAAGTAAATATATACATATTTATAAATAAATAAACGTGAACAATATTATATAGTTTACACAACTGACTACACATTTGATCGTGATAAGTTACCTAATCTAATTGGTGTTCACCTTACAATGATTACTTTCATTTTAATTAGCTATTGAAGATGCTTCCTCAGCTGATCATATCAACGATACAGTGCTATTAGACTAAACCCGTTCTTAGTTCCTAATCCTATACAGGGTCGCCAGGAGTTGACGTTCAAAGCTAAAGTTAAGATTCCTTACATCAAGGTGTATTTAAATCACGCCCATGTATGTTCTACGATTTTGCTTAGTTTAGGAGATAGAGTTAATTTTGTGATTTATCCTTAACTATTAACTATGGTTGTTTTTTAGAGTAGGCGCACACCGTTGATTTTTAGTTGGCCGATAGTTGTGCCTGATTTTAATTTGTATGAAGAATCGGCCAAATCGAATCGGCGTAGTGTGCGCACTCCCATACTGATCAACTGCCCGACTAAACTATCGGCCGACGAAAAATCAACGGTGTGCGCCTACTCTTAATCTTTATCTCACTCTGGCGAGCACTTGTAGTTGTACACCTTGATGCAAGGAATTTAAATTTTAGCTTTGTACGTCAACTGCCTGGCCATCCTGTATAGCAACAATACTTTCGCACCGTGCTTTAATTCGGAAACTCAGTTAAACAAAAACATAATTTAAAATATGGTTTTTCCACACAAATAGGTAACACAATAATGGTCACTAACTACGCGGGTAAAAAATTTTTGTTTTGTGATGTCTACTCTGTGTGGAAGCACCGTTTTCATTTTATAGCCAAATCAAATGCTAGAGATATGAGACAAGACCAAGGGCACGGGTATACTCGTAACATGAACTTGTACGTCTTTTTAATTCCCCTGGAATATCATGTTAGCGGATTTAAAAAATACAATACGTCTTTATTCCTAAGTTTAGCTAAACACTAACGCGAAGTGTGTAGAAATTTTTTAAACAATAAAATTGAGAGATTATGACCTGATTTGAATTTAATAAATAACCGCCAAAAGGTGTCTGGCGCAGTAGGGTAAAAAGATGTAAATCAATGGAAAATTATGAAAATTTGTTTACCAGGTTATAATAGTTTTCATTTGCGCTAGTTTCTTTGATGCGGATCATACAATATAAAAATAACAATATAATTTCTACCACTAAGTGATTTGAAAATACTTAAAATGAAGTAGATCTTCAGTAATGTACCTACATTACGTATAAATTGACATCTCAGTGTTTTCTCAATTGTCATTCGCATAAATCCGAAATAACTTTTGAATACGTCCAGTACGGCAATATTAATCCATTTTTAGTTCGAGATCACAAACCAAAACAATAAACTATCGTACATTAAAAATGTTTTGTCTTGCATTATTACAAATTCTACAATATACGGAATTGTATTATTTTTCGTCTAAATATAGCATTTCGGCAATAAATTAAAACAATACTGAACTTGTACTTGGTAGGTATACTTACTTTCTGGCCGAACATTTTTTTTATATTTTGCACTTTTGTAATAGGTACCAGTTTTTTTGAATTTTGCTGTGATTTTGTAGAAAATATAATAATGCGTAATGTTATAAGAATTCTGATCTTGAATGTATATCTTCTGTAGCTTTATTTGTGTCAATTTTACATTTTATAAGAGTAAAACCATTGTGATCATCGTGCAATATATGCTTAGACCTGCTTGTTATTCATACGTCGAATGGACCATAATAACAAGCTTTTTATACAGGGTGTTAGGTAAATGGGTATATGAGCCGACACTAGCCCATGTTAACATGGTCATATAAATGGTATGGTGAAGTCAGAAATTTGATATCATCATTTTATTTTTTTAAATTTTCATACAAAATAAATTTTACAAAATCCGATTTGTATGAAAATTAAAAAAATTGAAATGAAGATCAATTTTCTGACTTCACCATACCATTTATATGACCATGTTAACATGGGCTA
This sequence comes from Ostrinia nubilalis, assembly GCF_963855985.1. Classification (NCBI taxonomy): domain Eukaryota; kingdom Metazoa; phylum Arthropoda; class Insecta; order Lepidoptera; family Crambidae; genus Ostrinia; species Ostrinia nubilalis. Next base: position 7,640,604 of record NC_087093.1, read on the forward strand.
GTGTCGGCTCATATACCCATTTACCTAACACCCTGTATATTTTGACTCACTCATTATTATTTAATTTATTTTAGTGATCTATTTGGGTAGTCAAGTAAATTGTAGTATACTAATGCTTACTCGAAAAGGCAACGATTAATATAATTTCATCATATTATTTTAGATTATAAAACAGCGAGTAACAAACAAATGTAATAAATACTACAAATATTTTATGTTGTACCCAACACTTTAGGTACAAAACATGCCAAATAAAGGCGTCGCCCAAAGCGCAGAAAAGGCACAAAATTCATAAGATACTGCGCATAATAATTCATATTATTACGCTACTGCAGTTAGCTAAACGCTACGCTTTGTTCGTCGATTTTAAACACTGCTTAATACCTACATAATGTTATGTAATGAGTCCAATAAATACAATTATTCACTATTTTAACCTTGTAAAATAATCTTACTTATAACTTAATTTTGTGGATGGAAATTTATATTTTTATCCCATGGTTTACATTTTAAACATATTTTTTTTAATATTTAGATTTTGTATTTTTTTTTACATTGAACGCTAGAGATGTCGACATTTTTATAGAAAGTCTCTGTTAAAAAATGAAAAGACTGAAAATTAACTGTAATTATATTCGACGGGGCAACACCCGCACTACACAAATCAAGAAAAGTTCAATTTTATTTAGTGCTGTCAACATCTCTTTCGGTAAGTGAATTTTTAAAGAAAGTTTAAATTTCTAGCTCTGTTTTTAAGTTCCCCAAAAATTCTCAAAAATCATGGCTAGGCTTTATAGCAAGGAATTGAGATTTATCCTTTTAAATTAGTTCACAGGTTTAAGTTCTCCAAAAATCCACTGGCCGAAATCCAGATTGTGGCGGGGCTTTAAGGATTTGATATAGGACTTTCTTTTTTCGTCGGTAGGCGGTGTATGGTGGTGTGGTGGGCGACTCACTGGCGGTCGACGGTAGCTCACTGGCGGTCGGCGACGGTTGCTCACTGGCGGTCAACGGTGCGCTTGAGCCACTGCGTGAAGTGGCGCAGTTGCCATACGGCGCGAGCGGACTCCTCGCGCAGGCGCGCGTTGTGACGGCGCAGACGACGCACCTGAAGAAAAAACATGATGATTAGCTATCATGTATCAATAGTTATCTATATTATTTCTTCATTTATTAACTATAACAGCGTTGAACTTTTACACTGTAATATACAGTTTCAAACATAGTATTGGAACAGAAATTACCATGAGGTACAAATAGTTAAAGTGTGGTCTTGTAAACGCACGACCTACGCCCGGGTCAAAACGTTTAATTTGAAAGTGCCCTTAGCCTTTAATGCTCGTTTTCACCATCAATACCTAATTTAAACGAAAACGGGCATAATAGTCGCGTTTTATGAGCGTCATCGGAGTATCGTGATCGTACACATCAGTTGTAATCGGAGGAGTCAAGAGATATCGATAGCCCTATTTTTCGCACACGTATTCTCCCTATTGTTTGGTGGACGCGGTTTGGGGCGTAACAGCCGAGGCTTAGGGAAGGGTACTCGCTGAAAATCAGCGTCGGGAGTCGGGACATGTAATATACAGGGTGTCCCAAAAACAATGGATAACCCTGTACAGTCCTATCAACTTAAGCTGAGAATTGCATTTGTGTGAGTGATCGCCAAAAGTACCGTTAGTAAAACACATACAAATAAAATTAATGTTTTATTAAAAGGAAGTCTATAAAACACTTGCTACCAATTGGGCCGATGTAACGACACTTGACACATCCTTTTAAATAAATAAATAAATAAAAACAGGTCCTCGCTCAGCATATGCCAAGGCACGAAGTACCTCGACGCTGATATTCTGCGAGCACCGTTTATAGAGAGGGCGTCCAGCCAGCCTTACAAAATACAACAAAAAGACAAACTTTATAAAATTACAAAATAAAAACAGACTAAAAACTTTTCGTTCACACCTTTAAAATACGTATTCAATTTGCATAAAATTTCTTTCACTTGGCTGCTTAAGGCTTGGTATTTCTGCTAAAGTAGGTATTTCACGCTGTCAAAATCTGCGCGCGCAATACTTCGCCGAAGACAGCGCGCCAAAGAGCTCTCCCAGCTACACAGTATAAAAATACCAGTTGGTTAGGTTAGGTTGACTTCCTTCCGTTCAAGCGTCACACTCACAACACTTTCAAATACAAATCATATCCAAGTGATACAAATTAAAACACCTTTCAGAATTTTTGGGAATATATTTTAGAATCGAATAAATATAAAATATAACTGCCAAAGTAAACACGGTTCAAAGAGGCGTGGCATCACCCGACCTTCCGGAAGTTCAAAAGAATTTCAATATTACGTCACCCGACCTATCGGTAGGTCATTTAATAATCAGTTCATCAGAAAAACATTTTATGATCAGTTACTCGTAGTAGCGATTATTTAGAGCTTTGATAATAAATTATAGTTGTTGCAATTCACGAAACTTTGCATGTGGTTAATTACATTAATCAGTACACGCATCAATTTTGTTGTCTTTTTGTTTATTAATAAATAAAAATATCATACTAAAATTGCATACATATTTGTTTGTATTGGTCTGGGTGTTTTCCTTCCATAATTTATGTACAACGTATTACGGGGCTCTGTATCGAAAATCACTATGAGCATCACACGCGGTTACCTGGCGCAGGCACCCGCTCTGAGCACTCATGGGAGTTTATGCAGAGGTTGCTAGAGTTTGACTTTGAGCTTTGTTTATAGTCATTACGAAGCAGATTTTGATGGGAAACTGCACTTGAATTCGAAAGGGTAATTTGACGGTGTTAGGGGAATTCTAGGAATAAATGCAGAGCCTCCTCATTGAGATTGAGACATTTCAATTTGAGATTTCACTTGACATTGATTGCAATCTGACATGGAGTTTTCAAACACTTGTAAAAATAAAAAGTAATTAAATCAAAAGCAGGAAGTATCTAGTATTGATATCAACTTCGACGCAAATGACTCCCAAAATAACTTTCTACCCCTTTCACACGTTTGTCATGAATTATAATATTAAGGAATTGTTAAGCAAAATTTCAAGTAGATTGAACCAAAGAATCACTGTCCCATACAATCTTTGCCCCCTTTTTTCACCCACTTCATTTCATGACCCCATTTCGGAAAATCGGATGCCTACGTCATACAAAAAACACACCTTCCAACTTTCAGGTCTCTACGATATCCGTCAGTCATTTAGGACAAAGCATTTTTACTAGTTGTCCAATATTCTAACGTTCCAGGTATGTCATTGACAGGAGGGCGTTACTATCTTAATGGTTATTTATTAGTCCCAACTTTATGCCACTTGACATTTCAGAATCGTTTGACTTTAGATACCTAAGCGATTTGATATTCAGAGTCTTTTAATGAAATCAAGTTCTAAAATAACTTGAGGTGTTGTACCCGATCAAGCTTTTCATTGCAGGACAGTTAAATAGTTTTATTATTAGTTTCTTCTTTAAGTCTTGATTTGTCAGAGTAGGTAAAGGCTCCATGAGAGCAAAATTTAGCTTTATAATAGTTATTAATTTTTTTCTTGAAATATTTGACGCCTTGTAATCTCTCGTTAATATAGGTCCACACAAATAAAGAATGTTTGACTTAGACTTAAATAATTATTATGCTCGTACATAATTATAAATAAACTAGCTTTCCGCCCGCCGCTTCGCCCGCGTAGTATTTTTCGGTTTTTATACAACCTACTTTCCGCCCGCGGCTTCGCCCGCGTGGAATTTTGTCTGTCACAGAAAAACTTTATCGCGCGCGTCCCTGTTTCAAAAACCGGGATAAAAACTATCCTATGTTCTTTCCCGGGACTCTATCTCTATGCCAAATTTCATCAAAATCGGTTGCGAGGTTTAAGCGGGAAAGCGTAACAGACAGACAGACAGACAGACAGACAGAGTTACTTTCGCATTTATAATATTAGTTGGGATTACACTCATATATAATTTGGCTTGCTATTGGTGAAAGATTTTTTAAAATCGGTTCAGCAGATCCCGAGATCACCCCTTACAATTTAACAAATATACAAACACACAAACTTTACCTCTTTATAAATTAGATAAAGATAGGTAATTTGAAACCCTATTTTGTTTTATTCTTTTTTTATTTTAAACATTTCACAATCCAAACTAATATTTACTGTAGGTAAGTAAATGCTAAACTAAATAGTAAAATATTAGTTTGGATTATGAAATATCCTACTTCCTACTAATATTATAAAGGCGAAAGTTTGGATGTCTGGATGTTTGTTACTCTTTCACGCAAAAACTACTGAACGGATTTTGTTGAAACTTTACAGTATTATTGTTTATAACCCAGATTAACATATAGGCTAACACTTATGACGATATGTGACAAATAAATTTCAATAAATAAATAAGACGTGTCTAAAAAGCGCCATCTATCTATCGTCATTGGTTAAAATCTACAGCGCTGGACAAACTACTGTATGACGTTCGTAAATATTCATTTGGGGGAAGCCGTGAAACGCCATCTATCAACATGATATCTAACGGGGGTAAAACGAGGTCTACGCGAATGAAGTCGCGGGCGGCCGCTAGTTTATATAGGTAACTTTCCCTCCGCAACCTTTTTGGTATTCCATGTATGTGTCTTTTAACTGATTTCTGTTACACATTTCATGTAAAATTTGTCCAGTTATCCATTTACATCTGCATCTGTAAACAAGGGTTCATGTTCTCCAGCCCAGATGCCGAGTAAACAGAATCGTCTTTCAGTGACGTGCAGCTGCCCCTATATTTGACCCACTGACCTAATTTTTTATTATTTATTTGTATCAGTGTCAGTGTCTTCTAAAGAGTGTAAAGACGATTGTATGTAGGTACTATTAAAATGTAATTTTAACTCATTGGTTTTGTCTCATATTTGAGGAATGTACTATGTATCATGAGTAGAGTCTTCGTTTAAAAGGATGCGAACGATTTAAATTTCAATAGGTAGACAAAATTGATAATTCTTAATTATCAAAAATTTTAGCTTTCTCCAGTAGCACTGATATTATTATACTGTGACTCATCAAAGTCATCATTGTCAAAAATATTGACAAATCGCGAACTGTCACGGCCATAAAACTGACACGCGTCCGTCCTCCGTAAGCGCCACCGCGCGACTGATTGAGATTGTCCAAGCCGTCATGGACGATTTTTTCCACATTTTTTAACATAGTAACTAAATAAGACGCAATATAAAAATTTCATCCGTTAAAAGCCCTCAAGTTATTTCTGAACTTTAGTTTAGTAAAAGATTTAGAATCTCAAATCGCTTATTTTAAAATAAAACCATAAATAGAAAACGAATAGAGGTAACTTTGGGAATTTATTCTATCGAGTCAACTTCATTAAATCGTGTTTCCATCCGTTAATTGCCCTAGAAAATATCCTCAACTATGCCCAATAAAAATCTTAGCCTTTAATTTTACTGTTTAGTACCTCAAAAATGATAAATGAAAACCTCATTTTCGCCATTTTCTCTGCTACCCGGCCTTAATGGATTTCGTACAGGAAATTCACTTACAGTAGGAGCCATTTCACTAATATTTGGAACACAATTACATAAAATTACACGTATCTGCTACCAGTACCGGGGGTGAAGTGAAGTATGTGAGCGACAAGGAAGCGGTGCGTGGCGGACGCGCCGCGCTTCAAGCCGATTGCCACTCTAAACTATCGGTGTGCACTCACACAAATGCAATTCTCAGCTTAAGTTGAGAGGACTGTAACCATCGATAGGCCTTGCCATGATCTCCCTAACGTCCATTTTTGACCCCTGTAAAAATATCACCGTTTTCAAGATTTTTAAGTTTTCGTGCATTTTTAGAAATTGCCACCTGCGATTACTTTTTCTCATGCCATTTCTACAAATGAGGATACTTTTCAATCTAGTTTTTTTCCTTATCACAAGGGATAGTTGGGCTATCAAAAGAAAAGATCAAAGTTTAACAAACTAGTTTGAAAGTATGAAAATTTTAAGAAATTGCAGAAGAGAAGGAAAAATTAATTCATTGTCTTGCACTTTTGATCAGCCATCGTGTAAAAAAAATGTAGGAAGACCATCGTGCCCATTACCTTAAAAAGTTCCTTGGTTAATTGAGATTCTGAAAAGGTATCACAAGCCTATGTATTCTGTATTATTTTTATCTTATGGCTACTTGAATAGCAACTAGTATGAAAACTGCAAAAATGAGTTTTTCTCGTAATAGTTAAACTAGGACTGCATAGTGGCATTAAATACAAATGGATAATTGTTAGCGTAGGAATTTAAATAAAGCAACATTTTATCATCATCATCATTTCAGCCATAGGACGTCCACTGCTGAACTAGGCCTGTACCCTAATGATTTTCATAATGACCGCTTGGTAGCGGCCTGCATACAGCACCTTCCAGAAGGACGTCCACCTACAAAGTGGACCGACGACCTCATAAAGATAAGCAGGAAGGTGCTGGATACAGGCCGCTACCAAGCGGTCATTATGAAAATCATTGGGGTACAGGCCTATGTTCAGCAGTGGACGTCCTATGGCTGAAATGATGATGGTGATGATTAGAGATTGCAATCCGGATTATTCGAAATTCGAAAATATCTGAAAATCCGGATTTTGAGGCTTTAAAAAAATCCGGATTTTTACTTTGAAATCCGGTTTTTTCGAATATTTTTACCCCAAAAATTTTATCATAAAATCATAAACCAAAATATCTATTGAATGCAACATGGATGCAAAACAAGCGAAGTTTTGATTGAACGAACCCGCAATTCGTCGCACAACACTCACACCTGCACTGTGCCTGCACAATGACGCGTCATGCCGCATGCGTAAGTGAATTCGCTAGTCGGCCAGTGAGTTTTATACGAGACGCTGATTCTGAAACACCATATCGCTGAGTTTTAAAGTGTAAGTCATTATCATCATCATCATCTCAGCCATAGGACGTCCACTGCTGAACATAGGCCCCTTGCCCAATGCTTTCCATGTTGCCTGGTTGGTAGCGACCTGCGTCCAGCGCCTTCCTGCTACCTTTATGATGTTATCGGTCCACCTTGTGGGTGGACGTCCCACGCTGCGTTTTCCGGTACGCGGCCTCCACTCCGAATTCAAATTATTTATTGCATGTCACTCCAGAACCTTGCTGCCCCATCGGCCGTCAGTTCTGCGTACTATGTGCCCTGCCCATTGCCACTTCAGCTTGTATCCGTCGGGCTAGTATGTCAGCGACTTTAGTTCGTTTACGGATCTCCTCATTTCTGATTCGATCTCGTAAATAAACACCGAGCATAGCCCTCTCCATAGCACGCGAGGCCACGTTTCCGAACCATAAGTCATCACTGGCACAGAATAAGTAATAGTACAGGTACAGAAGGATTACTCCGCAAGACGATTTAAATAAATGCGAGTCTTGCTACGACGCGATACAGTGGAATTCAGCTCGCACAGCACTACGTACCTACAATTTTATTCACCTACAAGTTTTGTCTCTTTCTATCGCGTGCCTCTGAACTCTTCTTACGCTGTTAGGGTTGCTGTCTAGTGAAAAAATAATTAATCTACTTATTTGTAATGAAGTACGTATGTAGGTAAGTATGCATTCATTATGGAAAACCTTGGGAGAGGCCTTTGTCCAGCAGTGGACGTCATTAATTTGCTGAAACGAACGGACGCATTCTGAGCAGTAGTCATGGTAGGTTAGGTTCCTATACTATCCTAAGAATTATTGATTACCTACATGGCCAACATACCTTTCAGCATCCATCTTTGTGAAGCGAAAAAAAAAGATAAATCCGGTAGATTTCTTTTCGAATTTAAACACCCGAACGCCGCACAATATTTCTTTCTCTTTATGTCCATTTTTAAATAATACTTCGATCATAGAATTATAATCATACTACAACGCACGCCAGCGTCCTGACGGGCGCGCGCGTGACACTCGACTGATATAATACCCGCCGGCGGGGCGCTTCGCTGTAGGTAATTATCGGATGTACCGCGCGGAGTGAGCCAGGCCTGTCACTGGTAACACACATTGGCTGTAGACCTTAGTCTTCAGGCACTGAGGTATTTTGGACGAAAAGATGTTGCGTCGTTTACCAAACGCTGCCCAGCCGAGTTGGATTCGACGATTGGCCTCTTTCTCAAAATTGGACCTTCCCAGCTGAATCGTTTGTCCGAGGTAGACATACTTGTCAACAATCTCGAGAATTGAGCTTCCAACCGAAACTGGGTAGGGCGCAACATGGACATTGGACATAAGCTTTGTTTTCTCCATATTCATCCGCAGGCCAAGTGTAAGTAGAGATCTTCAACCTCGCCCATCAAGTTCACCCAGCGGATTCGATTTGCTTACATTAATTCATCTCGAAATGTTATTGTATGAGAATGGGAGTGATTGTGGAGAAGTCCTTAAAATAGTTCTAAACAGGTGGTTGGATATACCGCCAACCATTTAGCTGGGTTGATGATGGAGTCAAGAGATGACCATAGGAACTCTTAAACGAAACGGCGGAATCGCATCGAACTTGGGTTCGTTATATTTGTCTTTTCGAGCACTTTAGTGCTAGATGATGCCCAGGGTCCTGATGATGAATCAGGAGGTGGCCATAGGAACTCCTAACCGAAACGGCAGAAACTTATAGAGTTTGAGTTCGTTGGATTCGTCTTCCCGAGCACTTTGGCCGTAAATAATGACCAGGGCCCTGAGATTGAAATACAACTTAAAAGTGTAAAATAAAATTATAATAAAAAAATGAGCTCCCCTGGCCTACCTGGAAATCTTTATAGACTTCAGACAGGTCTGCGGTAGTAAGGACAATCTGTTCAGGTGTCAGGTAGGGATTCTTAGATGGATCAAACTTGGAGTGCAAGTGTGGTTATGTTCCCCAGTCGACGAAGCACATGATGTCGTGCCCTGCGTGCCCAAACAACTGCAAGCAGGAAGATTTAATGAAGGCTACTGACAATGCCACTCTTGTGGCGGAGTTTTGGGCTGACGCTGTGTAGGTTTGTTGTCGACACGACAAGAAGAAGAATAAAAAAAATATTTTATAGGTACAAGCAAGTTTTTATTCTGAAATGCATTTTTATGTTAAATAATGCAAGGTTCAAATAATTTCGAAAGCTTGTAGCGCAAACCGAAAAAAAGAGGAATAAATTCCATGCGCGATAATGAAATAAAACGCTTTTCTTCAAATACTTTTACATCTTTTTGAAAAAAACTACGTTTTATTTAAATTAAATTGATGGTTTAAAAAATTTACCCAATATTCGAAAAATCCGGATAATCCGGATTTGTACGTAACACAAATCCGGAAAACCAGATTTAAGAAAAATCCGGATTTTGCAATCTCTAGTGATGATGATAAAATAGTGCTTTATTAAAATTCCTACGCTAAAAATTATCCATTTCTATTTAATGCCACTATGCAATCCTAGTTTAACTATTACGAGAAAAGCAGTTTTCATACTAGTTGCTATTCAAGTAGCCATAAGATAAAAATAATACAGAATACATAAGCTTGTGATACCTTTTCAGAATCTCAATTAACCAAGGAAGTTTTTAAGGTAATGGGCACGATGGTCTTCCTACATTTTTTTTACACGATGGCTGATCAAAAGTGCAAGACAATGAATTAATTTTTCCTTCCTCTCTGCAATTTCTTAAAATTTTCATACTTTTATACTAGTTTTTTGAACTTTAATCTTTTCTTTTGTTAGCCCAACTATCCCTTGTAATAAGGAAAAAAACTAGATTGAAAAGTATCCTCATTTGTAGAAATGGCATGAGAAAAAGTAATCGCAGGTGGCAATTTTCTAAAAATGCACAAAAACTTAAAAATCTTGAAAACGGTGATATTTTTACTGGGGTCAAAATTAGACATTAGGGAGACCATGGCGAGGCCTATCGATGGTTACAGGGTTATCCATTGTTTTTGGGACACCCTGTATGTCCCGAGTATCGCTGATCGGGCGCCTTTTTGGCTCGGGATTATGCTGGCCTTCTTCTTTCTTTAATGTACCATTTTTATATTTGTAAATGCCATCGCTTGTCTGGTGCCAAATTAAGATTGTATTATTTACTATTCTCCTCACCTCATCCTCCAAATGGTGGTGTTGCCTCTGGCGCGCGGCCACGTCGGCCTCCAGCGCCGCCACGCGCGCCGCCAGCCCGCAGCCGCACGCCGGCGCCGCCGACACCGCCGCCGCCGCCGACACCGCCGCCGCCGCCGACACCGCCGCCGCCGCCGACACCGAGCCCGCCGACTCGCTGCGCTGCTGCCGCGGCTCTGGTTCAGGTACCTCCTGCCGAAAAAAAGCATTATTAAAACGTGGCTCAGCAATCAATTGACATGCGTTTATGGTTTGTCATTCTCGGTTGCTTCTCTATGAAAGTGTAATAAAGGCTAGTGATGTCACTGTTTTTCTGTTCCCTTGGAAGGTGGTACACACAATACTCTCATTATTAAAGACTTTCTTGTAAAATATTTAGAAATAAAAAAATATAATATTAAAACTTCACATTGATGTGCTAAAATATTGTATTTTATAAGTAAATGTAAACTCAAGCTTACCGTTAATTCAGACCAAGAATCATGGACAGGATCATTTGTCATTGCTTCCAAGGAGGATTCAGTGTTGTCCATGGATGGATATTGATGTTCCTCACAGATCTGAAAACGATCGACCTATGTTACGAGTATGTCGAATACGATGTTATCTTAAATGACACATTTACTGGCGTCAATGTTCTATTTATCATTTTACCTGTTCTTGGCGAGAAAGTAAAGTGCCATATATAGCAATTTTGTTTTATTTTGTAAAATTTGTGTTTAGTCGACTATTAATGTGTAACATAATGGTGGATTATTAACCATCGTTCGTGAACGTGCATGAGTATAGGTAGGCAAATGAAACAAAACAGTGCAACATCACTTTTCAAGTTTTCTCAAGAAGTCCGTGTCAGGTTTCAGTAAAGTGCTCCATTTTTACTGAAACATTAGGGAATCTCATCTATCATTATTTCATGAATTGAATTCTATTTTATACTTGAACTAGCGGTCGCCTGCGACTTCGTACCCGTGGATCCTGTTTTACCCCCTTGGGGGTTGAATTTAGCAAAATACCGTCTTAGTGAGCACATACGTTCTAAAAGGAACCCCCATGCAAAATTTGAGACTTCTAGCACTTGTAGTTTCTGAGATTTCGTGATGAGTGAGTCATGCTCGTTTTCACCATCAATCCCTAATTTTTAAGTGACCCCTATGGTAACAAATAACAGGAGTTTGTTTACATAGGGGTACTTAAAAATTAGAGATTGATGGTGAAAACGAGCATCAGTCAATCAGTGACCTTTCGCTTTTATAGATAGATAAATACTTGACACTGGCTATGTGTACAGTCACGGAATGAAAAGGTTCGTCAGTTTTCAAATTGATTCCTTCAACGAATCGCGAGCACATATTACCTTTTGAAACTATGTTACAGAATAATCTCGAGTTAGAGAAAATAATCTTTAACTGTTCGTCAGTAAAGTTCAAAATCATTCAGATCAAAGTTGTTTGACGATTTATCTTGTCAAGAAGATTATTATGATTGATAAACTAAAACCTTCTTATTGGTTCAACCTGCCATTATTATTTCTCTTAAATAAAAAAACTCATTGTCAATTGGTCAATGTCATCATTGCATTGCACTGATGGGATAGAAAAATAAACGAGCAAAACCTTATTCGTTAGCAAACGTCATATTTATTTAAATGTTAGCAGCACTGTTTCTTGCACTGTTATGTTGGCAGGTTTGACTCTTACAGTACCTAGTGCAAGCAAAAACCGACACTAAGGTGACGAACCTTTTTATTCCGCGACTGTACAAACCACACGAAGCCAAACCTGAAAAAAAAAATCATTTTACCTGAAGCATAGCGCGAGTGGCGGTGTGCACTAAAGTGGCCCAGTCCAGCGCAGACGCGTCGGGCAGCGGCAGCGGCGGCGGCGCGCCCGTCGCACCCCCGCCCCCGCCCCCTCCCACGCCCCCCTCGGGTGCACGTCCACTTCCCAACTCGGCGTCCATCAAACGCATCAGCTCCTCCTGGGTAACGGTTAAAATTCAAAATTTCAGTGTTATCATTTACACAAGATTTTATTTTGATCGGTTTAGGTTTGGGATTGGAACCTGTTTAAAATTACATTTTTGAGTAATATATTCTTCTGTATGTTTCAATCTTTCGACAACTGTTAAAACCTTGAAAGAATATCATCATCATCATTCATTTAATGTAGGGCATTCACTGACAATGATTTCCATATTGACCGGTTGATGACGGCCTGCATTGCGCCTTCCTGCTATACCTTTATGAGGTCATCGATCCACATAGTGGGTGGTCCTACACCTCTTTAAAGAAATGGCAAAGAAATATTCTTAAAAGGGAACTAATGGGCGAAAATGCCAGTGTGGGGAGAACAGCCCAAAATCCTCGATTTGCTTCTGGTAAATGTGAGGGTTGTGCTCCTGCAGCGGAGATGTTAAAAGGAGTTAAAATTCAAAATTCTAAAATTAAAATTCATTTATTTTTGCAAATAGGCTTTAAAAAAGCGCTTTTACACGTCCCAATATTAACCCTACCACTGCTTCGGGACAATAAATGGGCCAGTGCTGAGAAGAAGCAGCGCAAGAAACTCAGTCACTATTGTCAGCCTCCTTTTCAAGGTTTTACAGTCTTTAAAATATACAAATTATAGTCATAAGTATTAATGCGAGCTAGGTAGTTAAACAGTTGATAAGAATAATGGTTCCATGGGCTGAAAGACGTAGCGCGGGCAGGCTTCCTACTACGTGGACCGACGATCTGGTAAAGGTCGCGGGAAGAACCTGGATGCGGGCAGCGCAGGACCGTTCATTATGGAAAGCCTTGGGGTAGGCCATTGGTTCCCAAAGTGGGGGGCACGCCCCCCAGGGAAGGCGCAGACTTTTAAAGGGGCGCGCGGGTCATTTGTGTACTTAAGTACAAAAAACCTGCGACCGCTGAGAGAATGCATTCCAGACTGCTCGATACGACCAATAAATAATCTTGACCGGAGGAGGGGCGCGGAATTTTTTGTATGGTCAAAAGGGGGCGCATCTCAAATAAGAAATACATACATACTTGAAATCTACAAAGTAACACAACATCCAAAATTATTTAAAACTGCTGCTGAGGTATACCCGAGAAACACAAGGTCAGCAAATAGACTAGTATTTGACTTCTGCCCAAAAATCGCACTTTGTCATAAAAAATGCTATTCTATGTGCATTAAGGTTTATAACAAAATTCCTGAAAGATTTAAAATAGGTCTTGTAAAAGTAATGACCAGAAAGCTTAGGGAATGGCTGACCACTTCCTGCTTTTACAGTGTTCAGGAATTTCTGGACAAAAAATTTGCATGTTAATGTATTTTAGCAGAATAGAGCACTTCGTATTTATCTGTATTAACCTATTCTTTGCAAATAAATGTCTTAAGTTTGGAACCAATGGGGTGGGCCTTTGTGCAGCAGCGGACGTCATTTGTCTGAAACGAACGAACGATGGTTGATTACCGTGAGCGAGGTGGTGTTGTCGCGGCGCGCGCGCAGGTGGCGCGGCGAGTCGTCCTGCGAGCGCCGCCGCAGCACCGCCTCCGACACCGGCGACGACTGCGGCGAGCGCCGCGCGCTGCGCCCCGACCCGCCTGCCACACATACAACTTGACAGAGACTGTACCATCGGCAACAGTGTTAACTATCCATTGCCTGTCATGTTGTCTCGTACTATCGCAAAGAATCACCATTTGATTAGAGCGAGAGCAAAAACGGTAATGGATAGTTAACAGTGGCCGTGTTTACGGCTTGGGATCAATCATTTTGCAAAAATCAACAAGCAACGATAAAACATATTTTACATAAATTGTGTAAAAATTTTAAATGTTGGGTAGTCATAATTGGCCTACAAAATCTCACTAAAACACATTGTAATATAAATTGATATTGTGCTGTGTACTCTCCTTAAATAAATAAATATTTATTTAGTGGCGAATTCTGTATTATTATGCGTAAGTAAAATTATGGGCCAAGAGTTCCCAAGCGACTCATTAGCTAGGCCAAACTAACGCATACTTTGGGAAGCTCTGATACAAATGAAAATACGAGAAGTGGATATGGCAAGGACGCTGTATCTAGCCTTTATTCAAACATTACAGATGACCCACGCTGAACTGTCCCACCAAACTCAATGACAGGGGGGCGCTACCATCGTTCAACTATATGGTTTCCAGCATGGCAAAAATCGGAACCAGCGATCCGGTATTGATGATGGCGCCCCGCTGTCAATGTCATGGCTAGGACAGTTCAGTATATTGGAACTTTAGTCATGTGACCGCTTCTCGTTCCCCTATGAGTGTATTCGCAACTGAGACATTCGTTTGCGAATCTTCATGTCTTGAGTAAGTCGCCACGGGACTCACGCATTCGCAGTCGCAGCTATTGCTCGACGCGAACGTTACTGGCATCTAGTTGCTCTCACTCACCAGTTCCGTAGCCGGAGCTGTCGGAGCGCGGCGGCGAGTGCGCGGGCTGCGCGCGGCGGGCGCGGGCCGGCTGCTGCGCGTCGGCGCGCGCGACCACGCTGTCGTTCGCGCCCGCCACTGGACTGGTGCATTCGCAGCCGCAGCGGTTGCTCGACGCGAACGTTACTGCCACCTGGGTAGACAGAAATTAATCAGTTTAATTCATACACCAAACAAATATTGCGTATTCATAACGATGCAAGACCATGTGCTCGCCGCATATACAGTTATCTCCTAACACACCGCTTAAACCAAGCTGCATTTGAATTCTGCCCACAACTTTTTGTAGTCACGATCAGGCCTGTTCATCTCCGCGAGTTTACATCGAAAACAAAACACGCACGATGGCCCACCTACAGGATACTATTCGACAAGGCCTCACATACGAGCGAACATTGACTCACGCACGCGTATTCTTGTGTATGATGGAAGAAAATAAAGAAAATGGTGTACTAAATACTGTGCAGTATTTAACTGCCTAAATAATAATAAAAACACAGAATGTACTTTTTTACGTTGCCTCAAGACACTGAGAGGTAAATAAGTAGTTAATATTATTCATGATAATTCATGCTAAATCATGTATTTTCTCCGCCATTTTCCGCAGTTTGGCACCTCACGTCACATCATTTTACCGAAGTCATCCCTATAGCTTCGGCGCAGTGCCGATCACTGACGTTTGTCAATAAAATGGTGCTTGACTCTTGAGACAGGCTAAATTACACCATATTGTTAATGACATTGAGCATACATTTTTTTAAATACCTTCGCGAAGTAAAACTTCTGTACGTAGTACTTATTATTATTCTGTGCCACGATAGCCGAACGGTAAAGGGGTCGGACTGACCGACATCCGAGGAACGCTAGTTCGAATCCCGCCGCCTCAGGGCTATTGAGGTGAGCTCACTCGTAACGTAACCATAATTTAGCTCAGTACGAGGGGCTAACGGGACTTACAAATTACTGATATTCTTTAAAAATATCAAACTTACGGTAACTGGATCTGAGGTCTTAAGTAGGTCGACCAGCTGGTCGTGGTGTAGAGCCACCACGGCCGCGCGACACACTTCCAGCAGTCGCGCGCCGCGCCTGATGCCGGCGCGCGCCGCGCACCCGCCGCCCTCTACCGCCGTCACCAAGCCGTCCGGTTGGACGTGGAATCCTGGAACGATTGTATGTTTTGTTAAAACGCAATCAAAAAGGTATCAAATTATTCAGTACTAAGAAAGTATAACGCCGGGTCTCCAGCGCGTGTTTTGCAAAAATGTCCTCCACAATGAACAAAAACATCGACCACATTCAACATTTTTTGTAGAAAGAATGTTGTTTATGTGCGCCATGTGTGCTCTGAAAATGGCCTATAAGAAATTGATTTTCCAAATTCTATTCTTATCTCCATTTGTTGTTAAATCACGGTTATTCAACTGTTTCATTAATAAAGTCAACAGACATTTCTACACATAAGTGGACTATTTAGAAAATGAATGGCCTTCCGTCACGCGACATCAGCAACATCGAACAGATTTGTTTTCATTTTAATTTCTACCTCGGTATATTTGTTAAGTAAGTTCTTTTTGACTCGTCAGAATTTTTTGGGATCTTATTGAATATATTATTATACATTACCTATAACGAAAACGAGTCATCGTAGGTATTTTAGAGGTAGGTTCTGAAACCTACAGAAATGGTTGCAAAACATTCTGAGAGAGTATCTTATGTCCTGCAACTTCGATAAGGAACTTCTCCTTAGAATGCTAAAGCTGGTGATGATTATGATGATGAGTAACATGGCGGCGGCAGTACACTGCTGATGACGATCACTAGCACTACGCACCCAGCTGCGAGGCGGCGCCGCGCTCCAGCGTGAGCTCGTGCAGCGCGCGCGCGTGCGGCGGCGCCACGCTGGCCAGGCGCCGCAGCAGCGCGTCGTGCCCGCGGCGGCAGTACACTGCTGATGACGACACTAGCACTACGTACCCAGCTGCGAGGCGGCGCCGCGCTCCAGCGTGAGCTCGTGCAGCGCGCGCGCGTGCGGCGGCGCCACGCTGGCCAGGCGCCGCAGCAGCGCGTCGTGCCCGCGGCGGCAGTACACTGCTGATGACGACACTAGCACTACGTACCCAGCTGCGAGGCGGCGCCGCGCTCCAGCGTGAGCTCGTGCAGCGCGCGCGCGTGCGGCGGCGCCACGCTGGCCAGGCGCCGCAGCAGCGCGTCGTGGCCGCCGCGCACGCGCACGCTCTCGCCGCGGTGGTAGTACACGCGCGTCCAGCCGCCGCTCACCACCCAGCCTGAAGTCATCAAAGATATTTAGTATCATCTGCCAAAAGTAGGTCTCGACTCGAAGCGCTGGCGCCCGTTCCAGATGTTCAACGAGGGCGTACGGCGGCGGGTGCCGTTTAATGAACTCGCTGCCCCGTGCAGCGTTTGTGAAAACCCTACGGGTTACCTACAGCGTCTGCGCCATAATGCCCTACTCATACTATTTTTCGATACTGACACGTGTACGAGCGCTTAAGTTCAAAACGGTTTTTTATTAGTCTTTTATTATTTTTAAGACTTGACCATTTTTAGATACTATTTTAACAATCTATACAAATAAATACATTTTTGATTTTGACTTTAAAAATAGAAGTAAACAAACTTACCCAGTAAAGAATTGGTCGGCAAAACCAAGATGATCTGTCGAGTGCTGTCTTCGACTAACACAACGCTATCGGCTGAGACGCCCATCATGCAATCTAGCAACGTGCCGCCAGCACCTTCGTCCTGTACTTGTACCTAAAATATAAATAGTAAGTAGAATTATCCAATTAAATAAGGTTTTAGAGCAAAACAAGTCTGGCAAACTTACGTGAAAACACAGTGCACCGCCAACTAAGACATCGGTAGTGCAATTCTCAACACGCGGCAAAACCGTATTGTTGTTGGAGTTGTTCCCGCTTTTCATCAACAGTGATGAAAATATAGCTGCAAAGGAATATGAAAATGTGTTATTATATTTTTACAACCTATTATATAAGGTGTTATTTTTTGTACTGATCATACTTTACCAACGCATCTAATAAAATCATACAAATACAACCCAAGTGTTTTTAAAAAAAAATTCAGGCTAGTTTTCGAGTAAAACGACAAAGAATGTTTCGAAAAAAATAAAAAATAAATCATCCTTTGAGCGCGGTGAGTATTCGTTTGTACGCACTATCGTAGTAGCCGGCCGAGGGCAACGACCACTGCCACGTGCCGCGCCGCGTGAGTCGGCCATATTGATATCGCTGCCAGTCGCTCCGCGCCCACAGCCCGCGCCGAGCCGCCGATCGGCATGCGGGAGCGCAACAACATTAATAATCGTCCCAGTCCGTCCAATGCGCCCAAACGTATTGCAGTGTATGTGTGATTTATTACAATGCCGCGCTTGATCAATAACAAAACGCAGGTGAAATTATGTTTCGGGCACACTAACTGGCCGACGAGAAACATTGACGAGTCGAAAACCTTCATACCTTGCTTGTTTGGAGCCGCGCAGCGCTTCAGGGAGCGCAGCCGTATCCTGACTTGACGAGATTCCGTGGGTTTCGAGGACGAAGTTCTGGATTTCAATTTCAATCACCGGCACAGTGCTGGCGGTACCCAGATGCGAGCGCCGCAGACGGCGGCTTTTGCGTAAAAATACGGAATGCCTTATTGAATCAAGGAGTTGTTGCCAGAGGGCCACGACCGCGACCTAGTTCTATCGATGGTTATTGCGGAAGTCTACCTAGGTACATACCTACAGTGTGATTTGGACAGATGAGTGCTTGTTTACGCGAAAGGGACTTTTTCCGTAAAAAAGTTAGTGCGCGAATTGTGAATACAACATCCGACGTGGTGTCTAGTGAACAGCAAGCAAGTGTGCAGCCCGAAAGCATTACCTCAATTCGATCGTGGCTAGATTAGACAGTGCAAGACAGTGTTTACGTGAACATTCAACAAAGGCTTGACGTTCAAAATGTATTGTGATTAGTGTAATAATAACCTAGGAACTTTAAATAACAACATTCAAAATAGGTAAATGTGTGAATAAGTAAAATCAATGAATCTAAAGTGTGATGGCAAATCTTAATTAGTTTTATTTACAACACCTATTCATATTCAATATTAGGGTGCATTTCCACTGAAGCGAAGCGAAGTAGTAATAGGTATGTACCTATCAATTTTTTATTACGTCTCTAAATAAATTGCGTAGGCATTACGAAACCGTAGATATTGAATTCCAATTTCTATCCTATTTTAAATTTCTAGTTTAACGCGGATGATTCGCCTCGGTTCGTTGGAAAAGTCCCCCGCTATTACACTAATGAAAATACACTTATTTACCTACTTATGTAGCTAGATTTTGTTTCTCCCAGCGCGTAGTACCTATTAACATGACGTAACATCGTACATACTCACGAGTGATAATTTTTGGTAACGTAGGTTTAGTGTAATCTAACCTTAATGTTGCAATTTCTTACAAAACTTGCGCACAAAAAGCAAATCTAGTATGAAAATCATTAAACTTCTAATGCTCGTAACTCAGTTCAGACTGAGTTAAGAGGTATACATGTCATAGTAAGTTTGGTTTATTACACTATTAAACAGTACTGTACCGTTATTCGAAGCCTTTATAATGAGAGTAGTGTCTGTCTTTTCCTGTTTGAGTACTAGTTTTGACGTATAATCTGCCCACGTGACTTCCGCTCCGGTCCCCCACCGCCTAAGCACGCCTCAATTAGCGACACTAGCGCCACCAACGGTAGCTCGAAACTAGGTTTCGATATTCTCGCCATTGGTGTTTTAGTTCCCGTTCGAGACGGTCGTAGAATTAGCTCCGCTAGTTCGCGACCCATCTCACAGGTACTAGTCGTGACGTGATTCAGGTAAAATATTACCATCATAATGTAAGTACTTCTAAATTATTATGTACTGGCTGAAAACTTATAAAAATTACTGTGATTACTTATTTCGCAGTGTAATTTATTTTTACAACGGTGTTACCGTTCGGGGGTAGATTGCATTTAATCTAACTCAGTGTAATTTTAAATAATTATCTTTCTTCTCTAGTAATACTTGTACCTAACGGTATTCCGTTAGACGTGTTTTAAAAGTAACATTACTTTTTAGCAATGTTTGTTTCTAACGGTTTTTCGTTAGATATGTTTTTAAGCTAACTTTTCTTCTTAGCAATGTTCGTACCTGACGGCGTGTTCCGTTAGATGTGTTTTAAAACTAACATTCCTTTTTAGCAATGTTTGTGCCTAACGGTTTTCGTTAGATGTGTTTTAAAACTAATATTCCTTTTTAGCAATGTTCATTCCTAACGGTATAACACTCCTTTTTAGCTGTGTTTGTTCCTAAGGGTTTTCCGTTAGATGTCTTTATTTTCAAAAGGAAAGAGGAAATATTATGTCCACGTGCAGAAGAGGAGCAAGAGTTGGCGTAGAGGTCAAATCAAAGGATGGTGTGGTGTAATGTGATAGTCGCAAGATGTGATTGCTTGCTACAATAAGCTGTAAGTACCAAATTACCAATACCATTTCAGACATACGAATTCCATCGGATGGATTGTGTTGATTTATAAATCAACAAAATAAATAAACGGTAAACTACCTTTATCAATATGCATCCGGGGAAAGTATGAAAACTTCCACTAGGTAGGGTAGCGTACCGACGTACCTATTCTACCGCCATTATGGAAGTCTAACGCATGGCTATAACCCAAGAGTGAAGTGTGCAGTTTGTCCTATTAGGATACGGTACGTAGGTATAATAATACCTTTGTGGTTTTCTTAAACTATGATTTCAGGAAAACGCTATGCTGTTACTGTGTAGATAAACAGTGAGTCTGTGTAATAAACGGTGAAGGATGTACATCGTCTATTCAGCCTGATATGCAGTTTATTTGATGCTAGCGGCGTCTGGAAAATTTTTCGGCAGCAGTACGATCGCAACTCTGCTCCGCAGATCGATCTGAGATTTCGCCTTATGCTAAATACCTACAGTGGAAAACTCAAACTGGCTACTCGGCAAGCTAGATGGCAGTGTAACCAAAACGCAGCAGCATAATCCTGTAGCGAGGGTAAGTTCTCTTGGAGCAAACAGGGAAAAACCAGGAGCCAGAACCTTTTCTCCCTCATCCCACCGGGATAGGAGAAAACTCAAACACTCAAGGAGTCTCATATTGAGCCAGGCAACGCCGCTCATTTTTATTTACGTCGAGAGGTCTTAGTAAGGCATTGGTCCAAACCCTCTTGTTATCCCTCATCCCACTGGGATAGGAGATTACCCAAAGAGAATCGGACTCAAATCATTACATTTCGAGCCGAGCAACCTCGCTCATTTTTATTTACGTCGAGAGGTTTTAGGGCATCGCTCTAAACTCTCATGTTATCCCTCATCCCACTGGGATAGGAGATTACCCAAAGAGAACCGGACTCAAATCATTACATTTCGAGCCGAGCAACCTCGCTCATTTTTATTTATGTCGAGAGGTCTTAGGGCATCGCTCTAAACCCTCATGTTATCCCTCATCCCACTGGGATAGGAGATTACCCAAAGAGAACCGAACTCAAATCACTACATTTCGAGCCAAGCAACCTCGCTCATTTTTATTTACGTCGAGAGATCTTAGGGCATCGCTCTAAACTCTCATGTTATCCCTCATCCCTCTGGGATAGGAGATTACCCAAGGAGAATCGGACTCAAATCATTACATTTCGAGCCAAGCAATCTCGCTCGTTTGTATTTGCGGTTCAAAGACATGAGGGCATCGTCCTAAATCCTCATAATTTTTGAAGAGTTATAAAACCCAAACGCCTTATTCCACGGCAAACGAAAATAAGTAAAGTTGCCGAGTAGACATGAGGGCTTCGCCCTAAATCCGCATAACTATAAAAGGGTCTGAAATTCTATTTAGCACGGCAAAATTAAAGTAATGTTGCCGGGAGGACATAAGGGCATCGCCCCAAATCCTCATAATTTTCAAGGGTTATGGAACCCTAATTAAAATGCTTTATTTCATGACAAAAGTAAGCTATTTAAGACCTGCCATGGGTAAAAGGTGGAGACAGTGAGATTACGCAAAAATTACTCGATTCGTGTCAGTTTGGCTTATTTCATTACTGCCGAGATGATACAAGGGCATCGCCCTAAACCTTCAGAATCTTGAAGGATGTTAATTAATCGGGGCCGCAGCTATGCGCCCTGAATTTTTGGTACCGAACAGTTAACGCCTGGAGAAATTAAATAAACTTAAGCCTTTATGCAGCCTCTGCATAGTAAAGTTACAACTATTGACCTGATAGTCTTTTAAATAAGGTATACATTCATAGACGCTTGGCGGGTACCACAAAGTACTGAATACTAAAATAAGTATTTGTCTGCTATACATACCTATAGTACACCGACAGACTCATGCAAATGTTCTGACGGCAATTGATTCGCACAGAAAGAGTCGCGACATTCGCGCCCTTACCTATTGGACGACTTCATTCTGGGGTAACTCAGGACCCATCCTTGCTTCGGGGTCAGATATAACCCATGCCCCTATTGTAATAAAAGCACACAAGTCTGGATAATAAACACAATGAAGTCGGTCCTTACCTGTATAAAATAAATAAACAAAATAATAACAGTCTTACAAACTAGTAACAGTAAAAGGTGAACTCCATAAATACAAAATGGCCTAACCGAGTCTCGGTTACCAAAAACATACAGATCAAGTCACGTAACGTTACAAATCCTAAAGCATTGGCTCTTCTCATGTTATAACACTACAATTCATGATTTGCGTGAGGCAAAGAGCATTTTAACCGCCAACTTGAGGCGCTCATGGCACCCAATACCAAATACTTATGATCCACAATAACCAAAAGTATAAAGCTTATCTGAGCTTAAAACAAATTGGGCACGCTGCATGGTAACGCATTTCGCAATTGAATTTCACTGTACAACGAAAACAGTGACTTTAGTAAACCGTACTTACTAAATATATATTAAACCGCGTAGGTTTACATACTACAATTTATTATTTTCTCATTTATACAAGCCATTACATTCGTTGGAGAAAAGATTGCATACCAAAAGTCACACAAGTCTTCAGTCTCTTAACTGAACTTTCCGTGTGCCCTATTATAGTGTCAATGACTACGTCTTGTCTACTTAATTTAAGTAAATAAATATAATTTATTATTAATGTCATATGACACCATGTCATATTGTTAATTCGACCTTTTGTGCACCTCTGTGGTTCAATAAAAATTGTCGTATGAATATGAACGACTTTTACGAGGAGTTAAAGGGAATAAATCAAAACCTTCAGTCCAAGAAAGTAATTTAACTCTGATTTTTCCAATTATCACTGTGACCTTAGGGTCACACAGAAGTACATAAACATGGTTGGAATTAATTTTGGATAATGTGCCGCACTCTTAAGCTCTTTGCTTGGGGCCGAAAGTCCTTCGCCTACCTACATAGTACAATTTACAAAATTCGTATTTGATGTGATTTAAATCCATCAATTATTATACTGTAACGAAGGTAGTCACAAGCAAAATGTTGTGGCACACATAACTGTTTACGAGTTAACTTGTTTTAAGTACAACAGCCTCGTGAAATATTCTAATACCTACCCGACTCGCTAGGTCAATAAAGTAATTTGTCTCTGCTGACTATTGTCACAAAAATTAGTACTTACCTACTGGCAACTTAGGTATGTACACTTCAATGAATCATGAGTGACATTGGCGATGATATAAAACTTAGTGTTACACAAACATCATTACATAAATATTTTTACATAAATATTATTACATCGTGCAAATGAGCGATCGTCCAACGGCATTCAGGGTGATGAAAATAAATCATTCGAAATTAAATCCGATGCCCACCCTAAGGGCCTTGATGAAACCTGATAAGGTTTAGATCGGCTACGAAACTATCATTTAATTCTAGCTGTCCTTGCGACTTCGTTTGCATAACTTTTCCCGCTTTCGCAACATTCTTATTGATGCTCCGCTACTATTGGTGGTAGAATGATGTTATTATGATTTTATACATAGAATTCGTGGTTAAAGGACTCCAACACAAAGATAGTTTTTGTGTTGATGCAAACAAACTCTTGTTCAGCCCTATAACATTATTATCATAATTGTAATTACAATAATACATAATTACATATTAAGATTGCTCTGAATTAAGCTGGTTGACTAACCGTCAATAAGCTGATCTAGCTGACAAGTTATCACTGTTAGCCCTAAAGATAATGGTCGCACAGTCTTACCACAGCACCGACGTTTGTAAACCGCAAAGTTTACTAAGTTTGTACTAGGAAAGTCTGTATTATTATAAATTTTATCAATTCCGACTCAAACTTCGCTATCCCTAGCGAACAGCGATAACGCGGAATACTCAGGCAATACAAAAGTATCGTACCTATACATAGCCGGCTAGCTATTGTCACCTATTCATTACACCGTCCACCTAGGCTACGGTCCTGTAAAGGTTTATAAATATTAAAATCTGAGCTGATACCTAAATGTGGGAAATGTTGGAGATCATCAAACGCCCGCTATCGGCAAGCGACCTTAACTGTACCAGTGAATATTCTTATCCATACCTAATAATTATTCACTCCTACCGAAGCTTATTAAATTTTTCCAACGGTCTGATACTGTGAGTGAGGGTGGACGTAGCTTTTGCGCCTTTTACATGACGTAAAGTAACCGATAGTTCATTATTACATAGTTGTTAATAAACGATGCATTAGACGTGAATTTACGGAGATGCAGATGCAGGTTGCGTTCTGTAAAATATTATAATGTACCTACACATAGTACATTACCACTCAGTAGACAGATAAGCTAAAGTTCTAACTAATTCATAACATTTCTCACTGATCAATGTCTTATTCTTCAATTGATCACATTGGCGATTACACAGCGCCACCAGGAGATAATAGACACGTCTCTCATTATAAAGGCTTCGAATAACGGTACAGTACTGTTTAATAGCGACGTTTTACCTGAAAATAAAACGTTTATTAAACATACTTACCTTATTCGAAGCCTACTTTTTAAATCTACCTGGTGTCATAAAACACAATGGCGAGAATATCGAAACCTAGTTTCGAGCTACCGTTGGTGGCGCTAGTGTCGCTAATTGAGGCGTGCTTAGGCGGTGGGGGACCGGAGCGGAAGTCACGTGGGCAGATTATACGTCAAAACTAGTACTCAAACAGGAAAAGACAGACACTACTCTCATTATAAAGGCTTCGAATAAGGTAAGTATGTTTAATAAACGTTTTATTTTCAGGTAAAACGTCGCTATTTTGTAATCAGAACACAAAGTTTGGTCGATGGGCGCGCGAAAAAAAAAAAGACGCCACTTTCCATACAAAATCTGGCATTGCCATTTATCTTAAATAAAGATTGATAATAAATAATTATGTACTTACAAAATTTTTGGCCTGTTTCCACTGTTGTAGCCGTCACGTAGTTTTTCGACAAATCTTTTAAATATTCCTGTCGTGTACGTGTGGCCATTGTACAGAATTTTGGCGACTGAATTGCTGCATTCTCGCCATTAATTACCTAAAACAATATTAATTATTGTCAAAATAATAATTTATTTTATGTTCATCATGCATTTTTGAAACTGTGTAAATACGATGACTTACCTTACTTAAAAGTAAATCAGTGAAAGCTTCACCTTTTGGATACACTGCTCCATCTTTGATTGGAGGCCCAAATAAAGGTACTTCTTTTGCACGACTTACAGCTATACTGTAATGCGTGTTCTCCGTGCACGGATCTATCGCTCGAATCACAACAAAAACGTGTTGGAATTGAGAGCGAATATTCCGCGGCGTAAATGGCGCAGCACCTGGTTCTTGGAAGACAATAGTTACTATGTCGTTGCCTATATGTCGCTTTCTCAACAACTGCTGTCTATTATGTGGTGTATATGGAAGCATTGTCGAAACGTGAAACATTATCTCACAACCCTGGTATGTCGTATACACTGAATAGAGGCCTGTTGAATCGGTGCGATTGTCGAGACCCGCTTTATATTTCTCAAAGTCTTTTAATCGAACGGTCTGTCCTAACATTTGCAGGAATTCGACGAAAGCGGGACCGGCTTCCTGGTTGTTATACATTTCTTCTTCGGTAGCTTGGCCGCTTTTGCAATACATAACGCCGACTTTGTAGTGTCGGGTTACGCATTGTTCGTCCAGCCGAAGTAGCTGTTCCTCTGCTCCACTGTTAGGTACACCTAACCTGAAAAGGTACATTTTGTCATTTAACAAACTGATCAATACCGCAAAAAGTTGGATCAAACTGTATTTTTTTATTTCTTACCTCAAACAACCCAACTGCATTTCAGGTGCGACATAGTCCAAAACCTCTTTCGTGCAGTATGTAGCGCTGTTGTTGCTTGGCTTTACGGTAGGCAGCGCATCTTCAAGCACAGATCCCCGAAGAGTCAGCAACTCCGAAGTTCGTATTATGAGCCGGTACTGCCAGGCGAGCTGGGAAGCCGGCACAGACGCGTCGCCACCACCTCTACGTAATTCCACACGTTCCTTTTTTATGGAAATGGCTATAGGTCCTAGACTTTCGTCCATGCCGAACCAGTTTTGGTGAGCTACAAAAATAAATTAGACTTAGTATGGATATAGCCTTGGTTCCAGGGAAAAACATAGGACAGTTTTTTTTCCTGGTTATTGAAAGTAGGATATGCGCGTGCAAAATGCAAAAATTGTTATAGGTACCTAACTCTGTAAAAAATACTTACGTTGATTATAGAAATAGTTCCTATAATATAACGCGCCTAAGTCTTGGCTCTCAACAGGCAGTGGCGTGAGGACTCTGGCGAAGGGGCAGCCGTGTCGCCAATGGGTGTGTCCCGGCGGAAACTCCAGTACTGAGAGCCCGTAAGCGGCGCGGGGCCGGTGCCACCCTCCGGTCTGGCCGGGTATGGCACCACGAGCGGTTCTCCAGCAGAGCGACACACAACGCTCTTCTTCACCTAAGAAAAATACAAAATTATGCATCAGATTACGCCGATGAATTCCTTTTCGAATCGTGCGGAAAAAGTACTAAATAGTTAGATTAGACAAACAGAAATTATAACTTTTCAGTAGGAAGTTACTAAATCACTGTTTCAACCATCCATACTCAATATTATAAATGAAATAATCTTGTCTGTCTGTTACCTTTTCACACTTAATTCAGTGAATCAGGTTGGAGTCTAGGAAAAATGTGGGATAGTTTATCCCGATTTTTAAAAGTCTTTCTGACCGAAACCAACGCGCGAAACCGGGAGCAAAAGCTGGTTTAATTATCTACAATACCAGATTAGTAGCAGTGTGTTTTCCTAACGTTTAATTAAATCCATAATGTGCTTGGTTGTGAATCATTCTTAACTGTGTGGAATGTTAGCCACATTAACTCACATAAGCTGATTTATCAATGATGATAGAAATGAAAGTGCAATTACTTCATTCCTAAGAAATCTTGATCACATTTCACACAGTCTATGGACATCGATTATAGTAATTACACAAGTTTGGATTAAGTGAGGTACTATTATTATAAAGATTTAAAGAAAATAGTAAAATATTGAAATTGCAGAATAATTTTAATGAGTTATTAATTAATGAAACCTAATAAATCTAAAATAGAATTGCTGACAAATAAATAATAATGCTTATTACAATTGATTTTTAAATTGAAATTAAATTAATTGATATGTTTTCCGGTTTTTATGTGCTACTGCTCATTTTGTTTTCATTTAAAATATGTACATTCATAGTCCAATCAAATAAATTTTGTGGAGACAATTTAAGTAGGAAATATTAATGGTCTGAGGTGTAATGAAGCATTGCTGTACAATTATGTGACAAAAGTCAAAGAATAAGACAATGGAGTCACAGTAAAGTTTTGAACATCAATAATTTTTTGATAGTTTCCAAGTTATAGTCTAAAAAAATATTTAAACATTCCCTGACCTTCCTTAGTTTTTCAAATAATATCATGAATTATATGTAGGAGATATCATAATTTTTTGTTGAAATGTGGATACCTACCTAATATGGCCACATAGTACATCAATGTTATTCATATGTTCATACCTATCTTTAGAATGAACAATACCTTTCTCAGTAAATAACCTCATGTTTGATACAAGAAAACTGTATACCAATAGTATTCAGCATATTAGTCATAAATAATAATGGATGCTCCAAGAACAATAATAATGTGAGAGCTGAATTTGTATGTCACCTTATTCACAGGTGACACAATGGCAATTCTATAGAAGATTAGCATGGTTAAAGGAAAATAGAATTGTTTATATGCCAGTTATTTACAAACCAGCATTAGATAATATACCACAAAATGTATGATTTTTTTTATTGAATTAATTATCAGTATTTTTGTGTAGGATGAATGTATTTTAATTAAAGAGATATTGAATACCTGTATGAAGCTAATTTTTATTGTTAAATATAATGTTAAAATGTATGTATGCTTTATAGAACAATCACAGCTATTGCTGTTATTCATCAAATAGGTAGCCTGTATGTACCTACAGTAGAATCTCGATTATCCGGACTCATTCTTCACAGTTTCTAATTACCGATTCCGGGTCTGGACCCATAAAAACCGAAGGCGCCGCCACCGTAACATGGTACGGACGTCTTCTTAGTTCATTGTTAAAAGAAATGGATGACCAATGGTCTAAAATTTAGATTTTTAGACTCTAAAATGATGTATTGAAAACCCTTTCTATTGTAAAAAGTTAATTATTGTTTGATTTTACTTTGAAATCGATTATCCGGATTTTCGATTATCCGGAAACCCTTACCCCTGGTTTTAATTGATCCGGATAATCGGGATTCTACTGTAGTTACAAATACAAGTATACATAATAATAACAAATTGTCTATCTCGAAATGTTATTGGCCCATTCTAATCTA
Source organism: Ostrinia nubilalis (assembly GCF_963855985.1). NCBI lineage: Eukaryota > Metazoa > Arthropoda > Insecta > Lepidoptera > Crambidae > Ostrinia > Ostrinia nubilalis. The sequence goes on from NC_087093.1 coordinate 7,669,224, forward strand.
CGTTATTATTATGTCATTGAGAGGACAGTTAGCAGATAGGTAAGTGTTTATTAATTTTCTTTATAATAAACACAATTGCACATTCACAGTTTTGGAACCGATAATACCTTAGCACCTAGTTAAAATCTTATATTTACCTGGTTATTTTACTTTAGTTAAGTCTTAGTACCTAAATAATTCATTGGTTCGTTTGTTTTAGCCAAATGACTTCAACTGCTGGATAAAGGCCTCCCCCAAAGTATTCCACAATGAATGGATTGAACAAAATAATTACAATGATAATTTTTGTGTAAAATAATAAAATTGATAATGTCTTACCTCCCAACTCATTTCTAAAGAATGGGCAGCTTTCAAGCAGTTCATTTGATCTTCCATCTCCAGTATCAGGTACAGCATCTTCACCTGGTGGTAAACCTTTTGTTGCCAGCAAGGACGCAGCTGAGGCTCCGGTGGTAGTGTTGCGACGTCTACTAAGCAATGCACCTCTGATCTCCGCTGCATAACTTAAGTTGGCCATAAGTGACTGACAGTCATAATGAGCAAATTGCTTTCTTTTGGTACATTCTGTGAGAGCCGAAATGGCTCCTTCGTCAAGTGTTTGACGTGATATAGCAGGTGTTTGACCACCCCATAGTTTGTTGAGTTTGAGACGGGGTTTGGGACTTGCACTCGTACGAGGCTGTGGGCCGTCTGCGTGGTCGCTGCTGAGTACATCGGTGAGGCGGTCAGTCGCGCGCGCTATCCCAGGAGGCTTGTCTGACGTAGAAACTACGTTGTAATTGTGCACCATCGCGGGTAGCCGTTCGCAGCCTCCCCCGATCACGTCGATTGAACCGTGACTTCCATATTCTCTACGTAGGCCGTTACTCGATGGCTGATCACTATAAATCAAGTCGAGGCTAGAATTGCTACGGTACATAACATCTCTGGCTTCCTTCCTTCTGTGATCTGGAGCGTACATGGCATTATTTGCTTTGCATACTTTTAAGACGAGGCAGCATGAATAGTATAAAGACTTCGCTAGCTACACATTATTTAGGATCCCTTAGAATAAATTTATCACCACGAAGATACAACAACACAACATTGATCATTGTGAAATGATCTGACACCAATCTCCGACTTATTTACAAAAACACACCAACTTATGTAAAACTAGAATTCAATCGTTTGTAATTTGTACATTGAGATCTGCTTTTGTGATTATTTTCGTTGGTACAATTTATATAGAATTATTGTGAAAACTTAGAAAAAACTCGCGAGTAAAAAGTCAATCAACTGCACTGCCAAATGCCACAGACTAAAAAAATCACACATTTCAATCATACATAGACAATTATTTCTTATTCTTATTATCTGTGGAATAGTAGTGATGTAACTGTTTATTATGGGAATTAAAACCGGTTTTTTGTTTCCGTTTACGATTATTTTATTTAGTCATGGCAGTCATGGTTAAGGCACAGAATAAAATAAGTAGGTATCACAGATATGGATAGATGCAGCATGTGTCAAAAATTGTATGAAGCCGAGCGTGCCACTTTTTAAACGTCATTAGTGTCATTTTAGCGAATTTTAGTGATTGCCGCAACGTAAAAGTAATCGTATCATCGTACTGCATTTGCAAAGTCATCGAATGATATCGTGTGACTCGATTCGAAAATTAATTAATTCCGATAAAACTGATAATTTGTTAAATACAAAACCAAAAACATCTTTATTTACCTTTTTAAAATAAATTAATTCTTACAAATCGTCAAATCTCGTTATTTTTTTTACCCTACCAGCGTTTTAAGACATAAAAGACAATGCCGGAAATTGGCATTGTCTTTCATCGACCAAACTTTGTTTTTTGATTACAAAATAGTGTAATAAACCAAACTTACTACGACATGTATACCTCTAAACTCAGTCTGAACTGAGTTACGAGCATTAGAAGTTTGATGATTTTCATACTAGACTTGCTTTTTGCGCGCAAAGTTTTGTAAGAAATTGCAACAAAATAGTGAGATTGTATGTGTAAACAAACAATACCATCCATTAAAGGCTCCAGACATCAGTATAGAGCAGAATCAGCGCAATAAAAAAATAGCGCAATATTTTGTTGCAATTTCTTACAAAACTTGCGCACAAAAAGCAAATCTTGTATGAAAATCATCAAACTTCTAATGCTCGTAACTCAGTTCAGACTGAGTTTAGAGGTATACATGCCATAGTAAGTTTGGTTTATTACACTATTTTGTAATCAAAAAACAAAGTTTGGTCGATGGCCGCGCGAAAAAAAAAAGACGCCACTTTCCATACAAAATCTGGCATTGCCATTTGTCAAGTGCATGAATACATGGATCAGTGTGTGTCTTATTGTTATGAGTAAATACGGTTCCTTGGGATCGGTATGAGTGCACCACATACAGGGACCATGGTTTTAACTCTTAAGAGTACATCGCAGGATATGTATTAAAAACAATGCTACTTTATACTTCTTCTACTGCTACTTTATTCTAATTAATTATTTGTTACTTGTGCTGTTAATTACAATTCTCAATCCGTAAATAATTTCTTGAAAAAAAAAAAGCGCGGGAAACGTCGGTTTCGGTGGACGTCATTTTTTTTGGAGAAATTATTTTTTCATTATTTTGCTATTTATAGGATCAGTTAAGTAGTGCAGTGTAGTTTGTTAACTTAATTTTTATTTATATATCATTTAAGTGTATCATATCTCATCACATATTGGGTAAGTTTTAACTTTTTAACTCTCCATCTCGTCCAATGGACGACGATCCTCATGACCCGGGTGGGACAGCCCCCCCGGTTTCTAATTACATTACTATTTCACGTAATAGTTCATGTCTGGACACTGAAGGATCGGTAACCGATAATAATAACAGTGAGTCAAATGTTTCGCATGCAAAACGCAAACGAACTTTAGCTAGAAAAGTTTGCAAACATTGTAACAAAAAAAGGAGGAGTCGTCATAATAAGTCTAATGTGTTCGATTCAACTAACGTTTTTGAATGTCAGTGTGTTCCTAGTAGCAGTACTAGTGAATTACAGGATGCGCCCATAGTTTCTTCATTAGATCTATCCCCATCCACTGCGAATTTGTCGGCCAATGAAAACGTAACCAATTCTCCAAGTGCCCCAGTTGCTAGACCTTCTTATGTAGCTTCAGATTTGGCACCATATGTTGTTCACATTCAAAGAGTTCCATCTGACCCCAATGAAAATTGCACCATCCATCCTATTTCATTTGGATTTTTCTTAAAAAAGAATGGCATTAGAAACATCATTGATGGTAGTCTGAAAAGAATCGGACGGAACCGAATATCAATATCTTTTTCCAAATTTGAAGATGCTAATTCATTTCTAGACAACGGGAGCTTAAAGTTTAATAAATATAAAGCGTTCATTCCTTCTTTTAATGTGACACGTATGGGTGTGGTGAGAGGTGTGCCAACAGACTGGACTGAAGAGGAAATTGTAAACAATATTTCAGTACCAATAGGTTGTGGAAAAATTTTAAAAGCTCGGCGACTTAAAAGGAAAAACATAGTTAATGGAGAGGCTCAGTTTGTTCCTATAGAAACGGTGGTGTTAACTTTTGACGGTCAAGTCCTCCCTAAGAGAGTGTTTTTATGTTTTAACTCCCTACCCGTTGACCTGTATATCTACCCGACTATTCAATGTTTTAATTGCTGTCGATATGGGCACGTAAAAAGCCAATGCCGCTAAACTCCCAGGTGTTTCAAGTGCGGTCTAGGCCACTCAGGTCATACATGCTCAGTGGAGGAAGATGATATAAGGTGTTGTTTGTGTTCGGGGCTTCATATGGCCACTAGTAAGATATGTCCTGAATATAATAGGCAAAAGAACATAAAAGAAACTATGGCTAAGGACTGCATTACATATGCTGAGGCACTTAAATTACACCCTCCCTGTTCTAAATCCTATGCAGATGTTTTAGCATCTCCCACCCCTCAGACTCTTTACAATCTTGATTCATCAAATTACTCTAATAAGACTTCATACAAAAAAACTGTTTTCTTAAAGCCAAGATCTCCTCCTAGGTTCTCTAAAGGGTATGACAAATCAGCTCATGATGAAATTACTAAAGGACATAACTCTCCAATTTTTCCAAGTAAAAGTATTTTAATTAATAGTGATGAGAAAAACTCAAACTCTTTAAGTAATTTATCATTAAAAGAATTAATTGTAGCTCTTATAAATTCTCTGCAAACTAATTTGTCATCCCTACCGTCCAACGCTGCCCCAATCAAAGATAGAATATTAGAAAAAGTTTCACATACTGAAGAAAGCATCAGCAATTCAGTGGAATTGCCGCAGCATTTTAACTAAAAAAAGTGACCTTTTACATTTAATAAATAAAGAAGATCCTTTTATTATTGCTCTACAGGAAACATGGCTTAAGCCTGTTTCCATTTTCAAAGTACCTAAGTTTTCCTGTGTTAGAGAAGACCGTAGTGATGGGTATGGAGGCGTGGCTATTCTCATTAGTCACTCTACCCCATTTTCCCATGTCCCAATTCCTCAGCACAGTAGTGATTTTTCTATTATTGCAGTTTCAGTAAACCATACAACTTTTGTCTCAGTTTATATCCCGCATCCCTCTTCTCAGATTTATGATGAAATAGATAACATTATTAGCAACCTTCCTTATCCTATTATTATTATGGGTGATTTTAACGCTCAACATGAAGCTTGGGGAAGTAGTAGTTCTAATTATTACGGTAATAGGATTTTAGAAATTTTAGATAACAATCAATTATGTATCTTAAACTCTGGCGTTGCAACTCGCAGGACTGCGCCTCATGAGGGAGTGAGCGCTCCTGACTTATCTCTTTGTTCTACTAATTTAGCTTCGTCATTATCATGGTCAACATTAACTTCATCGTATGGCAGCGACCATTTCCCAGTTGTCATTGAATTTCCAGATATTAATAGGAATGTAAATAATCGCGATCCTCGAATGAAATACAGACTTGACCGAGCTAATTGGAGCCTATTTAAGGATAAGGTAGAACAGGGTCTTTCATCTCTACCGGTTGTTAGTGAAAACAATCAATCAGCATGTGCTGATGCTTTAGCCTATTTATTAATCGAGTCTGCTAATCAGGTATTTCCTATTAAAAACGGTCGGCATACTAATAAAATCCCCTCACCACCTTGGTGGGATAGCGAATGCTCAGATGCTGTTAGGAGAAGAAAGGAAGCGGAAAGGAATTACTGCGCTTTTTCAACAGAAGCTAATTTTAACTTACTAGTTGAAATAATGTCAAACACCAAAAAATTATTAAAACGTAAGAAGTGGGAAGGTTGGAAAAACTTTTGCTTATCTATCTCGCCAGATGTTTCCCCTTCCTTTGTTTGGACTAACATAAGAAAATTTAGATCTGCCTTTAAAGAATCTCAGCCGCCGTCTCTTAATGATACTTTAATCGAAGAATTTTTAGATAAACTTGCTCCTCCTTCTGTTGCTGAGAATCTTTTTGTCCCCAATGATGCCTTATTATTTACTAATATTGAACATTCAGTTCTTAGCGATCCTTTTTCACTTTCTGAGCTTAAAGGAATTTTAACTTATGTTAAAGACTCCGCGCCGGGTGGCGATGGGATCCCCTACTCATTTCTGTGTAACCTTAGTAATTCTAGCTTATTATATTATCTAACTCTTGTAAATTCTATTTTTAATTCTGGTTGCGTTCCACCGTCATGGAAATCTCAGGAAGTAATTCCAATTTTGAAACCCCAAAAGCCTCGAGAAGACCCCAATTCTTACAGACCAATTGCACTCTCATCCATTCTTATGAAAGTAGCTGAGCACTTAATTAAAAATCGGTTGGAATGGTTTATGGAAAGTAAAGGCCTGCTTAGTAAGAGTCAATACGGTTTCAGAAAAGGGAAGAGTTGCGCAGATAGTATAGGCATTTTTTGTACTGATATTAGATTGGCATTTTCATGTGGCACTTCAGTTCTTTCGGCTTTTCTTGATATAACAGCAGCATATGATAATGTGTTGTTAACTGTTCTCAAAAGTAAACTTTTACAACTACAAGTTCCCGGTTTGCTCGTAAATTTCATCCTAAATATCTTATCTATGCGCACTATAAATGTTATTCATGACAACAAAATCGCATCCAGGTTATTAAGCAAGGGCCTTCCTCAAGGATCCGTCTTGAGTCCTTTGTTATTTAACATCTATAGCTATGATTTAGAAGCTTCTATGAATAACAGTGCTCATATTTTACAATATGCTGATGATCTGCTCCTATATGTTAGTGGAAATAATATACAGTTAATGTGTGAGTCTCTTACATATTCTCTCACCCTGTTAAAATCATGGTTAGATCAAAATGGCCTTAGCCTTTCTCCTTCTAAAAGCTCAATAGTTCTGTTTTCTAGAATCCGTTTTCCACCCCCAATTAGTGTTTATTTTGATAATCAACCAATCCCGGTTAAAAATGAAGCCAAATTTCTAGGAATCATTTTAGATTCCAAAATGACAGGTCTTCCACATTTCTATTACATCAGTTCTAAATGTGAGCGACTATTAAATATCCTCAGATGTCTAACTGGTGTCTGGTGGGGCGCTCATCCGTTTTGTTTAAAGCTCTTATATAATGCCCTTATCAGGAGTATACTCGATTACGGAACTTTCTTTCTTGAACCCTGCAGTATAGTTGGACTTCGTAAATTGGATTTAATCCAAAGTAAAGGTCTTCGGTTAGTAACTGGTGCCATGAAGTCGAGCCCTATCATTGCTCTTCAAGTCGAGTGTGTCGATCCACCTCTTAAGCTACGTCGTCAATACTTAAGTGATAGATTTTTATTCCGAGCATTACAGTTTTCGAATCATCCTCTCCATTTAAAACTTCAAAATCTTTTAGAATATGTAGAATCTTCTTCATACTGGTATCACAAATCTCCTCCGTGTCTAGTAATCAGTTATCGTAAATACATATCTCTGCAAGCTCCTACCCATAGTTCCTCTTATCTGCCAATTTTTAGTAGTAAATATGAAGAGTTAATGTTCTCTCCAGAGATTTATTTTGATCTAGGTGTTTACAAAGATGATCGAAATGCCCTCACAAACTTTAATTTTATGATTGACAGAGATTGGTCTAACTGGCATCATATGTATTGTGATGCATCTAAGCATTCTAATAGCCAAGTAGGCGTTGGAGTCTATCATGAACAATTAAAAATAGTTCAAAAAATCAAATTCCCCCCAGAAACTTCTGTATTTACAGCTGAATGTTTCGGCCTTTTCAAATCCCTTGAATACATTTTAATTATGAAACTGCAACAAACTATTATTTTCACTGATTCAAAAAGTGCTCTTCAAGCTCTTGTTAAATTCCCTTTTAAGTCAAATACTTTCTACCCTGTAATCATGGATTGTAGACGGCTACTATTCAATTGCTTCTTAAAAGATTTTAAAGTCGTATTTGGTTGGATTCCTGGTCACAGTAATATTCCTGGGAATGAAAAGGCAGATCGCTTAGCTAATGATGCAATTTCTTGTGGTGACATGTTTCCTTATAAAAATTACAGTCATGACTTACTTTCACTTCCCAAACTCTCTCTTATGGAATCCTGGGAAAGTCAATGGACTGACAGCAGCCAAACTAAAGCAAAACACTATAGGAATATTCAACCACATGTTCCTCTCAAACCGTGGTTTTTCAAACTGAAGCTGGATAAGGCAGGGACTAGTAGCCTCATTCGTATGCGACTGGGTCATGTTTGCCTCCCCTTCCATTTGGCTAGATTAAAGATTGTAAACAGCGACAAATGCGACTGTGGAGACGGAAGTGAAGTGGGTGACATAAACCATTGTTTATTTTCCTGTCCTAAATATGACCGCTCCACTTTTATATATTCCTTACTTTCCCTCCGTGTCCCTTTTCCTTCTTGCATTAATTCTCTTTTATACACGAACGACCTAACTATATATAAATGTATCTCTATTTATTTATCTAATAATAATATAAAGATTTAGTTTTTATACATTTTATTGTTTATTGCTGAAGTAATATTTACATTTCAATTTCCTATTTTCCTTTAACTACTGCCTGTTCCTACCTATACTGATCCTAGCCCTAAATTCCGAAATTCCGTTTTTTACTGATCCGTTTCCCTACCTTGACATTGGCAAATGCGCAAGCCGCGCGAGCCATTAAAAAAAAAAAAAAAAAAAAAAAAAATAATTTCTTCTTTCTACCGTGTTCGTACTACTGTCCTCGTAAAATCATCGTAACCGATTGTTGTAATCGGATTACATGAACATCACTCGACCATGTATGTCCATTTGGACATATCGGAATGGCACGCTTTGACGATCAACTTGCTGTATCTACTCTAATCCATATCTGTGGTAGGTATAATATAGATGACCCACGCTGAACTGTCCCGCCAAACTCAATGACAGGGGGGCGCTATACCATCGTTCAACTTTATGGTTTCCAACATGGCAAAAATCGGAACCAGCGATTCGGTATTGACGGTGGCGCCCCGCTGTCAATGTCATCGATAGGACAGTTCAGTATTTTCTATACCTATAGCCTGACCAGGAACATAAAAACCCTGGCATAGAGGCGCGTCAATTGCATTTGATAGTGCAACACTGAGTACAGTCGTACCTGTGTTAAATTAATAGGCTAACTTTATGTATCAGGATTCAGGATTACGGGCTAATTTGATATTTTCATATATAAACGAAAAGATATTATTATAGGTAACCTAGTTTAAATAAATTAAATGAAACCATCAATCGAGATAGTAGGATTTATTTTATTATTCATCAATAATCAAATTCAGAACTTGAATATTCAACTGCAATGTCTGCTCATGAACGCTTCAAACTCGGTACTTCTTTCCCAATTCCATAAAATTCAACACTTAGAAAGTGACAAAAAACTTTAAAATAGGTAGTTGAAACAAACCACAGCTAATTTTCATAGTGGACTGTACTATACGATAAACATGTCAGTCAATTTGACAACCTTTGTTGGAAACATTATTCAATGAAAATATTGTCCGAACCCTTGGTATTTCTCTTCGACAAATAATTTAACACATTGTGAACCACTTTTCTTTCACGACTATAAAAAGATTTTAGCAATTTCATTCACAAAATCAATTGCGCACATTTAAAATAAAGTTTGTTTACACTTTGACAGCAATAGACTGACATGCAAGGTGACATGTCAATGAAGTTTTCAGTTACTGTTGCCATTAAAAGAAATTAGTATAGATGACCCACGCTGAACTGTCCCACCAAACTCAATGACAGGGGGGCGCTACCATCGTTCAACTATATGGTTTCCAACATGACAAAAATCGGAACCAGCGATCCGGTATTGACGGTGGCGCCCCACTGTCAATGTCATCGATAGGACAGTCCAGTATTTTGGAACTATACCATTAGTTTTCCGCAACATGGCGAAGGTTTTTATGTTCCTGGTCAGGCTATAGGTACTACGTAGTTATGGTCAATCGCAGGAGTGCAGCAGACGACCGTTTTTAGTTTTTATTTCAATGGTCCTATGGCGTAGGCTTAGATTAATAACACTGGTCAACAAAAAAAAAAAAATTGTTTGTTTCCTGTGATTTTTTTTCTGTTTCTATCTCAAATTGACGCATATTTTTTAAATATGGCAACAGTTTTTCTCTAACAGCTTTTGTTTTTAAGTTATAGCTATCTACCCTCATTTAATATTTTTACTTAGATTTTTGATTTAATTGGACAATAAAATATATTTTGTTGGTGTTTTCGATATTGCTTCGTTATGAAGATGTTGTGTGCTTAATCCAGGTGGCTTCTGCTATGTTTGTGGTAAATATAATATTAAAAAAAACCGGCCAAGTGCGAGTCGGACTCGCGCACCGAGGGTTCCGTACAAACCTGCAAGGTTTACAAAGTTCGTTCGATCGAGTCATAACTATGTTTTTTTTTTCACGGGTTAAAGGCAATTAGATCTAAGTATTTGATATGAATTTCAACTTGATAGCTCTACGCGTTCATGAGGAAAAAAGTAATAAGTTTATATTTATTAAAAAATATATATTTTGTAATGTAACTAAAAATTTAAGGTTTTCGGAATTTTTCCTTTATGTGTGCTATAAAACGTTGCTTCATGCCAAATTTCAAGATTCTAGGTCGACTGGAAGTACCCTTTAGGTTTTGATTCCCTTGCGAGTACTTGCGAGTTTCAAAATATGCAGCTTAAATTGCTGTTTCTTTTGATTGCGTTGACATAGAAGTTTGATTTTGTTACAGCTTAAAGGTATTATAGACCTGAGTATTTGGTATGAATTTCAATTTAATACCTCTACGCGTTTATGAGGAAATAGGTAGTAAGTTTAAAATTATTTAAAAAAAATATATTATGTGATGTAACTAAAAATTTATGGTTTTCGTAATTTTTCCTTTATCTATGCTATAAGACGTTGCTTCTTACCAAATTTCAAGATTCTGAGTTCACGGGAAGCACCCTGTAGGTTTTGATTCCCTTGCAAGTGTCGAAAATTTGCGGCATAAACGGCTGTATCTTTTGATTGCGTTGGCTTAGAAGTTTGATTTTTTCACAGCTTCAAGGGACAGTAGACCTGAGTAATTGATATAAATTTCAGCTTCATACCTCCACGCGTTCTTGAGAAAAAGGGTCTTGACAGACGGACGGACGGACTACAAAGTGATCCTATAAGGGTTCCGTTTTTTCCTTTTGAGGTACGGAACCCTAAAAACATCGAAAACCTCTATCGGACTGGATGAAAACTGCGTAACATCGATAGTTTAATATAAATATTTGAAATTAAGTAATCAAGACCACAAATGGGTCAGTTGTGTTCTGAGAATAGGTATGCATCTTTTAGGCCAACAAGGGGGCTACACAAAATTCCCGTTCCATGTGTCTCTGGAATAGTCGTAACAAACAATAGCATTGGTTACAAAAAATTTGACCAGTGCGGCTTCCCGCACACACAACTTTTAGCTCTTCAGCTAAAGTTGATACAAACAATTTTATAAACGTGCCTTTAGTTAGCCAAGACCGTATCACCGTACTTCCACCACTTTATATGAAGCTCGGCATCTTGAAACAGTTTGTGAAGAATGTTTTAATTTTCTTTCACGCAATTTTTCAGGTATAAGCACAGAAAACTTAAAGGCTGGTAATTTTTGATGGGACTCACATTAGGCAACTGGTGAATGATCGTTATTTTAAGAAATCAATGAGTGAAGTCCAGTCCTAAACTTAAAATGATTTTTTTTGGTTATAAGTAATTTCCTAAGCAAAAAGAGATTGTTGAGAGCATGCTATCCAACTTGCAAGAGCTAGGGTGCAACATGGGCATAAAAATACACTTCATGTACTCGCATTAACATCGATTTCCACAAAATGTGGGTGATTTTAGTAGTGAGGAGCAGGATAAAAGTTTTCATTGGAATTTTCTGACAATGGAAGAAGGTTATCAGGGGCGTGGTGCTCATATATGAATGGCAGACCATTGCTGGAGTTTGCAACGAAATCATAAAAGATTTGCTAGTGTTCAATAGAAATTTTATTAGCACAATGTATAATTTTTCGTATTTCTTTGTCAAAATAAAAAAACTCTATATTTTAAAAAGTAGGTAAAGCTGTTGGCTCTCTCCCAGTATTTTTTTCATAATCAGGGCAATAGAAATACCCAATAACAGAAAAAAAATTAACAGAAAAAAAACATGTGTTGACCAGTGTAATCTAAGGGCGTAGGTGTACAAATGTGCATAAATTAACAACTAATAGGTGAAAATAATGAAGGTCAAAATGTTATTATAATATTTTAATAAGGACAATACATAAGGTTATGAAGGTAATATTCTAATTTAAGTAAATTAAAACTAATGTCGAATACATTTATGTGAAAGTATTTGTAAAAGATAAAATTACTATGCTACTTTGTCATTTTTATCCATTTCAATCACTCCCATGATCCTCATCGGGATGACGACTTTGCTTGTCGGTTCCAGCACTACGAGAAGTTGACGTCACCGAAGTCTGAAATAATAACACAAAATATTAGGGGTAATCATTGCTTGCTACTTTGGATATTTACAAGCAAAAATTCTTCTATAAATTAAACTAGCTGACCCGCGAACTTTGTTCCGCCTTAATGGCAATAAATAAGCAGACTTTTTTTTAATTTCGAACGGGATAAAAAGTATCCTATGTCCTTTTCCTGGCTCTAAACTACCTCCCTGACAATTTTCAGCTAAATCGGTTCAGCCGTTCTTGAGTTATAAGTGGTGTAACTAACACGACTTTCTTTTATATTATGTTACGGTTAATGTGATAAATTGAAAATTATCAATAATAACCGGTTATTATGAATAATTACCGACAGTCGCGGTAAAAGTGATAAATTAATCACATTTAACTGTGATTATTTAATAATTCAACCTTAGTACTAACAAATTTCATACAAGAGAACAACATCTTGTGTACGTGCTCGTGTACAGCCAAACTTTTGAACGTTTTGATATCATATATTAATATAATTTGGCATAATGAGTTTGGAATGTTTCTTGCATAATATTACTTTTCCATGATGCCTATAACATAATGTTTTGATTTAAAGTGAAAAATAGGTTAAGGTGCGGCGGGGGTGGCCCTTGGGCCACCCCTAAGCCGCCTATTTAGTTTTATACACACATAAATGACCTCATATTAATCACATTTACCAAATCATGCGGTAATTATTCATAATAACCGGCGATTATTCATAATTTTCACATTTATCACTTTGACCGTAACATATACAGGGTGGAAACGTTAAGTGATCTCACTCGATTATTTCTAAACTATACAAGATACCGAAAAACTGATAACTGATTCTGAAAGTGCTTCACAAGCTCTTTCAAACGGTACCAATATTAGGTTACATAATAAACTGGATCTATCCGAAAATTAAATGTTTTCAGCCTCCATACTAAATGTATGCCAGTCAAACAAAATTAGAAGTATTAATTTTTTTTATTTAACAATAAACACTTAAAATGAACTCGTAAATTGCATTCTTATTTAAAATTATTCATGGAAAACATTGGTTTTAGGCTTTACTTGCTATAATATTATCAAGACATGAGTGCCATGACTGTGGCTGTACTAAATGTATGGAAGCTGGAAACATTGAATTTTAGGATGGATCCAGTTAATTTTGCAACCTATTATTGGTATCGTTGGACAGAGCTCGTGAAGCACTTTCAGGATCAGTAACCAGTTTTTGAATATCTTGTATAGTTTTTAATATTATGTGGTTTTACTAAATGTATGGAAGCTGAAAACAATTATTTTTCGGATAGATCCAGTTAATTCTGTAACCTATTATTGGTACCGTTGGATAGAGCTCGTGAAGCACTTTCAGGATCAGTAACCAGTTTTTCGATATCTTGTATAGTTTAGAAATAATCGAATGAGATCACTTATCGTTTCCACCCTGTATATGGATTAGTTTACCATATCAATGGACATTGCTTTCTTAACTTCCTCTTCTAACTGCTTTGCTTCTTCTGGTTCCACAACTTGAGCTCGGAGACAATCGATAGCAATCTTCACAATATGCTCTACTTCGTCAGGTGGTAACTGAACACCGCAATCTAGGAAAAAGCTCTTATCAATAGAAAGTAAATATTACAATATTAGAATTTAAAAAATATATTTAATTAATTATACCTTTAATGTCTTCCATGACGTTGAAGACATCGATGCGGTCTACAGATTCGGCTGTGATGGGGTGATCGTCATCTATGAGAGAGTTTACTAAAGACGTCATCGTCTCTTCAGTTTCTGTAAAATGTTCAAAATATCATCATCACCACAATAATTAGGATTCAATCTTAGGAGTTAGTGAAACGTTGCAAAATGAAAATAGAACCTAAATCAGCCAGTTCTGCAGTGTGTAGCAGAGCAGCAAGTGCTGGCCCAAGACGTTCGTGTAGCGGCTCCTTGGCGTCCGCAACCTCCTTCAGCGCCTCTTCGAGAGACTCCATCACCTGCTTGGACTCATCTGGGACTGCGCCTTCCATTGTTTCCACCTGATTTTCATTTATGTAAAATTGCCAGTACTTTCTTTCTAAATAGGTAATGAGAACTGACTGTGAAGTTAGACTTACATGTTGACGAATGATGCGATCAGCCAGCGCGGCAAGCGCATCGAATGCTCGCGTCTGCTTTTTATATTGACTTGGGTCGCCTCCGTATCGTAATAACCACTTACGTACTAGGGTGTCAACTACCTCGTAACGGGATCTTGACCTGAAACATTAATTTATTCATTTTTGTGCGATTCCTGTTACTTAACAGGCAGGAGTGACCAAAAAAAGGTATTGTTGGTAGGTAATCTTTGTAGGATTCTTACCCAGAGATCACGTCAGGCAACTGAGCGGTGAGTTCTCGCAATAGTTCATCCGCGTCGTCTCGTGACACGCGCATCGCATCGAGGCAGTCGTAAATCAACTTCATTATGTTCACATCGTACACCATTTTAATTTGAGACCCCAAAGGGGTTCTACAAGAAAGAACAGTTTTATTTTATCTAGAGTTGTATAGCTCTTTAAACTTTGTTTTGCGTTAATCAACAGGAAATAAGACTAGTCTCTGAATAAAAAACGTACATTGGGAAGTATTTCTTCCTAGTTTGCGTCATATTCCGAGGGGCTAAGAACAGATAGATATCAGAGCGATCGGACTCTGGTGGAGAGGCTGTAGGGGGCGGAGTCCTTTGCGATAGCGGCTTGAGCCGAAGACCATGGATCTCGTCACGTAGAGCCTACAAAACATTATAATTGCTATCAAAGTACGCTCATACGTTATGACGTAATCTTGCCCATAAACTCATCAGAAGAAATAAAAAGTTAGGGAGTTGAAAACCTTTATCTGCTGTACTTGCTGTGCACGAACTATACGTAGACGCACCACGTCGCGCTGGTACTGTTCTGGTGTATATCCACCAGCCATGTCTGATGGATCCTTGGGTGGCTATTAGGAAAAATGTTATTATAATTTATTAGTAAATACATTTATTATATTACTAGCTTTCCGCCCGCGGCTTCGCCCGCGTGGAATTTTGTCTGTCACAGAAAAACTTTATCGCGCGCGTCCCTGTTTCAAAAACCGGGATAAAAACTATCCTATGTTCTTTCCCGGGACTCAAACTATCTCTATGCCAAATTTCATCAAAATCGGTTGCGAGGTTTAAGCGGGAAAGCGTAACAGACAGACAGACAGACAGACAGAGTTACTTTCGCATTTATAATATTAGTTGGGATTTTAAGCAATTTTTTGACAATAATAAAAATATGTGCATTTATTTTACCTTTTGTGGTAAAACATCCGCTTGCAATGCTGCAGCTACACGCAAACGGTCAGAATACCGTGAAAGAATGCTCAGGTATTTCTTTTCTAGGTCACTGTGACGCTCCTGAAATAATAACATGAATGTACCGAGACTATTGTGCTTAACGAAAAATAGAAGCAGTTTAGGAATTTGAAGCACTTGCATCGATTTATAATTTCAACAAATTAATGTATAAAGCATTTTGGAATGAATATTCAATTTACCCGCCACTGGCGAAGCTGATTCAGTATCTGCGGCAACGTGCCCAAGGTGGCAGAGAACTTGTGTCGTCTCGCCATCTGCCGAAGCAGCTCATCGAGAGTGCGGTCCACACGGCGAGGCTTGCCTAACTTGCGCGTGAGCACGTCTCGCATTTTAGCGCGAAGTTCTGCCGCTTCAGCCTCCATGGCGCGAAGGTCGATGTTCATGCGAAACAGGTGGGTCCGGTTTACTCTATAAATAATTATTTTTAATATCTTACCTACTAATTGCTAGCAAGAAAATGTTTAGCGTTTGCTTGCTTTGCAGCCAAGTTATAAGATTCTAATGATTTCAGCAAATAAAAGCATGTTACTTCTGTCGCTGCTTCTGCTGCTTTATCTCGTCCTGTAGTTCAAGCACACGACGTCGCAGCCTCGCTAGCATCGCCTCGGGGAATACCACAGTGTGCGAAAGGCCTTTGGGCCCGGTGCATCCACGTAGAGCTGATGCCCGTATCTGATCATACCGGAGCACCACAACTTGGTCCACGTCGTTCATGCAACTTTGTTTTTCCATCTAAATTTTATTGATGTTGTTAGAGAAAATGCAATTTTGAAAAGCGATCGTTACAATTTTTGATAAGTAATACGTCTTTGGGTGCTATCTTACCATGAATTCCCTTAGATCATTCTTCCTCTTCTCTAACTGCAAAGAAAGCTTGCGCTTTATTTTATTATGGGCTTCAATATCCTTCCTGAGTAGTTCAACCAATCGATCTTGCTCCATCATTTGTTGTTCATGCCGATGCCTGGATTTAAATAGGTAAGTAATATTATGGCGTACCTAATTATTTCTTATTACTTATTACTGATTCTTTTAAAAAAAAAATTAGGATGGACAAATAGATTAATTTGAGAATTTAAGAATTATTGGACTCTGATGAACCTTGTGTTCCTGAGGTCGTAGGTCTTGTTATAGATATCAGGATCGCAACCTTCGGGACAAACGTTGGGATCGAGACGAATAGGGCCTATGTCTCGGCTATCCATGCTGCCTTCGTCTTCTTCCTCACTGGATGATGAGGATTCTTCAGACTCGGATGATTCTAGAATACAAATTTGTGATATTAGTAAGAATATCTACCCATCAATTAAATCTCTGGCGTTCTAGAGTCTAGAACCTAGACGTATTAAGGCGCCCTTTACCATCCTCGTCACGATCTCGCGGTGGCCGATACTTCTTCTTGAATATTCTACGCAAGAAGTCAGCAAACTTGTTGTCTTGGACGAGCTTCTTGAACTGCCTCTGTAGATCTTGACACTCAGCATCGAGACGCTCCTTTTCAGCATGGTGCTCTTCAATACGGTGCTCGCAATCTAGGATTTGATCTTGAACACCACGGACCTAGCAAATTTATTAGGTGGAAAGATAGTACTGAGGATATTTGGTTGCAGGGAAAATTTAAATACTGCTCTAAAATACCTGCATCAGTTTGGCATAAACTCTTTCAGCAAGTCTATCTTCGTGTGCCTCAAAGCGATTTAAAACGTTCATTTCTCTGTGTAGCTGATAAAGGTGTAGTTCTAACAACTGACTTTTTTCCTAAAATAAATAAATCAATATTTTTATTTTCATTCAATAGATAGGTATTCTTTTCTTCTATAATCTGAGGGTATTCTAAAATATGATAACTAGTAACAATACTTACTTGGACACGTATACGTTCTCGTTGCAATTGTCTCAAACGTGAGTCAAACTGTTGCACAGAAACTTCGGCATCAGCAAGTAGCATGTCTTGTTCATAAAGATGTCTATAGACATTTAAAAGGTAAATAGGTATAAAATTTGAAAGATCTCAATCATTCATTAAACTACTGTAAAACGAAACGTAACTGTTACCTACCTTTCAATGCGTCTCTCACGTATTTCAATTTCCATCTCTGTTGATTCTAGGTCTGGTCTTGGTTTCAGGAGTTCCCACGAAGCGGCAAGTGGTCGTGTTTCTAAGAAATGTTTAAAAAAGTTAACGTTTGAGAGTCATAAATATGTATAATTATTATTAGTTCTACCACAGAATAATAATAAGTACTACGTACAGAAGTTTTACTTCGCGAAGGTATTTAAAAAAATGTATGCTCAATGTCATTAACAATATGGTGTAATTTAGCCTGTCTCAAGAGTCAAGCACCATTTTGTTGACAAACGTCAGTGATCGGCACTGCGCCGAAGCTATAGGGCTGGCTGACTTCGGTAAAATGATGTGACGTGAGGTGCCAAACTGCGGAAAATGGCGGAGGAAATATATGATTTAGCATGAATTATCATGAATAATATTAACTACTTATTTACCTCTCAGTGTCTTGAGGCAACTTAAAAAAGTACATTCTGTATTTTTATTATTATTTAGTCAGTTAAATACTGCACAGTATTTAGTACACAATTTTCTTTATTTTCTTCGATCATACACAAGAATACGCGTGCGTGAGTCAATGTTCGCTCGTATGTGAGGCCTTGTCGAATAGTATCCTGTAGGTGGGCCATCGTGCGTGTTTTGTTTTCGATGTAAACTCGCGGAGATGAACAGAACCCCGATTACGGTAACTTTTAACGTCTACAATCCAGACACGCTTCATCGATTCTGCGATACGATTGGTCAAAACAGCTGACGTACGCTGTTGAACGACCAATCGTATCGCAGAATCGAGAAGCGTGTCTGGATTGTAGACGTTAAAAATTACCGTAATCGGGGCTCAGGCCTGGTTCTATTAACTTTTTATTACCTGTAATTGGCACAAATCTAGTCACTCTTGGCTGTCGTACTCTCGCTTGGGGGTAAAGAGTCTTGCGGTCCGGGGCGATTTGAGATTTTTTTGCTGTTGCTCCTCTTACAGGAATCACCACTGGCTCAGGCTTAATCTGTAAGATGACGATTGACGATAAAATAATGGCGAAATGTCTTACAATAGTCAAAAAATATGAGAAAATTACTAGGAAACCACCTCGAGATGTTTTTCGGGAAATTCCAGTTCTTCATCGATATGTGGTATTTGGGGTGGCGACTTAACCATTTTTGGTGGTATTTCGCATCTAATTTCACTCAATCGTTCACCAATATGTTTCATTTTCTCTACCAAACTAACTTTATGTTGACGTAACTCCAGTACTTTGGCGTTGAAGGCTCTTTTGGTGTCATATATCTAGAAAATAATTGATTAAGCATATTCTGGATGATATCGGTCTAAAAATCTAATATTATAAGATGTCCTCATGGTACCTCTTTCCTAGCAAGACAGACACGCAGTTGCGTGTTGTGGCCAGGTGGTGCAACGTAGTCTGGTTGTGTCTTCAGAAGACGATTACCGATTGTTGCTTCTGCTTCTTTCAAGGCCTCCGCTGCGCCAGGCGGCATGGCATTAGGGTCAGGCTTGCGGGAGAGATGTTCTTGCCACTAGATTAAGACATAACACACAATGAAGAAGCTCTTGTATACCTTTTTCAAATTGTTGTCATAGAATTCCTTACAGGAATAGATTATAAGTAGGCTTACCTCAATAAACTGTAAATGATGCCGGTTCAAGCGCTGGTGGTAGTTTCTCAGTGCTTTTTTCAGGGGGTGTGGAGGTTTTGGAGGGAGGCCCAGTAGAAAAGAGGCAATACGGGGTGGACCATAGGAAGATTTGCGGGCTGCAGCTCGACGGGTTGTTGACTCCGCTCGTCTGTGTAACGTGACGACAACATAAAATTAACGGGCTTGCTTAATAAAGAAACTTATTTCTTTTATTATGAGATACTTAACTATAAGGCATACAGGTAAAAGAGTGTTGCAGACTCATTCTCTCATTTATGTATTTTTTGAGGTTTTGAAAATGAAAAAGTGTAGAAAGAAGATGCGGTGCGAGTGTGAGTTATCACTAAGCAAGCATCACAGTCATTAATATTTGTCTCACCTTAGTTCTGCTTCTGCCAGTTCCAATAAATTCATATCTCTAAGGTCAGCGTGAAATTAGACATGTCTCTATAAAATCTTGTAATAGGTCAAAGGAGAGGTGAAATTGAATCATTCTCCTAGAATTAAATTTACCTTCCCCTTAATGCAGCTTCCGCCATTTTCTGGTAAACCTCTTCGAGTTGGTTATAGAACGCATTCGAAAGATTCTTTTGTCGTAAAGGTCTAATCATAACTTCTGGATCCCTGCCAAATGAAAGATTCAATAATAATTTGTACGTTTTTACGCTCACGTAACACTTGGGTATGTTTGTTACCTACCTAATTGCTGTTAATGTAAACGGGAATACGTCCAACTGAATGATATTTCTTGAGTACATCTTGTGCAAAGCTAAGTCGGAGGCTTCTAGCTGGTGTGCCAGCTTCCTCTTGGTCAACGCTTTAGCGTCATCCAGCTCCGCCTCTTGTACAGCTAACGGTCTTGGGTCAAGGGTCACGTCGATTTGCTGAGATACTGGAAGCGTGCGGTTTCTGTGGGCATGAAAAAAATTGATCTGTTTCTATCACCAATTAATTTAATTGAAGTTGTACTTTTCCAGAATAAATAACACATAATAAGCTATACCAATTTCAGCTAGAATTCGAGACTATTTTGAAATAACGGGAACTTACGCTTTTATAAGTTTGTTGTACTCAGCTGTAAGTTCGGCAAGGTTGTCACGCACTCGTTTCTTATGTGCGTTGGCAATCGCCATCATCTTGTCGTACTCCTCCTTTTGTTTCAGTTGTTCGTGAGACATCAGGTCTCCTTCCAAGGTGCTCGGTTCTTTCACTTTCTCCATTTTCTGATGACATAAAATTTATGACGGCAATGTAGGTATCTAATCATTATGCCAATAATAATTTTATATCACATGATTTACTTACAGGCAATTCAGGAGGTGCAGGCAGCGAAGGCGCCGGTAATAGAGGCTCATCAAAGTTGATAACATATGAAAATATATTGCCATCAGATCCGCAAGTATAAAAATTCCTAAAAAAATATGATTTTAATTAGAAATACCAGAAATAGCAATTCTAGGAAATTAGAAGCAATTACTTATGCATTACTTACTTTCCATCGGAGCTAAACTCAAGGCATGTAATTGCGCCAGTATAGCGGTCATGCATCGGCAGATAGTAGTTATCTATGAAGTCTATACGGGGAGTTGGTTGTTTCTGTAAATTGAAACCGTATTATGATCATAGTACATTGTACACAAGTGAAAAAATACATATTTGTACTAGTTTTAAGTGGATCATAATGGTAATGTTTACCTCCTCTTTAGCCAGCCGCCTGCCTTTCAGTTTTTTTAGCAGCTTCTGTTGCGCCATCATCCAGGTCATGTAGTGCTGCTCGGGGGTATCTTCTTCCTCTGTTGGCATACGAACTACCCGCACATAACCTGTGTTTGTACCTATAATAAGGTATCGTTCATCACATCTGTAAAAATTAGAGGTCAAGATGAATCAAAGACGTCTTCGTCTTTATTCTGAAATTATTCAAATCGTACCTAATTATCAACTTTTAAAGGAACTTACACAAACTTCAGAGAAGTGATGTCATCACACCAAGCGCCAGGGAACGGTCCATACTTGAGTATTTTGTTGTTGCCAGGCTTTACTAGCAAGAGAGCACCAGTTCCACGCTGCACCACCCATATACCTTCCTCGCAGTAATGTGCCCAGGTTATAGTCGTACCAAGCATACTTTCGCTCTCCACTGGAAAATTAACCTTATTTGCTTAGACTTCTACCTTTAGGTTAATAAAGCCTTCTACCCCATAAACAATTATAGAAAAATACTATTAGTATGGCAGGCCTTACTTAGTTGTATTTCTCCTAAGTATTCTTCTTCTTCTTCGTCATCTTTTTTTTCTTTTTCGGCTTCTTCCTTGGCTTTTAATGCTTCTTCATCGATACTGGCCAAATCTTCTTCTTGAGGAAATGGTCGATAACGCATGCTAAAAGATAACGATAATTAATTAGGTAAATAAAAAAATCCACGTTTATTTTTTCAAATTTATATTCTTACTAGTTTTCCGCCCGCGGCTTCGCCCGCGTGTAATTTTGTATGCCTCAGAAAAACTGTATCGCGCGCGTCCCTGTTTCAAAAACCGGGATAAAAACTATCCTATGTCCTTTCCCGGGACTCAAACTATCTCTGTGCCAAATTTCATCAAAATCGGTTCATTGGCTTAGACGTGAAAGCAAGAGAGACAGACAGACAGACAGAGTTACTTTCACATTTATAGTATTAGTATAGAAGTATAGATGAAGTGACTTACAAGTTTTTCTTCACCAATGTTTCTTTGTAGGAAACGAAATCTAATTTGAACGTCGTAATTTCTGTATATTTGCGATTGGGAACCTCTGGCAAAACTGCCTCCATCAACAGGCCAACTTGTCCACAAAGTAAAATAACGCGTTCCTAAAATTAACATGGACTATGGTCTTATTTACAGTTCCACTTCAACTTCAATTGACTGACATAGTTTAGCATAACTTACTTCTTCTGGCTTCCATGTCATAAAGGCGATATTGTTTGGAGTCTCTATAAAGCCAAGGCGATGCAGAACAAATGGTGTTCCAGCTTCTAAACGGTACATAAATATGGTGCTATCCTGCCCACAGGTTACCACTAGTGTGCGTTGCTCATTCATAGTTATTTGGACGAGAGGCTTCGAATGGGGTTTCAAGAGCTGCATGAGTTGATAAAATTGTATTTAAATGGCATTACAAAGTTAATAAATGGTTTTCAATTTAATTTTACTGTTCTATCTTACCGATATCATGTCTATAACATCAGCATTGATGGAGTCTTCGCTGTGTATAGTGAGCGCGGAATGCACTCTGACGTCAATCATGCTGGATTGTGCCTGTAACCGTTCAGGATGGAGCAGTAAAGTCCTCATTATCCCGTCTGAGAACCCCAACATTATTATTCTACTTGTTTCATCGACCTGGGTGTAAATTAAATTTAGTTCAGTGAAAAGTTGAGTTTCTGAGGAAATGGCTGTCTATATGACGTCTTCTGACGTGTTTGTAAAAATCACATCATAACTTACATCCACGGGAGGGTACAAAAGACAAGTGATGGCGGTTGGAAACTGGTATCGTGCCAGCAATACATGGTTTTCTGTGCTGTAAGCCAACAGCGAACCATCTTCTCCAGCTGTGACTAAGATTGGGTGAGTCCGTAAGGCAGCCATTGCTACCACGCCTCCTGCGTGGCACGTCATCACTTTACGATGGTTACATTCGATTTTGTCTATCTCAAGCTCTACAGTCCAGAGTCCACCGTTTCCGTCCTAAAACGACGAAAAATGATTCTCATAGAATTCTACTCAAAATTTTACTTAAATGTAGGAAAACAATAATAATAATAATAATATACTAAACAACTTACTTGAGCATACCAGAACATGTCTTTTTGATGCTTCAGACACATTATCTGGCAATTCGGCACCTGAAATCGCAATTTAGCTTTTATTAAGCATATCGAAATAAAGCAAAATAGGTAGATACTTATTGCTAATGAGCATTAGAACCATACACAAGTCTCGGCGACAGGGTTTAATTCCACATACGGGTCATCTTCGGGTGGATCAGCCTGCTCTACAGTATCCCAGTACCAAGCGCGTACGCAGCCATCCCGAGCGATTGTTGTGACTTCGTCACCAGCAGGACTTAGCATGAATTGTATCTGGAAACAACATTCATAGTAGTAGTAGTTTTTTACTAAGTTTTCTTTTTTTTTTCTTTTTTTATTATTTTCTATTGACGTTCATAAGTGCCACTTGTGGTCTAAACTGAATAAATATTTTTGATTTTGATCTTGAGTGCCTTAACTCCTTGAAATCAAGATCCCAATACTCACAACTGGTGCCTTGTGGCAGTTCTTCCGTCCACGCTGTGTTACTTCAACTTTGACGAGTCCAGCTTCCCATACGAGAACGTTACCCCATTCACAACCAGAAAGCACCTTGTTGATAATCATAAGAATCATTATTTTATTGTACTATACAACTTTGTATTACATACCTACTCCTAAGCTACTAGGTTATTATACCTTTTCGTCGGGCATAGGGTAGACACCCAGCACATCACATATTTCAGTTTTACCAAACCTTCCAAGTTCTCCCTTTAATTTCAGGCCGGTGAAAGTTTCCGCCATTTTCCAAAATTTTATATGAGCGGCACCTAAAATCGATAAGCCGAAGTAAGTATTACTTACTCTTTGTAAATTATTGCAATCTGATGTATTAATTTTATTCACCTGCTGTTGTAAGTTGCCCTGGACAATATGGTGAGAACATGACTGCATTTACATCAAATGTGAAAGCACTGGTACGCAATAAAATCTTATGACGTTTCCAATTCCAAATGGTCAAATTGTAGTCGGGCTCTTTTCCAACAGATGCAAGTAGTTCACCATCGGGACTGGAATGTATTACAAGTTACTATCATCGGAACTATTTAGGAGATTTTTGACTGAAAAAAGCACGTATTATCACCTAAAATCGAGCACAGAATACGCATTGGTTGTGCCATCCCGTAAAACTGCATCAATGTCCATCTGTGGCCATGTGTACAGAAGAATCAATGGATCTCGGTCACCCTCACGACCTTCTGCAACGGCTATGCGATAGTTCGGGTCTCTGCGAAAGGACTGTATTTTTTTGGGAATATTAGGTAATTAATAGGCTGGGTAAGTATTATTTTGTAAGTAAGAAAACGGGTATTACTGTGATATGTCCAATAGAACCTCCAGTGGTAGTCCTACGGAACCAGGTTTGCTTTGTGTTGACGTCCATGAAGGTCATGATGCTGCCGGCTGCCCAGCACACGACAGACTCGTCGCACGCGCAGAGGTTGAAATACTTGTGACAGTTGTATCCATAGGAATATCTTAGTTACGAGTTAAAAAAATATTTTTATAGACAGAACCACTATGTACCTACTTATTTATTTTTAAGGACTAAGATACCATTAGTTACGGCGGTTATGGGTTTGAATCTCACTATATAAGGGTCATTCCACCGGTCAAGAAAATCACGTGTCCGGGGCCAAAAAGTACCCGAATATCATAATATTTTAGTAACAAATATTTTTATCTAATAGTATAACTTTGGTTCTTGTTGTTAAACCACAGAGATAGTTAATAATAGTTAATTAAGTAATTTAAAAAAAATCGTAAGTCGTCAAAAATTGATTACCACGACGTGTCCGCGCTCCCGATTTCAGAACAAATTTGCTCGTATAAATTAATCCGATATTATTACCGCTTTCAATGCTTATGTAATCGATTACTGATTAAATAAACATTGATAAATTAAATACGATATAACTATATCACTAAAAGGTTTTGTAAAATAATTATTTGAAGTTGTGTCCGGGCGTTAACCGTGATTACCCCGACACGTCGCTAATGTGCGCCTACGTCCCTAGCTACGCAATTTAGAAACGAGCTCTATCCTCCCCCGTGAACCTTTAGTGGTGGCCTGCGTGCCGAGGTGACCGGTAATGCAACTCGTCGCAGGATTTTGGAGTTATCGACATAAGAATATGATTACCCCGACCTTGGTTCAGTGCACGATTGATTTACTCTATCCTGTTTTTTTAGGTTTCTTTACATGGAAAGTTCTTGAGAATGTACAGGAATAATGGTCCATGTAACCGCATTTTTGTGTATTAAAACATATGGGATTCAACTTACAGATTGGGCAGGGCTCAGGATAAACCTTAATTTTTTGACTACCCCGACCTTGATTACCCCGACTTTTGTCACCTAGTAATCAATAATACTGTAATTTTACCAATGAATGATTAACTAAATAACGTTTAATAAGCAAAATTACCCTTTACTAAAATGAAATCCTATCTCCTATTAATACATAATATTATCCCTCAAAATTGATAAGACCCCTGGACTCGACCTTATCACCGCTGAAATGCTGTAAGCCGATGTAAACTCCGCCGTTAACGTCCTGATACCTGTCTTCGAAAACATCTGGATGGAAGAGGAACTCCCAGACGACTGGCATAAGGGGCTTCTAATTATTGTGCCGAAAAAAGGGTAAAGCAAGGGTATCAGTACCGGAAGACCCAAGAGATGCGATCTGGAGTGAGGAATTGCACACCGTTGGTGCAGAGGATGTCCAACGAGTCCACAATTTCACTTACCTCGGGAGCATCGTTTCAGAGCCTAGAGGTACCGAAGAGGACATCACTTCGCGCATTGCCAAGGCCAGAGCTACCTTCGCACAACTTCGAGCCGTATGGCAGTCACGGAAATTGACCCAAGCAAGATCAAAATATTCGGGTCCAACGTCAAACCAGTTCTGCTCTATGGGCGTGAAACGTGGAAGGTCACTAAGGTTATCTCGCACCAGCTGCAGATCTTCTTCAGCCGCTGTCTTCGCCGAATTCTCCAAAATCTTCAAACGACGAACTTTTGGAACGCTGCCACGAAATACCGATCGTTCAGCAGAATAAACGCTGCAAGTGGAACTGGATCGGCCACACTCTCCGAAGGGACCCCGATCACATCCCCAAGCAGGCTCTAGATTGGAACCCCCAGGGAAAATGCAAACGTGGTCGCGCCAAAAAAACATAGCGGCGCACTGTTAAGACTTGGAGAACGCGAAGCTCAAGACCGAATGCGATGGAGGACTGTTGTGGACGCCTTCTGTCCCATATAGGAGACATAGGACATTGAGTCACTAATATTATATGTATAATGTATATGTATGTTTTTTACTCTTTTACGCAACAACTACTTAACAGATTTTGTTGAAACTTTACAATATTGTCGTTTATACATCAAAATAACAAATGGCTAGTTATAATAACATTTATTTTACCATAACTTAAAAAAAACCTTAGAAAATAAAATATTTTGTTTTATTTTTGATTACTCTGACTCCCAACTTTGATTACCCCGACCATGAAAATTTTGATGTCGCATAACTTTTTATTCCTGCTTGCTACAGATGGGCCAATATAAAAAATATGCTCGTATTAATGTCTATTTTGAAATGTTTTACCTAAACTTACTCTAAATTCAAAAATAAAAAAGGTCGGGGTAATCAACAAAATAATCCAGATCCGGAGAATGACCGATAAGAGGTATGATGTGTGTGATAAGCATGAACATAAAAGCTGGCCGAGATAGGTATGCTGCTTCTTAGTTTTCTACTATTAGTAATCGTAAATATTACTTATTCTGTGATATTACTTTATTAAAATAAATTCATGGAAAGTTATTTAGTTTTTAGCGTTAAGAGTTGCATCTCAAACTATTTTGAAAATTATAAATAACTTGAAAAAAACGAACTGCCTAAGGCGGGAATCGAACCCACGACCTTTGGCTTACCGAGCGACTGATCTTCCATCTGAGCTAGGTACTTAGACACTGGATGAATCTGTCGAAATTTTCAAGTTATTTATAATTTTCAAATTCATGCAAGTTAAAACATAAGATTTTGATGTAGGTAAGTCGTCAATTTCTTAGTCTTTCAATAAAAGGATACTCAAATTCAAATAGATCCAGTGGAATAGTCGAATCCAAAGTGTTGACTGCACCAGATACGAACTCATCTGGATCGTATTCAGTGAGAATAGATTCTTCCTCCACATGTTCCTCTTCGACCTCCTCAGGGGCTGCTTCTGGAACTTCTTCTTCTTCTTCCCCTTTTAGTTTAAAAAAGTTAATTAAATTAATTTTATTTTTCCTTTTGCGTTAGGCCCGGCGGAGCGAAGAAGTGTTTAGATTATCCCATCAGATTTTATTATTCAGGAAACAAGCTCCACTACGCTCCGCCTTGGTGGAAATCGGGCCTTAAGTAGGTACCTGAGTTATGAACGTATTTTAGGAAAACATAATTATGGTAGGTACAGTTTATATTTAATTTTAGAGCATGAAGTGCAGCAGTTTAAATATTTAGCGCATGATAGTCTAAGATGTTTTTATATGATATGTCATTGCATGATAGTAGGTAGTCACTGGGCTTGCTGACACAACAGTTATAGCTACTGAATATACGAAAATAAAGGTATTAGATTATGTAAAAATAATGTCAATGATTAAAACATGTAGATACCTTCTCCAGCAGCTTCGTCATCAGCCATTATTATTTTATTTTAATGATCTACACAATGATACCCAATTTGAACACAATGCACAATGCGATGTCAACAAACAATAAATAACAAAATAATGGTTGCTTAGTTACGAGGACTTCAGTCTATGGCGTCTCTATTTTTAACTACGGACTCGAAGATTTTTGCAAAAAAACCGGTTTCGCAGAGTACTTCACTAATATCCAGTCAAAGAGAAAGTTTAGGATAAAAAAAGAAAATGTCATTGTGACAGTGACGTATATCCAAAACTTTCGTGATGAAAATAAAGTTTTGGACTATGAACTTGAATTTCAATAATATTTTCTTTCAATAAATTGTAACTTTCTTGGCTAAAGTAATATTACTACAATGAGTCAACCGCATCGCCAGGCCGTTCTCAATTTATATAAAACCGTAAGTGTACATTTCTCAAAAACAAACCAATTTACGTAAACATTTTTAATTTGTTTACTATCTAAGTTTGATATCAGTGATAAGTAGGAACCTTGATTGTATTGATTTTGTTATTTTGCAGTTGCTGTTTCTGGGACGCGATTGGCCTCAGGGCTACGATTTATTTCGGAAGAGACTGCACAAAGTGTTTACGAAGAACAGCGAGGAGACTGATCCAGAAAAGATCAAGGTAATGATAAAACACGGTGAATTCGTCGTTAAAGAAATCGAAGCTCTTTACAAATTGAAAAAGTATCGTACAATGAAAAGGAGGTATTATGACGAAACTGCATAGCATGGGTACAGAATTTACTCTGTCTACAAGATCATGTTTTATTACTAACTTTATTTATTAGATTTATAGGTACTCATGAATTGACGTTGAGTATTGTAATTTAATAATCCAAAATGTGATAACTTAAATACATATTAGCTGTGAATTTTTACCTGAAATTATAAATGATGAAATGGGGTAAAATTGAATTTTAGATATTATCTTTTGTTGTAAAAATTTGTTAAATTTAAGAAAAAGTAGTTATTGGCTTTTTTCTAAACAAATTTTATAGTACTATAGAACTAAAACTTCCTGAAAAGTTTTGTAGTCATTTTATTGTAACAGTGCAGTGGTAGATTCAAGAAATGAAACAACAAAATCTATGTAATTATGTATTATAGACATTCTTCATAGTTTACATAATTCATTACTATTAAAAACTCTAAATAAATTATAATAATGAAATAAAAATATCTATTTATTTCGTCTAAAATAATTATTAACATAATTTTAATCGGACAATGCTTTTATTCAAGTGGTAAGTGATATGACAATTATTTGGATATATACATATAATAAACTTTATGAATATATACATGATACATCTACAATAACAACATTATAACCGAAACAAACCTACTAATGTATAGTCAAGTGCAAGAGATGGGCAATGGGGATACCGATTAAACCCTGCATTGTTTAGTGTAACTATTAAAATTAAGATTTAGAACGGATTAATTCAACACAACAGCATTCCATACAACAGCTCAACACGCCACACAATATTTTCATACATTATTATGCAAAATAGTTATTGATAATTGTAACTACCTCAAAATCGGACCAATTATTATGTTGAGATTTTTCCAAGTTGTTGTTACACTAATGCATATCCAGTAAGATATTAAAATGCAATAGCTAGTGGTCCATTAAGTCATCATGATAGCTTCCTAAAATATTTTTTTAATATTATTCCAAGGTTGATTACAATTTTTAGAGTGCTCAAGTGTCATAATTGCTTGAAAATGTATTATTCTGAGGTAGGAAGGTCCTTGATCCAATGATGGTAATGTCTTTCATTTCCGTTATTAGATCGCCAAATGAACTTTCACATAGTTTCTATATATGATACTTCGTAAATACGTCCGTATCCTTGGACAATTTTCGAGGGTGCTATCTAGTCCCAAAAGTCGAGTTCTCCGACTACTGCGCCAAATCATTTGTTAATAAAAATGATATGAAATTAAATGTAAATAAAGTGAAATTAAAAAGATCAGTGGAGACTAAGAATACATTCATGTATTTGCTGACTAAGCTTGAGTACCTGCGCTTACCTTAGTCAATACATTAAACAAGCAATCATGGTAATTAGGCACGGTGACGAAAGATGACAAATCATCGACGAATTTAAAGACAACGATTTGTATCAGCGTATTGTTAAAAGTTTTATTAGTCTAGCGATTATTCACATATTTCGTTTTTCTTAAGATTATACAAAACATTATTAAATAGCATGTTGAATTCTATATTGTCAATCTAACGAGGCCTGACCTTTTGATTGGCGCGCCTGAGAGTAGTGTTGTTATGATAACCATACAGATTCATAGAAGTTTTTGGGTAGTTCTTTCTTAGTTTTCTTTTGATCCAACCTTGCGATCAGGATCAGGATCGATCAGAAAGGATCGTTTGTGACAAGTTATGGAGTTCTTTAGTCGCTATTCACGACACAGCATTGTTGCTTCTTTCTTGTGACTTTCTTGCATTACCTTTTTAAATATTAACGTATCTAAAAAGATACACAAAATGTCCTCTTTTTATTTTTAAGTCTGTTCACAAGAGTTAGAACTCTGGCGCAGTAATGTACGTTCGCTGTAGGTGTAACTTGCACGTTTCAAAATATGAAGCAAAACGGTCTATGAATCTGTAGTTATTTACTAGTAAGTACAATCTATATTACATTTAACATAATTATATTTATTGTTAAATACAGTACTTGAACCACAAGTCTATTCCTACTTGTTTCGTGTTGGTGCACTTCTAATACTTGAAGCCCGAGTCCGATACTCCTATACGTAGATATACCATGTGATCGTGAAATTTAACATGTGATTACATTATATACACAATAACACATACGTTTGAGATCAACAACAGTCAAGCTTTAGCTAAGTATGTAAGTATATAGACTTCATATAGAAATTAGAAGATTTCCGAACATCATATACTTAACCATGGACTTTAAATGATTGAAGTAAATGAATGCAATGAACGAAACTGCTTAGTAGACGTATATTGCAGTATAATTCAAAGACGATTAAAACTTTCAAACTATTTAACAATATCTTTAGTTATAATGTTTATTTTAAATCTTAAACGTTTGACTAGTTTCGATGATACCACGTGGTTGTTAAGTGGCCAATTGTTAAATAAATTATAATTATTTAATAAACTATGTAATCACGTAGACCAAGAATAGACATTTCTATAAAATAATTACATTTTTGCAATTTTTTAATGGGCCATAAGTAGATACTTTAATTAAACTGTGTAAAAAAATGTCATGTCTTAAAATAATAAAGATTATTAGGTACCTATATAATAGGCCTATTTGTTCCTCGTAAGAAGAGAACTTGAAAAATAATTTACTAAACAAAATATTCTGTCATAGCAACTCTTTAAGATACAACTCTAAATATGTTATACTACCACAACAATTTCTCTTCTATAGAGGAACAATTTTAAAAGGGTATCAATACTATAACACTTACATTTTAGTAAAATAGAATGTAATAAATTTAACAGGATTCAACTTATTTACATAGCGTTAGATATAGGGTTTTAGACATAGGAAATTATATTTCGTACCTACGTAGATTGCGTTGCAAACGCGTCGCCTAGTTGCTACAAGGAATGTAAGTAACACAGTTGTAACATTAACAAAGCCCACGTAGTAAAAAAAAGCTATGTTATATTAGTATATCACTTTTAAATTAATGTTTTCGTAATAAATACCGACGTTTAAGTCGTGGAAGTGGCAACTCAACATAGAAACATTATTTTACGCCTCTCTCTTCACACGTCTACTAACCTCCCGCCAAACAACACAACACCACGACTAATAGCGAGATACGAGTATTAAATGGTCAATCGAGATGAAACAGACAAAAACGTCTATTACGAAAAAAATATAAAATATTTTATCATACATTAGCTACCCTCCTCAGTAAGTTACAATAAGTGATAGGCAGGTAAGTATGTATATTTCATAGTAACTTAATATTAAACTAAACGCAATCAATCCTATCAACATTCTCTATCTATTACAATACACAGAGGATAGAATCTAAAATTATTAGAAGGATTTCAGCAAATACTTGCTTTAAAATAAATTAAACATACACAATAAATATAATCGTATAACTTTCTGATGATCGAAAGATTAAATTGAAGGTTCAATAGCGAATTTATAAGAAAGTAAAAGTTTCGTAATAACTTTGTATTTTCTTCACACTTGGAACTCCGTCGTACTGGTTCACCTGGAACAGTTAATGCAGGAATGTGTTTTTATTATAAACCAAATAGTTTCGCTTGTCTATGTAGCTCAGTGGTTAGAGTATTTGCCCGACAGGTGAAAGGTTGTAGGTTTTTTTTTAAATGAGGCAGTTTATTATCTCAGTTTGTACGTTATTGGGTTGCATTTTAGTAAGAACTATGGCAGTGATCGTAAAGTATTTGAAAAACATCAGCACGAAATTAATTTTGACTGACGCTACAGTAAACATGCACGTTATAACAATAAATAAAGTTTCAAAAATGTAATAGCGGTACGTCTAAAATGCCACAGCGATAAAATATGAGCTGTAGGTTGATTTTAAATAGATACTGTAGAACTTATTTTGAACGGCAGTGTTTAGGCAGAGTGATAAAGTAGGAGCCGTTTGATCTGAAATACTCGTATTTTAAACCATAATTCCTACTAATATATATGCGAAAGTCGTTTTTACATGCAGTCGCTAACCAATTTTGATGAATTTAGATGTAGAGTTCTGACCTGATAAACAGGTAGATACGTGATAGATACTAGGAAATCGATCTTTACCTTTATGACATGAAAGTTTGTGCAAATAACCCCTAATTTATCAAGATAGTGATTTGAAAAAAAAAAACACCCGTAATCACAAACAATGCTTGCTTTAAGTGAAGCAGCAAATCGCTACGACGCTACTTTTATCGACCCTGTGTTCCTCACGCTGTGAGACCTCATGGTAAAGTTAGTGAATACATTTGACAACCAATACTAAAGTTGCGGGTCGAAGTAGTAAATAATAGAGAT
The DNA here is from genome assembly GCF_963855985.1 of Ostrinia nubilalis. Classification (NCBI taxonomy): domain Eukaryota; kingdom Metazoa; phylum Arthropoda; class Insecta; order Lepidoptera; family Crambidae; genus Ostrinia; species Ostrinia nubilalis. The sequence continues at coordinate 7,701,987 of NC_087093.1, forward strand.
AAGTACCGCGATCAGCCGTTTAATCCTTCTTCTCTCCATCATCGGGGTCCTTGAGGGTGTGCCACTGCGCGATGGGGCGCCGCGGGCTGGCCAGCATGTCGGACCAGTGGCGCAGCTCCGTGCCCGACGCGTTGTACCCCAGCACCACCTTCCCGATCGGCTCGGACGTCCCGATGCGGTCGTAGTCCACAACGGTTACCACTAGATTCACTTTCTGAAGCGCAAACAAGCATGTAGTGCACATTGAAACAAATGATGGTGAAATGTGAAACGTATTGTCCAGAACAATAGGTACAATGTAGACAAAATTTTTGTTATAAATTGTTTGTCGCCATTGTATCTATTAATCCATTCACGTTTTTGTGTGTGATGAAGTATGCAATAATAATATGTAGAATACATAAATAAATACAGATATAAATACACATGAAAGCATTTCGTCACATGCCACATATACAGAAATCATAACATTTGGTAAATAATTCATACTTACAACGCATTTTGGGGGTCAAAGCAAAGGTTGAGAAGGAAATTGTGAATAAGAAAAAGTTGATGCAGAAGAAGTACGAGGAACTGGATTCCTTAAACCATAAGTAATTACAATTTGAAGTCACCAAATTGTAATGCAGTTACGAGGGGAGATTATTGAACACCACTTAACTTGTAAGTTTTATATCGATAAAAGCCAAACTTTTAGAGCCCGCCAAAGATGAAAATCTTTAGCCGAAACACCCAGTTACAGGTAAAGGTTGACATCTCTTTGAAGCAGGAGTCACTAAGAGAGGCTTTAAACAATACAAAATAGGATTCAGGATTTAAAAGGCGGTTCATAGTAGGATCAGAGACAGACCAGAATCTATGTAGAGGGGATATAGCAGATAAGGCAACAAGTATAACATAGGATTCCTACAAACATTCGACTAGCTAAACAGTACAACAACAATGAACACACATAAACAAGAAACACAACATAAAAAACAAACAAATATTACGTATTGTTTATAAACACATAGATATGTTAGAATATCTCAGTTGAAATAATAATTTGAGTTAGTAGTTTGTGTTTGTATTGAATTTTCGTTTATAGAACTGTTTTGAAAACATAAAACTCATGATTGTACTTACACTGTAACAAAATGTCAAATTATTAAAATGTAATACAATAGCGTAACATAAATCATAAAAGAAAATAAACAAACACAAAATCCAGAGTAAATAGGACAGTAGGATCGGTATGGATGCAAGTGGTGTATGTATTAATATTCACAACAATCAATACACAACATCAAATTGCGAACAGAATAGACAATTCCGAAAAAATGATCTTAAAATTTTCGTAAACTTTCGATAACGAATTTAGTTTCGGAGTTTTATTCGGATAATTGTCGAATCTGAACGCTGCGACATCGAATTTTGCAATCTCGGCTCGCACCTGTATTTGTTCGAATGGTACTTCAAAAGTAAATGACTCGTTGTAATAGGGATTCAGTGTGCATTTCTTGATGCTCGTTTTCTTCTTTTTGAGACGTTTGCCGTTTTGCATGAGTGCTATCTTTACGTACGGATCTGTTGAGCCGCGCAGCAATCAGGATATGAAACAGAAAAATTCAGGATTAAACTCATTTTATACTCACTTACTTAATGAGTTGTTTAAAATATGAATGAAAAAGTAATAAAAGTAGAGGATCCTAAGCGAGATATTGCATTTTCTAGATTGGTTCCTTCATCTATCATTAGAAAATGGCGCTAAGTATAACTCAAACATAAATTAAAATTTACTTAATGATCTCAGGAAACAATCTACTCGTGTTACCTACTTACAAAATAATGGATTGAATACCATTTATTAGTTTTAAAGTTGCTTGTATTTTCAACCCATTATTGCCATTTATTAACAAGCGTGGAATGGAATACCATAAATATTTTCTGAGTAGATACAATATTGCGTATATTAATGGTGAAGAGTAAAATTATTTGTGAGAAAATAATAATAGCAAATAAATCTTTACTTAAGTATTTATGTAGGTAATTAAATATTATCGCATGAAACTAGTGTGTACGAATACCTAACGCAAAGTGTAGAGTTCTATTTTACTAGATTAATGTAACAAATTTACTAATAATGTAACTGTGATAAAATGAAATTACATGCATGTTAAATATTTTGAGCAAAACTTCTATCCTAAATTTTAATACACACCCTTTATCGATAAAACAGTAAAATATAACAAATGTTACACTAAAATCCCTGTGAAATTAGATAATAGTGTTATCAGTGTCATAAATAAATAGGATAACCGAGCACAACATCGAGATGTTACACACAGCAGCAATATCAGGCGTATCATATTGACCTTCCGATCGCTCTTATTTTTCATGAAATAAGAATGAGGTTCAGTGCAACTGTTACGCTAGATATGCCGCGAGTGTATATCAAACGTGCGAATGTTACCTGATAGGCCACCGACGTCCATTTTCTTTAGGTTCTTCGCTTCCAAAATGACAACTGTGAGTTTCCCGGCCGTGGGCACGTAACGCAATGAGAAACATATGTCTCCCAGCTTGTTGTCCTGCAAAATGTACGCGTATGTCAATTCTTTTTAGTCAACAAGTCAAGGCTGTAAACTGAAATACTTACTAAAATATTTGTAAGTAGGTAATACTTCGAAATAAGGTACAGTTCGAAAAATTATCTGCCAGCAGTCGACAAGTGAATGTTAGAACAATATTATGCAATTATGTTAATGTTCAGTACCTATTGATAATTCTAACCAGTATGATATCTTTTTGGTTGTGCATTGTTTCTCTGGTAGAAGAGTTTATTGGGATGTGAAAGTATGGAAGATAAAAGAGGAAGAGTTGTGTATGTAAGGATTACTAATAGCGTTCAGAGACCGGGTTAGAAAAGCTTTTTATAAAACATACAAATAATATATGGGCCATAAATAACGCGGCTTAGGGTGGGTCAGGGCACTCAAATCTCGTTACACGAAACAAAAATAAATGAACAAAACAATAGCTTCGTGTAGTCACCTAAAAGCGTAGTTATGGTTGTTGGAGTGGGCGGCGCAGTGTTTCAGTTTGGGTTTTTTTCTTAAGAATCAAATAAGATTGAAGCAAAGACAAAACTGAAGAACTGCCCCGTAGCACGTGCGGAGGACGCATAGCCCATAGACAGTTGAGATAGCCTCAATCGGGATAGAGATTGCATCTAATCATACGCACATTTGACGAACACTTTCATTGCGTTACATATAACGTTTTAGCACATAAATAATTTCATCTAAAACATGAAATTAAACACGATACATATCTGTTAACACATTCTAAACGACGAACAAAAAATACTTGGGTACACCAACGTTCAAACCTAATATGAAGCAATCATTTTCCGCTGTAATATATAATTTATATTTGTAACAGAAATAATGTGGTCATTACGATCTGTTGCCGAAATGAAGCCAATTCTATTTTTGTAACACCCAGCTCAGATCATCAAAGTGCTCACCTTACGGCCTAATCCTCCAGAAGTGACCTAAGTGTGCAATTATTACCTTTATTTGACGAAGCCTACTCTGCAAAGAAGACTAACCATTTTAGGAACAGATCGCAATTATGTCTAGTACACATAATACACATAACATACACGACACGGTCACAGTGTCTCTACTGCTCCCAACAAAGAAATAGCTTCTTTATCAACATTTATTAAACCTTAATTCTCTGACACATAACCGGCACGATAGCGATACGACGAGAGCGCATTCTCTATTTCCATATGATTTGACGGTCGTCGCACGCGTCGTGTATGTGATATTAAACACGTCGACATCTTAGTATTTATTTAGTTATTTGGTTTGAAAACGTGTTGTCTATCTGCGCTCACCTCTTTTCGCACTCATACCGTATGGCAGAGCCAGTACAATGTTTTTTCTTCATTTTAATATTTATTTACTCTACATAGTCAATAGCATTTCTTTCTTGAGCTAGTTCAGGTTAACACTCAGAGTTGGAAGTGCAACACATTACCAGTAACATCGACAATATACACTGACACGTACACATTGCAAACAATCATTAATGGTGTAGAAACATTGAGTCGTTATTTTATTCTGGTTAGGATTATGTAAATTGGATTTATTTATCGCTGTCACGCACCTCTTGTTTATTTTTAGATTATAAATACAGCATATCATTTTAATTTACAAAATTACAGCAGGTATAATAACAAATTATTAGAGCAGGTATAATATATTTTTACTGCATTTTAAACACGAATGCTTGCATATGGAGCTTCTATGAAAACTTAATGTTTCGACCTAGTTTGCTTTGGCGGTGGTCACGAATGAACTCATTATTACAGTTGTTTGTTTTATGTACAATCTGATTTGTTTTATTAATAAATAAGGTGCTGTGCTAAGCTTTTTAGTCTCGACTGAACCTGCTTAAGTAACACTGAAACCATTATTTTGTATTAACTAAAGGTAAAATAGGTGAGTGACAACTTTTATCCTACAGCTAGATCGGCACGTAGGATGCATGTAGTTATAAGTTTATAAAGTTGATTTAAAAGATTATAAAATTCCTACACCATTAGTACTACGTTTTGCCATGCAGCTGTTTGTGGTGCATTATTGTTAATCTCCTCACAGCGGTCAGCAGAAGGCGACCTGTAACACATTATTTGTATTGGGTTACAAAGAAACTATATTAAGATGATCACTTAAGAAATCTAAAATATAGTCTTCTATTGCCTTGGGATTTTACCTTATAGACTGGGCGTAGTAAAAGTATGTACCTTTTGCCCATACCGCTTTTTGCGGTCATATTTTTAACAAATTGTAGAGCCAATATAAGAAAGTTGTTAAAAACAATTAAGGTGTGTTACAATGGCAATCAGGTTTGAATAACAAACGTCATAGCAACTTTTGAGTATGACGTTAAGATAATGCCTTTGAATTTTGAAGCGGAATTACGAAGTTATCTGAGAAAAAATAATGATAAGTTAGGTATTGATACCAATTGAAATAAGAAAATGTAAAAATCTTAGTAAATTCAATATTTTTTCTTGGATAACAACATTTGCGTAGCCCGAGTGGTGAAATTGAAAGTACCAATCTAATAGCGAATAGCCAATTAAAACACACACTTATTAAAATTGATTAGTTCATCACCCTGAGTTGACAAATTATTCCAACCTAATCACATACACATTACAGAATTTTGAAAAAAATGTGTGACAATAGGTACATATTACATTAATACAAGTCAGGGAGATCACATAAAGCTACGACGATATATAACATATACACTAGTAACATATACATGCAACATTCCCCAGCCGCAATATAAAATTAAAACAAGTGTTGGATGGATAAAAATAAACTTATAAACAAAATGTGGTTATGATAGGTGATAGGTAAAGGTGAACCATTTTGCCGTGGATATTGAAATCCGAATGATGCCTAATTTCCTATGTATAACCTAGCAATTTGACGATATTTTTCTATGGAAAACACCTTTATTCACTAATCAATAGATTTCGTATAGACGTGTTCGGAAGTGGTGAATTTATATTTAAATAATTATATCTTGATGTGTCTCAAAATAATACTTACGTGAATGATCATTTCGTTTTTGAAGCGGCATGCAAGATTGTTCAGGACACAATCAAACACAGCCAAGCAGAGCAGAGAAAATATGGAGAAAAAGAGAAAAACCAAGTAAATACATTTTTGCTGTCGAAATTAATTTTATCAGAAAAATAAATGACGACTCAATCCACATTGAGGGGCCTTGACTCCAACGCGCATCGCATCTGGCCACGACGCAACCGTGATAAGGCCGCAACCCAAAGTCATAGTGAAAGAAAGGATAGCTTCAAGATTATGTCATTAATGTTTATGGTCAAGGTTCCTCTGATCAAAAAAGTGCAGTAAAATTTCAAAAAATGTAAGTAAGTATACCATCCTTTCAAGGAGCTTGATATGAAAGAAAAACAGCAGCTTGAAAATGCTAAATCCAATCATGGACTGAATAGCTAAGTAGTTGGAACTTAAAAACTAAATAATAGGCGGATAATATGATGAAAGGATGTTATAATGTAAAGTAATGCTGTGTTGCCAAAACCCATATTTTTAATATTAACATGTAGTCTTTAACTGTGATTAAAAATGTGTGTTTTGGCAGTTCAGCCTAAGCTAAGAAAAAAAGATAAATAGTCTTCTTGATACTTTTTTGTAACAACTTCTGTTGTAACAACCTTAGTCTTAGTTTGTGCATTCATAGGATCGATGTCGGTTCCTATTGAGTAAGTCGTGTATAATAGACAAGGCTGTTGATGTGACCTGGGTGCAACTGTTAACGTGTCGTTAACTTAACCAATCGTATTTTTGTGCAACATGACGTCATTCAGTGTACTTGATTGCATTGAGTATTAAATGAGTAACATGAAACAAATATTAGCTGTTTGGCCCAAAAACTGTTCAAATATTGAGAAATATACTTACTTTTAAGTATCAGTTGTTATTCTATGCCTCTTTATGGCTAATAAAGTCATATTTAAATACATTATTTTACTCACTAATTTGTACCTTGAAACTAGAGATAAATTAAACCTATTAAATATAATACCACGAGTACTTAACTCTTACCACGACTTCAAAAATCGAGATGCTGAAATTGTAATTTAAAACGCAAACAATCAGTCTACGTTTGGGATTAAAAGTTAATATCATAGCGAACAATATTGTCAGCATGACGTCGTATAGTAGACTGTATGCGAAATCTAAGTATAGGTGGTCTTTGGGGTATGTATCTGTGGTATGGTGTTGTGTCCGCACCTGCCCGCCCTCGCCCTCCACGCTCTGCAGCTCGCGCCACTCCTCGATGGTCTGCGCCAAGTCAACCTGGCACAGAGGCACTTTCACCTCACCAATCTGGTCATGTTTCGAGAACCGATCGAAGTCGAAGATCGCAAAGACGAGCGTTTTGTTCATTGCGTCGGCGTACGGCACATTCTGCATAAGGATTTAGACACATTAGCGTTTTCTCCAAAGAAGCACTGTTTGCAACCTATTGTAGTTCGCTTACCTTGAACACGAAGGTTTCGTTGAAGACTGGACTTAAAGTTTTTCGATGGACCTTCGTCTCAAACTTCTTCTTCTTATCGGGGAGCAAGTAAACCTTCACGTAAGGGTCTGAAGTACCGCCCATGTCTAGAGCCGGCAGTTCTTCGGCCTGGATGACGGTAACTGACAGACTGTTGCTGTTAAAGTCATATTCCAGCTGCAAATTAAAATCTTTGATGAAGTTCAGTCAGTGTCGACAGGTTCAATAACCATGATAATTGAATGGCACTTAAAATAAAGCAGGAGGGATAATAATAATTGATAAGCATGGAGTTGGATATCGGAATGTGATAGATGTTATTTGGATAGGTAATAATAGCTGATTATTTATAGGTGACAGTTCGCCGAATAACTTTTTGTTAATCTTATATGAACTTATTATGTGCGTTGTGGTAAATGGAAGCAGAGTTAATTAACGTGAACAATACCTATACGAGTATTGGTACATGCCGGTCTCCTTCAATAGACCAATAACAATAGAGTTACTATTTTCCTTAACTTTTATTTTTGAATTGTTATTTCATTCGTATGTTCTGGATTAAATATTTTAATATGACATGTTTAGCATAGGTATGTGTTCATGATATATGTAATAAATGATAATATATGGAGAAGTGTTACTGCTGAGATACAATATGACTTTGAATGGTATGCATAATTAAATATGTTTTTCTACTAAATGCGTATGTCATTGTGATAATAATATACTTAGATAATACAATAAAGTAGAGTGTTTGCTGCGTTCGTACCAAGCTGCCCAATATGGTGGATAGGGGTTCTTCTGAGGTAATTGGGGAGCAGACCCACCTTGTACTGGAGCTTGCCTAGTTTCTGTTCTTCCTTCTTGGAGTCTCCGTCGTCGGGCTCTTCGGCGTTCTCCGTCAGCTCCTCCATGTCCGGCTGAACCTAAATGCACGTCCCGCGGCAAATTTCACATGAATATCATATCTCTTAAGAATAAGCGGCTTGAAGGATCTTCGAACCATTGCCGTGCATGCAACAACAAACATTATTGATCCACCTTTAAATATAAATTAAAAGTTTTCTAGCAATTTTGTCTGTTACGGAACACAACTTTACTAATAAATCAACAGTTGAAACGGTTTATTAAAATTCACGAAGAGCGTAACAGTCGTTAGAAGGTACGGCAACTGTAAAAGTAGAAGCTAAATTAATTTATTTAGCTGTCATACCTTTATTACTATAGTTTAATTAACACCAGTAGTGTCATTTATTAGTACTATGTAAAGCTAGTTTCAGTGCTAAAGTCTGTAGGTAGATTTTAAATAGGTGCTCCGCGCCAAGCCGAGGAAATGGAGACAAAACATTACCTTTTCCTTGTAGGCTGATCCTAAGAGCTGGACGGACTTCAGGTCGACGCCTTTCATGCCCTTCTTGCCGTCCTTGGAGCGTCGCTTGCGGAAGCATCGCCTGATGCAGCAGAAGCATATCCCCAGCACCACTATCGCCACGCCTAAATAACATTGAATGCATTTTAGCAGCTACAACTATACACAGGGTAGGGTGCTACTAGGGTCAGGTTGATAGGTAAAAGTGGAAAGATTTGAGACTAATAAGTAGGTACTCTTTGTAGCGCTACAGCCGCAATTAGATTGGCGACTAAGGAATTAGGCTAACCAAGCGGACGTCTGGTTAGCTACCACCATCTTACTTAAGTCTGTCGCTATGACATAAATGTTTCGGTACACTAATTGTTGTGTTTCTGAGTTGGAAGTAAGATAGGCGATTCCTCCGAGGTTGAAGATTCTGAACAGCATTGTTGTTTTCCGGCAGTCGGAAGTAAGATAACCAATTCCTCCGTAGTTGAGGATTCCGGGTGAACCTTCCACCTTCGTCCTAAATATCACTTTTCGTCAGTAGAGATGTCAGATGCTGATCAAGAGCTACCTAGCTGTGGACTTAAAAAAAACTTACCGACTAAGATGGCGACCAGCTGCCACGTCTCCATGTTCATCTTCTGCGCCAGCTCCGTCGCCAGCTCGCCGATCGACTCCTGCGTCGGCGGCGGCGCCGTTGAGCCGGCCGGGGTCGTCATCTCCGCTATTCAAAAATAATGAATATTCAATATTAGAATGTAAAGGCCGACAATAGCGATACACTTACTATTAATTAAGATCGATCACAATGTTGCCTAAATTATCTCATTTTATATCTAGAGCCAGATTTGTTCATGACGCAAATGAAACTGTTCTAAGAACTAAATTATAACCTAGCTCCGCTTTAAACTTATAGCTAGGCAAGTGAGCTGGTTTAAGATATTTAGTTAGCTAAAAGATTGGAAGTTCTATTTCAATGAATCAGAAGACTATTTGGAAACTTCATATCTAAATAACTTCAAATGCGGGCTTAGAATTAAAGCTTTGTGAAAGTAAAGGCTAAGGTATTACTTACTATTCAAGTAGATAGTTATGGTACCTACATCTTTACATTGAACGTTCATTTTCCCTAGACCCTTGGCTCTCGTTATACATGTCTTTGATTTTGTATTCGTGAAACCACTATGATTACTAATTATATTTGCATTGAAAACAAGAGGTAGGATAGTGTTACCTTCGCGAGTGTTTTCGGAGCTGGCGGGCGGGGTGGACTCCTGCGCCTCTTCCGCCGCTTCGCGGCGCCATCGCAGCAGCGCTCCTAGTAGCGGCGACATTCCTGCAAACATTCTTCTTTATAATATTCTGTAGATCACTTCGGAAAGTGACACTGGCAGCCCAATTTACACGGATTTAATGAAATTACTGTTAGCTTCTTTTTCGTATTAATGTAATAAAAAAGTAGGTATTTAAGTAACACTCCTTCATTCGTGCTACCCTAATCCCATTCCCCGTGGCTCTAGACAAGTCTTCCCTCGGGCAGGCACTCGTTGCAGCACAAGAGCCATTCAAGTATCTCACATGATCTTACGTCCCCCCCTCAGTCACACGCCGTGAGTAGATGATAAAGGGGGTTTCCAAACTTATTAGCTAAGACGGTGTCATAACAATGTTTTGAATTTTTATGAAAATGGGTTCTGTTTACCAAACGTGTTTGGTGTGTACGTGTCGAAAGTCTAGATATGCCTACTTATTATCCGTGTAGGGTTACCAGTCCCAAATTGGATGCGTACCTACCACGCATTAAATGAGGGATGAAAAGTAATGATAATACGTCCCAGACACTCAGATCACAACGAGGTGACTATAATAGGGCAAATGGGTACAATACATACATACAGTTTAGTAACTAGTAGAGTTGCCAGTGGCGTCGATCATAAGCCGGGAAGTTTTAACGGTCATAGTTAAGTATGCCAAAAAATTCTCGTTACTTTGTAAGAAAACCAGTGCGTGCCCTACTTGGCATATAATTTACAATCGCTGCATCGTTCATGCCATTTTGGGGACCAACCAGACTTCATTTTCTACATTATTAACATAGCTGTGAATCTCATCATGGACGTCTAAACTGTACTATTATTTATTATTTTTAATGTGAAACCAAACTTTTCAAATTATATCTATTTATGAATAGTAAGCTGTGAATGTAGTACAAAAGCTTCCACTGCTACGACGCGAACTCGTAGTCGTCGTAGAAAACCTCTTAGTAGACTTTGAAGTTTGATGATGAATTTCGTAAAGCTTGTTCGAAAATCAAGTGATTTAAAAAAATATTAAAGTTGTTTAAAAAGACACTTAACTTAATCATTCACAAACCTATGTACTATACAGGGTGTTAGGTAAATGGGTATATGAGCCGACACTAACCCATGTTAACACGGTCATATAAATGGTATGGTGAAGTCAGTAATTCGATATTATCATTTTAATTTGTTTAATTTTCATACAAAATATTTTTTTATAAAATCCGATTTGTATGAAAATTAAAATAATTAAAATGAAGATATCAATTTTCTGACTTCACCATACCATTTATATGACCATGTTAACATGGGCTAGTGTCGGCTCATATACCCATTTACCTAACACCCTGTATAGTTTGATTCAATAACTTCATGGACAGAAAATATTTTAAAGATTTTGGCAACCTTATAGAGAACAATTCAGGATACAGGAGCATTCGTTATAAAATTAATTAACCCGGTATTATCAAAATAATAAAGTATGCAAATGAAATAATATACTTAGCAAATGATAAAACGTAGATAAGATAAATTATATGAAAAGATATAGAGATAAGTTTGAAAGTCCGTCACAGGGCCGGATCAAATTTGGGGGTTTTGCTATTTTATCTTTTCATTTCAATATAGTTAATAGATTTCCTGAGCAACACATGATCGCTGCCTGGCTTTATAATTGTGCTTTGTATGACCAAGATAAATATTCCCTATCAAACATGTGAGTCTTTAAAGGCGCCCTCTGTCGTGAGTTTCTTGACAAGTCTGTGAAACACGACCTGAAAATTTTCAGATAACGTCTACTTCAGATCCTTTTTCTTTTGAGGCCAGTGAACCATAAAATTCGCGAGAATGTTAACTTAAGCTTATTATTAAAACGATGGCCTTTTAAAATATTCTATAATTTTGAATTTTCTTTCTAACTTTCATTAGATGTAAACCGAAAAAACATGCTCTCATGTCTCAGATTTCTTTCTGAAAAAAAGCTGTTTTTTTATTTCTATATTAATATTCAGTGATTCAAATCTATCAAGGAAGATATTATGATCCAATTAGGAGAGCCTGAATGCGAAAAATGTTTGAGGATGGGCTGACAATCATAAAGGAAGTCATTGAGTTGATCAGAAGCAGGAAGCCGGAGCTTCAGGGAAGATTTAATAAAAATACCTTGACTTTCTTAACGTTAACTGACTGAATATAACAATTGACGAAGCTTTTGTATGAACCGTATTATAGGTACAGACGACAACACATTAAGCTACTCGTAAATACAGTGGCAGTCTGATGCTGTCAACTGTACCTAACCTATTATTTTTATGGATATTGTCAATGGAGTCACGTCCACAATTATGAATTTGCTATATCGCATGTCAGTAAGTTTTTGAGCGTTATTATAATAGGGCTAACGCGTAGGCTTATAGAGCCTTTCGCCTAAGTGAGGCACAAATAAACCCAATAAAACTCGGACGTGACAAAGTCTGGAAGACGTTGTTTGTTTTGTTTCAGCCAAATGACGTCCACTGCTGGACAAAGGCCTCCCCCAAGGTTTTCCACAATGAACGGTCCTGCGCTGCCCGCATCCGCATCCGGAAGACGTTGACTGCGCGATTATTATAACTTTTACTCTCTTTTCTTTCTTCTTTATAATCTGAAATGTGTGGATGTACTTAATACACCTACAGCTTTATGAGACGGAGCCTTATTTTTATGATGAAAAAATGTACGGTTACGATCGTCAAAATCTATTAATATTATACCTACCCATTTTAATGTTTGGCTCTTGTTAAAGTTGAACAATAAAATAGGATTATGAGAGACATTTCTTTTGATTTGAAAATGATTTTGTTTGTTATTTAATAAATACTTACTATGTATGTTTAAATGATTTTATGATTTAAAATCACTGTTAAACGAAAAAGTTAGTCTACTCGTAGCACGTCAGTAATAACATTTTAAAACCAACTTGTATCTAATTCTCACTCTCGTCTCGTCTAAGACGTCTAGTTAGATCTCACGCTTGAGTTCACTTGACTAATTCCATCTTGAAGAGCCACCAGTAGGTAGGTACTAACAGGTAGTTAAACTAAACTAAAAATTATATTAAAAAACTTGTGACTGCATTTGATTGCGGTCCAAGAATGTTGATCGCTTCGCTGCGTTCATACAAAACAGGAGATGTATGCAACTTTATCGAATTCAATCTTTTAACGAATGCTACTTTGATAAAGCCACTAATTTTTCGAATTGGCGAGTTCATTAGCTTTACAATACACTATGGTTCAAAGGATCGATCCCTATTGGAATGGTTTCCATTGAATGCGGATCTTCCCGGTTCACTAAGAAGCGATATCTTTTCTTGTTTATTTTAATTGCATAAACTAGGTTACCCAAAGCCGCTTACTATTATCGGAACTATAAAGGAATTTAGCTTTTTGCGTTGTATCACGGAGATTTGCATAAAACTGTTCACTTCTAGGAGAAAATTGCCAACCGTAATGGCTGTGAAGTGGGAGCTTCGGGTAAAGTAGCTGTTTCAACTGACCTTTATTTTGTTCCCCCTATCGAGCAGCTTCTGGAAGTCGGGATGGCCTATCAATTTCTATTCTGGCAGTCACTTAACACGGGTTGGGAACATTTCTGTGAAATATTGTATTCGAGCGAGGCCTCCGCTCGGCACTGAAGGCAGGACGGGGGTTGCGCGCGCAGCCGATCGATTACTGCTGCGCGATGCGATGCTCTACGTTCGAGTTCCTGGCCAAGTCACGACGTTTACGTCACCATTGCGTACATTGAAGAGTCGCTTATAATGTCAGCTTTGAATGGGCGTCGCACAAGCTCAAAATGTACAGCAGCAAAGTCGATTAAAACGCTTTATTTGGTACGCGAGACTAACGATCTTAGTTTCATGTTATACGGCTACACAGCATTGTATTTAATAATAAAGAATTATGTACTTTCGAAATCACTCTGATAATGAGGGCACGCGTGGGAGTGAGCTTAACTGTTTAGTTTTTGTTTTTGATTAGAAACTTTATTAAAATTCAGTATTGTTTTAGGAGTTGGACATTAAAAAATATTAGTTTTTAGTTTAATAAACAAAAGTAAGATAAACTTGAAGCTCGGTAAATAATTTGAACCTGTAGTTGTTTTTGTAATTAATGGTAAATTATGAAAATTGTGTGAACGCTTCAGTGCGTCTTGTTTGTGTTTCTTTGATACAAAACGTGGCTATTTCCTCAGAAATAAGCGTCAGAACGCTCGCTAACCCCCGCCCGTGTCATTTGGCGCCCACGCAGAAGGCGGTTGATAGAAGCGATAGCGTTATATTTAGATTAATCCGCAGCTATTAAATATCGAAAGACTTGACGCCTTTCCAAGGGAGTTGATATTGAACGAGCTGGGTGAATTACTATGGGAAGAAATGTTCTAAAGAATTGCATTCCCTGGCACAATGGTTATTTATGATACTTCGTATAGGGAAGGCCTCGTTTATTTAGCAATGTTATCTACTGCCGGTTTTTTTTATTCACAACAAGGAAGCTCTTGGCCTGTATCTCACCTGATGGTAAGTGACGATCAGGCCGAAGGTGGAAGCGAGCTTCACCAGGAATACTCAACCACGGAGGAACTGGCTATCTTACTTCTAACTGCCGGAACACAACAATGCTGTTAAAATTGTTGTTATGGCGACAGACTTAGGTAAGATGGTGGTAGCTAGCCAGGGGAACTTAGAACAAGCCCTACCACCAAAAAAACCGAACAGAAAAATCTGCCCCCACTGGGAATCGAACCCAGGACCTCTGCCTCTGAAGCAGGTTGTCTTACCACTAGACCACAGAGGCGGTTAGGTTTCAGCTATCATTTGTGCGAAAAATCTTTTTGGTTAGAGAACCATCAAGTGCCTAATCCACCTAAAACATCTAGTGCTCTTTCGTCCGTCTCAGCCAAATCTTGTCCATTGCTGGACAAAGGCCTCCCCCAAGCTCTTTACATAATAATAATTATGGATAAGTTATGGGATGGGTATGAGAATTCGAGGAAATTTCTCTCTCAGTTAATTACACTGCGCTATCATCGATTCGAATTCCTCATGGGACCACATAGTTTGCTTTCTCCCGGGACTACCTAATCTTCGCTGGAGGGGGTTTATTGGCGATCAAGTCATAAACCCTTGCTATGTCGAAGTTACAGACCTTGCAATAGTAATTTATATTTTTCAAGATTTGAATTGATATGGAGAATTACAAGGAAATCTCATAGTACCTACAGTCAGTATTCTGTTGGTTTCAAAGTAAATTAGGTCATTTTGACATTGATGTAGGTAAGTAAGTCCTTTTACTTGAAAATATAAGCTTGAACCTGAAATAAAAAGGCTGGCTGCGCAGGAATTGGGTCTGCGTGGTCTCGCATAAATGTTCTAACACACTAATAAAAAGTCAATTTATGTTTTTTAGAATTGTCTATAATCTCATTCGGAAATTTATGCGGTGTAGAGCAAGCTTGATTATAAAATCTCTATTCATATCTAATTTGAAGCCCTTGTTTAGGTCGTCCTACTAATAATATTATAAATGCGAAAGTTTGGATGTCACGATGTCTGGATGTTTGTTACTCTTTCACGCAAAAACTACTGAACGGATTTTGATGAAACTTTACAGTATTATTGTTTATAAGCCAGGATAACATACAGGCTATAATTTATGACAATATGTGACAAACTAAATTTCACGCGGGTGAAGCCGCGGGCATAAGCTAGTATGGGAATATTTATAAATACTTATAATTATGAAAAGAGCATTAGCTAAGAGCACTAGCTAAGCTAATGTTCAAAGTAATTCAATTTACCCTGTCCAAAGGCGTTAACAAACAACTTGATTTATTATACCTATAATTTATAAACATTCCTACGAAGGGACTCGTACTTTCACCATAAAACGTTATGTAACTGAGTAATATTAAGACCTGAAAAATATAATATTGGACAATACAATAGGAAATAATATTGGATCGTTTCCAAATGATGTAGATCGAAGAGCGACCTTGGGAGGGCGGTAGGCCGCCCCTAGGCTGCTGTGAAATGCCTCTACTTGTAACAATGTATATTTGTATTTCTGGCTCACTTGCCGCCATGTAAGGTAAGTGCCCCCTACTTCGGTATATTAAGGCTCTTACGACTTTAACATTTTATTTAAAAATAACCAAGCATGATATCAGTATGAAAGCTTTTGTATGCTAAGCTTTGGTCTTTTGACAGTAAGTTAATACATAATTTATAGTTATATAGTTTGAACTTTTTTTTATATTAATTGTTCTGCGGACCTCTTGTTTGGATCCTGTTTCGTGATAAAATTTTGCTCTGTTTCTAAGTTCGTGAACTTATGTCCCCTATTTCGGGACAAGGTTTTATGCATCCAGTTAGGACATTTTAATAATGATTAAGGGTTTAATAAATTTAAAAACGATAATATAAATTTAGAATAAAATAATTATGTGAAATTGACGATATTACTTACCTGAAATATTCATAAGAAATAATGTGAGTCTAGCTAGGTACGTACCTACATAATATTTTGATTTGTTAATTCTAACAATATGTGAAAATATTTATATAACCATTAGAAATGTAGGGCGGGGAGGGGGGAACTTCACCCCACCCCCCCCCTTCGTACCCATAAAATTTTGATTTGTTATTTCTAGCGATAAGTGAAAATATTTATTTAACCATTAGAAATGTGGGGGGACTTAACCCCCCCCCCCCTTCGTACCCATAAAATTTTGATTAGTTATTTAATTTTGTACCGATAAGTATGTTAAAATATTTACACAAGCCATTTGATGCCGGGGGTGGGATTATGAGGAGGGGGGGGGGGGGACTAACCCCCCATAATCCCACCCCTGGAGCTGTTTCAAGTAGGGTATCCCCCCCCCCCCCCGCCCCCTCCTGAAATTAACCCCAGATACGCCAATGACTCATAATAAAAAGTAAGTAATTAATTAATTTCTTAGGTAGGTAAGTATTAAAAACTAAAAAATATGTCGATTTCTTTGATGGTATGTGTCATAAAAGTACCTAACACCATACATTTATATATCACGAACTTGGAAAAAAGTAACAATAATACGGTTCCTTGTTTCGTGATACTGATTAGTCCAAATTCCCCGAGTAAAATTCATGGATTATTGTCAAAATGTGTCAATTAACTATTATCTATCCCATATACAATACAAATAAACAAAGATAAATAAAATAATTCGAAATAAAACCAAAATTATGCTGGTACTACTTATGCTAATTTATCTTAAAATTGGTCATTTATGTGAACTTCAAACTCGTGTCATATAAATTCTAGTGAACGAAACATATACCGAATTTAGGTCATGAGAAACTTAAATAAATGCATTATTTGTTTCATAACTTACATTTAAATTATCATAAATAGTTATTTAAAAACCAAGCATCAAAATGTTATCCATAATATCCTTGAATCGGTAGTGTCACGAAATAGGGGACACCCGAAAAATAATATGTACGCTATTTCGTGAGTCAATTAATCGCAATTTTAAAGGAATTCTACGTTTTCATATAACTTTTTTCCAAGCCAAATCAATTGTCAAGGAACACATGAACCACTATTACAAGTTTTATTTAAATGGACGTTCCTTCGCCTTTTTATAAGCTTAAGAAGTTGGAGCGCTAACCTTACGGTGAGAGCAACCTTTGCAAGCCGCACGGATGTTTTTGGCTCTCTGAGAGTTTGAAGCTTCGTATTGCTCTCATTTTTGGCGCCACAATGTTGGGACTTGGTTTTTTAGATAGCTTAAATAATAGAGTTTTTGTAGTAATGAATAATTTTTATAAATAATATTCCATTTGCTTATTATTTGAGCTAGAAAAAAAACTTACGAACTTACGTACTATCACGAACTAGTAGCCGTTTACCTTATATTGTATGTTGCGGTGGGCCTTTAGCTGGGATTTGAGAGCCCTTACTCAAAGAGACTACAAAATTATTTATGTATGTGAATATGTAATGTAGTTAAAGCTAATAAAGCACGATGGAATTCAAACAACTCAAAGCATGTAATTTAAGTTATGTGACGATGATTTACGATTGTGGTGTGTTTAAATTACTCTCCAACTATGATTAACTCAATTAATGGTTGATTCTCTTAGGGACCTTTCATTCGACCGAAGGCATTATAAGATCGATATAATTATATGAGCATTTCAGTTCTATCGAAGTTCTGACCTAAAAATAAAGTTTTGATTACCCAAATACAGACAACAGGACAGTACTTAAAAGTTGGTCATAGTATGTAAGATTATTGATAAGTACACAACATACCTACCTACATAATAACAAAATACCTAGGATCTAGTCAACTTTCTAGTAATTTGTTTAGACATAATAAAGCTAGACTTAAAGTAATTAAATTTAGGAGTCTCGAGGGAATGTACACCTTGTCCTTAATTATAAACTTTGGTAGGTACATCATGTAAGAAATAATGTACGAGTAGGCAATTTGCTTTACCTGTTTGTTTACATGAATAATCTCAGTAATATTTTCTTATAAGGGATGTTTTTTCCAGCTCTCTTTTTCTTTTGTTTCTTAGACTCTCAGCACAATTGACAGTATTCAGATTTTTGTTTTGTCCTTCCAGTAATTCGTAAATTCCTTCAAGACGAGAGATATCAAGGTATACCTATCTTGAGGTTGCATACCGGGTATTATACTACGAAGAAAACTAACCCCGTTGAGAGATCCTGAATTACTAAATTAAGAAAATGAGCCTCATGTAGAGACTCTGAAACCATGTGATATCTACTGCTACGAGAGCTATGACGAATGTATTCACCACATAGCAAGATATTACCACTTTATCTATATCACTATTCAAAAACCATCTCGCCAAACCGTTTACTGACCTATTTAGGCGTAAAAACAGAAGTGGACCGAATCAAATACGAATCGATGTGTCACGACCTGGATCACCGTCTCGGAATATAAAGCCACATATCCACTAGAGACAGCCTCGGGCTGTGAGGCTGCCTCGTCCGAGCGACAAAATGTGGCTCGGTCCGCGGCGACGAAATTTGCCTCGCAACTTTCGTAGTCGAGCCTCAGGTTGAGGCTGCGTCTCCATTTGAGCAACCGCGGGTCGAGGCGGCTGGTCGACCCGAGGCAGCCTCTAGTGGAGATCCAGCTTAATGTATGATGTATACGAGCTCGTAGACGCTCAGAGCAGTATAGCGCTCTAGGTCGTGAACTCGTAACTAGATTGTCTAGATGCCTAGGATTTATTTGAAAAAGGCACCAAAATGAAATGTATTTGCCACGACATTTACTAGATCGGATACCTCTATAGAACTCTAGGCACTTGCTTTATTTGTTAGGTAGAATAGAAATGTCTACGCGTATGCAATTTTGGAATCCCATGCGTGTGACCTCAGAATACGGAACAAACCAGAAGGAGTGTTCAATAACATTTCTACGCGGCAAGTTGTGTCCAAAATACTTCCCCGCCCGCGCCCCTCCACCCGCTTTAGTGTTACCAGCGCCGTGTGACACTCCCATTTTTGGGGTAAAATTACGTAATTTTTTTTATAGAGATGTTAAACAAGTAAAATGTAATAAAGCGAAATAAGTACCTATCTACCTCTGAATTTAATTGTTATTCTAAAGTAACTAAGTGTAGATGAATTTATTTCTACTAAATAGTGTAATATACGTAAATGTATAATATAATTATTTAAAAGTCAATTACAAAAATCAAATATTTCAGAATGCCAAGTAAAACAAAAAATAGAGTTATGGTACTTTATTATGTAAACTCTTAGAATAATCCTATCCTACTAATTCTACTAGTCCTACTAATATACATACAAATGCGAGTTTTCAAGCAAAAAATCCTATGCGGACTTTGAAGAAACTTAGCAGTACCTACCTATTACTGTTTATATACATCAGAATAACATAAACCTATAATTTCAAATGATTTGTGACAACTGAATTTTACGCGGGCGAAGCCGCGGGCAAAAGCTAGTTATTTTAAACGATTATAACATTTTATTCGACACTCCTAAAAAAAGTTAAATGAATGATCATTACTTAATCTCCAAAATAGGAAAATTATAAAAAACATTAAACAAAAAACCTGGCGTCTCCAAAAGATAAATAAATCGCATAAGGGAATTTTAGGTACACTACAAAAAAGAAATTCATCAGTAATGATATCTAAATAATGTATTTTTCGAATACGTTTTTCATCAGATTTATTGAATAACATGATAAAAAATTAAATAAAAAGAAATGACAAAAAAAAATAATAAAGCATTCTAGCCAAAATACACTCCTGAGTTTAGCACTCTCCTAGTCCTCAAGCATAATAAGAGTACGTATACGTTCGTAGTACTTTTGATATTATGTGTCTTTCACACCCAAAAACGTTGTACATTGTACAATTGTACCTTTAACCTCTCAACTGATAAGAAGCTATGTCGTTTTTTTTCGAATTATTTTTGTCCATTCTGATTTCCTTACTTCGTCAACTGGAAAGCTAAAATGTATACAGTCATATATTTTATTATGATATCTAAATTTGGTCCTCATTATTTATGGAGAAATAGTAAAAATAAATTTAATACATTATATTGAATTAATCAGGTTGTCACGGAATAAATTACACTAACAATTAATTAAAACAAAAAATGTGGGTAAAATATTCCATTATTCTGTAGTAACGCTAACAAAATAAACGCGTGAATTTTTTATAAACAAATATAATTTAATATTAAAAAAAGTTGGGTAAAATATTCCGTTGATCTGTGGCAACACTTACAAAATGTAACCGTGATTTTTTTTGAAAATTATTATTTAATTAAAATGAATTGGAAATGTGCTACTTACACATGAAACGTGATCCCATGCACTTTCTTCGTAATCCCAGGAACATTCTTGCATGTTGGAACGGCACAAGACGGCATATTTTAATTATTAAGTGTCAATCTGACGGATATGTAAACAATGCGCGCGCTGGCCATTGACTAATTGCTCTAAAGTCAAACTAATGCGATTTGGAGTAATTTATATGGATACACATTTACGCCCGTTGACGGTTTCTGGTTTGTTCCGTATTCTGAGCGTGTGACATAGAAAGCGAAAAGAGCAGATCAACTGATTAACAATTTCAGTAGACAAGGTTATTCTTGGCGACAGACCTCTTTTAGATTTATTTATTTTTTATTATTTTTTACTTTTCTATTTTTGTATTTATGTTTAGAATGTTTGAATATTCTATTGTTTTTGTTTGATATTGTTTCTTGACAATATGGCAGTGTTTCGATTTTACTTGACGAGAAAAGTGCTCTTTTGTGCAATATAAATAAAGTTTAGTGAAGTGTTATTGTGAGTTTCATTCAATAGTAGCCCTGCCCTGCTCCCTCATAGTCCACAACCATCGTTTACAGTTAAGGGAGAGTCCGGTAATTTGGACCAGTTTTTTTTCAATCCTATTTTACACATAGTTTTGTTTTGTTTTTGCTAATGTCCATGGTATACAGTGTGAGTCACGTTAAAGTGCACATATGAAAATAGATGAAACTAGACCTATTTTTGTCGACAAAAAAGAGGTAAAAATTTTTTGCGATTTTTTCTTAAATTTTTTATAGATTTTTTTTTCTTCCAATTACTTATTGTAAAGAAAACGTAATAACTTTTGTAGGATTTAAATAAACACCGCCCTTTGCCATAGTTAAAAAGTTAATACTTTTGTCTATGATGCTAACTCTGTATTCTCTGTGATCCGTCCGTGTGGACGTCAATAAACCGTTTAATTGAAATAATTCCCTCTTTTATTAGTATACTTCCAACAGGTTATGGGCCGTCCCGAATACCCGTAGTGAAAGGGAGAATTTCGACAATTTATTGAGATAAATCGGAGAATCACATTTCGAAGTAATATTCTGAAAATTTTTCCCGATCGAAAATGGCTACCGCGAACCTTCAACTGGAAAAATTGGCCGGTCGGGAAAATTACTCGACATGGAAGTTTGCAGTTAAATCGTATCTAGAACACGAAGATTTATGGGAGTGTGTTGATCCAGGAATCAACGTTGATCCGAAGAAAGATATCAAAGCCAAGTCGAAATTGATTTTGTTGGTAGAACCAATAAATTTCGTGCATATTGAAAGTGCTTCGTCCGCCAGAGAGGTGTGGAAAAGACTTGAGGTTGCATTTGAGGACTCCGGGCTATCTCGAAAAGTCGGATTATTGAAGGATCTGATAAACACCACCCTAGACAACTGCTCCAGTATCGAGGAATACGTTAATAAGATTATGAGTACTGCGTACAAGTTACGGAATATCGGCTTCGAAGTTGGTGATGAATGGCTGGGAACACTCATGCTGGCAGGTTTACCGGATAATTATAAACCGATGATCATGGGTCTGGAAAGTTCCTGCATAAAGATTTCATCAGATTTTGTGAAGACAAAACTTTTACAAGAAGTGAAAGTCTCCGAGTCTTCTGCATTCTATACAAAGCACAAGAATACCTCTAACACAAAGCCAAAAGGAAAAGGTCCCCGCTGCTTTAAGTGTAACAATTATGGGCATTACAAGAGCCAATGCAAAGCTACTACAGTGAAGAATAATGATAACAAGAATAATCATAACACCTTTTCAGCTTTCAGCATGTCAAATCAGGACGACTGGTATGTTGACTCGGGAGCTACTATGCATATGTCAAGACGCTCTAATTGGATGTATGACCTGCAAGCACCTCCGATTAATAAAATAATGGTGGCGAACAGTGACTCAGTCTCCGTGCACAGTATGGGTAAAGTAAATATACAGACCCGTTATTGCAAGAATGAGAATCCAATCCAGGTGAGAAATGTCTTGTATATTCCTGATCTGAGTACAAACCTTTTATCGGTTAGTCAACTAACCAAGAGTGGCTGTAAGGTAGAGTTCACTGACACGGGCTGCAACATATTCAATGCCAACAAGACTCTAGTAGCAACTGCGAATTTATGCAATAACATGTATAAACTTAATACTGTTACAGATAGTGCATATACAGTTTCTCATAATGAGAGTAAGGTAGATATTACTACATGGCATAAGAGGATGGGGCACCTAAACATGGCTGATGTGAGGAGATTAGAGGTATGTGCTGAAGGTATAACTATCAGTAACAAGGAAGCTGATAATGTTTGTGTCACATGTTGTGAAGCTAAACAAACTCGATCACCGTTTCCCCATTCTGGTTCGAGGGCAAATGCGCTGTTGGAAATAATACATACCGACTTATGCGGTCCAATGGAAACGACATCGGCTGGAGGAGGAAAGTATTTTATAACCTTCATAGACGATTTTTCACGCAAAGTTTATGTATACTTTTTGAAGAGCAAAACTGACATTCGATCGGTATTTCAAAAGTATAAACAAGAAGTTGAAAATGAATTGGACAAGAAAATCAAAATTTTGAGAAGTGACAATGGGAAGGAGTATTGTAACCAGGATTTTACTAACTTTCTAGCAGTTTCCGGCATCAAACATCAGACGAGCTCTCCGTACTCACCTGAGCAGAACGGGTTGGCCGAGCGGATGAACAGGTCTCTTGTCGAGCGTGCAAAGTGCATGCTATTTGAAGCAAAGCTGAAGAAAACTTTTTGGGCTGAGGCTGTTGCTGCTGCAGCTCATGTTATCAACAGATCGCCGTCGCGAGTACTGGGTGAGGTAACACCATACGAAAAATGGACTGGTAAGAAACCAAATATTTCACATCTAAGGATTTTTGGCACTAAGGCCATGGTACACGTTCCTAAACAAATTCGACAGAAATGGGATCGTAAATCACGTGAACTAATATTTGTTGGATACTGTGAGAACACAAAGGGGTATAGACTGTTTGATCCTATTAACAAAAAGATTGTCATTAGCAGGGATGTAATATTCATAGAAAAAGATCTTGAAACTGAAAATGTTACACCGGAACCTGTATCATTGACACAGTGTGTTAATATTCCCCTGGATGCAAACAATGATTGTTCAGATTCACAGAATAGTACCGAAATAAATAACACTCTAACAAATGAAGAGGATAGCGTTCAAATTGAAGCGGAAACTAGTACGAGTGACACATCAATTTACAGTTGTGATAATGGAAGGTCGGATGATGAGACCTATTACCCTGATACAAGTGATGATACTGAGGAGAGTAGTTTTGAAAGAAATATCACTTTGAGGTCACACCAGAGACGCAACCTTCAAGGCAATAATTTCATGTGTGTTATGCCAATTTCAGATCCACAAACTGTGAAAGAAGCTATGGCAAGTACTAAGGCTGAATTTTGGAAGGATGCTATGAATGAAGAGTACAAGTCTTTGTTAGAAAATAAAACTTGGGAAATTATTTCGCTACCAGCTGGCAAACGTGCAATACCATGTAAGTGGGTTTTTAAGACGAAGACGAATGAGAAAGGAGAAATTGTTAAATACAAAGCAAGGCTTGTGGTCAAGGGCTGTTCTCAAAAACCCGGCATTGATTACACGGAAGTATTTTCACCAGTGGTAAGAACGACTTCGCTTAGATATTTGTTTGCTCTGTCTGCCAAGTACGATATGGATATGTGGCAAATGGATGCCGTATCAGCGTTTCTCCAAGGAGACATAGAGGAGGAGATTTACATGAAAATGCCTCCTATGTATGACAACACTGATAGTCCCACAGATAGTGAGAAAGTTTGTCGACTGAAAAAGTCTCTATATGGATTGAAACAGGCTAGCAGGCAGTGGAACAAGAAGCTTGATGCAGCATTAAAAGAATTGGGTCTTTTACAAGCTAAATGTGATCCTTGTATCTACTATAACATTGTGAATGAAAATGACATGACTTTTATGGCTATTCATGTAGATGATATTATTTTGTTCACAAACAATCAAGATAGTAAGGCTCGTATTAAGGAACAGTTATTCAGCAAGTTAAAAATGAAGGATTTAGGTGAACTGAAGTACTGTCTTGGAATACATGTAGAAAGAGATAGAAATAAAGGCACTCTGTATTTAGATCAAAGAAAATATATACAGGAGGTATTGAGCAAATATGGAATGGCTGATTGCAAAACTGTAAAAACTCCAATTGATCCAAACTTCAAGTTTCAAGGAATAGAAAATACTGAAGAAAGTAAGATAATAATATTGAAAGACATTCCTTATCAGGAAGTAATTGGATGTTTATTATACATTTCACAGGTCACTAGGCCCGATATTAGTTTTGTGATCAATATGTTGAGTAAGTACAACACCAAACCTCAACAGCAACACTGGGCTGCTTTGAAACGAGTGATGCGTTATTTGAAGGGTACTCAAGACTTCAAACTGAGTTATAAGAAGAATCCAGAGGAGACAATGACGCATGGCTACTGTGACTCAGACTGGGCCAGCTCAGAAGAAGATCGGCGCTCTTGCACAGGTTACACATTCTTGTTTCAGGGAGGAATGATTAGCTGGAACTCGAGGCGGCAACCTACTGTAGCGTTATCTACGACTGAAGCGGAGTACATGTCGCTGTCATCGTGTGTACAAGAAGCTTTGTGGCTGAGACAACTTCAAGAAACATTTTGGCCACAGTTGAAGAGTGAACCGATGGTTATTTATAGCGATAACCAGAGCTCAATCAAGCTTGCAGGTACCGATGGATATCATGCCAGAACAAAACACATTGACGTGAGGCACCATTTTGTCCGAGACAAGGTACTAAGTGGAGTGATTGATGTTCGCTATATACAAACCAACATGATGGTTGCAGATGCACTTACCAAGGCAACGACGCATGCAAAATTAGAATACTGTGTATCGCAAATGGGTTTGTGTTTAAGGGAGGATGTAGGATTTAAATAAACACCGCCCTTTGCCATAGTTAAAAAGTTAATACTTTTGTCTATGATGCTAACTCTGTATTCTCTGTGATCCGTCCGTGTGGACGTCAATAAACCGTTTAATTGAAATAATTCCCTCTTTTATTAGTATACTTCCAACAACTTTTAAACTAAGCGGTATATCCTGATAAAATAAACACAGTAATAATGCTAAATAACAGGCGATACTAAAAAAATACATAAAATACACAAAAAAAGGCCAACAAATAATAAAAAATGATACTTTTTAAAAAAAATCTGCTTTTAAATTCGTGTTTTTTTGGTTATTTGCTAAATTTCTCCAAAAAATGCCCCTATAACGGGTGGTTTTTATTACTTTGTATTATTCTCTATTGTATTACCTTCGTAAAACCAAAAATCACATGTCTCTATCCCTATCACAACGTTTGCAATGATCTAGTATTAGTAAGTATTTATAATACCGAAAAATGTTTCAAATATTTGTAATCCACACTAATTTACGCTTCTAATTAGTAAATTAGAAACACGGTGTGATTAAATTTAACAAAATTACAAACTAAAAATGCAATCTCAAAAGTTACTTGAAAACAATGACATATCATATAAATAGACACGTTATACGCCTACATGATTGTCTTTTAAAATGGCGCAAATAGTCCTATTTTATGACAGCTATGCGTTAAGACATTTTGCACAGGAAAGGAGAATGGGGTAGAGTAAACCTGAATTGAATTTTCGAATGAACTATCAAACTGATATTTAAAGAAAAGCAAGACAAAACGTAACTTATTATTTTCCCTCAAACCAACTTAGGTCTTATGCCTTTTTTTGTCTTATAAAATGAATTTAAATCCGGATTATTTTTATGTGCAGCAACGTGCAAAAGGACATCATCCACGTTTCATATTATATTTTTGGTCCAAAATCAAAAGTGCCGGCCAACAAAAAAAAGTGCTGCATTCTGACAGAATACGTCTGCCTTAGCATTTGTTACTATGGCACCAAAGCCGTAGCTCCACTGTGCGTCGAGTATTTGAGATCTAAAAGTCATCGACTATTCATACATTTTTTGTTCAAAATCAAAAGTGTAGGCCAATAAAAAAAAAGTGCTGTATTCTGACAGAATACGTCCGCCTTAGCATTTGTTACTATGGCACCAAAGCTGTAGCATCACTGTGCGTCGAGTATTTGAGATCTTTCCCCTATATTGCTAAACTTACAAACAAAATCCACTTTAATTTTTTTTAATACTAGCGGCCGCTCGCGACTTAGTACGCGTGGATCCCGTTTTACCCCCCCTTCATCTATCTTACGCGGTTTAGATTTTTTCATACAAATGTTTTTTCCCGCTAACTCCCGTTCCCGTGGGAATTTTGCAATATCCTATTGTAAATAAGCTTTAAGTTTACTAAGGTACCTGCATGCCAAATTTCAAGCTTGTAACTTAAGCGGTTTAGATTTTTCATACAAAAGGATTTTCCCGCTAATTCCCGTTCCCGTTGGAATTTCGGGAATTCCTTTCTTAGTGCACCTCTACGGTACCTAATAGGGCATGTAATATCGGAAGGTTTTCAATTCCGATATTGGATTCCGATATTAGATCTCAATATCGGAATTCCGATATTAATATCGGAATTGAGTTCATGTGCTATAAAATTAATATTTGGTTATAGGTATTCGTAAAAATTCTGTATTGTTTATAATAAAATAATGATTTTAATCAAAATCTTTAATTTGGTACAAAACAGCACTTCATATAATTGAAGTATTTTAAAACAATTTTTACGTAATGGGTATCCATTGCATTTGGTTTTTTTATGTGACAAGAGGCAAACGAGCAGACGGATCACCTGATAATGAATGGTTACTGATAATGAGCCTATAATATGGACTAGCAAATAATTAAAGTGTTTTTGTAAAATCACAGATATCAAACAAACTTTTTTACTCCTTCATTATATTACCCTGTTTTATGTTGGCGGAACGAATTAGAGTCATTCAATCACGTGTTACAAAAAATGTAGAGAGTGATAAAAAATTTGAATATGTTTGTAATTTGATCCTTTTTGATTATCGATCTACAACTCACAAAATCACGAGCCATCATTATCATCATGTCAGCCATAGGATGTCTACTGCTGAACACAGGCTCCGATGCGGATTTTCACAATGGCCGGTTAGTGGCGGCCTGCATCCAGCGCCTTCCTGCTACCTTTATGAGGTCGTCGGTCCACCTTGTGGTTATGAGTCCTACGCTGCGCTTTCCGGTACGTGGCCTCCACTTCAGAACCTTGCTGCCTCATCGTCCGTCTGTTTTGCGTAGTAAGGCAGAACCGTTGGAAGACCTTATCACAATGCTCGAAGACCTTAATCGAGTTTCCCAACAGGTAGGCCTTCGGATGAATATGGAAAAAACGAAGCTTATGTCGAAAGTCCATGTTGCTCCTTACCCAGTTTCGGTTAGGAGCTCGATTCTCGAGATTGTTGACAAGTAAGTATGTCTATCTCGGACAACGATCAGCTAGGTAGTTAGATGCAATTTCGAGAAAGAGGTAAATCGTCGAATACGAAGACGAAAGTCTTCAATTAGTGTGTGTTACCAGTGATGATATCCGGCTCGAAAACGTGGCCTTTGAATATAGGGCACAACGTGCTATGGAGAGGGATAAGCTTGGTGTTTCTTTACGAGATCTAATCAGAAATGAGGAGCTCCGTAAACTAACCATAACCAAATCTATGTAAGACCACTTATGTACCTGGAATTACGCAAATAAAGAAATTTGATTTGATTTGATTTAAGGTCGCTAACATAGCCCAACGGATTAGCAAGCTGAAGTGGCAATGTGCAGAGCACATAGTACGCAGAACTGACGGTCCATGTCCAGTAAAATTAATATTTGAAAGGGAGTTGAGATGTCGTTCTTTGTTGACCAAGTACCTATGGCAAATGCTAAAATTGATTTAGAACAAGTTAAATTAACCATAAATAGTAAAGATTTAAAATATTTGCAGTGGAACAAAAAGTGATGGTGAGAGACATGAGAAAATCATTGCTCTTGACCAATCATGTACTTTGGGCTTTGTGGCAGGTTGTGGCAAGTTTAAACGCTTTGTTTAAAATCTCAATTAAAACTTTTATCTGATTCCGATATTACGATATTGGGTCGCTCAATATCGGAATTGAAATATCGGATCTCGCAGTCCGAGATTCCGATATTACGAGATTCCGAGATTCCGATATTCATGCCCTAGTACCTAAGCTACGTCCTTCCAAATTTAACTATTAAGGCTGCACACGCGACGGAAGCTTAAAAAATGGAGTAACTTCTCCCGTTTTCCCAAAATTTCCCTTCACTATTCTGCTCCTAAGTATACTATAACCTGCTCAGGAGTATAAAGAATAATTGTACCAAGTTTCGTTAAAATCCGTCGAGTAGTTTTTGAATCTACAGTGTGAGTCACGTTAAAGTGTACATATGAAAATAAATGAAACTAGACCTATTTTTATCGACAAAAAAAAGGTCAAAATTTTTTTATTTTTTTATTTTATATAGATTTTTTTTCTTCCAATTACTTATTGTAAAGAAAACGTAATAACTTTTCAACTAAGAGGTATATCCTGATCAAATAGAAACAGTAATAATGCTAAATAACAGACGATACTACTAAAATACATAAAATACACAAAAAAGGCCAACAAATAATAAAAAATGATACTTTTTGAAAAAAATCTGCTTTTAAATTCGAGTTTTTTTTGGTTATTTGATAAATTTCTCCAAAAAATGCCCCTATAACCGGCGGTTTTTATTACTTTGTATTATTCTCTATCGTATTACCTTTGTAAAACCAAAAATCGCATGTCTCTATCCCTATTACTACGTTTGCAATGCTCGTTTGAACAAAGGCCTGCCACAACACTATTCTCCGCTACAGATAGAGACAATTTTAATTTTCGTAACAGGCGTAGTCACACGTTACATATACCTACCTACCGTAGCACTTTGACACAACGTGTGACTGCGGTTTTCCAAACATTAAAATTACTATGCAACTACATTAGCAACTTTGTTCAGTTCAGTATTCTGAAAATCTTGTTTTATACTTTTTCAGCGTCGTTTTTTGTAGTAGTTGGGTTTTAGTTTTTTTGGCACCAGTATCGATCACTAATCACCCCCTGATAGTTACTTTGAAAATATATTTCGTGTACAGAATTGACCTCTCTACAGATTTATTATAAGTACCTATAGATTACAAGTAAGGTAGGTTATCATAAAATCGATACCAAATAAGTAAAATAGATTTATTAAATTGAGTTTAGACCATTAATTCTATAATTAGTAAATTCATGTGTAGCGTGAGTTTTGTTTGACCGATATTAATTAACTACAATTTATTATTAAAAGCTATTTTGCGTACGTAGGGTGTAGGTATTAGCCTTTTAAAACCGGATTGTACAGGTATTACCTGTGGTATTACTTGGTAATCCATCTGGCCAATCTCAATTGAAAAGAGAGGATTTGTTTTTGCTTAATTCAGGAGCTGAAAACACAATCAATATAACATTTGTACACAATTTGTTTTGCTAAAATAAATATTTGTTTTTATGATTGTGGCAGAGTTGTTTTATTTGCACAGTTTGATACCGTTGTACTTGTGTTCTTGCTCGTACCGTTATAATCCTTTGATTACTTGATACAAATTAATGACGTAGCTCTTTTAAGAATATTTTGGTGAAACTAATCATAGCCAAACGAGGAAAGGGAAATTAATTCCTTGAATTTTTAAAAGCAACATTTGTGATAATAAATCCCAATCACAAGTATTTAGTTAACTGATTATATCAAAGTATTAAATTGTATATTGCCAGCTCTCAGTCTAATATTACCAACAAAGGACCATAATGTAGGTATTTTTACAAAGCTTGAAAAGTCGTTAGATTGACATACACATTGAAAATTTCGCAATACTCTCTCTGTGGTAAAATGAATTTAGGTATCCCACGCACCGGTCTCTATCTCTCACCCGTCGGTCCAAGTATCCCTTGAAACTTGAGAACGTAGTGAAGCACCTAATTGAGTCTGATGTAGGTATTGTTGACGTCAGCATTTTGCGTCTTTGACGTTTCTCTATACACTGAATTATTTTGCTGATTATTTTCAGCAATTCTAGGAGAGACTTACGTAATAGCATATTCTATATTAAATACAGTCTGTCTGGCTACTCAGCCCTTAATCTGCTTTAGTCATATAATGTATTTCTCCATTGCTAACCTATGTGAGATATTGGGCATTGGGAGTGAGGTCACCTCTGTGACCGAACGAATGTGAGTTACAATGCCCAGTATCTCACTTCTAACGGTCATTATCGTGAAAATAAAAACAGGATTGTTTTCAAAACACGCAACTAAATGACAACATCCTTATGTAAGTATGTTTTCAACAAACATCGCCCAGTGGTAAAATAAGAAGTGACTCGTTTTCCGGTCAAATCGAATAATATTTCCGGTTCCGACAACGCAGCCATGTACATAAAATTCACATGGGATTCTTGGGTGATATGAAAATGTTATTAAAATATTTTAGTAACACCTCAAACTAAATTTTAAATAACTTGTCAAACGTCATCGTCACTGGACACGAGTTAAAAAGCGGGGTAGGAGGATTTGGAAGCCAAGGACTGGTAGAGAGAGATTGGTGGAGACGGATCTGTCGGAAGAACTCTCAAGGAATGGGATGGGGTGATGTGACGTCTATAGAGAAACAAAGGGAGAGAGGAAATAAAATTATTTACCAAAAAAAATCATCCTAATAGCGCGGTCATGTCGACATCTACTTAGGCCGTCCGCGGACGTCCGACTTAGGCACCTATTTTTATTTCAATCACGGGTCTCGTCATGTGACGAGGGTCTGGTTGTGCCGGTTTCAGTGCAGGCGAATACAATGGAATTCTGACTACAATATTCGCTATTTGTTGTTTTTTGTTATATTAAAGCTTAAGTATACCTACTCGTATTACACTAACATCGTATTTTCTTTTCTGAGCCTAAAATTCGACGGTATTTAAGTAGGTAATATGGATTTATTTTTTGTAACGCAGAATCGATTAGAAAATACTTTTAAAAATAGGAATAATAGAAAAGGGTTCTGTTCTGGTTTTTCATGGGCTATATTTAGCACATTTCTCCACAACAAGTAACGAACAGAATTAATGCTCTGTATTTTGAAACTTCGTTCTTTTGTAATTTTTTTAGAAATGTACAAAAGATGTAACGGCTTGTACAAAAACAAGACTGATGACGTATTTCAAATGTACAAAAATGTGCCTTGAAAAGGGTTTTGTTTTAAAAAAGATTTGAACTCATTTATCTAGTTAGAAACTCCAAATAGAAAGATTTAACAATAATTTTAGAACGTCTTGTGAAAGGTTTAGGTACTTTTGTGACGTCTGGGCATAATTAACATCAAACCAATAAAAAGAAATGGATCGTTAACAATTGGACTTGATTATTTATTCAAAGAAATTGTATAATAATAAGTGCGAAAACCGTCTGGCATGAAGTATACTTGAATGACATCTTGTGACCTCATAAGGCAATACCCTTGCAAAGAGCCAGATATTTATTTCCAAGCTTACAAACAAAGGGGAGTGTTTTAAGAAACAAATATTACGCTGCTTTGCATCCTTTGAAATATAATAAGTTTATTTCTGATTTCAGTTAGCAATACACGCTATTTCGTAAACATGGCTTTCAAGTTGATAGAATCAACCACGTTCAGTCAGTCAAAGTTATTTTTATAAAATTTTAATTCACATCACAAAGATTTGAGTTAAGAGCGGTGATGACATCTCATGACGAATTCCAATTGTAAGCCTAAAAACTATACCTAAAATGGAACCACATTATCAGCGTGTAAAAAATAATTAATAGTCATGATAAACTTATTTCATAACATTATTTTATATTTAATCAAACGGCTGTATATTTATGTATTTAGTCTTGTAAAGAAAACACTCCGTAATAACTAGTGAATTTGTCTATCTTACTAATATTATAAATGCGAAAGTTTGTATGGATGTCTGAATGTTTGTTACTCTTTCACGCAAAAACTACTGAAAGGATTTTGATGAAACTTTACAGTATTATTGTTTAAAACCCAGGATAACATATGGGCTATAACTTATGGCGATCTGTGACAAACTTTTCACGCGGGTGAAGCCGCGGGCGAAAGCTAGTCATTTAATAATCTGATATTAGAATTCTAATATTTATTTATGCGATATTAATTGTATTGAAAGCCCGAGGAAAATGTCTGCGGAATTTAATTTAGAAATACACGACCTCCGTCCGATATCTTAGCTATTAAAGAGGCAAATCAATGAAATGGGATGTTGTAAATCGGAGGAGTCATTTCGGATTGCTATAATTGGAAAACCAATCCGGACCTATTGCGTATTGCACAGGGTTGCTCAGCTGCTTAATTTGATTGCCAACTATGGCAGAGGTCGCGGGTTCAATCCCGACACAATACACAAAATTATGTGCATGAATACATCTCTCTGGTGGGCTGGCATAAGGCAAATTGATGGTGGTGGTGGCTTTTCTGCTGCACATTAAACTGGTAGAGCTGATGGCCATTGCATCAATCAGCTCTACGAGCTATGTGCCCCCCGCTCTATAATAATATTATTATATTTTTTATTATCAGTGGGCTAGTTAAAGTAACCTATCTTTAAATTATACATAAACTTTTCCAATAGAACTAGGTTCCAGTAGAATAGAACCTACTATGATCGTGGCGGCACGTTTAACTGCTCTATTGAAAAATATTTTCTACTGGTTTTGAACCTTATCTTATCTCACTAAAGATCAAAATAATGTTAAATGCTTAAACTGCCGCAATTAAAGCTAGCTATGTCCACCATAGCTGTTCGTGTGTACATGCATAGCAACTTATCGTTTTGGTTTCAAGCTGTGAAGAAAAAAAATGGAAAGTTATGATACTCAACGCCCTTCCTACCCTTTAATATGACTTTAATCTTTTAAGCTAGCTATTTTAGATGTATATTTAGTTAAGCTTAAACCACCTACGCTGTAACAGCCCACACGTTAGAAAGAGAATAATATAAAAGCTTGATGGAAAAATTTATTCTCGGACTACCTACGCTTTGTAGCTAGACTAGTTCATAGAGCAGTTGAAGATGCCTTTTCTAATAACAGTAGGTTTCATGATGCGAAAATGTATACAATAAACGCCAAATATAGTCAGTTTCCAAACGTTTTTAACTGATCATGTGAATAGGTAGACATTTTCGATGCCAAACTTCACTAAATACCTACTACCTTCTTCCGAGTCATTAAGGCACAGAATAGATGAAAGATCTGTAAAACGCTTAGTGGTACACTCTATTAGTATACTTAGGTACCTATGTCACAGCTCACAGGCGACAAAGACCGACCACTAAACCTTGTAGATGCCCCTGTCGCCTATGCGCAAATTGCGCCTTAGGCGATTAGCAAGCTATATGTATGTATGTTATACTATACAACATAAATGACCGCAAAAGTTCTATGTCGTACAAATTCACATGTACTATTTGAATTTTATCACAACAAAACTGATACCGCAGTCCCACACTTAAATATAGCGCGTAGATAGGTAAATTTATTTATATAGCGATAAGTCGAATCCCTTTTAATTACTAACATTGAATTATAAATATTTTTAAACAATCGTAGTATGACTTTGAAACTCTATCTGGGCAAATATTTTTATGACGATGTGTTTTGTATTAAAATATGCGATGTTGGTGTGCTTGTATTCAAATTATAATGTTTAAAAACTGCTGAATTTGACGATATTCAAAAAAGGACATTAGAGATTTAAAGCAAATGGAAGATCAAAGAAGTAATTTATTCGGAGCGCCTAAGGCGCGGGTCGAAAAGGCTTTCCTTGATGAATATTCCTTTGCCTTTTAAGCGCGATAGTGTGTATTATTCAAGGATGAATAGTAAAGGATTGCTTACCGATATTTTCTCGAGCACTAAGTATGAAAAGCACTGTCTGGTAATCCCATCACGATTCGGGCGAAGGAGTGTTTTTCAGCGCATACAGGCCGGCGGAGCGAGGCGGCGTGCGCTCGAAACTGAGCCGCCTCGGTTCAGGGGCGCTGTAGTCGCGGCATCGCCCTTTTGTAAACTGCCAGCGGTTTCAGCAAATGGCTCCCAAAGCCTTCAAGCGCTTTCGTTTGTCGCGAGTTAATGGTTTTAATTTTATTGAAACACTAATTTACTTATGTTTGTGACTTAGGTGGTTTGTTTACGTGTGCGTCACAAAACTCGTTATAACAATTTAATGATTGTTCATTGTTCACGCATCGTTAATTGCCAACTGGTGGGTAAAAGTCAATACCTATGTTGTTATGATATTTAATTTATTTAGACAGTTATGAGTAGGTATATTAACCCCTTAAAAGTGAGTATAACTATTCAGCGGGTAAGTACTTACAATAATCATAGAAAAGAGCATGAGCTTTTTAAGAATAGCTAAGAATAGCTAATAACATAAAAATACATTTTTTTAAACATTTGTTTTCTGTTTATTTGTGTATGTTAAATACATGTTCTACCTTAAAATTTGAAGGTCATTATAACGATTCAAAATATTTAGTTGCATTTGAAAAAAACAGTACTGTATTGAACCTTCATTCTTTACTTTCATAGTTAACGGAAAACGAACTCACGACCGCTGAAGCGGCTGGAAGGTCAAACTCTATACTCGTGTTGCCAAACATCATTGATTTTCGAATGGCTTTTATCTTGAAATCTTATTCGAGACCTCAACAAAGTTTCAATGCAGGTGGGATTTTTATACAACTCTTACTACCAATACGAGCATATTGCTTAAATCGATCATAACATCTGAAATATCGATTTTCAGCTTTTCTTTAAAAGCTATCAAGTTACTGTTCTGTAGAGAAAGAAAGAAAATGTCTAAGATGAGATTGACTTAGTAGTAATTTTCGGAAATAATTT
The DNA here is from genome assembly GCF_963855985.1 of Ostrinia nubilalis. NCBI lineage: Eukaryota > Metazoa > Arthropoda > Insecta > Lepidoptera > Crambidae > Ostrinia > Ostrinia nubilalis. Next base: position 7,737,688 of record NC_087093.1, read on the forward strand.
TCTTGAAAAAATGGATTCAGGAGACAAGTTTTTTGGATAAACTTGAATTTAGAAGTAAAGGTTGCTTTGTTCCCGAATTTTAAACATGACATGCTATTCCATATTAACCTAATATTGGTGTTGCCATAAATGTGGAACGATCTTATGACGTAACACTGACCCCGAGGGAAAAGTCGAGCTTTTGTGTGAGAAGCGAGTTAAACTTTGGTTCTCTTTCACCTCTCGGGACCGATCTTGGGCCGAAAGGTATCAGATTCGGCTAAAATCACCGAGCCGTATCAATTATTTGATACTGGACATGTCTTTTTAGCTCAATATTTTATTGCGTAGGTACTATATTTTCTGACTAATGATTGATAGTTTATCGACGGACTTAAAGGTGGATTGGGTTCACAAAACTCGCGTTTTATCAGATTATTAAAATGCACTTTCGATGATTGGATTCCTTAGCATGGCGTGCAGACATTTTATACATTTTAATTCAGCAATCAGAATCGGTATTTCATATTACTTAATTTAGAATTTTGTAGTAGGTAATTGAAAATTGTAGATTGTGTGATTATAAAGCAAAGAGAATTGTTTTCAACAATACCAAATAAAATAATAACTAAGTAAGTAGGTAAATTTTCAGAGTTAATTTGTGAATATAACGTTTGATTGGGCTGTTTCCTTAAAATTAAGCCAGGATGAGATATATTAATTAGTTAATTTGGTGAGGAAAAAGAAATATATCTGTGTAATCAAATATTTATTTATGCAGAGTCCTTAGTAAGCGATTCTAATGATATCGGTTTTCCTGTTATTTATATGACCTTTATCACAATGTATGTAGGTTAAGGTCAGCAGTCCACTGTGCATGAGAATTAATGAATATCATTGACACCCTCTTTTTACAGTCAGGCAGCGTTTAAGATTTTTCAGATAATACCCATTGTAACCCCGAGGTACCACATATGACAATAAAAAAATGATATTTATGAATAAAAAAGGATGTTCAATTGGTAGAAAGTTGAAAGAAGAGGGCTCTAATATTTTTTTACAATTACGTTGGCTAGAAGCTAGATAAGAAAAAAAAAAAAACTCAACATTTTCTGCAGACATAGTCAATGAAATCTGGCGTCACTTTCAGTAGTTAAAGTGCATTGAAAGTTTCATTAAAGGAGCAATAAAGTTTGTAACTTTACCACCAGTTTGGTTGCTGTCTCTAGCACCTACATACTGCAGGTCACGTTCTCTAGTGGCTAAAGCGGGAATCTGATGTAACTGCCTGAATGCTGAAACCGCGTTTCAGAGGCGCCCGAACCCCCGGCTGCGGGCGGTAAATGTTTCACAAAGTTGTCTCTAGAGGGCGCCCTGAGTCAGAATAGTGAATATTTTTTATATTTAGCATAAATAAATAAACTAATATAATTAATTATTTATCAATTCATAATATCGAGTTGAGAATGATTTTAAACTTTTCTGAAAAAATAATAAATCTTTGGTTAAAAGTATTGAAAATAAATTTTCGTTTAATTAGTAGAATAAAATAGAGCACTATAATAGTTCGTAAGAAATAATAATAGGAAAATAAAAAATAAACAAAAATAATAAAAAATAAAGCAGATACTTAATCTAAAGTCGAAGTACCTTAGCTTAACATAGTAATCAAACATACTCGTACGTACACAAAAAATATTTTATAAAGTTATGTACCATAACTATTAACTTAGCAAGCACATCTAACCAAATCTCCACATAAACCGCTACATAATAACAAACAAAACACATAAAAGAAATAGCAACACAAATACGAATTGCTACCATTTCTCTTACAAATGTGGGTAAGCTATGTTCCAATTTTGCGTTCGGTGGCCAGTTCGGCAGACAATGCATGTCTGTATTGCTTTGCATTTATTTATATTATTATGCAATAAATACGAGCTTGTTGGGAAAACAAATCCAATAAGTAACAAGTAATGAAAAGGCATAAAATACAACGAATTTTCGAAACTTTAAATGCCGTAGTCGACAGTTTTACGTGGTGTAGAATTTTACAGTTTTTTTTTAGATTGCGTTACATATGATTTATATTAGGTACTTAGTGTTCGATACATGATCCTAATTATCTATGTATTTGTGTATTACTCACAAAATTATTCTTAACTAAGTAGGTGAAAATTTAAACAAATTATTACACAATTAAATATTCCTTTTGTACTTATTTCATTAAGATTTCCACATAATTCAGCGTGCCAACTCGTCGGAAAGAATATTTAAGATAACTAAATCCCCTTAATACCAGTTATAATGTTCTTAAACTTGAATACAAACGAGTTAATTTATAAAAAAAACCATACTCCTACGCTAAGCGTGAGATTAATTGTGATCCAGCTTCTCTGGAATTTCTGGTAAAGGATGGAAACTTAATTTTGTTTCTTAAACTTGCCACCAGTTAAGCGCTGAATTATATCTCGTAACACTCGGGGCAGAGGTTCTAAACCTTTGGATTAAAAATAAATTATTTACGACTGCTTAATTATTTACTTCATGGCTATTTAGTGATAAAAGTGCATAAAATGAAAGTAAAAGATTGGTCTTTAGTTAGTTCTTACGGCTTGTTATGGCAAGTACTTATGGTAAATATTTAGATATTGTAGGAAGTCCTTATGGTATGGGACCAAGGAGCAAACTATTAATTTACGTACAAATGGCAATGCCAGATTTTGTATAGAAGGTGGCGTCTTTGTTTTTTCGCGCGGCCATCGACCAAACTTTGTTTTTTGATTAGAAAATAGTGTAATAAACCAAACTTACTATGATATGTATACCTCTAAACTCAGTCTGAACTGAGTTACGAGCGTTAGAAGTTTGATGATTTACTTACTAGATTTGCTTTTTGCGCGCAAGTTTTATAAGAAATTGCAACAAAATATTTCGCTGTTTTTTTATTGCGCTGATTCTGCTCCACACTGATGTCTGGAGCCTTTAATTGATGGTATTGTTTGTTTACACATACATTGTCACTATTTTGTTGCAATTTCTTACAAAACTTTCGCGCAAAAAGCAAATCTTAGTATGTAAATCATCAAACTTCTAACGCTCGTAACTCAGTTCAGACTTAGTTTAGAGGTATACATGTCATAGTATGTTTGGTTTATTACACTATTTTGTAATCAAAAAACAAAGTTTGATCGATGGCCACGCGAAAAAAAAGACGCCAATTTCCGGCATTGTCTTTTTGCAGTAGGAAGTGCAATATTGAGACTGCTCTACTTTTTACCCGACTGCGCCAGAAGGGGAGTTATTTTCAATCTTCATTAAGGGAAAACAAGGTAGGTATATTGAATTGGCTGATATTTCTATGAGGCAATCGAACCAACTAAATCTGACAGTTAAATCACAGTATACATGATTGATAGCGATATTTATAACGATAACAAACCTAACCATAAAAAGAATATCGAAGTGTTCTACAATGTATTAATATTAACTTATCCAGTCATGGCATGCCTAACTAAAATTCTTTTAACGTTTAAACTTCAGGGAACATAAATTCCAATTAAATCATAGATGGATAAAAAGGGAAACCCGTACTTAGTAGCGTTTTCGTCGCCAAGAGTCAGAACGCCGAGGATAAGTCACAAAAACAAAATGACTCGAGCATTCCGATTTACGTCTCACTTCAAGTGAAATTAAATTGAACGACGTCGTCGAGTCGATAGCGCACCTACAAAGATAATGGAAGGAGCAATTGATCTCTGTTACTGTTACCAGACTAGTGTACTTAAACGGCAGATAATAACGAGTCAAACACTCAGTGAGTCGAACTCAGTTAGTCAAACGAAACAGTCTGAGCTAAAGAACACGATGCGTTGCGGCGGCGGTGCGACATTGGATTGGAGCTGTGTCGCTGCGTCGTCTTACATAGGTATCTGTGGCGGGCATAAAAATATAAGCAGCGTGGTGCCGCATCGCGTGGTACGGCGAAATCTTTGTCTATTCCACTTTCAATGTTGGTGATTAAAGTGGATAAACAGTTCACTTTGGTGAGCAAATCCAGGAGATAAAAGTGGAATAGATCGAAATCTTAGCAATGCGGCGCCGTCGCCGCAACGGATCGTGTGCTTTGGTTTTTGACGTAATAATGAATGGCCGGCTAGATCCGCTAAATAATAGGCGGCAAATATTTTTGCTAAGTGGCTGTTACTTTAACCGTCTATTAGGTATGATCAATATGCCGGGTATATTTCAAGTGTGCCTGTTGGTTCACATAAGAAACTGTAAGAAATAGCGCGAAATACTAAAAGAAGTCTCGGAGCCAACATATTTAATTGTTAAATAGTAAACAAAATTGGCTATTTGAAACAATTTCTGAGTTAGCTAAACACGCGTGAAAACTTGCCGTAGGTATGTTATCTAGCTCTATAATAACTCTCAATTTAATGCACAATTCGTCAAATAAACATTTTGGTACAATAAAAGCTAACTAAACTGTACAGTAGGTACTGTACGCTCACATGAATATTCACACTATTCAACTAAAAATATATTTTAGGTACAACCGTCTGAATATATTTCCTTTAAAAATTCCGAGTGCATAACTTTGGAAAATTTCGGCCGTAGATACTGTGTTACACTTTGATACTTAGTAAAGGATTAAAATATAGCTTCGTACTATTAATATATATCTAAATCCCTAAATGTTATTATTTTTAACTCTAAAACTAAATATTCAACATTACATACAATTTGGTCATGTGTGGTCGCTGTACAGTCATTGCCATTGGCGTAGGCTCTTTCAGTGAATGTTCAAATTATGGGTTTTAGAGCAATTTGTAACAGCCATGCGGCGAGGATTTATGCGATCAGAATTGCTTTAACGACTGCCCTGAATAGGCTGATGATGCAGCCGGAATCATCGCAATGCCGTTATTAAGATACAATTGTGGTTGCAATTCAGTTTTGAAGGGATTCCCTTGGAACAGTTTACGAGTATAGTGAACCTGGTTATTTGTCTAACTGCAACATTATAGCTCTGAAGTAGGTGTGTAAGATTTGAATGTGATGTATGAAAATTAGGATTTAAACACCTTAAAATTAATCCCAAGCACAAGTAGCATTCAAAATAATGCCTTTCATTTTGAGTCAACAAAATGGTTTTTGATAGGTCTAGAAATTAATAATAAATCTGTCAGTTGATTTCGAAAAACCGCAACGTTACAAATCAATTTAATAAAATGGTTTTGACAGTACAACCTTTTTAAAACAGATGCAAATCTCATTTTAATAAAGACAAAAGAAGTCCATAAATTACTCCTAATTTAATTTGTTTTGAATTTAGAACGTCAAATTTTGGAAGTTTTGTAGACCAAAACAAAATATTCCAAAAAGGAAACTGGCCATCACAAATAAATAAAACGACACAAATAAAAAACTTAATTCCAATGCGGTGCCACGGCGGTGCCGTTCAAAGATAATTAGAAAAACTACCATTAAGCAGAAGGCTCTATGCCTAGACTCGATCTTAAATAGTTAACTTACTTACAATAAGTACCTAGGCATAATGTTTTTCTAATACAGTATCGAGGTGTAGTGGATCGAACAAAGACGATATGCAATTTCCAGTGAGGATATTAGATTCACGCTTCATGCCCATGCAATATTGTGCAACCTTTCACGATATCAGCGACAGTTACGTGAGTGTTGTATTACCGGCGCCTTTAACGTCACTCGCCTGTGAAATAAATACAGTGTGAGTCACGTTAAAGTGTACATATGAAAATAGATGAAACCTAGACCTATTTTTATCGACAAAAAAGAGGTCAAAAATTTTTTGAGATTTTTTTTAAATTTTTTATAGAATTTTTTTTCTTCCGATTACTTATTGTAAAGAAAACGTTATAACTTTTAAACTAAGCGGTATATCATGATAAAATAAAAACAGTAATAATGCTAAATAACAGGCAATACTAAAAAAATACATAAAATACACAAAAAAGGCAAACAAATAATAAAAAATGATACTTTTTGAAAAAAATCTGCTTTTAAATTCGTGTTTTTTTGGTTATTTGATAAATTTCTCCAAAAAATGCCCCTATAACCAGTGGTTTTTATTACGTTGTATTATTCTCGATCGTATTACCTTCGTAAAACTAAAAATCGCATGTCTCTATCCCTATCACAACGTTTGCAATGATCGTTTGAACTAAGCCTCTCCGGGCGCGCCATTCAACGCTTCGTTAACAACGAAACTGAAAATGGCTCTAGATTTGTAATTTTGATAAAGACAAGTTAGATTTCAAATAAAAACAAAAGATTTCGAAGTAAAATAAGCATTTTAGTTAAAATTAAAATTGTCTCTACCTGTAGCGGAGAATAATGTTGTGGCAGGCCTTTGTTCAAACGATCATAGCAAATGTTGTGATAGGGATAGAGACATGCGATTTTTGGTTTTACAAAGATAATACGATAGAGAATAATACTAAGTAATAAAAACCACCTGTTATACACACACACTTTAACGTGACTCACACTGTATTATGTTGATACGTGCTACTCTATATTCGCTCTATTGACTCTATGTCGCAGTGGGCTGTGAACCGGCTGGGAGAGATTTGAGGACCCCGATACGGATCCTTCTGCTGAAGTAAAACTAAATATTTTTTTTCAATAAATGCTCAAGGAATATCACAAATCTTTAGATACTGAATTGGTAGAATGAGTGTCCTCATTTTTCCTATTTACCAAAACTTTTAAGTCCCTTTACTTGGTATCAACTTCATCCCTTCCTTATAATAGGATTGTAAACGATAGAAGGAAGACATAAAGCAAATAAGAAAGCAATGATACCGAAGTTAAGTTTTAATGAATAAAAAATACGGCATCCCTAAAGCGAAATGAAAAAGGCACAACTCGTTCCGGTTTGCTCAGAGCGGAATTTTGCCGTCAGCTTTTTAAACTTCTTACTCGAAGCCGCGTATAGCGGTTAGCCGGAGCTTAGTGAACTTAAATGTTCATCTAAGTATAAACCAGTGGAACTCTCAACTGAATCGTTGAATCTTAATCTTGGCTAAACTCGCTCCGACACGATGTTTATTGCTACGTCGTGCATATGCTTAAACCAACAATGTATAGTACATTCACTTTGATGACGCTTTCGAATGAAAATAGAAACCAACGTAAGGAAAGAATAACATAGCTTATACAGTGTGAGTCACGTTAAAGTGTACATATGAAAATAGATGAAACTAGACTTATTTTTATCGACAAAAAAGTGGTCAAAAAATTTTTGAGATTTTTTTTTAATTTTTTATAGATTTTTTTTTCTTCCAATTACTTATTGTAAAGAAAACGTAATAACTTTTAAACTAAGCGGTATATCCTGATAAAATAAAAACAGTAATAATGCTAAATAACAGGCAATACTAAAAAAATACATACAATACACAAAAAATGCCAACAAATAATAAAAAATGATACTTTTTGAAAAAAATCTGCTTAAAAATTCGTGTTTTTTTGGTTATTTGATAAATTTCTCCGAAAAATGCCCCTTTAACAGGTGGTTTTTATTGTTTTGTATTGTTCTCTATTGTATTACCTTTGTAAAACCAAAAATTGCATGTCTCTATCCCTATCACAACATTTGCTATGATCGTTTGAACTAAGCCTCTCCGGGCGCGCCATTCAACGCTTCGTTAACAACGAAACTGAAAATGGCTCTAGATTTGTAATTTTGATAAAGACAAGTTAGATTTCAAGTAAAAACAAAAGATTTCGAAGTAAAATAAGCATTTTAGTTAAAATTAAAATTGTCCCTACCTGTAGAGGAGAATAATGTTGTGGTAGGCCTTTGTTCAAACTATCATAGCAAATGTTGTGATAGGGATAGAGACATGCAAGTTTTGGTTTTACAAAGGTAATACGATAGAGAATAATACACAACAATAAAAACCACCTGTTATAGGGGCATTTTTTGGAGAAATTTATCAAATAACCAAAAAAACACGAATTTTTAAGCAGATTTTTTTCAAAAAGTATAATTTTTTATTACTTGTTGGCATTTTTTGTGTATTGTATGTATTTTTTTAATATTGCCTGTTATTTAGCATTATTACTGTTTTTATTTTATCAGGATATACCGCTTAGTTTAAAAGTTATTACGTTTTATTTACAATAAGTAATTGGAAGAAAAAAAATTCTATAAAAAATTAAAAAAAAATCTCAAAAATTTTTTGACCTCTTTTTTGTCGATAAAAATAGGTCTAGTTTTATATATTTTCATATGTACACTTTAACGTGACTCACACTGTATAAGTATAAACAAACCTTTGCATAATTATTATATTGCATCGTGATTTAAAAGATGAACTTTGATAGCCTGAAAATATAGAAGGAAATCATCTTGTTCGAAATATTCGTTCGTTCGTTCGTTTCAGCCGAAAGACGTCCACTGCTGGACAAAGGCCTCCCCCAAGGATTTCCACAAAGACCGGTCCTGCGCCGCTTGCATCCAGGTACTTCCCGCGACCTTTACCAGATCGTCGGTCCACCTAGTGGGAGGCCTGCCCACGCTACGTCTTCCAGCTCGTGGTCGCCACTCAAGAACTTTCCTGCCCCAGCGGCCATCAGCTCTTCGAGCTATGTGCCCCGCCCACTGCCACTTGATTTTAGCGATTCTGCGGGCTATGTCAGTCACTCTGGTTCTCCTACGGATCTCCTCATTTCTGATTCGATCACGCAGGGAAACTCCGAGCATAGCACGCTCCATCGCTCTTTGGGTGACCTTGAGCCTTCTTATGAGGCCCATAGTAAGCGACCACGTCTCAGAGCCATACACCATCACTGGCAACACACACTGGTCAAATACTTTTGTCTTGAGACACTGCGGTATTTCGGACGTGAGAATTTCGCGAAGCTTCCCGAACGCTGCCCAGCCGAGTTGGATTCGACGATTAACCTCTTTCTCGAAGTTGGACCTACCTAACTGGACTGTTTGTCCCAGGTATACATAATTGTCAACAAGTTCGAGTGTAGTGTCTCCAACCTTCAGAGGAGTGGGTACAACACGGGCATTTGACATAATTTTTGTCTTGTCCATGTTCATTTTAAGACCCACTTGTTGAGAGGCTCTACTGAGGCCATCGAGCATTGTGTTTAGGTCCTCCACGGTCTCAGCCATGACTACGATATCGTCCGCGAAACGAAGGTGTGTGATATACTCGCCGTTGATATTTATGCCGAATCCGCTCCAGTCCAGAAGCTTGAAAACATCTTCCAGGGCGGTGGTGAACAGTTTCGGAGATATGACATCTCCCTGTCTCACCCCTCGCTGCAACTGGATAGGTTTCGAGTTCTGATCCTGGAGGCGGACCGACATTGTGGCGTTTTCGTACAAGCCCTTCAGCGCTTCGATGTATCTATAGTCAATTTGGCACCGTTGGAGAGACTGTAGCACTGCCCAGGTCTCGATCGAGTCGAAGGCTTTTTCATAGTCCACAAACGCCAGACAAAGTGGCTGATTATACTCCTCGGTCTTCTGTATAATCTGCCGTAGCGTATGTATGTGGTCTATGGTACTAAAGCCTTTTCGGAAACCGGCTTGTTCGGGAGGCTGGAAGTCGTCGAGCCTGCGTGCGAGACGATTCGTGATGACTCTCGAAAACAGCTTGTAGACATGGCTCAGAAGTGAGATGGGTCTATAATTTTTCAACAAGGTTTTGTCGCCTTTTTTGAAAAAAAAGTATCACCACACTTCTGTGCCATGCCGTAGGCGTTTTTCCCTCAAGTATGACGGAATCGAACAGCCTCTGAAGAGCCTTTAGTACCGGCGTTCCGCCTGCTTTCAGAAGCTCAGCCGTGATTCCATCATCACCCGGTGCCTTGTTGTTTTTCAGCTGTTTGAGAGCCATTCTAATCTCGTACAGGCTGACGTCCGGGATATCTTCGGTGTAGTGTCGGGTCAGTCTAGCTCTTGGGTCTTCGGCTAGATTTGTGACAGGTGTACGTACACTCGTGTATAATTGTCCGTAGAACTTCTCAACCTCTTCCAATAACTCAGGCCCCGACGAGATGTCTCTGCCATCCTCGGTCTTCAGCTTGGTCAGTTGACTTTGGCCAACAGACAGATCCCTAGCGAACACTTTAGAGCCTTTGTTACGCTCAATCGCCTCTTTAATACGATCTGTATTAAATTGGCGTAGATCGCGAGTCAAAGACTTGGAGATCTGTCTGTTAAGACGCCGATACTGAGCAGCATCTTCAGAGGACTGCAGAACCAAGTTTCGTCTCTCTTCCATAAGTTTATTGGTGAGGTCAGAGATCTTTTTGGTTCCTTTTGGACGACGGGTTTTAAAGAACTTAGACCCAGTCGTTTGGACAATTTCCACGAACCTGTCATTGTATTCGTCCACATTTTCGCAGTCTCCTAGGCATTCGAAACGATTTTGCAACTCGAGCTGAAAGCTTTCGGGGTTTTGGAGTTGGATGGGCGCTGGGCGGAGCGTAGACTTCATCAGTCGACGCCTCTCGAGCTTGGGTCTGATATTCAATGTGCCTCTTACCATTCGGTGATCGCTTCCTGTTTTGACCGAGTTGATCACAGAGACATCATTGAATATATGCTTCTTCGTCGACAAGATGAAGTCGATCTCATTTTTTATAGCGCCATTGGGATGCAGCCATGTCCACTTTCGCTGTTTTGGCTTCCTGAAGAAGGAGTTCATCATAAAGAGGCCCTCCCTCTCCATAAAGCCAGCCAGCAGTTGGCCACGTGCGTTCCTCTCTCCATACCCAAATTGCCCCACTTTCAGCTCATTATCGCTTCGTCTACCCAGCTTCGCGTTGAAGTCCCCCATCACAACGGTAAAATGGGACCGGGAGCTATGTATGGCTCTGGAAATATCCTCATACATAGTCTCCACTTCGTCGTCGGGGTGTTCCGTGGTCGGTGCGTATACCTGTATGACCTTCAGCGAATACCGTTTGGTGATTCTGAGTATAAGGTACGCTACCCTCGCCGAAACACTCTCGATCTGGACCACGTTGTTGACAAGGGACTTGTGGACGATAAACCCGACACCACCCTGGGACTGCTGGTCGCCCTCCCGGAAGTAGAGCAGGTTTCCGGATTTCAGGATTATGGTGTCCTCCCCCTCTCTTCGGACTTCGCATAATCCTACGATATCCCACCGCAACCTGCTCAGTTCTTCCTCGAGTTCGGCGAGCCTCACGTCAGTCCGCAGCGTGCGAGTGTTAAATGTTGCCAGGGCCAGAGGTCGTCGGGGTTGGTAGCCTGTCGGTACCCGGTGATTCTTAGCACCCCTCGCCCCACCGTTACCGCTACCGTGGCCCGGGATAGTGGGGCCGCCGGGGACTAGGGGCCGTGTTTTTTTGTTCCTCTCCATGGGGGGGATTTGCCTTAATCGCCACGCTTGGCAGGCGGGTTGGCGATCGCAGTTTTTTATAAGGTTTCGCACGCAGACGCTGCTGCCCGTCCGGTGCTGCAGGGATTTTGTCGCCTCTTACGACACGCCTCCTGTTGGCGGTGGGGAAGAGTATTCTTTATGGCCGTCCCCACACGGCACTGTCGAAATATTATTAGTAGTAAATTTGTACCTACTTATTATTATTCTGATATTGTTTAGAATCAGTAATTCATAAAGTTTGAAAACTATAAACATAAGTGTAAAATCCCGCCAGACGATCCGAACTTGGTTTCAAAAACGTAATGTACTTTATACTTAATACATTTCAGCTCCTTGCGAGTGTATGACTAACGGAATTATAAAGTTGCCGGAAGCGGGCGTCACGAACAAAATCTAAGTGAATTTGTCAAACGCGCCTGTGTAATAAGCTTCTACTAGAGTTGCTTAGCGACTTTATGAGACAAGAATTAATGTCCCCGTCACTTGTCAACCGGTGCAGCGCCGGGAAAAATTGTTGTTATTCGTCTTAGTGCGCTGGAAAGTTTACATGAAATATCGCCGCTGGCCAAATTACTTCGCACTTTACTCGAAAAGTCATACTTATTTATATTTAATGAAGTACTAACTGCGCTTTCACTACCGAATAAATTAATTGTGATAATAACTGCAGTGAGAGAGTTAGAGAAATAGAAGGCCAAACTACACATAACTCTATATGTTCAGGGAAGATTTAAGCAGAAAGTGCAAAAAGCTTCAAATGGAAAATTTAAATTACATTGCAGTAAAGTTTAGACGTAGGTATGTTTCTGGAACCCAAATTGAAATTATGTTAAAATAATATCATAGGAATAAGCATACCTAGAAGGTTTTTCGGTTACCTCGTTTCTAGCGGACACCGTGAAATGGCAAAAAAGAAAAAAGAACGGAGATGGCACACTGAGAAAAAGTACTATGTAATTAAGAAAAAGTTTGGATAAAAATGAAACTTTGCTTTTAATACAATGAAAAAGGAGGAAAGTTTTGAAGTTGATTCATTTATATTCGAAAAATAGCTGTGACAGCCTCTCAAAAAGTATATTATATCCGCTAAGTACCAATTTATGTACTTATAAAATAGGCTAAGTAATAGAAACTAATTTATATAGCCACGTACATATTAAATTAATGTCCATTAGAATACTTAATGACTGAAGTGCTGCGACGAGGCACAAAAAAGTTAATGGAGGAAGGCGACAACAGACATTTACAATGTTGGGGCTGAATCATAAAATTTAGAATTAAAAAACTTGTATTGTATGTAAGTACTAACTACTTAAAAAAAATTCAAACGTACTATTTTTATAACTTCCTTTTATATCACGTCCTTTAAATTTGTATGAGTAGGTTGATCTACAATTCAAAATCGGTTCAGTGGTTTAGGCGTGAAAACAAGACAGACAGACAGAGTTACTTTCGCATTTATAATATTAGTTTAGATTTTATCGTAGTTATGGTACAAAAATGATTTACCTACGAATAGGAAAACAAGCGAATAAAGAGGTTGCCACAGGAATGTAAATCACAAACCTGGGAAGTAAATTCGTGAAAATAAATTCAAATAATCTACACTCTACATAGTACGAGTAGTTACTGTTCATGAATTTGCATTTATTTATTTATTTATTATTAGGCATACACAACAAGTAACAATCACAAATAATATATAAAGAAAGTAACTTATGCTTAGATCTAGATCATCACTCAAATAACGTGTACACACAGCATGGTTAAAATATTGCGTAAACAGTATTATATTGTCTTAATTAACAGTAATAAACAGTAACAAATAGGTAACAATACTAGCTATGTCAAAGCAATGCCCGAAGAGGAAGCGCAGTAGAGGATCTTTTTGACGTTGCGACGGAATCGGACGTGCTTAGGCTCGAAAATATCGAGATCTAGTGATGTCGATGTTTTGCTATCGTTCTGTTCATTGAAAGTTAATAGACTTTTAACGAGTAAGGTATTGCTATAACCATGATGAAGTGTTCTTTTAATCTAATTGGTAATTAAACATCATCCTTTCAGCAAGAACTCAGTTCAAATTAATGTAAAACAAATTGACAGTGCTTGAGCGATCGTTTACAAAACTCGACCAACCGAGTTAAAAACGATTCGAATAAACAGTGAAGGGTGAAGGTCCCACAGCTATCCCACCTTTCCTGGCGTGGAATCGCAAAGATGATTGATGTAGACCGTACAAACAAAAAGGAAACTAAATCGAGTCACACTTGGAAAGATTCACAAACTCAAGATCAATTTATAAAGAGGGACAAGAATTTTCGCTGAAAGCCGCTATCCGATTACCTTGGGGATGTATTCCGAACGCATGCCGGCGGTGACGTGAGTTATAGGGGGGCGCGGTTTTCGAAAAATATACGTATTTTGTTCTAGGTTTTTATGACAAGTACAAAAAATAATAATGTTGCTATTAAAAAGAACTGTGACTGACGAATACTGCTTTGTAAGAAGTATGCTTGTATCTTCTCTCTTGTGTATCTTCTCTCTTGTTGTAGATCTTTGTTATTTCAGCTGGTTGCCTTATTAAGTGTAGTCGAGACAAGAAATATTTCGTACAACCAATCATCATAGCCATAGGACGTCCACTGCTGAACATAGGCCTCCCCCAACGCTTTCCATGTTGATCGATTGGTAGCGGCCTGCGTCCAGCGCTTCCCTGCTACCTTTACGATGTCGTCGGTCCACAACCAAAGTTGATGCGTTTTATACATACTGTCCCAAAATTCAACGATGAGCCGGCGCCGTAGGGTGGACATAGTCATGACTACTTTAGGAAAAATAAGAAAAAAAATCTATCTCAACATTTTTTCCTTACTTATAATTGTTGCTATTCGGACCGATTTTGATGCATTTTCCTCTGAAGGTCATATTATGGCCTATTGTTTTTTATCTCCATTTAAAGTAAGTAGGATTTCTAACTACAGTGCAGCGTCCCGAGTTTAAATATGCATTTAATCAGTCTTTTAAACTGGCTGAAAAGTGATTGTATTCCTATAGCCTTACCCCCATTATGACTACTCCATTTTAAGCTTATTTACCTCTTCAAAGAGATACAAGATCTACAAGATAGCCAGTTTGAACCAACAAGGCCAATTTGTTTCAAGTGCACCACAAAACTGAACTCAATTCGGTGGCGATCGCTATCTGGCGTAATTTGCAAGCGCTATCGCACGTAGGGTTGTCACTTGCAAAAGGCTCGCGTAAAATGGAAGCTAGTCTTTAACCTTTCCGCGACCTACGAACACATTTTTTATGATTTTTGTGGAGTCGATTACACCGCAAAAACATGTAAATCTCGACCTGTATGATTCCCGAATATTATTTGAGCCGTGTGAGGGCGAAATTCTTTTGACAAGAACGAACGCAGTGATTTTTAATTGGTTGAATTTCAATTTAGACCGATCTTAGGACATAATCTATACAATTCAGATTCGTCTTTGTAATATGGAAAGGAATGGTCAATTAGAAAAAAATACAAGCAGTTTTAGGCGCTGTAGTTACTTTTACTTATTGAAAAAAATTAAGGCACAAAATTTATAGCCCAAATAGTCCGTTAGGGATGGCCAAGAACTCTAGACCGAATTCCAACATGTCTGCCACCCCTGATCGAGATCGAATCGTGCGCTAATCTACAGGCGACAGCGGCGCGGATCATACAATTAATGACGATGTTTTTTGAAGACTGATAGGTATTTCGTTCAGCTAATTTCGTATTCAACGCAGAAAAATGCTATTTTTTAGTTTTCTAAGTATACCTAAACTGATATACACACGAATTATTTCCATTCTCTTTATCTTTTCGTTTGTAAAAGTTTTCAGAGTGTGTTCGCTTCGATTCATCTCGAGACGTGCCTGCGCATCTGATGTGTGTGAGCTGGGAGACGTCGCGAAACTAACGAAGGACGAAATAAGAAAGTCGTTTGCAGTGAGCCTGTTGCGGAGCGATGTAAACATTATCTCAATAATTAAAAGGTCATACAGACTTAAGTAAATAGTACCTATGCTATCAAACAAAACTTTAAATCTCACGAAAACTTGGTTTAAGCAGGTGCAGATTAGATGTGGAGCAGAGCTGCAAAAATATCGCAAAGCTATGGATGACGAACAACAGATAACAAGGTGGACCGACGACCTCATAAAGTAAGCAGGAAGGCCTTGGCCGCTACCAATCGGTCAATATGGAAATCATTGGGGGAGGCCAAGGTATATTCTGCCGTAGTAGATTAACCAACTTTACATAGGAGAGTAATCAATATTTTATAAAAACGCAGATAAACCAAACGCAACTCTATTCAAAGAGGCTAAACTGTAATAGAAATGGCAAACTTTGTAACTGAATGGAAAACAAAGCGCCTCTACGCAGGCGGCCCGCAAATTTACCTCCAGATCGTAATCTTTACGCATATCACGCGAACACGGGCGCGATGTTTGGGCTGGGAACTCACGAGGTGGTTTCGGCTCGTATATTGCGGTTTTCCTCGACGCCAGCCACGGTCATGGACGGCTGTAGCGTTGACAATATCTAAATCTGACGAAATTATGCGTAAGAATATAATGTTAGTTTTTTTATTACCTACTAGGTTTCAGTAATATTAGAGCGAGGACTTAGTGAGCTATTTTGGCTTAAGTCACCATTCTTTTGAATAATTCTATCGTCATATCTGTACAAAAAATCTCGCATTCTCCTACTAACAAAAATATAATAATGTGGTGATAATGTTACGAGAGGTCTTAATAGTACGCAGAATAAACTGGGAAAAGTGTTACATCTACGTGCCGTTACACCAGCCACGTGCGCCAGATTTTATTGCTATTGGACTGAAAAGAAAAGAACTTCGTAACTTGTCTCGTCAGTCAGGAATTACGTATCAACCATGACCTTGGCTCCAGGAGCGAGTGAATATCAGCCAAGTCGTGTGTTCACCGCCTCAGGGCTGCTCTCACGCACTTCACTCATTCCTTATCTTGTCTATTCCAAACGCTGTGACCCTCATTCCAGCTGAGTGGGGATATTTTTCACAGCTGATTGCTGTCTTCCAGCTTTCAGCGCTGGACATGGGTCCTCGATATCTTGGGGCTTTTCATAGCGAACACGTTTTGTTGCTGGTTTGTACCGTACTCAAATCCGGGAATAAGAAACGGTTGTTGTTATGACTCAACATTAATCAAAGACTTTCTGTGGAATACCTTCCCAGAAGGCAATATTTCTAAGAAGAACCATATAAATAGTTCTTGCTCAATATTTTACGGGTTTTGGGCTCCACATGTAGTCAGGTCCGAGGGTCACGTGCTCGCTACCGCCGCCATTTTATTTATTTACGTCTGAACATTGCAGTTCGCGCAGGTGTGTTATTATGAAGCTTATCTAAAACAACGCATCGTAGGGCTTAGCCGTAAGTCGTTTAGCAGCAAAAATTATATTAAAGTACACAATATGCGTAGTATAACAAAATATGAGGTTATTACATTATGTGTGCTTCTAATAACAAGCTATAAGTAATCTACCACCAGTTTTCATAGTTATTCTTACTACATGCAACCAAATAACTCTGTAAGTATGCAGTAAAATTTGCATAAAGGTGCAATAAAGCGTAAGCCTTCGAGATTCACTGTCTCATTACACGAGGGTATAAAAAAGGTCGTGGCTTAATAGTGGGGTCATACAGAAAGCATAAACATGAGGCGACTTTTGTGATTAACTGCAGTATGCGTGTAACTAACTTAAACTGTAATAATGTAAGTACTTACATGGGTAGAGTTTAATTTCAGTTAATTTAATTCAATGTTTAATTACATAACTACAAATAAAATTAAGTTTATTATGTTATCATTGAGAATTTTTTTTGGATAGCGAATGGTTTTGTGAGAGTGCATTAACAAAAAAGCACAAGTCACAATTACGAAAAATCTAGTGAACTGTCGCGTTATAATGATTCTTACCGGTATTGCTATGGAGACGTCCTACTTAACCGCGATCGCCGCACCTCACTTGCTATCTTATACACCTAATAGCCCCGTGGAATAGTGCCCGGTAACGAATTTGTTATTCTTCGCGCACCCACCCGGGTATAAAGCTCATTGATAAGCCGCGCCGGGGCATTCCACCTGGAGCACCGAAGGTAACGCTAGTTTTAACTACGTGCTCTTTTTAGAACGCTAGCGACGCATAGATATCGCGTAAAAAGGTTTTACTGCTAACAATATGGCTTACGACTTCGAAGTTACGCACATTTTATAGGTCAATCCAAACCCACCCAACAAATGTAATTATCAATATCATTCAGCGGTGTCATACAAGTAATGTCGTCACAAAACGCAGCTATATTTTATCTTACATTCATTTTTAATTAAGCTGGCATTTATATGTGCCCTAAAACAAAATTATACCTTTACAAAATTAACGTTTCGTCCGACAGATAATTGGGTATTAGCGCCATTTCTTTCCACGAAATCAAGGGATACAAGCACATTCGTTTATAGAGCTAATTGTGTGTTTTGTTAACGAGAAATGACATTAATTTCGGCTTGGCTTATCCTTGCGGCCCAATGGTTCAGGTGACTGGCTTTTTGTCTCTCTTTCGAGTAAAAAATTCTCCATTACACCTTACATAGGGATGCCTCAGATGCGAAATGTGAAGCATTTCGCAAAAACGTGTATTAGGAATACGTATTGTATAGATAGGTAGTACATTAACAGTATACTTAACCCGGCTATGACTTTAGTATTCATGAACGGTACAACATTTTAACATAGAATTTCTGACCTGTAAATAATGTAAGTATTATCTGTAATGAACCCTTAAATATGGTTTTAAAAGGATAAGTCTTCATAAACGGTAGGAACTGCTTATTTTATAAATAAATAAATAAATCGTTAACGACTATTTGAAGAATTGTAACAGATATTATTACGAGTACCTACTATACCTAAACTTCTCGTTCTAAGATACACTAACTTATACCCCCTTGCTTCGAATCCACATTCAACCCGAATTTGAACTATGAAGTGCATTTCCCTGGTATTAGCGCGTCCATACACCCAGATAGCTTGATAATGAAACTGCTAGCTCGGTCCCAAGTTTTCAACGAGCAAACATGTTACAGGTTTTAGTAAGAGTTTATCTGGCACTCAGCACCTGTGCTTGCTTAGGTTAGAACCACAGTGTACCGCTTGGTCCTGGCTTGATTTTAATTCCTACATTTGGACAGCGAGTGAGGTCCACTTTTTGCGGTGGATTTGTCATGCAAATAACATGACGTTAATAAGTATCTCCCGCCGCCCCTCTTTAGCAGGACGTCACGTATTTAGGTCGGCTACGTCCGCGCTCCTTTTGCATAGTGCTATTCAAATTTGGAAATTTTGTGGTCACACGTACTAGTAGCACGGCGCGATCTATTCAGCTAATCTGATATATTTAAACCACATTTTACTAAGGTTTACGGTTTAGTTTAGAAGATGAATCTAGGGATTTTATTAAAGTTTTTACTTAATTTATTATTTCGAAAATACGATTAGTGGACAAATTATGTAACTACATGTCTGTTTTTAAAGTTAAATTAGCAATACGCTACATACCCTAATAGAGATAGTAGATAGATGTAGAGTTATACTTTCTTCCAAATTCAGTCTCTATTTTTAGTTAGAACATAGACATACGCATAGCATTTGACTATCGCCGTATATTACGTCCAGACAGTTGGATTCGAAAATAGAAGATTTTTGCAGGGAACAGTGTGAGGCAAACGAACGCCATCATAAATGTCAATAATTGTTACAGATACGCCTCTAAAAGTGATTTGTTATAGACGTTCAGAAACTATTTTATTATTCAACTGGCGTAGGAGCGAGTGTAGTAAGTAAGCATTTATAATAGCGTGGGAATGAATGGGTGCTTAAAGTCGAGTAACGATATAACAACCCCTGTCATGATTATTGTTATTAACTAACTTACCTAAATTAAGCACCACTTAAGAAATAACTGTTATAATTCATGTTATAAACTATGCTTTAGAATCTACAGCTATTTCTGTTATTGAGATAAAAGTATTCATTTAAAAACTTTACTAGGTAATGACATAAGTAATATGTAGTTTTGAGTTAAACACTTAGTACCAGAAATTGATAAAATTGACAATAAAAGACGATAAATAAAACTATTGAATAAGCTTAGTACTCGATCATTTGATAAGCAAAATCGGAATATAAATGCTTTAAGGAAAACTGTCGACTGAGAAATATAGCCGTCGAGCTCACGCTGACATAAATCACACGTACTTATTCCGTGTAAATAAATATAGGTATATGTATATTTTATACATATATTTTCTATAGAATCCAAACGTTTACCGAAGAATTTCCTCCGGAGCCTTTATTTGCATTGGAGCGAAAATATTTAATCAGGCGTGTAATCTTAGCGTTCCCGAAGCTTTTGTGGTATGAATGTATACAAACCAAAACGGTACCTGGTTACGTACAATGTACGCGTATTTATGTAACGTTGATAAAACATTTTCATGGTATACGAGTATATGAGAGTCGGACGAAACGCTAAACGCTGGGCAACCTCGTGATCGGTAAATATTTTGCTCGACAAACTACGTTAATACTATTGAGTGTTCTTGGAAATCGTTTAGTTACAAGGACATTTTTATTCAGAAAAGCGAAGCTTATAAGAAATATTTTTTATTAGTGTAACAAGCCATGTAAATATACCATTTGTATTTTATTTGTAAGATGAATTTCAAATAATTCTCTTTTAGACATCAGAAGGGCTTTAGACAAGCTCGCTACATCAGAAATCTGATTCAAGGACTATGTTCTATGTTATGTTATAATAAATGGATGACTTGTAGGAATTCAACCAATGTATGACTATAAATTTGTAACAGAGCTAAAAATTGTAGTGAATTCTTTAGTAGTTGACCTAGCAATCAAGATCGAAATGATAAAAAGTAAAATAAATATATTTTCAAACTCTATTTTTAATATGTATTTATTTATTATTTTGTACTTGACATTAAATTTTAAGCCTTCAATTTTATAAGTTTTAAAATAAATACCAAAGATTTGTCTTCTCGGGGGAAACATAGAGCAGTAAATCAATAATAAAATAGATATATGCTGCACATTTAGCCTCATTGTTCGTCGTTATAAAAGAAGGATAGCAAAGCAATAAATTAGGCTTCCGATTCCCTGTCTCAGATTACTTTACAAGCTGTAACATTCGTCCAATTTGTGGGCCATTCATCGAATCTACCATTCATTTATCCAATTGTACTGCACGGAGCCGCTACGACTACGAGTTTGTTGAGATTGCGTTTTCAAAAACGAACATGTCATTGTGTAAAAATCTATCTATAAAAGCGAAGGTCACTGACTCACTCACTCGGAAACTGCAAGAGTCTCAAATTTTGCATGGGGTTCCTTTTAGAACGTAGGTGCTCACTAAGACGGGATTTTACGAAACTCAACCCCTAAGGGGGTAAAACGGGATCCACGCGTACGAAGTCGCGAGCAGCCACTAGTATTATTATAACAGTTACTTTTTTTACGTGATTCTAGAGCTAGCGACTTCCTCTATCGCCCTTTGAAAAGGGGAATTATAAAACGAGCGACTAAAAAAAAACTTTGCGACTGATGATGGCATACTGTTTTAATACCTTGAGCGGTATGAATTTGAGTAATCGAAAAATTTATCAAACTAACGACGAATATTGATCAATAATAAAATCCAGAACGAGCTTACAAAATGTGGGTTTTGATTATTACATTTCAGACATAAAAATACTATCCGGGCGACTAAATTACTAAGTGAGCGACTAGAAATACAGAGAGGGCAACTTTAATATGAAGATACATTAGATTTTTCGAATTGAGGTTTTACTGAACGAACTACAAAAAAGTTAATTCTAAGCAAAGTTTTGTGAGCTGCTTTATTAATGATTATTGGTTACTGATATTATATTTGAGGTCTCATTTTTTTTATTTTGATACGCTTTATTAATGAATACTACAGATTGTTACAGCGCGCGAATTCGAATGGGGGCGGGGCGACTGTCCCGAATTTTTAACAAAATATGTATGCAAACACGTTTTGGGTCTAGCAATTCGGCTCAAACTAACAACACCGCCACTGGAAGCAAAACAGATACCTATTGGACAAAAAAGAAAACGAGGCCGGCCCGCTAAGTCCAAGCCAGCACTTATCATACAGTGACGATGAGTAGGTAGAGCTCCTCAATCCTCATAGGTACCAATGAACCTTAAGATTACTTTTTTTCGGGTCGACAGAAGCGACTTATTTTATTTTGTTTTTTTTTTGTTGATTCGATTTAAGAAAATACAAATTTATTTCATTTTTCGTAATACATTGTTTCATTTGATTACCTACCCTTAAATTTTAATGATTTATTTTTTTCGCTACTAGAATAGTGTTCCGTCAAATATTTATTTCATAAGATCATTTTTTATTTAAATGTAGGCTCATAATACGCTGCTCATAATAGTATTTTTCAAAGTAGTTTTTGCATTCGAAACACTTCATTAAAGTTCAAAATACCGCTCAGTATAAAAAAAGCATTTGCCAAATATTGAAAAAAATGCAGGACCTAACGTTGACACTCAATCAAATATTAGGTCGCTCAAATATTATGAAGCTTCTCATTTTGTATTTTAAGGAACTCAATTTTTTTTTTGTAAGTTGCTATTCTTTTGATTTTTCGTCACTCGCACTCAGTCGCTCACTTAGTAATTCTTTAGCCCACATTAATTATTTTTGACACTTACAACATAAATTTACAGTCACTCGTTTAAATACTACCCCTTTGAAAATACTTAAGTTCAGATAATCTTACTTCTTAACTCAGAAGAATACTCATGAGTCGGCGGAAACCGCGGAACATGACCGTACATAATATTTATACAGCCGCGGGAAAAGACAAATTATCGTGCTTTGGTGCTTGCATATTTCTAAGTAAAAGAGAACTGTGTAAAGAAAGATTTCTTGAAATAGATTATAATTATGTACATGTACACTATCGTAAAGAGGAAAGATTCGTATTTTTGTATATTGTTTTAATCTTTCATGGTCACTAGCATAATAATTATTTATTGACGGTATTGCTACCATGTACCTTAAATTCGAGTTTCCGATATTTTTGCATGTTTGTAACAAATAAACTCAAAAATTACTGGACCGATTTGAACAAATCTTTCACCATTATTTTTGATGAACATTCGCCAGGTCAGCTAGTACCGATAATAAAATGTAATATTTGTATGTATATTGGAATCAAAAGTAAACACACTGGTAGCGATTGATTACAAGTTAACGAAGACAAACAGCTTGAAAGCCGTGCACATTGGCCCATTGATTAGTGCGATGGGGAGAGCAATAGCAAATCACTCCATTAATTCTGTCGCGTTCGCTGCCACTTCCATTGTACTACTACAACACGCTGCTAGTGTGTGCTAAATTGATGATATGAAGAAAAATAAAGAGAATAATAAATTTATAGTGAAAATTGATTTCCATTTTCCAACCATCACATCAAAATCATATTCATAGTCCCAAATCATGCAGCATTTTTATAATATCCACTTCTGCAAAGTCTTGTAATGAAATCTAAATATTTATCATAGGAGATACTAAAATGAATTTTAAGACAACATTGTATGGTTTTGTACTATACAAATATGGAGTCTGTAAACAAACTCTTTTGCAAATCAAAGTATAATTCCTAAGAAGGGAACGGAGCATTACTTGTAGATAAGAAACTTTTTTATTGCCAATAAAGCGCATTTTATCCTCATCTACGTATAGCTTCACTTGTTGTGCCGCAGGTATAAGGAAGTACGTCGCAGCGCGCTTCTGAACTCAAGTGCTGATACATTATTCGGGTTCGTCTATAGATTTGGCCCGTTCGTTGTTAGAAGCGGGACTTTCCCGATTTTCCACGCCATTAGTGATTTGACAAACGGCGGTTTGTACTCGCGATGTCGTTTTCGTCCATTACGAGATTTCGAAGATCGAACAATCTTATTCGCTCTTTTAACTTCGATCGGGTGTCATACTTATCTTCCGGCTCCGAAAACTTAGAGGATCGTTTGTTGTATCCATGCGCGTGGGCCTGGTTTGAAATTGGTCTTCTAAAGATAGGGTTTATTTTCACCTCCCTATCTGAATTCGAAATGCTTTAGTGAGATTTAAGGTGCGAATATTTTTTTATGTGCTCATTTTCACGCCAGGGAAGTCGATGATTAAGCGTCAAAGTTAACTTCGAACTTGTCCTGTGTTTTTCTGAATAATTTCGTTGTCGGTCCAGTTATATAATACTTTCTGCCTGGGACAAACTAGGCCTTAACTAGTTTGGTTTTTATTGTCAGTCAATTGTAGGTCCTTACTACACAGATAGAAGTTCCAATGCTGGGAACGAGGGGTGGTTGTAGGCGATTGAAGAAAAACGATAAGTTGAACGTCAATTTAGTTTAGGTACTGCGTACCTAGTGTCTAATTTACAGAAAACTGAACAATCTTAGGATAATGTAATTAATGATTGATTGTAATCGATACTCAAACCATCGAAGCTTTAGTCGAGCTGCGAAGTTCACAAGTTGCGCGAAGCAGTTGATGCGCTCAGTTGGTAATTGCAGCAATTACTCGTACTAATAGATACTAATTAATAAATTATTAGGATATTTGTAAACGAAGAAGAAGAGTGCCTTAAACTCAGGAGAGAGAGAGAGAGACGTAAATGTAGAGTCGAATTATTATTGCTTTGCAAAATCTAATGAAGTAACGTCGTTCTGACCGTTCTTAGAAGTACTTTATATGGGTTCAACTGTCTAACTTACCTAATTACAAGTCTTTTGACTGACTCTCTACATGTTGTGGAAACTATTTATGTATTACTGTGAAGTTTTATAGCCTCTTGGAATAATCCATAGCTGGAAATTTTGTTTTCAGCTGCACTGTATAAGTACGGGGAGTCATCCTGTTACTAAATCGCAGACCTCACACTTTGATAAATGACTTGAGAGATGTTAGCGTGTCGCCGATGACAGCCAACACCACATGTTGAGTCGATGTTGGTCGCTAGAATTAAATTCACATTACACTAGGATCTACCTAGTTATCTAGCCAGTCAGAATCACAATAAGTTTTGATTAATGGCCTTTGATTCAAGTACACATTTACCATCTTAGTAGCTATTTTTCCTACGATTTCTCAAATGGCAATGATAATTCTTTTTACCTGGCTTCTTCTACATATCTTGTTAACAAGTGGCTAAAATATTACAGATGACAGCGACAAAATACCGTTTCCTTTGGTTAATTCGTCCAAGCAACTAAGGTAGCATGCACGCCACTTACGTCGCCCCAGGGACGCGGAAGGACGCGCCGCGGTAAGAGCAGGTTAATCACGGACATTCCATATTTAATATACACTACATCATTTATTTACTACCCGCTTGTACATAATGTTGTAATTAGTTGGTTGTAGATGATGTTTACACTTGCGCTTTTTCAATGTTTGTCAACGAGTGTATTTAACAATTTACTGGCGTTATGACATATTATTATGTTGAATCTAACAATATCAGATTATTATATCATTGTCAATGACACTGTTTTACATCTCCATTCGTTCAGGATCTTGTGATTCAAATTCTTTTGTTTTAACGCCCTTTTTACAAGAGGCTGTCCTGACATCATGAATGCATCTGATTTATTAAGGGAATGTTTAAATGCCTCTATTTTCTAAAAAAACGAAAAAACAAAAATAGGTAGATCTCGAGTATATTTCCTATTCAAGTAAAAACAAACTAACTAGCATTTCAGGCCAAACAAACAGTTGCTGGCTTTAAATTCGGCTGCATAATCCGGCGGAAGCAAAGAATAACTAAATATTAACACGCAGAAGTTTCAACTGTGAGAAGTGGAGAATAAATTGGAAAATATACTTTGACTCAAGCAAAACTAATCCCTAACTGAATCAGAGAATCACTGAAATCCGTAATTAAAATATAAAGTTAACGAAGCGCAGCGCTTGTGTATTTCTGAAACCGCTAGCAAACCGCGGATAGCTTTTTCAGATGGACTTTTTAATAGTAGACTAAAGTGTGTTACTGGCGGTGCGGTTAGTCACTTGTGGGTTTAACAAATAGGCTTTTAAAGTATACGAAGTGAAATATTGATCTTTTCTTCTTCGGGCATTTTAAATTTAAACAAACTTTTGTTAAAGGGTGGTAAAATAGAGCGTTCCATATTATGTTGTCCACACACTGTTAGTAATTGCCAAGAAGTTTTCTCAACATCCGGGTGTCAATTTGTTTGATGGATGAGCTGGTTATTGATTAAAATCTGTCCCCATGGGCGAGGTCTATGAAGGAGGCTGCCAAAATGGCTTGAGTCTTGGTTATTAATTGTATGGCTATTGCCAAAAGTAAGTAATATTTGTTGTTAGCCTCAAAAAGAAATCACCCCTATGTTCTATTAGATTCTTAAATTGACCAATATGTTGTTACAATTATTATGAATACCTAATTTTATTTATTATATCTTTTATTACCTAACATAGGCTTTGGGACCTGGCTCCGCCGGCAGGGTTCCTCCTATGACCCATAAAGTGAAAGATGGCGTATAGGTACATACGATAGCACACCGAACTATTTATTTTTGTTGCAAACTCGCCTCTATTACAACTAGATAAGATGCTACATTGTTTAGCTTGACGTGCCGTCTGTATACAAACCACGAAAGAGACTCCTGCGGGGCTACCCCGAAAAACGTAACCAAAGTTTCGAATGTTGCCATCCCTCTCATGCAAAGCTAGATGCCGGCATGAGCGACAGTGACAGGTAGACCCGAAAATACGAAAACAGAGTTTCAGAATAGCCCTGCGGGGACGGAAGGACGCGGTCCGGGCCCGTCGTCCTCGCATCCGTCGCACTGGGGGAATTATTTTAACGCCGAGAGCTTACGAGTACGTACCCTTCTTGGAAATTATTTAATGCACCGCTCTAGAACTGCACGATGATTTAACATGAACTAGTTTCCAATGAAAAATGTAAGCAAGGAAACAAACGCCGTGAACTATTGTCACCTCTAGGTATGCTTATAAAAATGTGGAAGTTTGTGAGAGACAATACATTTTTTTTTATTTTTTTTTATTTAACAACTTAAAGAAAGTTACATTGAGACAATTACATTTAGATAGCTTTAAAAACCACTAGGGTTTGATGTAAAGCTAACGAGTTTGCAGTGGGTACATTCACAATTTCACATACAATTACATAAATACAGCATAAAAACATTTTAATATTGTTACAATAGCTTTAGGAAATAGTCCTTCAGCTTATATTTAATATTTTTGACAGTGATTTCTTTCACAAATTCGGGTGGCATGCTATTTATAATCCGGGGCAGTAGGTATTCGACTGTGCGTGCGCCGTACGCGTTGTTGGCGCGCGGCTGCCACAGCCGGTTTTTAGATATCGCTCGAGTGCATACAGGGTGGTCGACCCGAGTTTTAAAAGACTCATTAAAAAAGTGCTCTTTTAATAAGGTGCATTGTATTTGTGTATGGATCGGTAATATCTTACAGTATTTAAAGAGGCCAGAGACGTTGTCTTGGAATTTAATTTTAATTTTGTTGGGCACATGGGCGGAGGTTTGTTATTAAAGTATTGGGTCGATTTTTAATTTCAGTTTATCACATAGCGTTTGATTTATCTAAATACTTAAGGAAAAAGGAAAGTCCTGGAAAATAAACAAATGATTTATTTGTAGGTACGAGACCTATTTCCCAACCTTTTTAGAGCCTTCCTACGGGTACAGATAACATAATACTACTACAGATTTTTAAGGCACAAAGAATAATCAACAATATTTTTAGGCCAATACGTCTATTGAAAGTAGTAAGTACATTAATGAAACACATGACTACGGCTATCCCTGGCGCATATAACTGCGAATTGATAAATTGAAATATTGCTGGTGTGTTTTACGCTTGCAGCAGCTGATGTGAAAGCACCTTCGCCTCCCATTTTCCCAATTACATTAAGAGCTGATGCACAGCTTTTTGTTACTCGCAGTGATCAATAAATAGGACTTCGTATTACGGGAATGTTGAACGGGAATTGAAAATGAAATAACTGCCGCGTTTTTCTGGCTCGTTGGTTTCGAGTGAAAGCACTAAATGTAATAGATAAAAGCTTTTTACAAAGTTTTTGCTGCATACTGGTATGCAACATTAGGGAAAATATTTTAAGTCGAGGTATTTTATTGCACATAGGTATTACTAGTAGTACCTAAATTAAATAACGACATTATTAATTGTAACAAATGTTTAAAAAACATGAATTACCTAAGCTGTACGATATAAGAAAGGTTTTTCTAAAGTAGGTACTTAAGTGATTTTCTAGCCACGATCTAAACATTGTTAAAGTACAGTCAATGCGGTCATCAACTCATTTTGTATATTGCAAGTTGTATAATTGAATCTTTTATGATTAATTTGAATTTTAAATAAGCTTACTCCGTAGTAATTATTTATAGGTATTCTTGGTATTCTAACTGAAGCCTTTTCTTGCATCATACATTTTTATTTATTAAAATATGGCATCGGGAACGAAAACCTCCGCAGCTTCGATGTAATAACATTTGACAGTGCACCTTGTGCAGCATATGTACGATGCTTTATATGCACTAGTCTGAATCATAATGTAGAGCCCGCCTGGATTCGCACTGAAAAATAGAGATTAAAATACCTAAGTAGGTAGGTGACAGGCAGTTTCATATTAAGTTGTAGCCGCGCTCGTATTTCATCCAACTGAGCAAAAGTATCACGTAGCAGTAACACGACGTCACTCCTAAACGGCTGCCTACTGTAGTGGCCGCGCAATAAATAAAAAAGGCGATTTAGGAAATCCCGACATGACTCCCCGGATTTATACAGAGTGTACCGACGCAAACTTTTCCTTGAGGTCATCAAAATTCTCCCCTCGTGCGGACGATTGAATGTTATGGCCCGCGAGACGCTCTCTACTTCTGAGTTATGGGTTGTTACCCCCTGACATGCTTACTGGCTACTGATTTAATTCAATGAGTCCCGCAACTGAGGAATAACTAGCTAATTTTGGGGTCAGGTCACATACATAAAGCGTTACTCTTCAGAGAGTTCCTTAGTTTATGAAGTTAGGTTACAAATATTGTGGCGTGAAATTATCTTTGCTGGCACTTCCGACTGCGGCTTCCGAGATTACAAGACTTGACTTTTCCGCTATGCCTAGACTCACTGAAGTCTCAAAGCGGGGTAAACTTGGAGAGGTTATTACACTTCTGAATAATTTTCAGAGTAAAAGGCTTATGGCTTTCTATTGTCTTTATTTTGATCATGATATTGTTAATTACTATTATATTTGACAGTGTTAGTTACTTTGTACAGGGATTGTAATAGACTTTTGTATTTGAGTTTAAAGTTTTTTATAACATGTTCACGTCTCGAATTTTTGTTAAGTATTTACTAAATTGAATACATCCTGTGTTGTAATCTTAACGGCATCATCAAAGTGCCTTTTGCACTTTTTTTGAAACAAAATATTTTAGACTTTAGAAATGAAGAGTAGGTATCTATGTCATGAACGTTAGTCTTCAGACAAATTACACTTGTGAGGTATTCATTCTTTTTCCTCGGTCCCTCACTGATGAGGATCGCGACCACATATACTTAGTGTTCTTCCATCGACTGCGGTTATAAGCTGTGTGGACCGCACGATGCAAACTTCCGCCCACCGTCTTCTTCACCGCATCTGACCATCTCGTCGGTGCCCTGCCCCGAGCACGTCTGCCTTCCATTTATTTCAAGATAATCATAAACAATCTAAAAATAACGATTCGCAGAACATCGTGATCAAAGCACATCACACATCGCAAGCAATCCACAAATTCACCTGCTATACCTGGAACAGACGATATGTGCTTAGTTATAAGTTTGAAACTCAAAACAAGAAGGTTTTTCTAGAACTAAGATATGTAGATTACAAAAAATGAGTCATTATTTAGCATAGCTGCGAGCTTATCTGTAGCCAGCGACACATTTTGCACCCAAGGGTGTGATCACATTTTAAATTGTGCATTTTGCACAAGAAAGTCTGCGAGCAGTGGCATATTTCTCTCACTATATTATACCAATCTAGTTCCGATAACAATACGTCTTTTCTGGTATTTCAGAGCATAGACTCGTGTTATAATATGTAGAGTGCAGAAAATTAACAAGCAAAACAGCCTGGGTTTCTAGGCTATTCCACTTTGATCACCTAGGAGATTAAAGTGGACTTCTTATCCATGGGTGATCAAAGGACACCTAAGTGCCGCCTGAAGTCTACTTTGATCACCTGGATTTGATCGGGTTTCATAAGTAATGGTAAGATAATTTGCAAAAAATGCATAGTCTGCTAGACTTAGTCATTTTAGAAGTGCTGATAGTGCTCGCTTAAAATAACTTAATTTCAACGTAGGGCAAATATACATATACCACCACAATGGGGTTAATCAATAGCGTGCATATGAATTCAAAAGTACCTTTTTATGTTTATATGCGTGGCTCTATCGCGGCCATTTATAAATGCAGTTCATATCGCGTGATTTGGTTTGCTAACCAGCAGCAGTGAGACATGAGCAGCCGTCAGGGGGATGTATGCGTCTCTCATTACTCCGGGCGATAAGCTCGATTTATACCGCGCTGTTCAGGGGACATTCACTTGTGGCCGCGGACTCAATTGCAACTCGCTTAAAACACGCAGTGTAAAATCTCTTTTATAGGTAGCGCAAACTTTGCATTTCGTTTATTAAGGTAGGCACAAATTTTTGGTTCGATAAGCAAATAGGTACTTACCGATATGTAAAAATCTTTACAATCAAAAAATTTGTAATAATATGAAAAAACCTACCCACTGGATGAAACTTTACCACTTAATTTCTTTTAAGGAAAATGACAAATGCTTAGTTAATTAGACGAACCGGGAAAAGCTACTCATGGACCTGTCAACTGAATTAGTCTATAACGATTAATACAAATCGTAGAAAATATACTTCAGTAGCTTTTAAGATTAATCTATAAAAACCGACAGAAATAAACTTTGTCTAAAGCTTTTCAAAGCTCTTTTAAGGCCAGAAGGAATACTAGAGAAGGCAGAACTTCGACGGTAGACTTTTTCGAAGCATTCTAATAATTGAGTGGAAACCTCAAATGAAATACTGATGCGAAATTAATAGATGCCCATCAAATGGAGTACTATGAAACAAAGTAGGTGTAGTATAATGGATAGCGTGATCGAAGCCGATCTGATTGAACTCTATTCCGGCGCTAACCGAAATGGACAACTGCGTCCGGCAATTACCATAAATAATGTGTCAGATCTAAATTAATAAACGTTTGGCCAATAATTCAAACTTAATTTAACGCATTGCAGCGAAAACACGAGCAATTACTAGGTAATCCAGTCGCGCCCGCTTAATGTAATCTGTTTTATATTGAATATCATAATTCCCGGTAACGAGTGTATTATCTGAGTGGGATTTTAACGCGAGTACCTTTGAAGTAAACTAAATTTGCATTTTAATGAATTTGTAGGTAGGTATTGTGTTTAAATTTTCAGCGACGGGAATTCCGATTTTGAAAATTGATTAACAAAATGAAATTGTGTTTTTGTGTAGTCAACAAATTGTAGCGCGTGGACACAATGGGATGGGATTTTCCATCGGCTACGAGAAAATGACAAACATGTAAGATTTTATTTCTTACTGCTTTCTTATCTCAGTCAAAGAAGAAATATAATTTGCATTAGATCCATTGATCGTATGCATTCGTATAGATCCAGCAACAGGTAACAAAGGGTCTAACTTTTGTTAAAGTTGCATCGTGGTGTAATTAATCAAAGAATAATCTTCAATTTACATAGACCATTTTAAATTAGAATATGTAATAGGAACGCACAGAGTTCCTAGTTTCCCGCGCTGGATTAATAATAATTTGGCGGTAGCCTCAAATTCCCACTTCAATCGTGGAAATTCCAATCTAATTTTCATTGGAGGCAACTTTATTAGCTTTTAACGAGGTTTTGTGGAAACAAAAACGGTTGGTATGTTCGTCGTAAGCCATTTACGTGATTGGGGACAAACGAAAACACGTCGGATATAGGCGGCTTTGTTATGTATTCTGTTTTGCTCTGTCTTATTTGAGGGGCGGTTTAGTACCATTTTATATCAATCTATGTCGTAATTTGAATTTTTTATGCAGCCCATGAACCGCATTTACATGGATAATGCTGTATCGCTTTAACAATGTACCGCTCAGCACGGAATATGGATTTGTCGTCGCAAATTGGCTGAAGTTGTTAAAGTCTGTATAATCAGGTCACACCACTAAAATACCTCATGAAATAAAGTCGTTACATAATGTGTGTCCACTTTTCGTTTCAGTAACTACTTACTTACTTTTAGAAAAAAAAAATGCAAAGTATTTTTTGTTTAATTTTTATTTAAATTAAAACAAATGTAGAGATGAAACATTTTCAACAAAGATATAATTTAATTTTCGTATTTTTAATCTGAAGTTACTTTTGAATCGACGATATTTCCCGCAATTTACACTAAGCAACTCAAAGGCTTGCCCGTGCGTTGCATACTTCACAAACCCATTCAACAAAGAATGGCAATTTACCTTCTACAAAGAAAATCCACTAAACTTTATTAAATGCCTCGATAAAATGTTTCCAATTTGAGCTATCGAGAAATACCTAACCTGAAACATTATCTTAATAAAAATTGGATATTCCAAGTTTCAAGACGAGACGGATTTCCTTTAAAGCATTTAAGTGTTTGTTTGTAAGATATTAAGTTTCAAAGAACAGCTACAAAAGTTTTGAGCTATGAGCACTTAATGTACTTCTGAATTATAAACACCGAGTTGCATTGTTGAAGTTTTTATACGTTAATCCAGTAGCTATCGTAGTTCATTTGTAAAAAAATATTTGCTTACTCCCTTTACATATATTTTTTATGTTAACACACACACACACGTAAGGTTCGTTATTCGTTTAAGTTAAAGTTAGTCATTTTGGACATCCAAAAAATCAGTTAACAACCAGACAATACGATAAAAATTTTGGTAACAAATAAAATCATGGTTCATTAAACTCTACCGTGAATAGGTATCTGCTTTTAAAGCATTTTTCTTGATAAATCGATGTTATTCTTAAGAATCCAAGATCTTGAATGTTTCTCGAAGATAATTTTATTACGAAATATCTTAAGCTCAAAGCTATTAAGGTCATAATTGTTGTTCGTACGAACACATTCGGAGGATTTTAACATAAAGTTAGCCCTGTTTTCGTTTCGCCAGCGAAAGGGGCTATTTGTGTTTAAATTATGCTGCGAAGTCTATGAATTAAATTCGGGATTTCCACCGCAAAATATAGCTCGAAAATAATGTTAATTCAGTTCAAATAGTTCATCGTTCTGACCTTACGTTAACTTTAAAACCTACACTAAAAAGTAGAAAAATAATTACTAATTACCTACTTATTCATTAGGACGAATTAATATTTATGTAGGTATACCATGATTGATACTTCTGGAGTCGGTGCCAAGATTATGAAACATGTAAAGTTTGCCTGCACCGACTCCAAAAGTATCAATCATGGTATACCTACATAAATATTAATTCGTCCTAATGAATAAGTAGGTAATTAGTAATTATTTTTCTACTTTAGGTTTTTTGGAGTCGGTTTTATTTTTTTTTATAAAATTTTACTTATTTCTTGCTTTTTAGTTAACTAATTATTACCTTGATGTTACCACTGAAGGTAGGCAGTACATTAAGACCATATTCTTCATGTCTAGTGTAAAATAATATTCCCTACAAAATACAGGTTACCATATAGGAAACCTAAAAAGACCTTAAACCGTCAGCCCACCTTAAAAACATGAAAGAATACAACTGTTGGTCTATTTGTACTTATAATATTTAAAGAATTATCCTACAAATCCTAAGCATTAAGGAGTTGTACCTACCATGACCAGTTCATCGTGATGAGATGATGAATATCTGATGTAAACATTTGAATAACTTTAGAAACTATACTTATCTATAAAATTAAAAGAATTATCCTCCAACTCCTAAGCATTAAGGAGTTTTACCTTCTATCATCAGCTCATCAATATGAGATGATGATTTCCAGGAGCAAATACTTGAATAACTTAAGAAAAAGTTTGAAAAACGATATACGTGCCTATAAAATTTGAGGGTTGCACTCGATTTCCCTAGGATCCCATCATCAGATCCTGACTTGGTGACAATGGGACCACCTCAGAAGTGTACCCTATCGAACAAAAAAAGAATTTTGAAAATCGGTCCACAATTGACGGAGTAATCGGTGAACATACATAGAAAAAAAAAAAAACATACATACAGTCGAACATATAACCTCCTCCTTTTTTGAAGTCGGTTAAAAATGCAGTGACAGCCGGTTTCTAAATTAGTTATTATACTTGAGCATGCTCAGTCTCTATCTAATATTAAGCTTCAGCATGCTCAGTCTCTAAGTATGAACTTACGCATTTTTTCGTTTCTGAAATATGAGAGTAAATCAACTTTGAGGATTCAGCCTGAGTATTTAATGGAGATCTGGTAAGTATACTTACTGAGTAAAGGTAGGTACTACTACCTAATTGATTTAAAATCAATTCATGATTGACTTGGACTTAAATTAATGAAAAAGCTGCGCCAGTTTTCAGTGCACCTAATGTAAATTATATAATGTAACTTAATTTAATCAATTTCTTTGAGAGCGTAAAACATAACAATGTCGTAATATCGTTATAGTTAGCCCACAGCCGGGCTTTGTGATAAACTTCGTCTTCTTTGCGCCGAAGCAAAAGTTGATGAAAGCTGAAAGCTAAATTGAGTTACAACGAGTTCTCACCAGGTATTTAAAATTAAACACTTACCTTGTCCGGGCTATCTTTGACAGAATAACAAATTAAGTTTGTTCAGTGTTTGTGAAAGACTACCGCTTCTTTATATTGGTAAGTTGTTATACATCACACATAAGAAAAAATAGGATGTTATTCCAATACTTACTCAATTCAATAGCTCAATAGGCAGAAGTAACTTTGACCAAGGCCCTTCTAAGATTTGAACAGGAGACCGCTGGTTTCGTCGGACTATAAATGCGTAAACTGTAGGTTTACTAGTCTATTCGTTAAGCCACACCGAAATAGACACAATAATGTAGAGTGAACTTGCTTCCACTTAGATTGATTAATGTGTCTGAATAGTTTTGTGACAGGGCTGAATTTATTTGTATAAAGGTCAAAAACCTTTAGCCTAGCCGCAGACTACAGATTTTTGTCGGCCAATAGTTGGGACGGGCTGTTAATCAGTATGAACAAGTATGGAACTGCGAACATTCTTCATACAAATTAGAATCGGGCCCAACTATCGGCCGACTAAAAGTCTGTATCTACGTGGAGTCTTAACTTTAACAAAATAATAAACCTCCATTCATGCATGCATTCTATCAAACTTTCGTTTTTCTTATATTTTTGGTGTGTTTGCGTAGAATCTTACCCTTTATTTGTATAAAATTCGTGTGAAGCATTCACAATCGTGATCGAAATCGCAACAAATAAATCATACGGAAATGAAATGATTGTCTACAGGCACGGAGTTGTGGAAAGCTACTTATAAGTCTTACCTACGCCCGTATTCACAAATGATACTTGCTTACCTAAGTGCAGCAGCAAATCGAACGCATAGCGTTGAATAGAGCTCTGTGATTGGTTGTCCACGCGCACTGTGAGACCTCATAGTAAGGTTTGTGAATGCGGGCGTAAATATAAAGAGGTTCTAAATATTTTATTTTGGTAAGCCTATTAGCAGGTAAACACAGTAGGTGTATTATGCTCTATTAGGTATTATACCTAGATAAATATTAAATAGGACTGTACGTTCAATACACTTGGCGAGCCTATACAAGTTACGACTACACAAAGAATCATAACATTATCATCCTGATACAAAAATATAAGCTTTTTAATTCACAAATGTCAGGACACAATCCATTACATACAGGAAAAGTGAAAAACTTCCTTAGGGAGCGGAAATGAAACCAACTGCCGCCGTCACGTCGCACTAATGTTGGGACCGCACGGCGTCTTGTCGCGTATCACTTTGCGGGTATCGTATCGTATCGTACCGTATCGTTATGTATCATTTGGTGGGGGCGCTAGTTTGTAGCACGTTGAGTGTGACTGCTCTCATATCAGCATGGCAGTGTTTTCGTTAAGTTACAGGGCGAAAAAGGGGCGATAGATTCTATGTTACCTTTGCTTTGACTCCCCTAAATTCTGAAAAGTATATTGGTCTAAAGCATATAGCTGAAAATTTTAACGACGGCACATCAAGCTAAAAAGTGAAACATATTTATGCGATGCGAGTAGCTACAACGTTCAATTGCTTGAAAAGTATTGAAGTTTATTTTCAAACGTATCCAATAATTGAACAAAATCGATACCATTCCACCGGTGACCTTTAGGTACGTTTCCATATCCAACAAACGTACCCGAAAGCTTCAAATTCTTGAAAAATAGGTAAGTGCTGTTAACAGGTACGAGTGAACCTCAAAGCGAGTGCCGAAAACCGTAACGTCAAAAGGTAGAAAAAGTCGTAAAGGGCCTTAAAATTCGCATCCGATGACATTCAGGGCGTGACTAATAGGCCCGCTTTATGGAACAGAAGACTCGAAAAAATACGTAGCAGCTGTTTCAATGAAAAATAACGTGTCATTAATCATACCTTTGAAAGGAAGGAGCGACACCGCGCGACAAATACCTTCCTGTGTGTTGTACTTAGCCGGCGCTTGGCGCTCGCATGGAGCTCACTCGTGCTATGTGGACAATGATAGCTCGGAAAAAGCCACTTCTTTCGGTTTCGTAATGCTGTTGTACATTTATTATATTATTGTGTTATATCGTTCGTATTCAATAAGCATTTTTGCTTATTGAATACGAACGATTAGCCTTGAAATATGTACTCGTACTTAAAAAAACAGCAAATTTAGGCTTCTATTGAATATAGGACAATAAATTGTGACTACACTCCAGGATTGATTCATGCGTGTGATTGTGATCTGTGATGCCTGAATTCAATCGGATGAGTTCAAGCCTAAAATCGAATTACAGGCTTCAATTCTGGCCTACTTAAGTGTAAATTCGTAATAGGGCTTTACTTAAAAATAAAGAATTAAGAGTTGTATTCTATTCCAAATAATAAAATTGTGTAAAAACGTGGCATGTGAGTTTATCCCAATTACGTTTTCTCACTTAGAGATAGTACTGAAAAGGGACCTGTGGCGGCCATCCGCCATAGCCACTTGCTTGGTCAACTCTGCGATCTGGTGTTCCATGTCGCTGTAGGGAACTGCAGCAGAGGAAGTGCTGGCGACTTGCGGAGTTGATGGTGCGATCTCATAAACCTTATCAGCCAACTCGCCGAGTTTGTCCTTATCGAGGTCCATTTGAGAGGCGATGACCGTCTGGATGTTCTGCGGCAGCCTGCTGGACCACAGAGTGAGCAGGAAGTCAGAAGACACCGAGGGACCAGCCAAACCCGACAGGTGACGCAGGAACTGAGACGGCTTCCGATCGCCCAGCTCTTCGTGAATCAGAAGCTGCTTAATCCTCTTCTCCTGAGAAGCTGACAGTCGTTTAATTAGTTCGGATTTCAGCTTTTCGTACTTGTCCGCTGGAGGTGGGCTGGTGATGATGTCCTTCACCTCGATGGCATATTGGTGGTCTAACTGCGCAACCAAGTAGTAGAACTTAGTCTCGTCCTTAGTTATACCCGATAGGACAAACTGTGATTCAACCTGGGCAAACCACAACGCAGGCTCCTCAGGCCAGAAGGGCGGGACTCTTACGCTGACTTTTAAAATTTCTTCATTGCCCATTATTACAAATTCGAAAAATCGCTCACCGCTTATGATCACACCGCGGCCTTATCCTTTTGTAGAATTTTTCCAAACTTCGACTGCTTCGGAAATTCTCCTTCTCCGTCGTCGGGGTCACCAGATATGGGGGTTATTTGCCAACAACCCACCATATATTTTACTCGGAATCCTATTCCGATTCTTAATCGTTAAGATTATTGTTAGGCAGTTCGAGTCAGGAAATAAAGGTAGGAAGAACACGGTGGAAGGAAGAATGTTATTAGCGGATTGGAAATTATATTTAACAACAGGAATAGCAAGAGATTGATTAGGATACAATAAAATTATTTAAATGTTGAGAGCAAAGCGATCGCGGAAGAAGTGTCACGACGACATATTTCAAATCTCTTCAACGGCGATGAGTGAGCGGAGATCGGTGACCGGCGTTGAAGCGAGACGGCAGCATACGTCTTCACGGGTGTGCGAGTGACGCAGATGTATTGTGACGGCCGCAGCACGCATGCGCCAACCATTCGGTCACGATTTGTTTGGCCAGGGATTCGCAGGGACTGTAGAGAGTGGTCTAGGCAATGCCTAAAATGCCAGAAAAGCAAAGTCTCTCGACACACTACCTCTCCTCTATCCTCTTTTCTTCCACCTTCCTCGAGGTTCTCTCATATTCACCTCGACATCGTAGGGCCATTACCTTTGTCATGTGATTACAGGTACCTCCTCACTGTCATAGACAGGTTCACTCGGTGGCCTGAAGCGTATCCGCTGAAGGACATCACCGCAGAGACCTGTGCTGCTGCCCTCGTGTCTGGCTGGATTGCCAGATTCGGTTGTCCTGAGCGGGTAACCACAGACCGTGGTCGCCAGTTTGAGAGCCACCTGTTCCAGGCCCTCACTTCTTTGGTTGGTGCGCGCCATCTCCGCACCACAGCCTACCACCCAGCGGCCAACGGTATCGTTGAGCGACTCCACCGCCAGCTCAAGGCAGCGATCATGTGCCACGCTCCAGCTTCACAGTGGACTGAAGCACTGCCACTGGTTCTTCTAGGCATGCGTAGTGCCTGGAAGGAAGACCTCCAGTCTTCCCCTGCCGAACTGGTGTACGGCGAAGCACTTCGCCTACCCGGTCAGTTCCTGTGCCCCAAGGACGACTACCTTACAGCTGACGTCACCCAGTACGCGACTCGTCTTCGCGCGTGCATGGCGAAGCTTGCTCCTCGTCCTACCTCCTGGCACTCCACTTCGGCCTTCTACGTTCCGCGCGATCTCCACACCTCTTCCCACGTCTTCGTTCGCCAAGATCGCGTGAGAGGCGCCCTGGAGCCACCATACGCTGGACCCTACAAGGTTGTCAGCCGGCAACCTAAGTACTTCACCTTGGACGTCAACGCCAAGAATGTCAATGTCTCCATTGACCGGCTCAAGGCAGCGTATGAGTCTAAAGAAGTTCAGAAGACGGCTCAACCAGCCGAAGAAGACGTCGTGCGGACTTCCAGTGGTCGAAGAGTCCGGCTGCCCGATCTTTATCGACCGTAGTCACGGTCTGCGGAGGGGAGTACTGTGGCGGCCATCCGCCACATTCCTAACTTGGACCACCGCCTTAGATTTCGGAGCGATCCGCTTCCGCTTGTGAGATTGGGCCAGCCCCGACCTGACTGAACGTGACCGAATGGTTGGCGCATGCGTGCTGCGGCCGTCACAATACATCTGCGTCACTCGCACACCCGTGAAGACGTATGCTGCCGTCTCGCTTCAACGCCGGTCACCGATCTCCGCTCACTCATCGCCGTTGAAGAGATTTGAAATATGTCGTCGTGACACTTCTTCCGCGATCGCTTTGCTCTCAACATTTAAATAATTTTATTGTATCCTAATCAATCTCTTGCTATTCCTGTTGTTAAATATAATTTCCAATCCGCTAATAACATTCTTCCTTCCACCGTGTTCTTCCTACCTTTATTTCCTGACTCGAACTGCCTAACAATAATCTTAACGATTAAGAATCGGAATAGGATTCCGAGTAAAATATATGGTGGGTTGTTGGCAAATAACCCCCATAGACCCTTTTCCCGATAGTGTTTTTAGTTTAACTGTTTTATCCTTTGTTACTTTTGGGCGACCTTAATTTCTTTTGCCCTGCGGGTTAATAAAATATGGACTATGGACAAATTAGTCCCTGAAACATGTTCGAAGGATGTTGGTTAGTCGGTCCGTTTACATTTACAGCAAAAGGTAATAAAAAGAAAAGTTGGGAAACCTGTATGTTATAAAATATTAAAGGACCACTACTACAAAAGATTATTTCAATTTACATCACCCACTTGTTTTGTTCCATTTATTTTGAGATTGATTTGATCCCATTAATCTCTATTACCTAAGAAAAACTAGACAAACCTACTTTCGACGCATTTAAATAATGGATGTATGGACATACGTATTTCATTCGCTGCTTATCTCTTGATTTATTAGGTAAGGTACAGATTTCTCTTTTATTGGTAACCTATCTTACGTACCTACATACCAAGCGTCTAACAGAACAAAGCTAAAGCTGAGTTGCTCCACCTAACTTTAATAGTAACTATAACCGGTGCTTTTTGTATGGAGTTTGACACAACTTTGACGTTTGTTAAAGCTAAAGTAAGATGATGCAACCCAGCCTAAGATATCGACTGAATTTCAAGCAAAGCTTTTATTGACATCACAGGGTACAATCTATGACTCAGGCTGAATCAAGTTTTAAATGTACTTTTTTCTAGGGATCTGAGACTTCTTCAAATCGATGTCACCCTTTTCAACTTTCATTATAATCTAAGATTACGTGTGAGCAAAGCTGCGTGCCGCAGCTAGTTGCTCATAGTTATAATTACGTGCTCACATAACCGCATCTGCCAGGCCCGGACCGCATCCAGCAAGGGCTGTCGTGGCGCAAGTTTATTTACTTAGCGGCGATAATGTTGCGCAGGGGACCGGTTTAATATTTAAATACGCCTGCCAGGGACGACAGCCGAATTTCGACTTGCATATATCTACCGTTTTCGTACGAAATATTTAACACGCTGCCCGGCAAATTATTGTCCCGTAAACTGGAAATGGGACAGTTTATGAACTATAATGTGAACGGCGATTAAATGATGAAGTACGTAATGTTTCGGCTATTAAATGATTAAGTACGTAATTGAGCGTATGATTTACTGACATCTTTTCTAGTCTTTTGACAATAATATTTATTTGGGATATTGGTAGTGTTAAAATGTTGGTTTCGTATCATGTACCTATAGTGAATCTAATATCTAATTAAAGTATTGTTTGTTGATTTACTGACAAACCTATTCATGCTTTTAATTTCTTAGGCACTTCAAGTCTTGTCTGGTGTCTTGTGTGAAGGCTGTTTTGCTGCTCCTTGCTGATGAATCCAGGACAACGTTCAACGGCAAGACGGACCAGTGTACCAATTTCGCGTAAAACGTGCCTCACCTATGCTTCATGGCGTTTACATGTGACAAAGACATTTTCGGAACAGGCATGCGTCTTAATTATCGCATCCTCCCAGACGCCACAGGCAGTCCATTAGGGTTGCCTCCATTACGTTCTCGCTATAACATTTTCCGTATTACTTTAGCTGGTTCACGGATTCCGTTTACGCAATTTCGATCCTTATGTGCGTGGGGGTTCCGCTCACCAGAACACGTACTAATTGGTGATGCAGAGTGAAACATCCCCGTCGCAAGTTGGGCCATAACTCCTAGTCTAGTCTGCAGTTTCTACTGAGATGTGTACTGACATTGCTTCCTGACTGCAGGAACTTGCAGCGAAACGGCTAGATTTAATGCATATAGCTTGATAAAGTTAAGCAGTATATCAGCCGCTTAAGAGTAACTAAGTGCGCGTTTGTGTGTCGATCGCTAAAATCACAGATATTGAAGTTTATGGCAGATAAAAATGTAAATCGCACGGTTTCGAATCGCGAGGGTGGAAAAATGCTGCGTTACGTGATTTCGAATTCTTTTTGGTTTATTTTTATACATAGTTTTTACTGTGAGAATAATATAGTAAAATGGGACATAGAACCAACGTAGCGGAATTGTTATGCTTCTATTTTTATACGTTTTATTGAATTGAAATTCTATAGCAACATCCACATTAAATCAGTGGGTTTTAAGTTTAAAATAAAAGAAAAACTTTATCTAGATACTCTTTTCCCGACTTTCAGGCGAATACACTTGGGAAGGTATTTTGTTTAATAATAATGAGCTTCACCATAATCTCGTTAAAACAGACTAACAATTACCTAGTAGTTGCAGCATAATTGGACAGCAATTACCTAATGTAGTTCTTAGCTCAGTGCATGTGAAATTAGATCTAGAACCATCTGCGCATCTTGCATAATAATTATGCATTCGGTATGTGTAAAATTGATTACATCTTTTAGTTATAATTTAATGTATTACACACAGTAGGCACTATGTAGCTCTAAGACTAGACTAGTCCGTAGTTAGACTGGATAACAGATATGAATATTATTTATATCAGCTATTTGAATTTAATCGTCAAATTTTTAAGTAATTAATACATGTTAATATCTCGTTTGACTTTCCTGTGCCTGACAGTTTTGTGTATAAAATTTTGAAATATTTTTACGTAAGTAAAGTCAAACTTTATACACGCAGCTTTTAGTTGTAACGTGCAACAAAAAGAGTGCGTTATGTTTATACATAACGCACTCTTTTTGTTGTCTCAATAATAACTCGTTGATGTAAATAATCTTTATAGATTATTTACATCAACCCAGGAAATAACGTCTCTACCAAGTGATATAGTACCTATCGATGGAGATATTCTTTTAATGTTCTACAAAGTAACAACTCCTCAAAGTTTCGGTCTACTTGCTGGTTAAGTAAGAAACTAAGTAATCTCTTTCTTTGCTGTAGGTAAGTTTGCGAAGTTCGCTAAACCCTTTAAGTTAAATTAAAATTCATTGTAAGCATCCACGGGGGAGTGGAACTAAACGAGCATGCTCGGAAACGATCTTCGCTCGATTCGCAAAAGAATATTCGCAATGTTATCGAGTTATTAAAAAAGTTTTCGTATCAACATAAAAAGTGCGGTACCGCGGTCCCACTGACGCACGAGAATCCTTTATTATGTACTTCCAGAGCCGTTTATTACTGTAATGCTTTTTACCAATAACAAGAAAGGAGCGAATACTTTTATGGAGAAAGCCCTAAAGTTTATATTTACGAGTATGTTAGAATCGTTAAATGT
Organism: Ostrinia nubilalis; assembly: GCF_963855985.1. Lineage (NCBI taxonomy): Eukaryota > Metazoa > Arthropoda > Insecta > Lepidoptera > Crambidae > Ostrinia > Ostrinia nubilalis. The sequence goes on from NC_087093.1 coordinate 7,780,419, forward strand.
ACGAACAAACAGAAACTTATACTTTGCTAACACTGAAATTCATATCGGCTCTACACAAAGAGATTCCAGAAAATCCCTGAAAAATGTGTTGTTTCGATCGAAGTAATATGTTCTGATGTTGGTGAAGGCAGTGCGTGGTAATGATTGCTTTATTATCATTAAATAAGTACAATGTTAAGCGAGTATTATGTACCTACCGGTAAGGCACATCAAGCTACCCTGTGACATCTAATGCAGTTTAATAAGTGCGATATAGTGATAAAAGTGGATACTAGTCTAAATATGCTGTCAACTGTACCTACGTAAAGTAAAAAAGTAATAAAAGTTTGTATATTATCAAATTCTCAAAGATCTCTGTCTGTGTTCTGTTATAATAACGCTATGGTTCAATACAGTTTCAGTTCGATCAAAGGGTATTTGCCCTTTTGAATTCAATATAATTAAAGTTCAAAATAGATGGCTCGTTATATTCCAATCTTCTGTTAAATATTCGAACAGAAATAACGTGATATTTGTGAATTCTATACGGGGTTGGGAAAGCATTTGTGTTTGTACGGAATTTGGAAACAAAGGTACAGCGGATTAGTTCCGAGCAAAACTTAGCGCTCCCGGCAGATACGGCTGGCTTCGATTACAGTGCACTTAAAGTTTACATACACCTACTTTAATATTCTCGATGCTGACACAAACTTAAGGATGGTATTTCAGTGGAATGTTTTGTTTAATTTCGGTTATAGGTGAGAGAGCCGCCTGCCAAGCGTGGGGATTTTGGCAAAACCCTCCACTATAGTAGAGGAGGCTCATAGTCCAGCAGTGGACTGTAAAGGTCTGTTGATGATGATGATGATGTAAGGAGAGATCTGGTGAAGGGCACGGGAGGTGCCTGGATGCGGGCGGCGCAGGACCGGTCTTTGTGGAAAACCTTGGGGGAGGCCTTTGTCCAGCAGTGGACGTCTTTCGGCTGAAACGAACGAATGAAGGAGAAGCAAAAGTACGTGTTGAGCGTCTTCATAATCTCAGTTTCTGTTTTGTAATCAATAATATATTTTCCATACGTGGTAGGTGTTTGTTAACTTTGCCTAAATGTGCGTACTTATATGGCTTACGTTTCCTCAGACATAATGTAATAAAGGCTAAATTGAATTACATATTACATATTTTAGAATCCGCGGTAAGAAGCAATTGGAAACTTAATACGGGCAGGAATGAATCCACGTGGAAGCGCCTCCAAATGTATTTTGCCTTATAAATAACGTACAAGATGCGAAATATCTCACTCAGCCGATGTTTAACATATAAATTGCTATCAATTTTTCTAAACTCATATTTGAGGGGCTGCTTGTACGAGATAAGGCGCAGACGCGCGCGGGTTTATTGCCCAAATGCAGGCTCATCTCCGTCTGGATGATAAAAAAGCGATTATGATAACACCCGTTTACCACGGAACATCACTATTCACTTTTTAATTTGATTTTTATGGGCGTTTTTAAAACGTATTTATTATTACAGCGCACGCGATCAAACATCTGAATGTTGACTTTTGTTGAAATGCATTAATGTTATTGTCAAATAATTTAATAAATAATATTAATACTACTTAGATACAACAATATAACCATGCAATATTTAGTTCAAAGTCAGCAGTGAAGGTGAAGCTTTTTCTCGATAAGTACTTATTTCAGAATTTTTCACGTGGAAAAAACACATGAACAAATTTTACCCGAGGCAGTCGATTTTTTCAAGAAATATACATACACGTGGTCAATGAAATTCAGATTCTATTATACAAGACATAATGTAAATATACGGGCCTAGCCAGCCTGAGTAAAAAAGAAAAAGTAATATACTCTCCTGATAATAGATTTGCTACAAGATTTTGTTCATTACAAAAGATTCGATCAATCTTATTTTGCTTGAAGTGAAATTTTTTTTAGCTCAGTCCTAATAAATAAAACTCATCTAATATTAAAAATGTACATACTTTTTTATGTGTGTGGTATTAGTGGGCATTAAGAGAAGAAGAGGCTTATGGCAGTAATGTGATTTCAAAAGCAATTGATGAAATAAGAATAATAAAATATAAACTTTTGGATGCTATACTCTGAAATTCCATAAATACCTACTTATTGGTACAGAGTCAGATACAGTAATATAAAATGTAGGTACCAATAGGCAGTTACCAATTTATCAATATAAGCCTAGACGATAATGTACTTTTGTTTTACTCATATGCTAATGGGTTCGAAAGCTTTTAAATGTATGTATTATCGCTACACACCGTTTATTTCTATGGTACATTTACCATTGAATTATTTTAAACAGATTTTATCGCGATACGCGGATAGATAATATTGAAAAGTACAGCTAGCCTGTGACCACGGCCGGTTCAACCCGGTAGAAACGTCAGGCAAATACAGGTAATATTTCAATATTACATATCCGCGTATCGCGTTAAAACCTGTTTAAATTAATTCAATTATGCAGCGCGAAAATTAAAAATTAATCAGTACATTTACCATTTAAAGAAAGAAAGAAAAAAAATATTTGTCATAATCTACACGAATTTCAGGTGGAGCCTCAGTAACTTTGGAGGGTATTTACCTATAGATAAGAGCAGTATAAATTGGATTTACTTCACTAAAAGTAATGTAGAGTCCGCAACACACAGCATTTTAACTGCATCTGTTGTTTGCTACTGTTGGTGTTTTTTGTCAATCTGATTTGATGCGTGTAAATGAGATTTCACTGGTCCTGTAGACCTTCGCGGATTACACAGTAACGTGGAATAATATGTGACGTTCTTAATTTGACATATCTGTTATTCTGCTGCTGACTCTGCGGAGAGCGTACTCATTGTCCGCGTGCGTCTTCTCATTAATGCAGAATGTACCTAACAAGGCGTGTACCAAATATTCAGTAGGTAGGTAACCACCAAACTCTAAGCACCAAATGGCACAAGTATATGAAGTGGCTTTACTGTTATTTTGTTTATTCTGTGTCGGCTCTCCTGATCGCTTGATGAATGGTGCGCGTCACCGGGAGGCGTCGCGCGTAATACACTTTCTTCGATATCTCCTGAATATCTGAAAATGGCGTCTAGTGTCGAAAAGGGGACGCGGAGATGTAAATCTTGAGTGAGTCTTTACGCAGCATTCCGTTATCTCAACGTTTTATTATTTTTTGGCAAAATACAAACAGCGATTGTAATCGTTTCAGACGACTACGGTTCTATTTAACTCGAAACTCTCGATTCAGTAATTTAGGCATTGTATTACGAATCCTCTGCTCACGTTGAACTATGTTGAATCGGTCTAGGTTGATGGGATATTCCATCTAAGACCAAGATAGGTCATTGCTATAGTTGCAATATGTCTTAGGCTTCACAATGCCTAGTAAGTACCGTTCCAGTTTCATCGTTAATCCTTTGCATCTAAATCACTTACGTAGCCCCAAAATATGTGAGTACAAGCACTCTGACAAAATAATAAGTAAGTTTGTTCGTTTCAGACGAAAGACGTCCACTGCTGGACAAAGGCCTCGCCCAAAGATTTCCACGAAGACCGATCCTGCGCCGCTCGCATCCAGGCACCTCCCGCGATCTTCATAAGTAAGTATACATATTTAATCTTGGTATAAATGCTGTTCACATGAAAATTATTATCCCGAGAGCAATTTACATATTGTAGTCCTTGCTGGCATCCATCAGGTCAGGCGGTCCTGATCCGCTAATCGAAAATAACCATAAAACATAATAAGGGCAAACACAATTTCGTTCCGTACAACACAAACATCAAAGTTCCGAATTGAGAGTGCTTGTTTGAATTCCGATCAAGGCGCGCCCGCTGCAAAACCTCTGAATTTTGATGTTTCGACTTTTCACAAGATTAATGTGCCCTCTGCTCTGGCGCAAAACACGTTTCAGATGCGGATGCTACTGGTACAGACAAAATTAAATGCATTAGAGAGAATTACATTTGTGGTGGAATTTCCGATAAAAAATTAAAAGTTTGGTAACACTATCTGGCTGGGTTGCACAATCTTACTTTAACTTTGACAACGTCAAAATCCGTCAAACTCTATATAAAAATACCGGTTATCGTTAAAGTTACGGTCAAAATTAGGTGGTGCAACTCAGCCTAAGGTTAAAAAAGTTAGGATTATTCGTCCACCTAATACGCTGTTAAGTGTTTTGCTTGCTTCTTCCCTTAAGAACAGAAGTCTAGATTTAGATAATATCTTATAATAATTATTTTTTGGGTTCGTGCTGAAATATCCTACTTTGCATTTATTACGAAACAAACATATTTTAAATTTGAATCATGTTATGCTCTACACTTTTAATATTATCATTCCTATAATGTCTGTATAATAAAAATATTTATGATAGGTAAAAATAATAAATTGGACCTAAAGATACCGTAATAATTTAATATCCAGCACGCCTTGGATCCATCAGTTTGGTTTGATGTGCATAATGTAATATTGTTACGTAGAGAGTAATAGTGAACGTAGGGCGTAGGGCGAGTGCACAATAGCAGCAAATTGCCGTAGCGGGAGCTTGTAGATCAAATTATTCGGGCTATGTTGTAATATGATAAGTATTATTTTTTTTGCATATTATGTACTTGAACTCTTAAATACCCGCCTGGATGCGTCCGATGCTTGAATTTTTAAGGCTGATTCCTAACTTTTTCGGTAACTTGTGTTTTTTGTATGGAATTTGACAGATTTTTGACGATTGTTAAAGTCAAATTAAGATGGTGCAACCGAGCCTAAAAAGTATAGGTAGGCTTGACACCTGTTTAAGTGAAAATGACAGATTATTATTAAGATATGACTGCAATCTTGTTGAAGATGATATTAACGTGATGGTTTATTCGAAGCGACAGATTTATGGATCGCAGCAACTCTACTTCTACATGCCATATTTAGTTTTGATTTAAGTTGAGTAATAGATTCTGTACATACGAATACAAGTAGGTATTTGCCACTTCTTTTTTCTATAACATACTATGAGTAACATATCAAAATCCTACTAATATTATAAACATGAAAGTTTGTGTGGATATTTGGATGTCTGGATGTTTGTTACTCTTTCACGCAAAAACTGCTTAACGGATTATGATGAAACTTTACAATATTATTGTTTATTACCCAGAATAACATATAGGCTATAATTTATGACGATCTGTGTCAATCTAAATTTTACGCGGGTGAAGCCGCGGGTAAAAGCTGGTAGAACTAATATAATACTCATAGTGATAGTGTAAACTGTGCCCTACTCGCCTGTGTGAATACTCATGCCTTCCGTGACGTCATAATTTGATAGAAGCTACGGCCAACCGAAACGGTTCAACAGGACAGGCGGGAGCGCCGTCCGCTACAAAGCCTACACTTGTGTACACATAGCTCTATTTTGTTCCGATATGCATATACACAGGTTATATTGTGTGATAGTTGCAATGCAAAGTCGCTTTTATATCTTGAAGAATAAGGATAAGGGTTATTGTAATAAGGGTAGGTAGTTTTCTTGTAAACGTTGTATAGGTACCTACATTTCATACCTTATTTTACCTTAGACCTCATTAAAGTAATTCTGGGTTGTACATACCACCTTATATATTTTAATTATGACAAACGTCAAAAGTGTGTCAAACTCCACACAAAAACACCAGTATAATATAGTTATAGTTACGGTTTAAGTTAAGGTGGTGAAACTGAGCCTAAGTAATTTTATTAGTCATCTACCCTTCTAGTGTTTGTGTGATGATTCAAACAAATTATAATTCAAATGATAAATTAAAAACTTACTTTTTCTAGTTTAGAAATCAAAACACCTAATGGCCAAAACAGACAAACAAAACTTTTACATTTCGCTTCCTCCAAATCATTTTAGTGAAGTTAATATAGTGCACACTTGTTCGGCTCGAGTTGCTTCGGCGCACATTGTCCTTTGGATCTCGTTACGGGAAAAAAACCTTTTTCGGGCCGTTACATTTCACCGTTATAAAGTGTTGGAGTGGGTTTGGATCAAAGCCTCGATGATAAAACACCTCGAGCCTCGGAACACCCTCGTATGCTCAATTGTATTGCATTTCATGCTAAAAATGATGAATATGCGTTGGTTTTGTTGGGTTGGTACCTTTATATTTTACAGATTTTTACTTTGTATAACTACCCGTAATATAATTTTAATTTTAAACCTAAATCTCGTGTGTATGCGACTCTTTTGGAATCTACTAATTCTAAAATCGAAACATTTCTTAATAAAGTCTAGACTATTAAAGTAGATTCTATTAATTTTAACAAGTAATGTATTTAAAACGTAATAAAACAACGTAATATAAACTCGAAATTTAAACTTTTAGAACCAGCGACTGACGATTGTAACCATGCCAAAAATGTTTAGCGATTGATCGCAGTACAATTGTGAATGTTGTGGTAACACGCATCATTGTTTTGGTTTCTGATTTTTAATTAAGCCAATAATGTTGCAGATGCCAGAAATATCGAGCGTGCTTGATCATGAACGGGTCAGTACCAGTTGAGCGCCCAGCAAACATCTAATTCAGGTGTGTGCAGGCAACCTTAATTAAACCAGGATTATGTGAAACTGTAATAACCTAAGATCCTGAATGTACCATAATCAATGCAAATAAATTATTCTTGATTCTTGACCTTTTATGATTTGAAAAAGTCGCGAGTAGGAGATGACCTTATCGCAAAACTATAAATTAAAAAAACATGTTACAATGAAAAAAAGCAAAAAATTAAACGAAAACCATTTTAGAACAAGTCAAGGGTTGCTGTTTTATTTAAGCATTTATTGTTGCAGCGTGTACTGAGAGCATTTTTATTTTAGTGCGTAATTTTATAATATTCAACGAGCCGGGTTTTTAACCATGATCTAAATCGACGATCGTCGAGCCTAAAAGTACCGTGAGCGTAGCCCTTTGTTGCGTTACAGGCTGACACCGACCGGACAGCATTTGGCTCTGCTTGACGGCTATCGATCTTCGGCCAAATATGCAGCCAGCCTGACGAGCGTTTGATCCCAGATAAAGGAAATATGCAGCCGAGTTCTCATTTACAGTTTGCGGAAATCCTAGGTCTGTGACCTCTTTCCACTGCTTGTGCCTAAATTGGATTTGGTTGAAAGAGACCGCTCCGCATAAGTAATACTTTTAAATCAAATAGGACAGGAATATCTTGTAATTTAGATTTTTAAATTAATAGAATTACACTTTGAAATGTAATACTCATTTTGCTGCTAATTACGTGAAAGTAAATAGCTTTTTTATAATGTTAAGTGCCATGGGGCCTGCCTGGGGCATGGGACCCTCATTCAACGGGTAAATGGTAGCCATTAATTACTATATGTACCTGTGTTTACGTCGCGCTGTAAAAAATAAACAACATTTTTGATATTTTCGTCGAATCAAAGGGAAAAATATTTTGATATATGATAATAATGTATGATGAGTCTAAATAAACAGAAAAAAATTCATTATCTAAGAAAATGACTCAGATAAAAACTGCAGAACAAGTAGGTAAAGAAACTATTCACTGCAAACTGCAGCTGAGGGCAACAAGAACTGACGTGCAAAGAAAAATGAGTTCGGACAGAGACGCGGGTACAATGACTCAACGCGTTTTAATTTTCCGGTTTTCATTATAAGAAAACACTATTACTACAAATGAGCGCTGCCTGCAAATCCATTTTTGTGATTAAATTTAATGTTGCAGCGCTTTTTTGTTCGAAACAAATGAAAGCGAAATAAAATAAGAACAAAAGAACGAGTTAGTACTGTCGTTAATACTGCCGATGCAATGGTGATATCGCGATACTTTTATAGATTTTGTTGTCAGGTATTCGGGAATAGTTGGTTTTTTATTTGTTATTTTACATTGTTAGACATTACGAGTACTTGCAAAAGGAGTTAAACTTTACATTGATGCATTTAAAAACTGGAGGAGTTATGGATGGTTTGGCCACTGCTTGTGGCTAAGCCGTGGATGATGTTTTGGTACATACAGGGTGGAAACGATAAGTGATCTCACTCGATTATTTCTAAACTATACAAGATATCGATAAACTGATTACTGATCCTGAAAGTGCTTTACGAGCTCTTTTAAACGATATCAGTAATAGGTTACAGAATTAACTGGATCTATCCGTAAATTCAATGTTTTCAGCCTCCATACTAAATGTGTGCCACTATGCCAACCACACAATATTAGAAGTGTATTTTTATTTTATTTTAAATAATAAACACTTAAAATTAACTCGTAAATTGCATTCTTATTTAAAATTATTCATGGAAAATATTGGTTTTAGGCTTTACTTGCTAAAATGTTACCAAGACACGAGTACCATGGCTGTGGCAGTACTAAATGTATGGAAGCTGGAAACATCGAATTTTCGGATAGATCCAGTTTATTTTATAACTTATTATTGGTACCGTTGGATACAGCTCGTGAAGTACTTCCAGGATCAGTAACCAGTTTTTGAATATCTTGTATAGTTTTTAATATTGTGTGGTTTTACTAAATGTATGGAAGCCTGAAACATTGAATTTTCAGATAGATCCAGTTTATTTTGTAACCTATTATTGGTACTGTTGGATAGAGCTCGTGAAGCACTTTCAGGAACAGTAACCAGCTTTTGGATATCTAGTATAGTTTAGAAATAATCGAGTTAGATCACTTATCGTTTCCACCCTGTATAGGTAGGTATGTATACTGTTAAAGAAACCAACTCCATTATTACAATCTTACTTAAGTCTAGCATACCTACCTGTCCACCGGATAAGTAACTTATATAGAGATACAAATAAATGATCTGAGATAATAAATACATCTACTCGATCTTTAATGTACCCAACAATGAATGGTAAGCTACATTACATTACATTTGCAGTACTTAATTACAATATGAAAATTGCAGCTCAATTACTTCATTCACAATTAGAGACATTTACTACAAGTAGCAATTAAATATTTTTATTTCGTACTTAGAAACTTACAATGTTGTTAGAACTTAAAATGTTTACTTAAAAATAATAATACTGTAGGTACAATTATGCGTACATGATTGTATTTTTCCCCAAGTAAACTGAAACTTACCGAGTCATTGATTCCGGGCGCGGGTGTGGAAATGTGGCTACATCAAAGCTTTAATTTCCCGTTTTAATTTCCCGGATAAAATGTTTTCTTCTTCGCTCCCACTGATTAAAACAAAACCTCATAGAATTTTCTAGGAACAAAGGCAAAAAACTGATTCATCACGGGAAATCAAGCTGGTGATGGAGCCATGGAAATTAAGGGTGGGGGAAACTAAAGTAGAATAAGCTTATATCTAAATTATTATTTGTTGTATGCTTTGACGTTCTACCCTCAAACCATTCATGGTGTACGTTGCTATTTTTTTTAGTGACTGATTACAATTCACTTATTTTGTAGGACAGCAAGCATTGAAAACAAGTGACAAGTGACGTTATTATCTTATTTTAGTTTTCAAATGTCATCATTTACCTACCATTAGGTATTAGTATCAAAACTAGAAAAATACAGTTTTTAGTACGATAGCACTTTTTCTGACCTTATAATATTTTTAAGACCGTTGTTATGCGGTTTTGAACCGTGGAAAAATGCGGTAGAACCTCATCCGTGCGTTTTTCACTAAACTTTATGTTGCGGTGGGCGGTGTGCATCAAAACGTTATGAAAAATGCGACTGTTTCCGAGTTCTGTGTGTCCTGAGCTTTATATTACACTGTAACGTGGACAAATCCATTAGTAAATGCAGTGCTTACTAAATAAAGATACTTTACTTAACTGCGAGTCGTTAGCTGTTTAGAACTTTATCAGCCAGTGTTGTTTGTAGTTCGGAAGACATACCACAGACTTTGTTGGATACTCGCTGAGACTAGAAAAACGAGGTTTGTGTGTTTTTTTAGCTGCTTCTTCGTCATCTTCTTATGTTTTTATTTGAGTTCGTGTCTTCTGCTAGGTTTATCGCAACTTATACCACCTTTTTACCAAATATAGCACTGAAGTATTTCTTATGCGACTTACAAACATGTTATTATAACTAATTACAGAGGTACAAAATAGTTTTTACTTAATGTTTTAAAAACTTTATTAAAGGAGGCTGCATAAAATAGAGTTAATATTATGAGAATGAAGGGGCTATGTCACAGGTTGTTTCTGTGGGGTCGGTTTTTAGCTCCGACACGCTGCAAGCCGCTTAAATACTTACAGCTAAATTTCAGTTTAATAGCCGTTTATTCATGCATGCAATTTGCCATAGATATTTAACTTGCTAAGTCTTGATTGTTTGTCGCAGGCTTATGCAAGTTGATAATTGGTACTTATATGAGAATATTGGTTTAATATTATGTAGTTACATGCACAATTTCATGAAGTGTATATCTGGTAGAAGCTACTCTGCAAATACTGCTACGGTAATAAAATGTACAAAGTAAGTTTTCTATGAATTCAGAATAAAGTAAGAAATAAGCTCTAATAGGCATACTAATGTTTATTATAGAAATATTTAAATAGTCATTTAAGGATCAGTAATACCAAATTTCTATCACGTAAAAATAATAAAACGTGCGCAAATGTGTAACCTTCAGCTCTTGTTTACACACATCGCGCGAAAGAACTTTGTTTAGTTGATCTACTCACAAAAAACAAGGATGCCTGAAGATAAACTCTTTCGCTTGTCGGGCGAAAAGAATGAAGTTTTCCCTTTTTTTGGATGTCAATAAAAATAAATAGGTACCTGGTGGAGTGCGGCCGCTGTTAGGCGTTAAATTGAACGCCGCAGCGGCTATAAAACCTAATTGAGTGTATGTCCATTAGGGGAGAGGGACTCATCGTGCCCACCACCACGATCGACAACGAACTTTTTAGGAATACACACGAAAAGGTTGAAGGGTTTGTTTTTATTTTTGCTCGACCGCCTTTTTTGTTAATTTAACTTACTTGCGCTAATAAAGGGCCTCTTTCTGTCGCCGCTGGGGACGAGTAAGAAATGATGGCGGGGACGTTTAGGTCTGGTATCTCACTGGCAGACCTCGTTTAGGATAGTAGCATATTTAAAAGAATAAAAAGTAAAAAGTTTTTAGCCCTCGGGTTCATACGCGTGAGTTTCAGAGTGTCACAGAAATTCCCTAATGCGCGCGAGTCCCTTTTCCAAACCCTTATTAGCCAACTTACTGAAAATAGTTAAATGTCATTTTATGACCTTCAAAAAGTAGCCCTGTTTAACGGCCATAAATTCCCTACGCTATATTCTACTTTCTAAGCTAAGACTCATTTGTTCTCTATTTTTCTAAAATAAATACCCCTTTAATCTAACGCGGTCAGTTCGCAATCAGAACGCCGATAAAATACCAATTAGTTGGTGGCGACGAGCGCGGATCAGCGGATTACGGAGCCGATAAACAAGCGGAGCCGGGAGCCCGCGCTTAGCAGATCGCAGATACAGACAGTTCTCAATTAGAAGGAGCCGGCGTTCATCTGTGCCTCTACCATGAGTTGCCATCGAAAACTTGTATTCGTATACTACAGTCGATAGAGTTTAAACGTGGGTCGATGAAGTTTGCCTTAAAATCATACCATGAGTTCAATTACCGTATACTTTACTCGCCAGCGATAATTCGAAGGTTTTGTGATGTCATGTTGGTGAGCATGTTAACGTATCCAACTTCACACTCTATGAATGGATGAATGAAAGAACGAATGCCGCTTCTTTCTAACTAGGTATATAGAAAAGATAAGAGTAGGAAATAACGAAAATGTCAAAAATAACACTGCAAAATTTAGGTGTCCTAGAACAGTGCTTAAAGCTGAATTAACATGATGATTTTAAATTTGTATTGTTTATTTCTTGTCATTGCGACTTTGACGCAGCTGTTGTCATGACAACAGATAACAAAACATGTTTTGTTGAAGGATTATTGATGAATAATTTTCCACAAAAAATTGGATTTTAACCAGGATAGGAAAATGAGAACCTGCGCCTATCCGTTTAAACCGATTGTAGAATTTATGGAAAGGTAAGTTAAGTAAAAAAAACACACTATGTAGTGGAGGAATTTCAAAATTCAACGAATAGTTTTGAGCTGGTTTTTTTGGAGAAATACAACCTTTCCAGCATAACTTCCACGTGCCTAGCTAAAATTCAGTATATTATTATTATTGGTTTTTGGGCCTTTACTTGCGCCAACTCGACCAGGTTTGATCTATTGTGGCAGCCCTTGTCTTTAGAGTTAATATTCAGTAATATGAGTGCGAGATTTATATTTTCTAGATACAATAAAGTTGTTTTTCTATAGATATGGCGATCTGAGTATGCCCACTGAAGGGCCCCAAGAAAGAGCCAACAATAGTCAATGGTGGGTGGAACTAACGGACACGCGAACGTGAAATGCTGATGCCACCGGCGACACGAAAACTACTGAGAAATTGAGAAAAGTGTGTATAAATACCTACTATTATATTCATTTTGATTGCTTTTATCTTATTTCGTCATTATTATTTGTAATGTTTATTTGTTAAGGTGTGGAGTGACTAAACAGCAAGAAGAAAGGCAACTCGCATACACAGAGCTGCCAAGGGAACACTGGACTGGTGGCGGTCCAGGTTCTTCCCTGAAGCCAAAGGATTTAGAGCAGAGTGCTTGTAAATAACTACGACTTGTAAATTAAATCCATAATAAAGACTTAATATATTATAATTAATTAAATACATTATATTGTTTTAATCTTTCATGGTCACTTAACATAGGTACATGGTAGCAATCTCGTCAGTAATAATAATTAAGTAAATACATAATTATCCTACTAATATCCTACTTAATATTAAAAATGCGAAAGTTTGGATGTCTGGATGTTTGTTACTCTTTCACGCAAAAACTACTGAACGGATTTTGATGAAACTTTACAGTATTATTGTTTATAACCCAGATTAACATACAGGCTATAATTATGACGATCTGTGACAAACTAAATTTCACGCGGACGAAGCCGCGGGCAAAAGCTAGTTGAAAATAAAATGATTAATTTTTATTGACTATTTATTTATTTCACAAAACCTAATACATAATACACAGACTGATTAAGAACAAAAGTAAATTTCAACCTATGAAAATATTCATTGTCGGATTAGCTTTCTATCATGATCTCGTAAGGCTGCGTTTCCACCAGAGATGTGCGAGGATGCGTAGCGAAGGATGTGTTTGTAAAGAACCAATAGAATCGCTTCGTTTACCTCGCCTCGGTCAGCACATCTCTGGTGGAAAAGGCTCAGGCTGTACAACACTAATGAGCATTTTCAAATCTCTGCTACACATCCTCGTACGATATATTTTCCTCGCACAGCTTTGGTGGAAACCTGCACACATTTTCACAGCACAGCTAGACATCTTCGCACGACACAATTCCCTCGCATATCTCTGGGAAACGCAGCATCCTCTCCCTCCACCAAGGATCTCCACAATGTGCCCGCATCCAGGTTCTTCCCGCGACCTTCACCAGATCGTCAGTCCACCTAGTAGGAGGTCTGCCCACATGCTGATAACATGTTCCATCGTAATAAACTTCTTTCCGACATAATTTAATAAAGATGATAATGACCTAAAACCACAATTTTATTTTGCTTTTCACACGTCAATAAGCCAGTGAGTTACGTTACTGTGACAGCTAAGGTATTTTTCGATGACATCTTTGAAAATTGCAACTCATGGTAAGTTATTTGTATGAAACTTAATAAAAACTTTAGTCGCTATCGTATTCATTTAGATAGGTTTTTTACCTAACGATTTGAGATGAACTCATGGTAGTGTTTTTAGTTTTGCTGTGGTTCTGCTACTAACCGCTAGAGGCGCTGTACAATTTGCCATACATTTTTTTACGGACTCGATAGCGAGATGCTCGGTAGGTAAACTCATGGTAGAGGCACTGATAACTGGAGTCGATAATTTTCTATGGTCACTGAGAAAAGGCAACAGTTGATGCTGGACTAGACTCTTTTTGTTGTATTCGTTCTTCTTGCTTAATCGGTAACTAACTTTTATCCGCAGCTTCGCCCGCGTGGCTATAACCTATGTCACTTAGAATAATGTAGCTTCTTACTGGAGAAACAGTTTTCAAAACCGATTCTAGATATACACACATACATCCTAGGTAGATTAATAAGGTAGCCAATCTACCAGATAAGAGAGTTTTTTTGGTTCTATACTTTTACTTTGTTGTTACTACTTGTGTAATTTGACCTCATTTCTATTTGACCTCATAAACATTCAAACAGAGTAATATAATACTAGAGTAATACTTTAGTTTCTATTAAAATTAATAGGACAGAACATTAACGAAAGGTGGAGTGACTGTAGTTGAGAAGAATGAAGCCCAAGTTTGTGCACCGCGGGCGCGCACGAGTTCTGAAGTGTTAAACTATGAAATATACGTTGTTTCTGTTAGAACACTGTTGTGAAATAAAACGCACGTTTGAGAATAACTCGACATTTTATACGCGTATTCAGTTTAGGATTGATAGTCGTAGTTTTCATAAACTTAAAGGTAAGTTTTAACCGCGCTCCAGGGAGTAAGTATTGTAGAAAACCCCAGTTTTCTGAAAGGTTTTGTTTATTGTTTTAGGGTAGGTAAAAAATATTTTTTGAAAATATGAATCACACATGTGAAGTTTGGAGGTTTATTAAATTTAATTATCGTTTTATACGATAGATAAATAAAGTAAAGCAGCACAATGTAGGCGAAAAGTAGAAAGTACTTAGGGCAAAAGATCACGTACCTATACTGATAAATGGAGAGATGAGAATATTAACCAAACATGAATCCATTATCCCTAGGATGCTGGTTTGAGAAAAATACTCTGATAGTAAAATAATTTCATTTGATATTTCTATCTAATTCCAAATATGCAGGCTATAAATAGAAAAAGTATAAGATGTGTAAACTCATAGTCGTCTAGTACCCATAGTACAAGCTTTGCTTAGTTTGGGGCTAGAGGCGCAGTGTAAAATGTCAAAAGATATTTATTTATTTATTTATTATTATTATTTATCTGGAATTAGCCACTCGTTTGGTTGATTTTTGTAGGCAACCTGAATAATAAAGGTCCGTGTCAACTGCTGGACATTTTCAAGGTCAGTGTATACTTTTCCCTAGTACAAAATTAAATCTGAATGTGAAGTTTATTATTAAGATATGCAACTACATTCTGAATATCTGCGTTGCTGAATAGTCATCTTCGTTAGTATTTCAAGACGGAGAAACGGACAACTCAACATTTAATAATTTGTGTGCTGCCGACTGTCCATGTATTTTGCTCACTGGAACTAAGACGCAGTGTGACCACATCCTTATATAGAACTGCAACATTTAGATAAAGCTATAATTAGTTTGCGTCAGTTGGAATTTTGTTAGTGAAGTCAACGCTTGCCCCATCGCTTGCAAATTACAATTGCCTGCATTCTGAAAGTTACTAATTTTACAAACTTACTCTGAAACGCTTGCAGAATAATATTCCTGATTAATTTTAAATGAAAATTGCTTTAGTGTATCACTCTAATTGAGTTGCTGAAAGAAATTCTTAATATTTGTGTACAAAGGAATTTAATAGGTCCTAATTAGATAACGCTCTCTTAGGAAATTGCAAACTCGGATTAAAACTATTTAATCTGATAAGTTTCAGTTTTTCACTACTCCATTATAACTTTCTTAAGAGCGTTTACGCGAAGCGCGGCGTTTCAAGGGGCATCATTGGAAATGATTCGCGCGCGGCGTTTTTTAATAGTTTTCAAATGTTTATAGCAAAACAATAACAATGAATTAAATATCGTTTCAAAGTAAATATCTTAAAGAAGATGTTGTTTTATTATATTAAGCTATTTTTAAGTTGAATAAAGGAAGAAAATTGGTGAAAAAATCACTTTGATTTTTGGGTATATCACGTTCTTTTAATTTGTGATTTCTTACTGTAAAATGCTTAAATCTAAAAATTTTCTCAGATAACTATTTGCCCAAGGATCTATGCTATAGGATATAAATGTTTGTTAAATCGTTTTCACAGTATTTTTATAAAAATTTCAGCTTGTAAACTGACGCTAAAGTGGAAATTTACAAAACCTGTGTGGACTTATCTTGATAGAATTCTTAAATACTAAACTAATCGCAATATTTTCTCAATTAACTATTTAGACGACGAAATTGCCTAACTATTTATGCCTATAACATATAGATAGATAGATAGATATTTATTTGCATCACCATAATGTAACATAGGATAGATAAGGCTTAAAGCTAAATAGATCATTATGGACCCTGTCGGGCACTGCAATTAGAAGAGAGGAGGATCTACTTTTAATTTATCACAATTTGGACTACAAAAGTATTAGTCGTTAATTATTTTATTTTAATATTCATATGTATAAATAATATTATTTAAAATTATATTTTACTGTAACTTTCCTATTACAATTTATCATTAAAATACTCCTGAATTGTATAGTAACTTTTTCTATTAGTAAGACTTTTAGTTTTTTAATAAAAAAAATTTCTTTATCTTCTCCTTTTATTGAATTTGGCAGCTTATTATGATGATGTTGATGATGGTATAAAACTGCGTTGAAGTCAAATCAAGTCATAAGAAACCTTTGATTAATGCTTGAATTAACTTCAGAATAAACTGACTGGACAGCAATGTAAACAGTCAACTGATGTGGGCATGCCTATCGAGGGAAGCCCTTTGTTTAGAAATTACACACAAAGTAGACTCTTGGATTGGGCAGCCTCCGAGTTAAACGGACTGTATAAACTAAAGCGAAATAATGTATCGGGCATCAAATACTTGTACATCAAAACGGCTTATTTCAAGAAGTAATTAAGGTAATTACCTTACTAATTACCACGAAGTAAAATTTTTGGTCAATGGACGTGCCCACTAGATAAGAAACGTATAAGAATTTCAAGCAATTTATGGAAAAAAAGCACACTTCTGTCAATAAAGCATGATTGCTTTAGACATCAGAACCTTGCGAAGTTCATGCGAATTGCAATTTTATATTTGGGCTGCTCGTACTTACGAGAAAGAAATTAGTATAAGGGATGTCATACCTGTTATTTCACATAGGTATGTTTAATAATGTTCAATGTAAGTATCTCTGGTATTCTAGAAACATGGGCCGAGTTATGAGGTATTCACTAAGATCTAGGCAAGGTATGTAGTACCTATAGATGTATAATGTACCTACCTACAACGTAGAATATAAAGTAAATACAGGAAATTCTTTAGAGACATAGGTATTCTCTGATGCCTATAACGATTAAATTGCTCTGTGACAATTTTTAAGTCAGAAACGCATCTAGAATTTACAAACAAAAATACGTTTTAGCGAAGTAAATGTATTTAAATTCTATTTACATCCGACTTAAGTGAATCCACAAAAAGGTTCGCTTTCGTGTTGTCAACGTTAACTCTGTAAATTGACTTTTCTCTTTAAATTCTTTATTTGTTGGATTTCATACGTTATGACCTTGCCGTCGTATTTTTGTTTGTTTACTCATTAACGAGTCAAAGATAAAAGGAGTTCCCTGGATTACTTCGGAGGTACGGTATTTAACACTGCTTACAATTATTAGAATACTTAAATGAAGATATTTCCCTTTTCACAAAATTGTAGATTATTAGGATGTTGAAATAATGGAGCTGACATTATACATTAACATACCTACTTATAGCTATTTCGAATGAAAGTGTATAAATAGTATTTTATTATGACTATCACCGCTAGTTTTGGGAAATACCTATAGATTAATGTTATGGATAAGTCGTCTATAAAGTAGAAACGTATACAGAAGTATATGTATGTGTTAATTTGATTTCACATTTTAAAAAGATCAGGTGTTTATGGTTGATTTATATTTTTGGCCTAGAAATATTTTTACTGAAAACCACTTGTCACATGAAGCATGTCCCAAGCCGAACGAGATCCGAAACGATATTCAAAAAGTCCCCAAAATCCACGTCACATATTTCACAGATAGTTGGCACTATAAAAGAATGTTTCCCTCGTAGAATTCGTTAGGCATTTGCGTGAAACGAAACTGCAATATTGGAAGCACAGCTCCTGGAATTAAAGCTATTTGCGCTAAAAACTTGGAATACACAGCATTCTGTGAAATGCATAAACAAATAAAGCACTTTTTGGGGTTTATACGCCCCACCGATTCACACTATAAATTACACGGAACGCAGTAGATTTGTCTGTTTATTAAATACAATAGTTTGCACTTCAACGTTGGCTTTGTGGCGTACACTTGTTTTAATTGACTTCACTTTTCAGAATCGATCTAGTTGTTTGTATGCACTCGTGCAAAGGTCGATAATACATCGGCCTCATGCTACTAAGTATTGTCTATTGGTGACCATTGACACTACCTATCTATCAGGAGCATTGTTTGCTGACATGTCATCATCATGGATTTTACCAATCTATTTATTTATTTATTTGGTTTACCAGAAATTATAGGCATGTGTTGGTTTTTACAATCAAAACTGTAGGATACATAGATTTTACAACGGCTACATTAAAATAATTATGGTGTCTGCAATCATTACTATGAAAGTCGTATTAAAAAATGATTCCCTAAAACAATGTGCGAAGTTAAGCCTAATAGGTATTTTGTTTCAACTATCTAAAATATAGTAGAAAAATAGTTCCTTATTTTGAACAAAATACGTGTAGCAGTACAATTAAGATTTCCAGACACTTTAAATAATATTTATGACAAATTACCCAACACAACGACGTCGTTTGTCATTCCTAACAAAAGAGTGCTTAAGAGAGGTACACGGCAGTAAGAACAACAGCGCTGTGATTATTTAAATAGGGAAAACGCAGGTAGAACTATGAATTTTAATTAGGGGACAAAAGACGCACTTAATACTGAACGAATAAAATGTAACTACATTTGTTATGGAAAAAATGGATGATGTTCTTCTCTTAACGATTTTTGGAAGATAATAATGTACATTTGGAAGGTAAACGAACATCGCTTACGGATTGATTCATAACGAATACATTTTGTAATCAATAACAAACAAGAGATTGGAAATATTTGTAATAAATCGTATTAAAATTATATCTTTTTAGAAGGAGATCTAAATACTTTTTTCAGACGTCACAGAGCATAGACTTAGTAAAGATCTATTCAAAATCTAGGCGAAACAAAAAAAATCCCAACCTTGAATCCAATATAAGAAGTGTTGTAAATTAGAAGTTTTTCAAATAAGTAAGGGTTGTTAACTCAAAAACCTCAACTTCATAATCATAAAAATATCCTTTATTCATGCACGTCTCAACCCGATGAAGGGGTAAGTTATTACAACAATACGTAGTCTGTAGTTTTAAAATAATGCTGGGTAAAAGAAAAGATTCCGCACGAGTGGTTGTGAAATGTAGAGCGTTGTAGAGAGTCGGTGAGAGTAGAGTAAATCTATTAAGTTACTGATTCTGATACGCTCCTAAAAATTTGGACATTGATTAGAAAATCACCCTGTATAGGGTATATGTTATATTTTATGTTAACTCAAACATCTCAACACCCTTTATGCATACTCGTCTCAACGAAGGGGTAAGTTAACAATACGTAGTCTGTAGTTTAAAATAATGCTGCGTAAAAGAAAAGGATCACTGTCACATTCCGCGCGGAGTGGTTGTGAATGTGGAGTGTCGTTGAGAGTGTGCTCTAGCGCTCTCGTGCTCTACCAGACTACGAGACCACGCGCCGCGGGGGGCGATAGCGCACGCATGAAACTGTCTGTCCAGCGACGTTCGGTTTAAGAATGTCTGCTGTTTTGAAAGTTAACTTTTTTATTTAATAGTCTAATTTTATGTGAGTAAACTATTGGAGTTAATAAAAAATACATGGGGTGAAATGAAGATGAAAAACACGTTATCCACTCATCATTATTAATCCTTAGTGATGATGATGCTCGTAGGTACTTATAAAATAATTTGAGTGGATAAGCCAGATTACTAATTATATTATTGATAAAAAGTTAAATCTATTGAACTGATGGAGATCAACTCGTTAATCCGAGTAATTATTAAAAAAACTATAACTAAAATAAATTTACCAAATCTAGGCATTAAACTGCGTATTGGACATGAGTATATCTTTTATTTTAACACAGGAAATTTTGCCTCGAGTTTATTTTGCTGCGGTGGCGGCAGGTGCGGGCAGCCGGGGACTTGTAATTAACAAAACAAAAGCTTTTCACTACGTTAACAGTACTTGATGTTACTGCCTACGTAATTTTAAGAATCCGGATTCTTGCGGCCGACCAACGGTTGAGAACTCTGCATTTTTAAATAAGATTAAGTAAAATTTGCGAGCGTCTAATTTGACTGGGATCCGTAAAACGCATTTTCGGTGTTTCTTTGAGAGTTACTCTAATTAATCAACTGAAATGAGTATTGAGTTATAAACGAGAGTGTTTTCTCCTTGACAACAATGGAGTGAGTCGTGGGTGGCGAATACCTACTCGTACACTTTCCCGGAATGCGAGTGGGTTAGCGCCTCCTCATTTCATTGGTCCGTGGTTTGTGATGTCTCCCGGGTCAGATTTCCGGACTGTGCAAACATGTGTGGATTTTTAATAACATTCTGCGGCATTGTGATCAACAAATACCGTACTCAGGGCGAGTCAAATCGTGTGATTCCTGTTACTTAACTAATGCAGATGTAGATGTACGAAAATACTGTGTATTACGAGTATTTATTTATTTCTCACTCATGAATTCACTACGCAGAAACAAAGCCGAATCATCTAAAGACATAACATTGTAATAGGTATAAGTATTAGGTAAATACAGCATAAGAAGAAATGAGACATTCCCAAAAAGGACGTTGTTATTAACGAACATTTTCCAAATTAATACACAACTGTAACTAGTTTCTATAGCCATAAATACCTACATCAAACAAATGGAAGCCCAACTCTAATCAAGGACGAAATAGATTCAATAGTTATTATTGCACGGGAGTGTTCGCGTGGCGCCGTACCATTAATCTTGTCAAACGAGAATGAAGTGGTCAGACACAACCCTCATTTCTCAACGCAACGGTGACTATTAATTACCGTGAAATTTCCTATCTATGCAAATGAGGTGCGCCCAGAAAAATGTGACATGGAAATTATCCAGTATCCAGGATTTTGTGAATCATTTATCTTGGAGAGACGTAATCGCGACTCGAAAGTTGACGGCGAATGCAGACACTTTTTCAGATTTAATTTCTTAGATAACTGTCAAGTATAAAGTCCTAAGCAGTGTAACAAATACTAAGCACTCAAACCGAGTGCTTAAATAAAATACTGGGTACCTACTTAAATATTCCCACTAATTTAACCCAAATGACCACGCTCAAAGCGTTTTGGTAGAGATGGGTCAGTGTTAAAATTTTGAAATTAGTCTGGACTAGAAGGACTAAACCACAAACAATTTCCGTATTTTCAGATTTACCTGCCTCTATCATTCACCACACTCATGCTGTCATGAGCAAAAGCAATAGATAGAGCCGGAAGCACCAAGTTTGGTCACAGATTTCGTTTATTTCCGGTCCAGTCCGATTAATACCATTTTGTATCCTAAATAACCATCTTGCGTCTCACATGCGGGAAAAACTTCGACTGAATATCGGCATATTCTGTTAAGTTTCAAAAATTTTTCGTTAACCCTTTCATTGCATCGCTTCATAGCGATAAGACCGCCTAATTGTACCTTATGTGTTCCTTTTCTTTTTATCTGGTGTGCAATAAAGAGTATTTATTATTATTATTATTGCACTCCGTAAATTCTGTTTATTTAACAGCAGCATAAATATTTAACTGCCGCAATCAACTAAGTTACCGTCTCTATCAAAGCACTAACTTAATTCCACAAATTAATGTTCATGAATTTACAATCAGCATTCTGTTTATCCACGTCAGCGAATCAGTATTGCATTTAATACAATACGTTCATATTTCGGAATGATAGTGGGCATTTTGCAAGATTTTTTTAAATTAACTTGTACAGGTTAAATATCCTGCATAATATTATCCTTTAAGTTAAAACTTTTAAAAAAGTCATTTACTTCGAGAAATGTAGATATTAGCTGTGTCCACATCCTTGTATGTGTGGAAATGGTTTTCTATTAAGTCGTCCAAATTTTACCAAAAGCTCTATTTTTATGGGATTGTGTTCAGTAAAGGCCAAGTTATATCTCAGGGTCGAAGTAAATTACTTATGAAATAAGCATAGTATGGTATTAAAAATAAATAATAATGTACTAATTATAAATCTAATATAAATTCTTACACAACACAAACCAAATTAATAATTTAAGGTACCTTATTTATATTGCACATTATACAAAAGTTACACGTGGAATCATATCTAATCTTAGCTAATTTTATGAAATTCGGGTTCTTCGTAGAGCCAAAACGTACACCCGACAAAAATCCTGAAACAGGATAAATTTGTGAACAAAATCGCGTTGGAATGTGACTCGCGAGTGAATTCGAGCGGCGTCTAGATAAAAACATACTGGCAGTTTCGGCCAAAACATATACACTCGGTATTAATGTAATCCAGTGGAATAGAAAAAATGCACGACGGCTTCTATTTGACAAGGGACGGCCTCCGAGGCACAAAGTGACATGTCAAAATTATATTTGATATTTCCTCAGTGAGAAGAAAAAAACATTTCGGTAAGGGACGCAGAATGTAAGATTCTGGTAACATTTTAGGGAAATTAAATCATTTGTTTCGTTTGATTTTATTGTGATTGACGTCAGGTTTTATCACATTGTTGCGTTCTTAGAATTGAAAGACTGCTTGCAGACGTTACGTACCTACCTACATATTTGTGACATCAAATGAGTATTATTACAAAGTATATAGTATGTTTAGTATTTTAACTACTTAGTACCTATACTAAAAACCAATTAGAAAGACATTTCCTAAAAGTTTTAATCAAGTTATAATACACAGCTCGAAACTTTGAAGTCCTAAATGTTTGCACCAATTTCAAAATTTACCTGTTCGAAACGATCAGTATATGATCTTTAAAAGATCTTTTCCACGTTTTTTAAATGTAGCAAAGTAAAACTTCAGTGCTATAAAAACAAAAATTCGTTCATCCAAACCTTTACTACGCTAATTGATTCAATGATACCGAAAATTATAATGGGATCCTCGTCAATGCGTTATAATAAAACATTGCATTAAATCAGATAAACGCGTTTGTTCATTTTCATTCGAGCTGTTCACAATTAGTGAAGTCGACTTGATTATATTAAATGCAAATAATGTTTATTTCATACATTTTATGGGCAAACTATTTAATTGAGTTACGTCGAATAAACCAGTTGGTTTAGGGCCAGTTCCACCAGTTGCTGCTAAAGTTTTAATTATTTATTTTACATTTAACGCTCTTTACTTAACATAAAGCTGTGACTTACTTATATCTTTTTTCTATCAGATGATGAAGTCTGTGTTTTATCAATAAGCGGTAAAACGGACACTTAACATGACAAATTGATAATTGTACAAGGAAATGAAACACCGATTTCGGCAGTCAAATTCTAAACAACGTCAATAGCGAGCATTTCCTTCAAACTTTAAGGTGACGTCAATTCGTACGGACGCCGGCATATAAAGCTCAACTCTGTTGATCTTACGCAGTTGGATTAGAGATGGTTTTGCAGCAATAATGTATAGCCTGATGCGCCGTCGACTGTACTTGATGGTGACAGGTGCGGGGCGCGAGCAACAATGTAATTACGGCAACAAAAGCAAACAACCGCCCTGTATGGCCTTCTGTAAACAAGAAAACAAGCTGCCTAACACTCGCCGCGCAATAACAGGAAAAACACGAAATAAGATAAACTTGCTCGTATAAAATACCGTGCACCCGCGTCCGTCTGGAGGACTGGAGACTGAGTTCTGGGAAATAGCTTTGCATTCTTTTTCGTTACAAGTAGAAACAATTGAAAGTTTGAGAATACATGTATGTTATGTAGTGCTCACCGATCCATGAAGTAGGTAGCTAAAAAGTCACAAACTTTTATCAAAATCTAAAAGTACAAATAAACACAAAAAAGTTATTTCATCTACTTTTCATCACACCAAAATTATATGTATAGTTTTCGTTCTTTGTATTTCTACTAACTAAACAAAATGATTTTTCTATAGTTTTCTGTAGAAGTGGTTGAAATTATTATTTCCCGGAAGTCAAAGAAAAGTTTTAAACATAGATAAAATTAAATAAGATATTTCAACAAAAGTTATTATAACCTGTTTATCTATCCCACTATATTATAAAAACATCATAATAACGTTTGGAATTATTTCATTATACTTTTATGTATGTTTCATACTAAAAGGATTAATATATTAAAGGCTTGTTGCTAACAACACAACGAATACTCAGATAATAATGTTATTAAATTTCATATTTCCATGAAATAAGGATTTGTTTAGGCTGTTATATCGGTTCCGCCGTTTTGAAGATTATCCCAATAAATAGATCAACAAAAATCTGAAGTGTTTGTTGGGTAAACACGTAAAAAATCATAATGATTAAACTTATATACTAAGTATAAACCAGTAGAAAAACATAAATAAATATGTTTGAAGACACCTAAAAATATACAGTGTATTTTTTCCTATTTGTGATACGAGTAAATGCGTTTTTCCAAGATATTTTTTTTGAGTCCGATGTACATGCAACTGTTCTTTTTAGACTAGGCCGTAGAGTAGCCAGTTATAAAACTAGTTTCAAAATATAATTTTTGTATGTTTAAAAATCTGTAAACGATATTCTCTAAAAATCACCGCAACTGAAATTATAATGATTTTCAAATAAATAGCTGAGCCTACCAGTAAAGTTCTACTCCAATAAATACTTACACGTGTAAAACCATCCCTTACAAAACAGAACAGAAGTTGAAGTTCTCATTCATCGCAAGTGTGTTGGAACAATCAAACAGCAATAATTTATTTTCGTCTAAATTTAAAAAGCGCGAGTGTCGAAAACAAGAAAGTTGGAAGTAGGGTAAAAAGCTTTTGAATTGATTGTCCAGTGTCAGGAAATTGTTGGGTGCCGGCATTGTTTCTGAGGCACACGAAGGCTATCCAACTTTTCTCATTAGAGCGATCTGTTGCGGGGCGCCTCGGCATCGAAGCTTATACAATATTACAGCGGTGCGTTAATAACAATAGGTAATTTTATGAGGAGTTGCGGAATTTAAACGGTCCCAATTAATTAATTTGCACGTCAATAGAGAGTAATTTGGACTGGCAGACGCCTGGAAGATTACGAGCCGAGTTGGAAGACGGTTTCGCCAAATCTTGGAATTCCTGTCACTAACAATTACTCGCGTTGCGTTCGATTTAGTCGGCTATACATTATTCACCGTGGGTGTCTTTTCTAGAGAAATCAGGTGAATCATCGTTTAACGCTTTACTTATTTGCTTTAGTAGTAACTCCTTATTTAATTTATATTAATATGCAAAGTAACTGTACGTCTGTCTGTCTACCTATTATGTTTTTACTCCTAAAGAGTTGATCAAGTTCAATTGATAAATGTCGCAAAAATTAATTAAGGAGTGAAATACATAATGTCTCAAGCATCAAAGCAAAATATATTTTGAACATATTATTAAGGCTTGATAAGATTTTTCGCGGGTGAAGCTGCGGGCAGAAAGTAGCACCTACAATATTGTATCCATCAAAGCGCGCTGTGTAGGCGTAGCCTGACACTGAATTTCATTTACAAAACACATTAGGTTTCCCAAATGGGTAGGTATGTAGACTGACTTGGCGACCCGAATGTTTTACGAATTTTTAAAGAACACGCCTTTTAATGCTCAAAGTGGACAAAATAATACGAAGCATTTTATGGATCAGTCTCAGAAAACATCCATCGGCAATAAAAGCCTCAGCGCATTGTATCGTCCACACCACTAAGTGCTGGTGATAAAAAATACGGGACGAATACAGCGTGATCGTGCGGTTATAACCCTCAACTTTGTAACCCAAAGCCCTCAACTTTCAATGTCCATCTCACACATGGGCCATGATCTCCCTTTTGTGTCTGCGTTGCGGGAAGGGTAACTACTGTTCCGAGTCCTTAATCACTTTCGTCTTCCGGTTGTTATGAATAAGCAAGTTAATCGATACCTAATCGAGTTCCCTCGCCGCAGCTTGGATCGAGTAAGAACCCCATAGCGTGGCGTGGCCGTAATTAGAACCGCTTTTATAATTGAAATTACTCGCAAACAAACCTGTTAACAAAACTTTATTAATGTGAAAAGTTACGTGCCAAATAAAAACTATTTAGGGTTATGAAAACCAATTTTACAGCAGAGCCAATTTTCCAATAAAGTCGTTATACAATAATCTGTACTAGTACTGAAATGGATTTGTAAAGTTTGTTTCAATCAAAATATAACACAAATACTTCATGAACAAACTCCAAATAGCGCGTTTGTTCGTTATATTGACCATTGAACTAAAAGCTACGGTAAAAGCTTTAGAACTATGTATATGTTACTGTAAAAGCTCGAACTACGGTTAATCTTAAGATTTAAGTGTAAGTCTTAGGATTTACCGACATGAGTTGGTAAATGTAAGTATTTCTGAAAATACGACGATTTTTTCGAGCTTTTACCATTCGAATTCAGTATATGCTAGGTTTTACCTCTGTCAGCTGGTAGATGTTGGTTTTAGGAATAAAACAATGAGTAATTCTTAATTACTTACTTTCATCCACTATTAGACAAAACAGGTACATAGTAGGTATTATAAAGGTATCATAACTAAAATATACTCAACATCAAATAAACCGCCACCTTCCGTGACGCGAACTTTAACGATTTTTTTCTGACACAATCATGGTGCCCCAACAATATTGGTGTTATTTGAAAGCCCAATAAATATCCTTAAAGAAAAACACATTTAATTTCTTAATAAATTATTAACATATACCATAAATGTGACTTGAAAAAATACCTCACTTTGGGCCCACCTATGGGATCAATTAGACCAATTTTTATGGTTATAAAACCAAATAATGATCTCACGTGTCCTCTTTAACAGATGGATAGCGATTAATCTCAACTTAACAGTTTTATAGCCATAAAAGTTGGCTCTAGCGTAACTACCTATTATTTGAATAAGTGACTCTGGATCCTTCTAAAGACACGTTTTTGGGGTAGAAACCTTTCCTTTAATGAAATGAAGGTTAGAACTAGGCTTTTAAATGGTGCTAATATTGGTGGGGAGTGGGGATGCATACGTTTGAAAATGCTTGGAGCGAGAGGTGCGATTTATTTGATGTCGAGTGTAGTAATAAGTACAAATGAATACCAACTTATTTAAATTCCTTTCTTTTTTTGTGTTTTGGTGTTCACATTTTTACTGTTTCCTTTTTTTATTCCTTCTGACTCATTACTAACGATGTGGTTTTCGTAAAAGTTTACAGAACTTTTAATTAGTAAGATTATATAAAAAATGATAATACCATGGAGTCCATGGTAATATCATTTTTGTTATTTCGTCCATGGCATGGACGAAATGTGAAGTGGAAAAAATCGGAATTATAATAACCCAGCATTCATAGTAGCGCATACCTGTAAATATCATAATTATCTATCCTATCTAGGACACTGAAATTTTGTACTGCATGCATCCTACTAATATTATAAACGCGAAAGTTTGTGTGGATGTTTGTTACTCTTTTCAAGCAAAAACTACTAAACTGATTTTGATGAAACTTTACGGTATTATTGTTTATAACTAAGACAGTGACATCATGGTTTGTTTAATTGTATTAAAATGAAAAGTGATGCTGTGGTCTTTCTTTTTAGTTCTTAAATTGTTCGTACATTTAAACAATACAAAAAGACTGCGCTCGTGTAATGCGTAGATGAGACCGATTGTTACCTGTCAAAAATGCTTGTTTTGTTTTTCAACATTTACCGTGTCATAAATGTAAATCCTAAGATTTACCAACGAAATGTTGGTAAGAGTTCGAATCGCAAACCTTTTGGGACATTTACCATTAGGAATTGGTAAATCTTAGGTTTTACTGGAATATCTTAGGATTTACTGCAATTCGAGCTTTTACAGTAACATATACATATAAATAAATCTAGGATGCTACACAAATATACATATACGAGGACATGATAGAGTGATGCTTTTCAACACGCGAGGGATGCATAGTTGGATAATCTGTTGTTTCTTAGCCCTTAATCACTCTTGAGGGCTTGTTCGGTAATGAATAAGCAAGGATAATCGATTGCTAATCTAATTTCCTATACACATACAAGTATGCCAAATAGATGCAAAATTACATACTTATTACTTTAGTATGCTATTGCCGGCGGGCACATTATAAGCACGGAGTCGTCTTTATTAATATTACATTTTTGAAACTTTAAATCTAAATTTATTTATTGTAAACTCTACTTTTTTCCTTTTTGAGAGACGGTAATTATTTATAATAAGTAGTAATATAACTATCTTTTTAGTGAAACATTACAAAATAAAGCTACATTATGCGATATTTCGGCAGGTGCTTATGGATCTATTAGGCAAGAAGTTAGATAAAATAAAAAAGATGTCCGAGTAACGTGGTTTAATCCAACACCTTGGTGTTAGATGAAATGATGAGACAAGGGTTCGTAGATTTTAAAGAATTCTATAAATGTACGAGGAAGATAGTCCCTATCGCGCGATAGCTTTATAGCGATACCTGGATAATATTTAATGTATTATACCTTACAAAGACGACAATGATCGCTTCCACAAGAGTCAAGCGTAAGTCCTGTTAATAAAATCCCCGAAGATCATCAGTTAGAGTTAGCAACTAAGTCCGCCAAGTAAAATTATGCTTGAAGCATGGCGGATGCCATTGCGCCCCGCTCTGTCCATTAGGCTAAGTTGTCTGCGGCCGTAAGCGTCCTTTTGAGCGCCGGCCGCTAAGTGACACGATCATTACTGTAACTATTTCGAGCATGTCCCTAAGAAAGACAGTGACACAATCCAAAATTTAGAAAAATCAAGTCATGTAGGGTCAAATCAACTTTTTATTATTACTTCGTAAAATAACAATAAAACCAATGATGATAAAACCTAATGCTGTACCTAAGTACTTATTTCTATAAATATTTGATATTTATAGCATTAAAAACAACGTCCTTTTGAGCGCCGGTCGCTAAGTGACACGATCATTACTGTAACTATTTCGAGCATGTCCCTAAGAAAGACAGTGACACAATCGTAAATTTAGTAAAAAATAGTATAAATAGGCTAAACATAGAAAATATGTTTTTACCATAATTCCCTAAAATAAAAAATAACCACTAGTTCTAAAATACATCATTATGTTTTAAATTATGTATATTTAAGGAAAACATTAAAAACGAAACTCAAATCTAGATTCGGATTAGACGTAATGAATAGGTATAAATTTCAATTTTGATAGATCACAGGTCTTTCAATTTATTTTGTCATTTTATAATGCGGACCCAAAGAATAACCTAAAAAAGAAATATTTCTAATTTTCCATTTAGCTGTATTATTTATAACTTTAAAAACATGTAGGTAATTTTGTGAGTTGTATTTTAAAATCAATGAAGCTTGCAGGTTTGAGTTCCTTATTTCCAATAATTACTGATTTTAAATTATGTCACTTTCATCCTCGGAGTACAAAGTGATGTTGTTGTAAGCCCAATAAGTATATCAGTTTGTTTCTTTCCCAGAAAAACCCATAGAAGGCATCGATTACACAGAAACGATAAATTTATATTTGAATGATATGCTTCATTTCATGTAGGTAGGTGGACATAACTTCCGAGAAACAAAATGGATCTTTGAATAGTTTTAGGCCGTTTCTATAGGGGTGCGTATAATCGGATTATCTTAATTTAATTGAAATATATTCTTTCATAACAACAGCCATTGTTTTGTCCGCTTTTAAAATTTTGTTTTTAATATTCATAAAACGGCATAGCGCAAAAGCGAAAAGAGAACAACAGGCTTTGTATTCCATTTTGTAGGTAGGTACGTATTTTGATCGGGAAAATAATTGGAAACTCTTACGTTGATTTCATTATGAATGTGCAACAATGTTTGAATTATTAATTGAGTGTCACGTTCACGCGGAGGACAATGATGGACGGTGCGTGGGCCCACGCCGATGCCGCCTTTCAAAATACATTTATTTAAGCAGGTGGGATACCTGTAATATAATATGAAATAAATGGTTTTCTGTTCCATTTTTAACCAACCAAAAAAATAGAGCTGTTCTCAAGTCGACGTGTGTGTATATTTTTTAAGTAATGACCACACATAACTTTTTATCCTTACAAATAACACAAAATATTATGTCACCATTGTTGACAGTCTTCATTGTACCTATTTGTGTTAGGCATGTACTTTTTCGACAGTATTAAACTCGAACTGTAAGCCGAAAGTTTTACTCGGGCTTAGTACTAGATTATTTTAGGACCTCCTAACACTAATAACGTAGTACTTAGGAATAACTTATCAACATATTTAGGTAGGTAAGTACTTCACGGAGTTTGTTAGAGCAAACGAGTGGAAAACTACATTTTTAAAATTCATCTTTTATGTGAATGCAAACGTTAAATCAATTTAAAAACGTGTCACCATGTTGGATTACTGTTACAAGAAGATAAAAAAACCTTTTATTTCCCGAGTTTCCACGTAAATTAAAGAATCAAGATGAATAATAGCCCAAATCGCTAAACGGGGAGGTGACAAAAATAATCCCCATCAAAGGTCCCCAAATCCTCATATCGTATTCAGGCAATGGACAAATGCAGGTGAGAGTCATCCCGCCCGTCCGGCCCGCCGACGCGAAGGGCGGGAAAATTCCAAAACATTCTCACGTACCTCATTTCCTTAGTAATGGGGTTATATTCCGCAGCGCAATTTTCAATTTCCTAACCTCTTTCTGCATTATTCCGTTTTTTTCTGAAACAAACCTAACTTTGATAATATTATGCCGGCCGAAGTTACTGCTATTTGCTTGCAGCGCGGGTAACTAGTGTTTTGTTTTAAATTAATACTGATTGTATCGGAGCTAAAATAGGTAAGCTAATATTACTTAGCTGCCTATTTATAAATCTTTTTTATAAGTACACAAGAAACGCATGGTACCTTCTAGGCATAAGTAAGTAGGTAATTTTTTTTCGCATTCTGCTATACTTACCTAGCTGAAAGCTATACCCACATAATTATAACATTATTATAACTGAAGAGCTAGTAATACATACCTAAGTACCTACATAAATGAAGCGCGAAATGGTCGTACAAAACAGCGCTTATCAAGGTCGAACACTCTGTATATCATGTACTCGTAAACCACCACATTGTGCAAAAATGACAGCACGGACATAAAACTGAATCGTCACGACACAGCGGCCAGTTACCGGTTGATAGATAAAGTAACAAGTCCTCAGAAATTCCACCCCAGATATCTCCCTAGAAATGTGTGAGATCTTCATATAAATGGAAAGCGTTACGTCGTCGGATCCCGGAGTCAATCAATCGGGCCGCCCGCGTGTGTAGCGGCAAATCGAAAAATCTCCAAAATGCCCCTGATTTACTCAAGGCGGATAGAGAAAGCGTCGTAAACACAGAACGGGAATATACGCGACCGTATAAAATTATTGCTCGAGCTTTTACTTCTTCCCGGAATCTTCAGGGGAGGAATAATCAAACTCCTTATCATTTCCAATCAAGTTTGCTTTGGATGGCTCTCTAAGAGGATTTTGTTAGTTTCCAATATCAGCACGAGTGATTTATATTTCAAAGAAAGTACATTTTACAAATAAAAACACGACACGGACATACATAGACACGGTTTTTTTTAAATTTATTTGACTATAAGTTTTTTTTTCGTCTAAAACACTGAGGATCGTTAAGATTTGGTTTATTGTATCTTTTTCTTACGCCTTTTCCAGCGTTTCATTTTTTGCATGACGGAGTAACAAAACATCCATCCATCACTAAAAACTTTATTAGGATAATGAAGAATCTGTGTCAAGATAATATTTATGATTATTAGGTACCTAATTGATTGATTGATTGTTTTTAAGAAATTCTACCAATGGTATTTATATCTAAGAAGCACGTGTATAGGTACCTATCGGTACAATTGATTACTAAAACCATATCAACTAATTTGTTAAGCACTCGAGAGTTATCAGAAACAATAGTGAGTCCTCGTAGTCCCGGGAAATGCGTCAACCCATGTCAAAACTTGAAATGTCAATTTTAAACGTCATTAGCAAAGCGTCATTCGGAAGCGGTCGACCATTAACTATAATTATATTTTGCAACTAGTAAATACAGTAAATCTTTAGGATACAGGAAATAGTTTACAAGTTTATTTAATTTTTCCTGTGAACTCGGGGAATAATCCAAGGCTGAGTTGCACCATCTTATTTTAACAGTAACTTTAACCTTGACTGATGATTTTTTTGTAAAGTTTTGACATTTGTTTTAGTTAAAGTAAGATGGTGCAACTCAGCCCTAGTAATATCTACTCTGATATTTTCATTTTAACACGTAGATGATGATATTTTTTAAGATATTCCCATATGGGAATAGCTTCCTAGAAATTCAGGGAATAAGTCTAAGTAGGTACCTAGTATTTTCACAGAATTTTCCACAAATGCACGGAAGTGACTTTGAATCTGTGCTTAAACATTTTGCAAATATTTTCTTGACCGAGTCCACTGTTGTGACTGTGTTAAGCCAGAGTAATACAAACCTTATGCGTATTGCACAGCAATGATTTTGTTTTGGTTCAATCGCACAAATATTTGACACAAACATGCCATTCGTAGTTCCGACAAGAGAAACATTGTGACGAAAATTGTCTCGCACTGTTTCGCACGCTCGTGGAATCAGCTCTAGAATTTCTTGCGATAATAGTTTCACATGGCCATATTATTCTGTAACTATAATAGCAACTGAAAGCTCTTTTTCATGGTATGAAATAGGTACTAGTAATTTCGCCACACCGAATTTCTGTTTTGATTTGTATCATTTCGCCGAATTTCGTTGTAACAATTATCGCGTATTTAGAACGGTGGCATTGTTGGCAGTAACACAAACGTTCAGCGAATAGGAATACCTAGGGCCTAGGTATTATTTAACGATGATTGCGCTGGCCGGACGCCAATGTCTCTATTCCCAGCTAAGTGTAGGTAATACCCCTCAGGGATTTTCACGATACATTCCACTGGGTTAACTATTCCGCAACTTTTAATCCAAAGTTAAAATTGAAAATGAGGCTTAGTTGTATTCTTTACATGCCCGCCTGGAAGTTCAGGCATAGTCTGTATTTAATAGAGAAAAACTGGCCTAGAGGTACCTACCTACATTACAATATTTTTTTATAAAGTGTACAGTATAAAGTATTTTTGATTGCAAGAAACTAAAATTTATATAGATAACAAATTAAAATCGAATAGGTATTTAAAAGGTTTATTTTGAAATAAAAGCATAAAGCTGTTCCTTCATAAAACCTGCACGTGAAAAATAGAGAGACAATTATCAAAATTCACGTTCCCTCTGCAGAGATCCTACAGAATTTGTGATCAGTCACCAAGTCCGAATGATATTCTCGTTCACTTTAATCGGATTACTGCGTCGAATGAGCGTGTAAAATCGCCATAACTCAAGACCGGCGGAGGCGCACGCTGCCAGTGATAATTGCGTTTTGATATTGCATTATCTGCTAACTGTTACATCTGGCTCTACGCTTGCAGCTTGCTTCCCAAATAATCAGTATAATACTTCGGGAAATATTTCAATAAGAGCTAGTTCAAAAACCAAAAATTTCGATTTACAATTCTTAATTTGTATGTTGACGCAGACGAAACGGCGAGCAGAAGCTGGTTTCATATAGGCACAGAATGACGAAGTTGGTAGAAGTTTCTAATTAATCGCCTCAACAGAAGCAAACTTTTATAACACAACATGAACAACAGTCAGTATGTAAATAAACATTAACTTTAAAACTGGCGCTTGACACAAGTGGTAGCTAAAAAGAAGGTAAACTTTTCACATTATTTCTGTGCAGACGCAAGAAGTGTGGAAGTTTGTGGGGCCGCTTAAATTGTCGCTACGGCACGCGCGCGCAACGCCATCTGCGCCCGCAAACGCCGAAGTCATGTTTTGCTGAAAGGCCTGGATTTGTTTACCGAAAGGCAAATTCGAACCGTGTGAAACGTCAGTTTATATTCGCATTCTAAAATACAGTTTTTCAGCACTTTCATTGTTTAGGTGGCGTGTATTCTATTCAGCGAATTCGTGCCGAATAGTGAAAAAATATTTTTATTGTATGTCGGTGAATTAGGTACACTGTTATTTTAACTTTGATGTTGCGATAGCAGACTGTTATTGGGCTCTTCTTCGTTCACTGCAGCATTGAAGAGTATCAATGCAACATTCAAAAAGGTGTTAGGCACTTTGAGCTTATTGGATATACATGTTAATGTAATAATGTAACCGTTGATTACTCGTAATGACTACGTAGTTTGGTAATTGTCTGCCTATTAGACCATACATAGTAGTGTGAAATAGGAGTAGATATTAATCAACAATATAATCGCTCTAGAAGCGGTATATCCGACCGCTCTAATCACCTTACCCGATTGGACAATACTAATAATAATCTAAACTACGGATATGTACGGTAATTATAACAATAGTACCTACTGTTAGCCTATTGATATTTTGAAATCTGAAACACCTTATTATAGAAATAAAGCATATTGAGAGACGTCTATTAAAATAATGAAAAATAACGAAAGATATTCCAAATAACTAGAAAGCCTTTTAGAAGTTTTTCCACGTTAAAACTATGGATAACATTTTCTAAAATACATACGGTGTAATTTATTAAAAACCTCTTACGGCTAAACGGCTAATTTTATGGTTTGTAAGGTATAGTATTTTTTAAATTTTTCTCCCGAGGAAAGTTGTAATATTCAAGCAACTTAAAAAGTTGTAACCCTGATTATGACAACTACTTTTAAATATCATATTAGAACAATCTGAAACATTTTGAAGTCAAATGACGTAGAATACCTAATGAAACCTCACGTACTAATAACGAACTAGAGCTTCAATCCTGATTCTAAGTAACCACTAACAATCCCATTTTCCATTCGATCGTTCAACTTTGCTAATATAATGTTAGATCGAGTTAGTCTCTTCGCTCGCTGCAGTCTAGACGTACGTTCTTGAGTAGCTCTCGTGCGCCATTGAGTTAAACACACTAGTTCTGCGCTCGCCGTAAGTGACACTTTCATGGATACTGTGGAAGGTTATGGACTCGATTGAAAAGAATTTAATGCACTAAACTTGTATAATGCACTATTCGAGTAAAACACCTTACTAATATGTAATAATTACACACTCGTTGAACAGTGTTTGAAGGTGACGCTTAGTACGGAAATGTCATTTTAAAACTGTGTTCAACGAGAGAAACTTTTTATTAGTAAGGGGGTCCGTATAAAATAATATGACACTAAATAGGTACATTTGCAAAAGGGGTTTTAGATGATTGCAAGTGCAACAGTTAAATCATAATCTCACATTTATATGAAATACCTTCGGAAGTTTTAAGTAACTTACTTATTTAGGTGTCAGGAAAATAATTTCATTTCAACATGCAAATTATTGCAATTGAATGTGACCATTCATTAAAATCTTTTAATTACATTTGCAAACTAAATCCAATCTTGCGCATAGAGCAATCTAATTTCGATGAAGCCTGGTGTGAGCCGCAATGATTTACATGATCACAATGTTTTGTAATTTAATTTGACTAATAACGAGTTCTCACGAATTGCACATGTCAACGTGAAATTGTGGACTTCGTCAGTTAATAATATAACGCGTCAGATTGTAAACTAACAGTGGGTTAGGTAGAATGAAATCTACTACGTCAGATTATAATCTGACGGAACTCAGAATTTTACGACAATATGACAAAATACATATCTATACATATATTTCTGTCAGGAAAACGAGATGTCTGCTTCACAGCATCCCCGGAGATTTATAAGCGCGTTTACATAAATCGATGATATGGGTGTTGAAGGAGCATCGAGACACACGCAAACTCTAATCTCGTATTTGTGACCCGCTCTAATGGGATACTTTATAGACGTGTGTGGGGTGCATGGGAAATACTAAGGCTGAGTTACACCATCTTACTTTAACTTTGACAAACGTCAAAAATCTGTCAATCTCCATACAAAAAACACCGGTTATTGTCATTGTTACGGTTAAAATAAGGTGGTGCAACTCAGCCTAAACGTTAAATAAACACTAAGGCTGGGTTGCACCATCTTATTTTGACTTTAACAAACGTCAAAAAACTGTCAAAGTCCATACAAAAAGCACCGGTTATCGTCATAGTTACCGTTAAAGTTAGGTGCCTTAGGTGTATTGAATGAAGTATGGTAAGCGCAATATGATGAAGTTCATGGTAAGCGATTGATGATTTTTATTTAATTTTTTGTTCTACAAGATTGAACGACAACGTGTTTTTAAAATTTTTCATTTCAGGTTTGATGGTAATTCAAGCCTGGCCTTTGTTCTTTGCAAAAATAATGGTTACTTATAAAACGTACGAATTGTTTCTGAGAGTATCCCATGGTAAATCTACACTTAAAAGTACGAAGAAGGTTCGTACGCTTTTTAGTAGTTAACAGACCAATCGAGTTAATGTCGTCGACTGTGATACGATGGATGTACCTACATCGGGCCAGTGCGCAGTTTCACGCTCGGCAGTGTAGTAGGTACGTTAGATTAGGAGGAATAAAATTAAAGGGCACAGATTTAAAACTGCCAGCTACGACTTTAAAATTTGGAGTGTCATTTTCTTTTGTAAAAACTAGGGCTATTGCTGAACTTTAACAATTTGCAGCCATGCCAGTGAATAATGATGAGTGTAACTTCTTATGCTAAACTTAGACTATGTTCAGTTGACAGCACATACCTATCTACTGTATTTTTTTGTTGTAAAACAGCACTTATTAAAACTAGTTAATAAGCCGCAGAGTTTAAATTGATATGCTACCATCTCTAACTACAAGAAAGGGGAAAAATTACAACAAAAAAATTAGCGCAGCGAAAAAGAAGACGCGTCATAAGGTAAATATACTCGTACCTACTCCTTTTTTAAATGTAAACAATACTGCATTCGCGTAGGATATTTCCCTAACTGGGGACAATTTTTAGATTAAAATAAAATCCCCATCAAGGAAAATACCTTGCCTTCAATATTTAAAGTACTTTCCCTTACTGTGCAATAGCCATGGGACTCCCTTTATGGAAGCAGTATTGAAATCCCAAAACTTTTTGTGTTGCCATAGAAAATCAATGCTTCCATGTTTAGTAAGTGTGCAACATGGTACATTATTTCTCGAATTTTTATGGAACAGTAAAATTATTACTATTCACCGTCTTTAGAATAGTAGTAAGTAGGCTAACTTGAGATCTTTTCCAGAATTTTTCATAATTGGGAAAAGCATAAATCTTGGCTATGAATGCCGTTCAAACAGGTGATAGGTATTTTGTTTATTTTATTATTTATTTAAAAAAAATATTTTATTTAAAAAACATTGTCTATGAATGCCGTTCAAAAACAGGTTGTATTTTGTTTAGTTTGACGTATTTTGTATCTTTTCAGGATCTGTGTGCCTACCATGAGTTTACGTTAGGTGAGCTCGCTAGCGAATACGTCAAAAAATTATATGAAGATTTTATTTCTTGAAAGTAGCCGCTAGGGGCGCTGCACAATATGTCATACATTTAAATGTCATTTTTTTACGCAGTCGCTAGCGAGCACACCTAACGTAAACTCATGGTAGGCACACTGATCGCTGCAACGCCGACCAAGGCAAAGTGACGCCTGCTATTGATTTATTGCTTATAAAAGGTAAAATGAGCTTTTTTCAGAACTTTTCCCAATATACTAGATGAACTACCTATATATAAATATTGTCTACGAATGCCGTTAAAAAACAGGTGATATTTTGTTTTATTTGACGTATTTTGTATCTATTCAGATCGAATCGCTGCAACGCCGCCAAGGCAAAGTGACGCCTGAAAATTTATATTTACTGCTCATAAAAGGTAACATGAGCATTTTTAGATTTTTTATAATTCGGTTAAGCTACTTATAAATCTTGTCGTAAATGTCGTTCAAAAACAGGTGATATTTTGTTTTGTTTGACGTATTTTGTATCTATTCAGATCGGATCGCTGCAACGCCGGCCAAGGCAAAGTGACGCCTGCAATTTACAGCCGGCCATTGTGCCGGCTCGTGCGTGCTTCCGACGATTGTTGTCGGCAACAAATATGATACGCACTGCAATATGCGTTATTTCATACCCTTCATGCACAACTAGCCGACTTTGCGTCGAGTAACGATAGCTCAGGCAATTATGTTGGGGAAACAAAAGAATTCGAATTAAAATGATGAAGTTTAGTATGATGCTTATTAAAAATTCAAGAGCATCAAGGTCCTATGTGCACAACACATCATAATTCATAATACATCTGCAAAAGTTCACTTTGGTCTAGTTTATTCGTACTCAATCTCAAGTAGGGTGGGTGTACCAGTAACAAACCGAATAAGCGACATTTTAAAAGTAATTTTGATATTGTGACTCAATTATTACAACAATCATTGCAAAAAAAAGAATTAACTACTCCTTGTCTATCATAGAATCATGATTAATAAGCTACTTGTAGCTTATTCCAATTTTCTTAATAGCTGTAAAGTTTATTTTTATTTAACAATCAATGTGGAAAGTCGCAATGTGCCTAAGGTTGACCAGATCGTACCAAGTCGTGTTAGTCGCTTTTATTTATGACTAATGATTGGTACAAGTACGGCAGTGCTACCAAACGTAACAAAAGTGGCGGGAAATTCGACAGATTGTTAATATTTTGATGTGAAATTAGAAATGGTGTACTACTGGTTCCTGGTGTGGGACTGGTGCACCCACCCTAGTAACTAATTTAATTTTTTACTAAGCGTTTCAGTCGAACGATTAGTCGCCCTTAGGCTCGAAACGGACGCCCGCACGGTTTCAAACAAAAGTGATTCGTCGCGGGCACCCGCGCTGGGGACTTTCGTATGAAACCGCGCGGGCGTCCGCTTAACGCAGTTTCAAGCCAACGCAGGTGCTCACTAAAAACGGATTTTACTAAACTCCACCTCTAAGGGGGTAAAACGGGATCCACGCGTACGAAGTCGCGGGCGGCCGCTAGTAAGTTATATAGATTTCAATTTGGTAATCAATGACGAGTGTACCAAACATGCAGGGTCTAATTACGAACCGATAGCCAAGTAACACGTGACTGTCTGAAGTGTGCCCGAGCATAGCAC
The DNA here is from genome assembly GCF_963855985.1 of Ostrinia nubilalis. Classification (NCBI taxonomy): domain Eukaryota; kingdom Metazoa; phylum Arthropoda; class Insecta; order Lepidoptera; family Crambidae; genus Ostrinia; species Ostrinia nubilalis. Next base: position 7,819,955 of record NC_087093.1, read on the forward strand.
GGGTCAAAGTGCGAGCTAACGAACTGGGCGGACGGGCCAAGTGAACCGCCGCGGTGCCAAGTGCCAACTAATCAATCATGCCCCGCAAACGCCCCATTACAATTTCGGGGCTTAAGACGATGCAAACGCTCTGATTTGATTTTAATTGCGTTAAAGATGAAAATTTTATTAGAGCTTCTATGTTTAGTCTAGACTGCGAAGTATTTTGTTACCGTTTGTTTATAAAATTCTACAATAATTAAAATTAAATAAAGGGCAAGATAAGTGAGAGAGCGTGGGTAGGTACAAAGTTATTTATAAACGTATACATTTATTTTTAAAGGTCATAACACTGACATTTGCACACGGATTTACATGAATTTAGAGTGCCAACAGGGTGGCTGAAAGTGGTGACTGAGTTTGTAGCAACGATACTTTTCAGTACTTGCCAAATGTTGGTCTCGAAGCGCTGGTAGGGCAATATGAGAAAAAAAATCTTTAAATATTGGACGATTTATAAGCACTATTTAACAATCTAACAATACAAAAAACATGACTTTTTCCTTTGCGTTATGGAACTCTAAAAACTAGAGCCCCACTCGTGCAGCACCGTTCATACTCGCAAGTCAAGCGACAGGTGACAGACACCATCCAAACGGGGTTTCCCAGCTTTTCCTAAAATGTCACCAGCACAGTTGGCATTGCAAAACCACTAAAAATTCACTAGTTATATTTTTGCAAAGGAATTGTTTTGATTGGAAGAATCTATAGACATTTTGACGTCTGAGTTTAAGTGCACTATTAAATGTATTAAGTTTAAAAAACCGTGTAAAATAAAACAGTAAAACAAACAATCCGGCGTAACAGTCTGCACTATAATATAGCCTTTCTCGGCTTACGTCGAAATCGTCCCCATCCCACCCAAGAGTTCTTGAAGCTTACAACTCAATTTCCTTTAGCAAAGCCAGGATCAACGAAGGTAAACGCTCCTTAGCTATTTTATGAATACATCATGCCTTGGAAATACTTAAAATGTTTACAAAAATCGTTCTACGCGGGAGGCTCTCGCGGCGAATTGAATGACTGCGTGGTAAATAACTTTTCAATATCACTGAAGAAGAAAATTCATTCATATACAGTAGGTAACTATAAAGAGCTTTGGTTCAAACTAAAGTTTGTAATCGTTGTGATACGTTATAATTACGTATGCCTACTAATTTCATAAAATGCAATGATGCAGTTAGATTTTTTTAAATCATAACCGCGCTCGTAGCATTTTTATGTCTGTTCGTGTTAGGTCAAGTTTTAATGAGTCCTCAAAATATTCAACTTTACAATTAAGACTAAGTCGTAAATAAGGGGTTCAGAAACGAAAAAACACCTAAGAAAAGTACATTTTGCAAACAGGTGAAAATTGGCTCGAACGTATAGGCTAAGTGCCACGTTACTTTTATTCGCCGTAAGATTTATGATCCAATTTTTATTTGACATTTCATTACTGTTTATATTTTTCGGAATACTCTTTTCATTTGTGTTTTAACAAAATGGCTTTAGCAACGAACGCTATATAAATTCTAACACCTCCAGATGATAAGTTGTGCCCATAATTTGATTTATAAAAGCGGGTGTCGTGCAACAGGGCTTTTTTCTTGAAGTATTTTTATGATGCAAATAGATTTATAGGTACATGTTTGCTAAGGTCTCCCCGAGGCAACCCTCCTTGCCCCTAGCTTACAGAGGTCCATTGGGATTTCATTCTTCCCGCACTTATGTACGCGATTTTGGTAAAGCCCGTGGTCATAATATTTTATTATGATAAGCCTAGTGCATTAAGTGAGCACTAATCTACTTTAAACTTGGCTTTTACAAACGCCTCGAAATATTAACGGAAAATAATGTAAACCAACATACATATTTAAAGAAGAAGAGGCTAACTTCATGCTATTGATAGAATCTGAGGAGCCAGTGACAATCACTTCAAGTTTTAATTTAATTTCCAATAATTAACGTCGATGAATTACGGAATATTTTAATTAAACTTTAGTTTTAGTCAGTGCTACAAAATTAGTTTTCCAAAAGATTTTGACTAGTCTCTAACGCTCATTTGCTTTGAATTGCTAGAAGAGGTTCATTTCCCAAAGATTTACTGAGTTCAAACAGTAAAGTTGCGAGGTTTAAGGAGTTAGACAACAATGAAACAAGTTAAGAGAGGCAACTTGATGAAATTTTCAATCCAGTGTCACGTATTTTTTAGTTAGAGTGGATTGGAGTCCTCTTCACGAAACTGCTTAACACCCTCATGATGAAAACGAAATTGAAAACTTGAATCTAATTTCGATATGATTAAGGGTCAACAAAATTTAATTAAGTATTTTTTGGAGGCGGTTTTTCTCAGTGGCTGGATCAAAGACAAAGTATTATAGATACCAGCGAAATTCAAAAGAGAAAATCAAGTTAGAACAAAATGAGCAGAGATTTGAGAAACAATAACACTAAGATTAACCCATTTAGACCGATAATTATTTTTGTAAATAAGAATTTATTTTTCAGCAAAAACTTACAAAGGGAAGCCTAAAAATCATGAAAAAAATATTTAAAAAAATAATCCATAAATAGGGGGCCGTGGGGAGCCCGTACCATATAGTACATACTTTGTAAGAACTATTTATTAGTCCAAACAAATAAAGAAATTTTGACTTTGACTTTGACTTTGGTACAGTAGGTCTATAAGCAAGCAAAACATAGTTGTTGTTCAAAGAAGATTTTTATTTATGTTTGTATGATCCCAACTAATATTATAAATGCGAAAGTAACTCTGTCTGTCTGTCTGTCTGTCTGTCTGTCTGTCTGTCTGTTACGCTTTCCCGCTTAAACCTCGCAACCGATTTTGATGAAATTTGGCATAGAGATAGTTTGAGTCCCGGGAAAGAACATAGGATAGTTTTTATCCCGGTTTTTGAAACAGGGACGCGCGCGATAAAGTTTTTCTGTGACAGACAAAATTCCACGCGGGCGAAGCCGCGGGCGGAAAGCTAGTATAAAATAAAAATAAAATCATATAATCACTAATCACAGTATCACACTTGGCATATCTTGTAAGACGTTTTCTGTGATACTAACCACATTTGGTTCTTTTTTCCTACCTTCTCTGAAGTTAGTGAGGATAGCTGAAGAAGATCTGGCTTCTTCTGATTTGTTACGTTTAGTGCTATCCATAATCGCATTTAGCAACACGACGATGGAAATTTAGCAAATCCATTGAAGAAAACTCTGAGGGTTATTATTTACATTTACACTATCTTTATCGCCTAAATCTTCGTCAGTCTGATCATCATTAGCGGTCATCTGACAAGATAGCAGTAGAAAAATACCAAAATTGCTTTACGTTTGCTGAAATTATCAAATATTTCATGATTTGTGGCAATAAAGTGAAGCTTCAATTGCCTAAAACAAATAAAAATAATAAAAATTAAATTTTATTTTTCGCACGATTTGCTCATGCATAGACCTACTGTACCTTATACGGTACACCTATTTTAGACTGGAATAAACAGTATAAAAATAATCTCAATAATATTTTTTTGTAGTCATGATATCTATTGTACTCTATTTTTAAAATAAAATTGGTAAATAACGTAATTTACCATGAATAATAAGAAATTATACCTTCTTAAATACATTGTAAATATTTTTTTGTTTTCTGTCGAGGAATTTCATAAATATTTCCGAAACCACTTGTTAAAACATATTTTTAAATATTTTTATGTAAAATAATCACTTTAAGCTTACTGTCACAATCATTTTTACAAATTAATAACAGTTTGGTACTTCGAAATATTTTCGAAAAGATACCGTACCACATAGGGTACGGTAGGGCTAAATGGGGTAAAGGAATTAGTACCTATCAAAAGATGCCAATTCTCTGCAAACAAGTACTGTATTCTTTACTTTTACAATAGTTTTCTTATCCTTCAAACTAGAACACAACTGCGGATATTGATGCTCCTCGCAACAAGGAGGGTGGCGCCCCCACTCGCACTTAGCTCTACCACCTGATAATGCAGCGTGTTTACAAAGAAAGAAATAATGCTTATTTATTACGAATTAAAATAATAAATGAAAAACAAAGCCATTAATAAATAATTCACATAGTTAAGCTGAAACAACAAAATGAACGCATTTAGTAGATATTAAAATTTGTATTTGAAAGCGTAGATTATAAAGGTTTGCGCGTGAGTACGAGTGGATATATCTTTCATTAGAGTCGGATTGGGTACATGTGATCTTTGGTAAAGTAGTTGATGGTCAGCACGCTTATGTTGATCAGTGAGTTAGACCAATTAGCATTATTGGACTATTTGCAATTAAAAACTCTATGTAACTTCTTGATATAAAACTACGAGTAGGTATAACCAGTGCAATAAAATTCTTCACTTTCTCACTCAACTCATAAATATGCATTACTTAAATCCGTTAAATGTCGCATAGGTACTAGCTGTACTCGCGACTTTATTCGCTGAAGTTGTTCCCAGAGTAGAGCCCCATTAAACACGATTACATTACTTCAAGAACAAAACCAATCCGCCAAAACCCCTTATTTATATGGAGCGTCGAGTGTAGGAGTCAAGTTAAGTTACGTTACAGGATCTACGTTATGAATCCAATCTTAAGTTCAGTAAGTAGTATGAATGAAACAAAAATAATCCACGCAGTATTTTCGAGTCACATTTTGCATAGACACCTATTCCTAAATTCAAATCTCCGTAAATTAGGTTAAGTAATTAAATTAAGCTTTGTTCAAGACTAAAGTATTCTAGTCGGTTAATTGGTTGACTGATCATACAATCTTGTCTTTCTTCAACTAGAATAAATTGATTAAACGTGTACAATTCCGCAAAGAAGCTGCTAAATAATATCAATTCAACGAAAACATTAACAGCGACATTGAACGTGACCTTTCACATCAAGACACAATCGAGTTTTCACGAAGATAAAATATTTCAGAGGGAGCAAATATGTCGGCTGCCGTTACCAAAATGGCGGTGGTTGTCATTAAGTCGGAGTGCCCTCATTTAGGTCCGCAGCGCGTAAACAGCAGCGGAAGGAAGGAGGGTAAAAGCCTCTGGGTGATGCACCCTGCATATTAGCCACGGCTCCCGAGGACGCGGACGCGTGAGCTCGAGCCTCGTCCGACTAAGAGATTAGTCTCGACAACGCCATATTTACATACGTTTCAAGAGTGCCCACCTTTTGCCACTTTTGACATTTTCGCTCGTGAAAAGAATCGCGAGCTAACTTGATACCGACCCAGTACCTATATGCGGCCGTCTTGTTACCTACACGTTAATGAAATGATGTTTCGTTTTATTCGCGCACTCATTAAATGCAGGGTTTTTTAGCTGTTGCTGTTTTTAAATACAAGCAATGAGAATTTTTGAAAAGGCTCACATTTATGCAGGTGCACATAATAAGTAGGTACGTCATATTCAAATTAAATTTCCGGTTTGGTTATTCGCTGGCTATTTCGTGACATTAATAGAAACAGCGTTTTATACAACTTTACTAATCACGTTCTTTACTAATTATATCTTATGAATGGAAATGTATTTAATATTTTCGTAATTTAAATGTAGGTAGGTACTTAAGCCTAAAACGAATAGATGTTGTTATGCCTACTCTATTAAAGCTAACAATTTTCGTATTGGTTGATGAAAGCTTTTTAATCAAACAGCAATCAAAGAAGACGAAATTTAACGTCTTTTTTTATGAAAATTCGTAAAACATTTCTAAAAGTGGGTTGTCAGTAGATTGGAGTATTAAATAGGTAGTTGTTCGAAACTTTAGGGACTACTTCATAATATTAATATTATTGGCCGAAATCGGGTAGGAATCGTAAAATAGGATTGTTCCCCTGAGTTGAGCTGTCGCAAAGCTGAAACAAGACCTTAGGGCCCATTGTGGGGAGATTTACCGCGGTCAAACTTAGACGTCTCTCCCCTGGGACGTCTAAACTCGTGGCTATGACGCCGCTTAGCTATGCCGATTGTTCGCTAGTGACCCATTCTCACACTACGAGTATTACACAACGCGAATAACATACGTCATAACGGACATTATCTGTGTTTTATTCCTCCCGTCATAATATTACAACAATGATATTTAATACAAATACATTGATGCTTATCAACTCAATTTTTAGTTGCTGTTTGGACAAAAATGTGACTTGCAAACTCAGTTTGATAACTAAGCCGGTTATCAGATGTTAACCAAATACATAAGTAAGTATTGAGCTCACTACAAAAGGTTATAGGATAGAAAATTCTCTTTCCCGATATGCAACGTTGAGTCACATAATTTTAAAAAGTTTTAGGCCATGATGCGTGCTATAGCCTGACCAGGAACATAAAAACCCTGGCATAGAGGCGCGTCAATTGCATTTGATAGTGCAACACTGAGTACAGTCGTACCTGTGTTAAATTAATAGGCTAACTTTATGTATCAGGATTCAGGATTACGGGCTAATTTGATATTTTCATAAATTAACGAAAAAATATTATTATAGGTAACCTGATTTAAATAAATTAAATGAAAACATCAATCGAGCTAGTAGAATTTATTTTATTATTCATCAATAATCAAATTCAGAACTTGAATATTCAACTGCAATGTCTGCTCATGAACGCTTCAAACTCGGTACTTCTTTCCCAATTCCATAAATTCAACACTTAGAAAGTGACAAAAAATTTTAAAATAGGTAGTTGAAACAAACCACAGCAAATTTTCATAGTGGACTGTACTATACGATAAACATGTCAGTCAATTTGACAACCTTTGTCGGAAACATTATTCAATGAAAATATTGTCCGAACCCTTAGTATTTCTCTTCTTCAAATACTTTAACACATTGTGAACCACTTTTCTTTCACGACTATAAAAAGATTTTAGCAATTTAATTCATAAAACCAATTGAGCACATTTAAAATAAACTTTGTTTACACTTTGACAGAATAGACTGACATGCAAGGTGACATATCAATGAAGTTTTCAGTTACTGTTGCCATTAAAAGAAATTAGTACCATTAGTTTTCCGCAACATGGCGAGGGTTTTTATGTTCCTGGTCGGGCTATAAATTGACATGTCGATCATTTCAATTTCTAATTAAAAGTTTTGTGTGGGTTAATGAAATAGAGTCGTTTTTCAATTAAAACAAGCACTATTTTAGGCTATATTAATTGCAGCATAATATTCCAATTTCAGTTAGTTAAAATTGTTCATATCTAATGTTAATATATTATCTACATAATTATTACGTTGCCGGTTTATCATTTAGGGGCGAAACACAATTTGTAGTTAAAGTGGAAATTCTAATTTGTAACTAGGTTAAGCGCTAAAGGATTCAAGTTTGCGTATTATAATACAGACCTAGATAATTAAGAAAGTCTATTAGGAAGGCGATGCTTATTCATTCAAACGAAAAGTGTAACATATTTCAAGCGTGTTTTAGAATAATCTCTACATTAGGTAGAGACAACTTTATCTTAATCATAATACAATTTAGGGGGTAGTAAGTTAAATGTATATGACAACTTTCAAGTGTTTTTATATTACTACATACTTATACTTTCAAAGAACTTAAACTCCATTTAAAGGATTCTCCAAGAATCTGTTCATGTTGAATTATTTTAAATATAAATTAACTTGCACACTAATGTTTTCTAGGTCTTGTTAAAACACGAAAGTAAGCTCACAAATTGCAGTCTTACCCTACTCATAAAACATTTCAGTCAATTAGAACTGCATGCATACTTAAACATACTCGTACACGTATAAACTACGACAATATATTAAAGACGGTATTTTGCTTTGTTTGAGGATTTTTGAGGGAAATTAAATGGCCATGCCTCTTACAAGTTACTGGCTCACAACGGTACGACTGCATTTCAGCGGAATAAAGTCGGTTTCACGTGTGCGAAAAGTGGTTGGTGATTATTAAATCAAAGATTTTATTTCAATACACGGGTGCAAACTCGATATCCACATTGATGTTCTTTTGTTAAGTAGCGTCCACACGTGTAGGTAAGTGCCGATTGTTTAAGGGGTGTTGTCACGTGTTGGAAAGAGTTTTTATTTATAATTGTTATATTTTGCTTTTTTACTAATACACGTGTAGGAAATTAGGCCCGCCTACAACAAACCAAAATATGTTGTCTGAAATGCATCGTGCTTTATTGGCGGATCTATCATTAATGAATGCATATTTATTGGGTCCTTAATTAACGTTCAAATAACGACAATTAGACAGGTGATCAAAACAATGATCACAGAACGCAAGCTTCTTTACGATGCTACAGTACCCATTTGTTAATGAAATTTGACTGTAAGTCCAAGTGTTAAATTTTACGGCGTCATTAAAATTCGTGAGGGTGTACAAATTGAACGCAGTAAAAATACCCATTCTATTACTGTGGCTGAACATAAAGCTGTTGTCTATCGACGTGACACATCAGGATAACGTGTCGAGTTTTTTCCCTCTCCCGATTGTACTGCATGTGTACCCTCGGTTTTACACGGCGTCCGTTGTTTTGGCCGCCCTCCAACTGCTTGTTAAGGAAACTAGGGACTTTTGCGAAGCTACTATTGTTTCTTGTTGTGCAGACACTACGTCACAGGCTCAATGTCTGTCTCGGGAACTTATTGAATGGAATAAATGCATGTTTTAATAATAATGCACGTTTTCAGATGACATGATGTCCTTATTTATTAAGGTTGGTATGAGCTCCACATAACCTGTCGCCTTACCACAGTGGCGGGTATGCAACTCAATGCATATTTACCACCTAAAATAAAAAAAGGTAAGTTCCAAGAACTTTGCAGATGGGCGCGTAAAATTAACCGGTATAAAAGGACACTGGCCGGTGAAGCTCTCTGCAGCTGATTTCGATCTTGGTCGTCGGTACAAAATTAAAGTCAAGTTCAAGAGTTAGTATGCTGTATAGCAAGTGCTAACCAGATATAATATATGCTACTAACTAAATTATATTTTGATCAGGGATAAATGACAACAAATTATTTCCCATCTATCTCCGTGATCTCAAAGATAATGACAGAATTCTCCATACGTGAAAACAAAGGATTAATAGTGCAGTCTAGTTGGCAAGAATGAGATAACACACAGAATTGCTGATATTAAGTTTATAATGGGTTAAACTGTTAATCGATGCCTAAAGCGCGTACAGATAAGCCTCTTTCATTAACTCGTAATTAGTGGTAGTTAGCATAATTACCCGGTCTTTGTCCGTGCGCTCTGTCTGATAGATTACAATTCAACAGAGCTACGGCAAATGAGGCACGGTTTGCTTGAAAATAACCTTAATTTGTATAACAACTCCTAGATGGGAACAATACATTTTGTGTTAAGTAACAACGAATTTGGGTTCCTCTTTGTACATTTATTTATAGTTCCTTTTGTACCAATATTGTTGTTTTATTATATCTAGTTGGAATCCAAATGTAACTTTTAACTTAGGTACATACCTACTCGTAATAGATTTCTTATCTACTTTAATAGGAATAAAAACACCAACCAATCAATTGCCCATTTATTGTGTTCGTCGCATAACGTGTATAAACACTTTTATTACACTCTAAAAATTTTATTAAATTCTGCTGCAATGAACATTAAAACGAAACCGCACTTTTTGCCAGCTCAGAAGAGTTGATCGTTAAAACTGCTATTCGGACGCCGTATCATTTTGTATAAAATTTTAATCTAATAGACTGCAAAACATAACTACACTTTTTAGTTAATTCTTTATGCTTCTTGTTGCTTTATTTGGCACTGTAATACACAGACAGAGATAATCCGATTTTAGTTTATTCCTTTAGTTGGCTATAGGTACCAAAATCCAATACCTAATTATAAAGCATTGCATCTAACATGTAACTGTACTACAATCAGAAATAAAAGTCCAAAAATACCAAAGTAAGTGTATTTTGTACGCTATCTTGGATTATTGTAGCTGGCTGTAATGTTATGCTTAACGTCACAAACTTACTTGCAGTGAGAGCCTAAGTAACATGACTATGTTACGCGAGACTTCGCGCTACTTAATTACGCATAGTCTGACTTACCTGTACTCACTCTTGCGGTTTTCATGCGTTACTCTTAGGCTAAGTTGCACCATCTTACTTTAACTTTGACAAACGTCAAAAATCTGTCAAACTCCATACAAAAAGCACCGGTTAATGACATTGTTACGGTTAAAATAAAGTGGTGCAACTCAGCCTAAGAAAAGTAGGAAATTATAATATTTTTCAAGTGTATGCTATATTTAATTAATTTTCTACGAGTTTACGACTTTTTATTAGTTACTGGTTTTCTTAACTAAAAAAAAATGAAAAAGCTGCAGTTTTTGCTGTGTAGTCGATATAGAGATTGAGCATTTGACTAAATAGGCATGTACGAGTAACTTATAGTTTTATTCTCACTTCGATACTTAGAATATAATGTAGATATATTTAGTAAATATTTTCAGAAGTTGTTCTTTGATTTGAATAAAACAGTGAAAACAGGAACCTTACTTGATTGAATCACCTACATCGCGGGCGTCTCACTCAACGAATTTGAATTTCATTCAGGCTACCCTAGAGCATAAAAATTGTAATGTCTGTCTCGTGAACGTCTCTATTTTCCTAAATATTATGAAAATACGAAAACATATTCAAATAGTTCTATTAAATAAATTAATAAGTAAGTTAATTTTAACCCTTAAATTGGCACTCATTGAACCCTTGCTTCAAAAATGGTCAAATTTGGGATTTAGGTATTGTTTTGATAGATTAAGAAAAAATAATTTTCTTTTTGAAAAAAATTCAATTGGTATAGAAGTTATGACATGTCACTCAAAACGGACATTGCCAATTATTTAGCATTACATCCATGTCACTTAGGGCGGACATTGCCAGTTTGGGAAAACAAACGTAAAACAACTTTTATTAATAACAATACAGGAATCCCTGATAATCAGCCTCTGGCTAATCCAGCGCCTTTTGCAATCCATCCGAACTATTTACTGTTGATTTTACATAAAGGATGATGGGCACAAATGTATGGAAAGTGGTACCCGCTCCAATAGCCATAACCAATATATATTTTAAAAGGCCTTTAGATGTAGGAAAATGTCTGCTATGGGGCCAGTTCTAATTCACGTTTTGAAAGCAGTAATTCCACTAAGTATTATAATGAAAGTATAACACAATCATCCATGTATACGAGTATGTATTATGACTACAATCTATTCATATAACTAAAAGAAGCATTGAAAAGGAAAGGATTATACCTACGATGAACTACCCAAGCTATTAGCCCTTTATTCGCTTTCATCATCATCATCATGATCATTTTAGCCATAGGACGTCCAGTTGAACATAGGCCTCCCCCAATGATTTCCACAATGGCTGGTTGGTGGCGGCCTGCATCCAGCGCCTTCCCGCTACCTTTATGAGGTCGTCGGTCCATCTTGTGGGTGGTCTTATTGGGTCTTGTGGGTTTATTCACTTTAGCAACCCATAATAAAACCCTTAAGAAGTAATAAAACTTTAACCCCTTTATTAATAAAAGTTACACCCTAGTTGAACTCTGGCTCAAATTGTCATTTGGTATGGAAATGTCATTTTAATCCAAGGTTCTTCCTAGGTGTAACTTTTTATTAATAAGGGGGTAGTAACTACTTCTTTAAATAAAAATATTTATTTCACAATCATCCCCATCAATAATTATAGAGTTAAGGAAGGATGCTGGAGCAGTAAACCCTTCCTGCCTCGCATAACCTAAGTACCATACGATGGACACGTATGATACTTCTTCTTCTTCTTCCTCGGTCCCTCACTGATGAGGATCGCGACCACAGATAGTGTTCCTCCACAGACTGCGGTCATAAGCTGTGTGGACCGCACGATGCAAACTCCCGCCCACCATCTTCCTCACCGCGTCCGACCATCTCGTCGGTGCCCTGCCCCGAGCGCGTCCCCCTTCATACTGTATGATACTTAGGTCACACAAAAAGTATCTTTATCTTCGAACGCAACCAGATCTGAGGCTGGTGGCCATAGTAAATGTTGTTCGTCTTGGAAAGACCTTTCAAATGACACTACAAACATAACTATTGGAGCCGGGTACCATTCTGCAAAAAAGTATGTATATCTTCGTGCACAACCAGATCTGAGGCTGGTGGCCATAGTAAAAGTTGTTCATCTTGGTAAGACCTTTCAAACGATACTAGACACATATCTATTGGAGCCGGGTACCATTTTGCCCATTGTCCTTTATCAAAAAATACCCAGACATATAAAAAGAGAAACTGACTGCCTGATATATCAATATAAATCCCAAACCGGTGGGTATAAAGACACAAATTTTGGCATGTAGGTTCCTTATTAGGGTCTAAGGGTGTTATCAGAAAGGATTTTTCCAAAATGACCCCCTAAGGGGGTGAAATGGGGGTCCAAAGTTTGTAGGGCGAAACAAAATTAGTTGCACTATTTAATTCGAAACTTCACAGGAGTACTCCTATGGATAAATTAATAAACACGTGTTTCAGGTTATTTCAGAATTCAACCCCGAAAAGGGGGAAATGGGGTAAAAATGTCTAAAAATCAACATGAGTATTTATTACTGATACATGGCGTTGTCCGTTTTAAGTGACATAGCATTTGTAACCTTGAAATGAATGAAAAAAAATCGATATTTTTTTACAGTTTTGGCAATAATCGTCAGTTTTATTCGTTAATATTCTAAAATCAGTCAATAAAGCACAAGAACAAGTGTAATACCCACAGTGTTGCCATATTTATCAACAGCGAAAACTTGACCTTGCTGTTGCAGTTATTCAACTGTCTTAATTTTTAAAATTCGCGGTTTTTTATGGAACTACTGCCCCGTGTTTCACATAAAATATCATGCTTTTTATAAATTATCCCTTGAAAGTCGATAAATTGCTTTAATTTAGATTCTGTAGGCAATTGTTTGACATGTCCTTTATAACGGACAGAAACCATTTAAGGGTTAACGATGACTTAGTAGGCCTACTTTCGTGACAATTAAAAAAATCAATAGAATAGCACTTGGATGGTATTGATGTGATTTATGCTGGGTTGCACCATCTTACTTTAACTTTGACAAAAGTAAAAAATCTGTCAAACTCCATACAAAAAGCACCGGTTATTGTTAAAGTTACGGTGAAAGTAAGTAGGTGCAACTGAGCTTTAGATTGCTATTGCTCATCCGATGATATACGAATTTCCCTTTGTTGACAATGATTCCAAACAGAATTCGGTTAATCAAATACCAAACTGGAATTTCATTACGACAACTCCGCGCTATTCTTTTACCTATCCTTTCACAAACGCGGGCTGATCTTCATTTTGCCTAGGTGCATTCCTGCTTCATATTGCGCTGCAGACACAACTTCAAAAAGAAATATTCCTGCGCGGAATGGCGGGAGAGAGCTAGTTACGTAATACAATTTCATTGAAATCGACACGGTTTAGACGGGAGGATTGTGAACGCAAATAGCCTATACTAAACCAACGGAATCATGTATTCAATTTGTGTTCGGATTACTTCTTTTTCTGTACACAACTGTGTATGACGATGCGAATGTTTATAGAACGATTGAGATTAAATCACTGGGACTGCGAATTAATTTTCTCATCATTCAGTAAAATCAAATAGAATAGGAACATGAATTGGGCGAACTGCTAAGTAAAATTTCTTTGTCATACCTACATACGAGTACCTGAAGTTTACCTGTACTCGTAAGTAGGTAATGGAAAATAACTAAAAGCATACCTGAAGTAGGTATTGCACTATAAAAAGATGAATAAAATATTAATTAAACCTAGCACTATTTTAATAACGAAGCGAAAAAATCACTTTCAAATGTGGAATCAAAGATAAATTTTCGTCTCAAAATTTCTTATTCTACTTTTTTAATTAAATTTTAATAGTTACTTCACATAGCGCGCTTAGTAACCGGATACTTCCCCTTGAAAATGATAGAAATATGGGGTATTTTTTTACCGCGAGAGCGAGTTTGGCAAGCGTTGTAGATATTTCTTGTGGCGTCCCGCCCTCTTCGCTTCATTCCCTGCTTTTGTCGTCAACCACCACTAAATCTTGGTAGATTCACTTTAAATTTACTCGCTTTCTTTCGCAAATATCCCGCTAAGTAAAGACCCGCTTGAATTTTAATGAATTAGAGTGCATCCAGTACGCCGGCTCTGGAATTACATGTATTTTTGCTACATATTATAGTACGTGACTGGAAGCACGTTTTTATTTGATTTTTAAATAACTCATTAGTGGAGGACGCAGCTGCTTATGGGTTTAATATAAAATGTTTTTAACACTTGGTTAGTTTGTGGCTGAAATTATTTGGTCATGTTAATGCAGTCAGTAATTGAATTTCAGTACAATGTACGCTCTATTACATTATAGTTACAAAATAACCCTTATTTTAACGTTTTAGCATGACATTAGGCTCCAAGGCTACACTAAGCCAAGCTCACGACTCAATTATAGTCATATGAAAACATTTCTCGCGGAAAATCAGTAAAATCTGACAGCTATTATTTTCCAATTTTTAGAGCTCTCTAAAAAGCTTTAAAAATGCTTTATACATAAATGTGTAGTAGGCCTACTTATCTATATCTAAGAAGAAAGGAAATGAAATAAGTACCATCACCATCATCATCATCATTTCAGCCACAGGACGTCCACTGCTGAACATAGGCCTCCCCCAATGACTTCCACATCGCACGGTTGGTAGCGGCCTGCATCCAGCGCCTTCCCGCTACCTTTATCAGGTCATCGGTCCACCTTGTGGGTGGACGTCCTACGCTGCGTTTTCCGGTACGTGGCCTCCATTCCAGAACCTTGCTGCCCCATCGGCCGTCAGTTCTGCGTACTATGTGCCCAGCCCACTGCCACTTCAGCTTGCTGATCCGTCGGGCTATGTCAGCGACTTTAGTTCGTTTACGGATCTCCTCATTTCTGATTCGATCTCGTAAAGAAACGCTGCGATTGCGACTGCGCTGGATAGCACGCTGTGCAACTTTGAGCTTCTGTATAAGGCCTATAGTGAGGGGCCACGTTTCCGAGCCATAAGTCATCACAGGTAACACACATTGGTTGTAGACTTTCGTCTTCAGGCACTGGGGTATTTTGGACGAAAAGATATTGCGTAGTTTCCCGAACGCTGCCCAGCCGAGTTGGATTCGACGATTGACCTCCTTCTCGAAATTGGACCTACCTAGCTGGATCGTTTGTCCGAGGTAGACATACTTGTCAACAATCTCAAGAATCGAGCTCCCAACCGACACCGGGTAGGGCGCAACATGGACGTTCGACATAAGCTTCGTTTTGTCCATGTTCATCCGAAGGCCTACCTGTTGGGAAACTCGATTAAGGTCTTCGAGCATGGTGCCGAGGTCCTCCAGCGATTCTGCCATGACCACGATATCGTCGGCAAACCGAAGGTGAGTGATGTACTCGCCGTTAACGTTTATGCCGTATCCTTTCCATTCCAGGAGTTTGAAAGCGTCTTCCAATGCCGCGGTGAAGAGTTTCGGAGATATAACATCTCCCTGTCTTACGCCTCGCTGTAGAGGAATCGCCCTCGTGCTTTGCTCCTGTACTCGGACCGACATGGTGGCGTTTTTGTACAAGCACTTTAGTACCTCGATGTACCGATAGTCGATACGGCACCGCTGGAGAGACTGCAGCACTGCCTACGTCTCAATCGAATCAAAGGCCTTCTCATAGTCCACGAACGCCAAGCATAGTGGCAAGTTATACTCCTCAGTCTTCTGTATAACCTGCCGCAGCGTATTACCATAGTAACAGCAATTATAATTAATAAGTACCATAGTAACAGCAATTCTAAATTTCAAATCCATTTTAGGTTTGTTTACCGTCACGGATCCACAGGCTTCGTCTCTATTTTGGCTCGGTTCTATTTATGTAAGGGAAAATAAAAAAGTTCAAGGTTTTTTAATCAAAAAGGGTTCAAAATATATTCCATTCTAAAAACATTAAAAACCGCGAGGGCTGTAGTTTATTGATTGTTTGAATAAAGCTAAAAATAAGATAATTGAAATATTGACTTTTGCCTAAATTATTTCATTAAGTAATGTATCAATCAATAAATTAAGTAGTTAGTGTTTGAAAGAGTGCCTGTACCTAAAATGTAGTGAATTCTGAGACGGTAATCTTCATATAATAACGAAAAGCGTCACTAATTATTCCCTTCTTATCTAAATGAGCATAATAAAGTTCTATTTGGACATAAGTAGTGTCTGCGTTCATTATACCTAACGGCTTCATATTTCACTTTCCACGACAGATCCTACAAAGGCAGCCCAGGTAAGTAAGTACCTACATTCCCGAAATACATCCCGCTTTAACATTAAACCAGGAAAAGGGTATTTTCTTGATATTTAATATTTTTCGCTAATGCGTTGTGCAAGTCGGGACGTCCTCGATTCTGTCGTTGCGCGCCCGAGTAGCGATAATTTTGCGAAAATGGCCGACTTGTCGACGGCAGCGCCTCTGCCGCGAGCTGGGGTGAAATAATAACCACATTATGATTTCAGACAGGCCACCGCTTAAAGTGGTTTAAGGTGACGCAAAGTAAAAGCACGCCTTTGTGGAAACTTGAAAAATGTAATCAGGAAATCCTATCTTTCGCCCTTTGTTAATTTAGCCGGTTCAAAAGTACAGCTGTGCTCGTATCGCGCTGCCGTTTAGCAAGTTGCAATTCACCTAAACGCTTCGCAATTAGGCTTTGTAGTGTACGCTATTATGGAATTTTAATTAATATCACTAGGAATGAAGGTTTTAAATCCATATTATAAGAATATCTGTAACAACAGAAATAGATTTTCTACATAGCTAGAATTAGGTGGACAGATCAACCTAGTTTTTAGATCTCTTTGAATGTTATTGCATCTAATAATTTTTTGGGCTTCGGTGCAACAATCCATAATATTGACATTAATTCTTCATTTAATACAAAAAGCTAAAATCTAGAACCACTACTTAACCACTTAATATTCAAGAAATGTGGCGTTTACCTCAAATGAAGAGTTTAAAGATCGAGCATTAACGCGTCAATTCCGAATCATCGAGGGCTCGTAACGGCGTCATTGTAACTTCGGCTTTGACAAAGAAATTAATTTCCCCGCCTCAGCTTTCAGGAGTAATTATTCGAAAACAGATTGCGCCTGTCACTCGATAAGATTTGTGCGCGTACACAATACGCACACTTTTGAAAACATTTTAAAGTGATGCATTTTAATGCCTCTCAGACAAAATGATGAAAAAAATCTGACAATATACTTTTGAAACATTTAAGGTTGCGGGCCCGCAGCTTCTGTAGAATGCAGATACTTATGTAAAAACTAATGCACAACTCACGATGCGGTTTTCGCCCGCAGCGGGCGCGGTTGTAATGGGGTCCTGCTCGGCGGTTTTCGCCCGCGCGAAAACCGCCCGGTCGGCGGGCGACCATTGTACTTAAACCGTGCGTGAGTTCTTAGAATAACCGCGCAAATAAGCGCTCCCGTGAGTTTTGAAATAAAACTGCAATTCCACAACAGCCGCGGGCGCGGGTGAAAATCTCGCCGTGAGTTCTTAGCCTTAGCCTGAGTTGCACCATCAAACTTTGACCGTAACTATAACGATAACCGGTGATTTTTGTATTTAATTTGGTATTTGACAGATTTTTGACGTTTGTTACAGTCAAAGTAAGATGGTGCAACCCATCCTTAGGCGGTTATCACACTGCGCCGCGCTCCGCCGCGGTACGCGGGACGACAGATTTAATAATTGTATGCAAGTACCTCAGTTTGTATCTAACACGCGCGGCACAACACATGACAACGCGTCTGCGCGCGGGATTTTTTATATGAAATCACGCGCTCCGCGGCGGAACGCGGCGCAGTGTGATAACCGGCTTAAAGTGCTGCATTTTAATGTCTGTCAGACAAATGAAAAAATCAGTCAAGTGCGAGTCGGGCTAACACACTGATTGGAAACGAACTTCACACTGTCAAATGTCAAACTTTTAAAAGCTTCAAACTGTAAAACCGTCTTTCTGTCAAAACGCCTAACTGCCAAACGAAGTTTTTTTTTCAAAGTAGACAAAAATATTCCTACCTACCTACCTATTACCTTTAATAAACTATTACAGAAAGAGTGATTGAAGAAAATTGTTTGAGTAAGACCGTCGACTATGGATTTAGGACCAGTAAAGTAACATTATTAGTGTAGCCTTTGAACTTGGAAACTACTGAGTTTTGTTTGATATCAAACTACCCAATACAAAATTGGGGCTAATATAGGTTCGGAGACGTAGCTTGACTCCTCTGTCTTATATTTTTAGAAATATTTGGTAGGTGGCCTTAAAAAGCTACAAACTAATGTTGACAGAAATATCGCAAACCGAGCAGTTCAAAATCTTGTCATAATTTTTAATTTCCGTGGGTCTCCTAATATGCACATGCATTTGTTTTATTGATTAAATGATAAATAATGTGCTGTGTCAATTTATTGTCTAATTTCTTAATAACAAGGATTCTTAATTGTTGTTACTATCATTAATAATTATTTTTCTTAAGAATTATTGAGTTAAATGGATAGCCACCGATTTAGTTTTGGAATTATTAGAATGCTCCGGATTTATAGGTTATCCATTTACATGTAGCGCAATGATGACCCCTTCAGGTACTCGTAGTTAGTTATCAAAGCATGAACCCAACCAGAATATAACGAACGCTTGGGCCCTAATTGCTGACATTGTCTTAAAATTTGGTTTCCAGAACACCTAACTTAGCAGTCAAGTCATCACAGCACAATACCAACAGTAGGCGGGTATAGTTTGGGAATGGCTCATAAATCCCTAACAATATTAGTTTGCAATTTGTCATGCAGAAGGGCCCGGAGAGATTATTATAATATGTGGTAATCCCTATTCATAAGACAGGCCTACGCTAGCTATAGGTGCAAATTATTTATCCTTTCATAATTGCTCACGCTTCTTGATTTTTCCTTCTCAGTCAAAGCGTATGATTTCATTTAGATTATTTTCTTAATGAGAATTTTGAGTATAGATATTAAAGTTTAGGTTTTACTTATTAATATTTAGTACAAAGCTTTTCTGAAGGGGCCCTTAAATTTTCCATAATAAGGCTGGGTTTCACCATCTTACTTTAACTTTAACAAACTTCAAGTCTGTCAAACTCCATACAAAAAACACCGGTTATGGTTAAAATAAAGTGGTGCAACTCAGCCTGAGCTGCGTACCTAATCTACAAAATTGCAACTTTTTTTTTGTTTTATATAAAGAACAGGAAATAATTTTAGTAGTAGCTAGGTAGCAATGGTCTATCCTTAATTAATTTTGATTTAACGAGCTCGTTCCGAGTTTGATATCCGGCGAGGTCAAATAAAATGAGCCTTGAAAAGGCAGATGTCTCTGAGGTCCGACCTCAAGCCACCCGAGCTATAAGACAAATATAAGTGAAGCTGTTTATACATATTATGTTTATATGTATATCTACGGGTTGACCTAAATTCGTAAGGATCGTCATGTGTCTTGCCTTCCTTCTTGTGGTTTTTAATGGAATCTTAATGTTTAGGTGTGTAAGCTAAACTACAACTACAAATAACTAATATCACGTGGGGTTGCGGTTAGATAACGGCTTGAACAAAATTTGAAACTTGATTAGTAAAATAAAAAGGTAGGCATAGTTTTTTGGTGTAGTTTTGGTTACAAGCTCACTTTTGAGAGTCAATTACGAGAACCAATTCTTTTCAATGAACTAATTTTATTGGTTTTCAGAATACTTACATTTAAATAATGTAAGTAGTTACCTTTTTATTTCAAGAACAAGAAATATACCTACATATAGATACAACGAAACTATTGAGCTGTTTTAATACCTAAGTATGTATTTGTCAATGGGCTTCTAATGTATTTATGCTATTTAGATATACCTAAATGAAAGCTTGAAACAACTCACCCGGTTTCAGCAATGTCGCTCAGATTCATCAACAGTTGCCCAACGCTGGGCTCGGATAGGCTCCTATTCTTCTTTACTGTCCACGTCAACAACACTGTCTCCTTCTTACTCAATCAATGTTCATTCCTGTCCACTATTGTCAAACTAAGTCTGGGTTGCACCATTTTACTTTTCAAATTCCACAAAAAACACCAGTTATCGAGTTACGGTCAAAGTTAATTGGTGCAACTCAGCCTAATATTACTTTTGCTAAAGTCAATTATGTTTGCAAGATACCTACGAGTATTTTTCGACCAATTTTATCGCTAATCCCACGATTCGATCCAAACACGACGTACAAATTCAACTGCCAGTGTTGCCACTTTAGGCAAAAACTACCTGCTTCCACCAATGTTACCACTCGATAGCTAATAAAGTTGGAAACGGTACAGCTTTATTAAATATACAATGGTAAATACAGAGGTAGAAAGTAAATGGATGGATATTTACCTATTTGTATACTGCTACACATAGAACAATTAAATCCACTGTCTAGTCTAGCTCGTGTAATTAATAGGGACTGAAAATAAAGTTGGGAGTGTTTAATACTTTATGAGGAGTTTTAATAAATTCAAAAATTGAAACCCAACTTTTTTTAAAGCCTATCCTACAAATAAATAATCGCGTAGTCTCGAAGTTCAGTGTATGGAGTATGTAAATATTTACGTAGTACCGAACATGTTTCCGCGATATCGATGTTGACATGGTAAAAATAGTCCGTACAGTTGATATAAAGCGTACGTTTTAATCAATATCTATATTAAAACGGTTTTTACCTTTATAGAAGGGTATTTCTGAATTGCCGAGACATAATTGTGCCAAATATAAAGGCCGGTAAGCCTGGCAGTCTTAGCTTCTATAGAAATTTGTCATTGTGTTAAGGAGGATAAGGAGCTTTGACAAATTTCTTACCATTCAGGTCCAGCTATTCATCTTGCTGGCCGTATTGCAGTTTGATAATTCAACTCGTTCCAAAGGACTGCGGAAACAATATGGGTGTGAAATGAAACACTCTTGTAGGTTGTTCTAACTTGTATTTCAGCACCACTGTGTTAGGATAATTTATAAAATTGCTTGTATTTAATAATAATTAATGAATAATTTCAAACAATAATAAATTAATTAAAACTTTTATAAGTATTGAATATCGACTGACGTCAGATCCGGCAGCTCGCTTCGTCGATTCACTCATTCATTCAAGTTCTATTACTCACTTGGTCGTTCACTTTATTGTAATTCGAGCACCGGACAGTCAGTCGCTATCCAACTACCGTGGTGAACGGACGTTTTAAGGAGAGCAAGTGAAGTGTTGTGAAAGTGTTTAAGTGGTGAAATACTGTTCGAGCAGACCCAGGTTAGTTATTTTTTTCATGTATAATATTAAATAAGTAATATTAGTGCCTGGTTGATTTTCGAGTCATTTACGTTTTTATTAGAAAAATATATTGATCGATTTTGTAATCATTGGCGTTTTTATTAATAAATACTTATTGTTTACACCGTAGTTGTTTCACTCGTAATATTATTCTTGAACTCCCTTTCAGTTCAGAAGTGGGATGGGCGAGTATACACCAAACTATTCGCTTATCCTGCCCACATCAATATTTTATACAATCTATAAAATATATATTATTTTCTATTTGTTACTTGCATTTTGTTTAAAATACATAAATAAATAATATAAGTATGCTAAATTGATTCTAAGCGAGCCATTACGAGGAATTCGATCAATATATTTTTTTAAAACATTTTTTTTTTGTTAAATAAGTATAAACTTATGCTTGCAAATCGACTCTATTTATGAGGATATATTTTTTAAACTGGGTAAGTATCGAATTCCTTTTACATTTTAAAGTATAAGTAAATCTTCGTCAATAATATTATAGAATTTAAAAAGGCTTTCGGTACCTATAGTATATTCTAACGCTTGGAATTAGTTTACCGTTAAACTTTCGTTTTCTAAGTAAGCTCTGATCAGGATGAAACGCAATAACTTTTGCGTCATCGTATAGAATCCCGGTATCATACGACCGTTCAAAAATGATCGTTAATGTTATCTGCATTGATTTTACATAAATACATACAACCACATATTTTACTTTTATAATTATATGAGAAAATATGAGACCAGGAGCAGCTGGGGTTACAATTTCAGAAATTAACCATTGTCCTGTTTGCGAGTTTCAGTAATGGAGCGCTCGAGTGAAAGGCTGTCTACTGCTGGTCGAGACGGAGGTGGCAGTGCTGAGAGAGTTAACCTTGCTGGTGGTGACTACGCAGCCACTGACGAAGACCAGGAGCAGCCTGTGCAGCGTCATTTAACAAGTAAGCTAGCGGAAGGGCGCCGTTATAGTAGGCAAAGCCGCGCTTTAACTCATAAAGAGGATAACATCCCTCGGGGGTCTACTAATGAGAGACCATCACGCTTAAGAGTACGTAGATCTCGAAGCTCGAGCGGGGAGTCGACGAGGCAACGCCATAATGGCGGGGAGTCTCGGCGGCAACGCTCAAGAAGTAGATCATTAATATTAAATCCTAAACCTGTACGGGAGTCGCGTGATCGAAGTCAATCTCATATTGGGGCTTCGCGACGTAAGCAACGTAAAGCGTACGGGAGTAATAAGTACGAGCGTCGTGTGTTTAGTAAGTCCAAAGGACAAGTACACGACGAAAGTTCAACCGATGACGAAATGCGGAGAACTCGCAGATCGCGTAAACGTCGTAGTACCAGTAGCAGTGACTCCGATGACGTTCGCTCCCCGATAAGGAAACGAAGTAGGCTGTTTACTCGTTCCCCTAATCTCGATAGCATTCGACGCAAAATTAAGTCATCTCATAATACCGATGATGATACCGCGGCAACTCGTATGTTGGATAAATTTTTAGACATCTTAAAGGATGTGAAATCTCAATCAGTTTCTAAGCTTTCGCACAACAACGTTATCCCTGAATTCGATCCAATATCAAAGGATCAAACTATATTAACTTGGCTTACAAAAGTGGAGGAGTGTGCTGAGATCTATGGTTGGGAGGAAAAGGAAATCATACATTTTGCTCTACCAAAACTCATGGGTGTTGCGAAATCATGGTACCAGGGCCTAAGCACAGTCCTCTACTCATGGAGTGAATGGAAGAAAAAGCTGTTGGAGTCGTTTCCTTGTCGGGAAGATTACGCGGAACTTTTGACAATCATGTTAGCTAAGCGGGCGCGATACGGTGAATCTCTGGAAAGCTATTATTATGAAAAAATGAATCTCCTAAATAGATGTGATATCAAAGGTCGAAAAGCGGTCGATTGTATTCTTAACGGTATAGAGGATCGTGCTGTTAGAGTAGGGGCACAGGCCGCGCAATTTCGTGAACCTGAGCAAGCGCTAATGTATCTAAAGACGGTTAAAGCTGGGTCTAGTAGAGACTTAGGTGATAAGCAAAGGCGAGATAGAAAGGATTCTGTAGCGGCGATTTCAAACGCCAGGCGTTCTGATTTCAATAGTAAAATTGTATGTCATAACTGCCGCGAGATTGGACATAAGAGTTTCAGATGTCAAAAACCTCCAGTCAAATGCTCCACGTGTGGGAAACCGGGACATCATAGCGATTTCTGTAGGTCGGTTAAAAATAATACGCAGGACGAAACTCAAAAAACTCATAATAACACTAAAGACGAAAAACAAGTATGCGAATTAGACTCATCGGAAAAGTCGAACGACAAATATGTTTTTGATATTTTGGTCAATAACGCCACTTTCCTTTGTCATGTTGACTTAGGTAGTCAGTGCACCCTTATCAGAGAAAATGAGGCCAAAACATTAAATTTGCTGATTTATACTGATAACTTGCCGCTAATGAAAGCCTTAGGGGGTCATCATGTAAAACCACTAGGTAGATCGAGGGTTGATATTACTATACAAGGCATCAAAGAAAGCGTCGAAGTATTGATAGTTGAAAATCATGTTTTGAAGTACCCAGTACTATTAGGACACACTTTTACGGAGTTGCCAAGAATTACCATCACGAAAACACCTAGCCGATTAATTTTCGAGAAAAATGATTGCGTCAAGTTATTTTTGAGAGTATGCGAAGAAGCTACGTTAAAATCGCGCGAATTTAAAGCTATTCCAGTAGCATCGTGCGATAATTTTGAAGGGAGTGTTTACGTTAGCGGATCAATCAGGGGCTTTGCTAACCACGAGTATTATTTGCTGCCGGGCGAATATACAATCAAAAATGGGTTAGGACAAATAATGGTACTAAACATGGGTGATCAGGATTTAACTTTTAATAAAGATGTGTTACTGACTAGGGCTGTTCCTGTATTAGGTCGTAAAGACTCGTTCGCCGTGAGATTTGATAATACCGATTCAGATAGTAATATACATTGCGGGGCGGATGTAACCGTTGAACAACGTCAACAATTATTCAATTTATTATCCAAATATAATGATTGTTTTTCATCCGGATTAAAAGACCTAGGACTAACTACGGCGAGTGAAATGGTGATAGAACTCGAAAATGCTGACCCAGTTGTTTATAGGCCGTATCGAATGTCATTACCGGAAAGGAATCTTGTACGGGATATGGTAGATGAAATGCTAGATGCAGGCATTGTACGGGAATCTTCTTCCCCATATGCAAGTCCCATTGTATTAGTAAAGAAAAAGACCGGTGAAAAAAGGCTATGTGTGGACTATCGCGCTCTTAATAAACGCACTAAGAAAGACCACTATCCATTACCACGTGTCGAAGATCAATTAGATCAACTTGCCGGCAACGATTTATTCATATCTCTGGATTTAGCGTCAGGATATTACCAAATCCCAATAGCAGAGTCATCCCAGGATAAAACCGCGTTTATAACACCTGATGGACAGTATGAATATACACGTATGCCTTTCGGGTTAGTAAATGCGCCGTCTGTGTTTCAAAGGACAATGAACAAAATCCTTTCTGAAGCTAAGATCAAATACGCTCTTATCTATATGGACGATGTCCTGATTCCAGCTAGCTCGTTTGAAGAAGGACTCAATAGATTAGAGGAGGTGTTGGGTCTCCTTAGAAGTGGTGGGCTAACTTTGAATCTTGCAAAATGTAACTTTTTCTTTAAGGAAATAGAATTCCTAGGCTTTGAAGTAAGTTCTCAGGGCATCAAACCCGGCATAAGGAAAACCGACGCTGTAGCCAAATTTCCGACTCCAAATAATCAACATGAACTGAGACAGTTCATAGGTCTCGCGAGTTTTTTTAGAAGATTTGTTCGTGGCTTCGCAATCATCTGTAAACCTTTAACGGATCTCTTAAAAAAGGATTGTCCATGGACATGGTCAGGTGAACAGGAAAATGCCTTCAATTCCATAAAAAAGACTTTAGTTTCCAGACCGATCTTAGCTCTCTACGACCCGAAACGCGAAACGCAATTGCACACGGACGCGTCAAAGCACGGTGTCGCGGGAATCTTGCTTCAGAGGGGTGATGAAGGCTTATTCAAACCAGTTTCCTATTTTAGTCGAAAAACTACCCCTGAAGAGCAACGTCTTCATTCTTTTGAGCTGGAAACTCTTGCCGTTGTAGCTTCGTTGAGTAAATTCCGCGTTTACCTTCTCGGAATCCCGTTTAAAATCATAACTGACTGCAATGCCTTGCGAACGACTATGACTAAACGCGATTTGATCCCCCGGATTGCACGCTGGTGGATACAACTTACTGAGTATGACTGTGAAATCGAATACCGTCCAGGTTCTAGTATGTTGCACGCTGACGCATTAAGTAGAAATCCGGTAAACGAAGCCGTCTCAGAAGATCACATTTTAGACGTATTAACGACTGAAACAGAAGATTGGATTGCCACCGTGCAATCTGGTGATCAAGAAATAGCTCGTATCAAACAAATTCTTACCGATAATAACACTGAACAGGTAGTAGATATCGTTAAAAACTACAAAATCAAAAACGGAAAGGTTTATCGATTAATAGGATCCGAGGGAGACGAAAGCATGCGTTGGGTTGTGCCGAAGGGCGTTCGATGGCAAGTTACCAAAATGAACCACGATGACATCGGGCATTTCGGGTTTGAAAAAACGCTTCAAAGAATTAAACAAACATTTTGGTTCCCAAAAATGCGGCGTTTTGTTAAAAAATACGTTCGCTCTTGTTTAGAGTGCGCTCACCATAAAGGCACCTCAGGAAAACAGCAAGGAGAGCTCCACCCTATTCAAAAAACAGAAATCCCTTTTCATACGATCCATGCGGACCATTTGGGGCCCTTCGTGCGCAGTAAAAGAGGAAATGTTTATTTACTAGTCATCATAGACGGTTTTACTAAGTTTATAAACATTACCGCTGTAAGAGACACTAAAACCTCAACGACATTGAGAGTATTCAAACAACACATTAGTATCTTTGGCACCCCGGTCAGATTAATCACGGACCAGGGGACTTCATTCACGAGTAACAGTTTTCGCTCTTTCACAAAATCGTTCGGAATAAAACACGTTCTTAACGCAGTGGCTACTCCCCGAGCCAATGGTCAGGTGGAGAGGTTTAATCGAACCATTTTAGATGCACTCTCCACAAAGTGTCATGGTCAGGACGATAGAAATTGGGACGAATACATACCGGACGTGCAAATCGGTTTAAATACCACCGTTCATAAGACTACGGGAAAAAGCCCATCTGAGCTTTTATTTGGTATCCGGCTAAAAAGTAATACCGAAAACTTATTAAGCGAAGTCATTGATGAAACGCTCGACTCTATAGCACCTGAAAGTCTTGACGAAGTTAGGCGCGAAGCCGGAGCTCTAATATCCAATCAACAAATAAAAGATAAACGTAATTACGATACTCATCGTATTACGAGTGTATCCTTCTCGGTCGGAGACTTAGTTAGCATAAAAAGGGAAATACCGAGCGATGGTAAATCAAAAAAATTAGTCGCTAAATACCAAGGCCCTTATAAGGTCATAAAAGTTCTGCCTAATGACCGCTATCTAGTGGAAGACACACCCATCTCGCGTAAAAAGGGTCGCCGTTATGAAAACGTCATAGCGGTTGACAAAATGAAACCGTGGCTTAACTTTGATAAGAATTTTGAAAGTTCAGATTCTGATTCTAATAATGGCAGTCCAGACGAACCCTAGATTAAGTCTTGTACCCATAATTGCATGATTGATTATGTAATATTCATATATAGTATATTTATTATTGTAATGTAATAATATAATATAGCTTATAGTACGGTCGCCAGCACAACGGCATTATTCGTTCTGTCGTAAAATTATAACATCATTTACTTATGAGAATATTACACTTGGTGTGCCGTCGTCCGTATTAAAATTCTCACGTTGCGATATTAATTATATTATTAAAACGTAATGTAAAATTAGTTTTATTTTACAAATTATTGTTTTATTATTTTCTTTTAATAAAATGAAATAATTTCTTTGGTAAAGGTAATCAATACCTAATAGATGATTTATGAAATGTCTAATTATGTATAATGTAAATGCGCTTTTATATATATATAAAAATATATATGTATACTAAGAACAGATGTACTCAGATTATGATTTGTAAGAATGACAACACTCATGATGTTTAGGAGCAAGGGACTTGCTCTAGCAGGATGGCCGAGCTGTTAGGATAATTTATAAAATTGCTTGTATTTAATAATAATTAATGAATAATTTCAAACAATAATAAATTAATTAAAACTTTTATAAGTATTGAATATCGACTGACGTCAGATCCGGCAGCTCGCTTCGTCGATTCACTCATTCATTCAAGTTCTATTACTCACTTGGTCGTTCACTTTATTGTAATTCGAGCACCGGACAGTCAGTCGCTATCCAACTACCGTGGTGAACGGACGTTTTAAGGAGAGCAAGTGAAGTGTTGTGAAAGTGTTTAAGTGGTGAAATACTGTTCGAGCAGACCCAGGTTAGTTATTTTTTTCATGTATAATATTAAATAAGTAATATTAGTGCCTGGTTGATTTTCGAGTCATTTACGTTTTTATTAGAAAAATATATTGATCGATTTTGTAATCATTGGCGTTTTTATTAATAAATACTTATTGTTTACACCGTAGTTGTTTCACTCGTAATATTATTCTTGAACACCCTTTCAACTGATTTACACAATTCCGACATTATGACGTCATCTTAATAGTACCTCTTGCTTTGAACGCTCAAATCGAACTGACTGTCCAGCGGCATGCCAGCGATAAGGTAACTTCCCCTTCCATCAGTGAAAGTCGACCGGTTCAAAACAACTTATCGACGGCATGCTCCGGAACTAGTCAAATGCAATACTTATTTCATAATTAGCCGTTTTCTTAATTTTTAAAATACTAAAATGTATACAATAAAAATCTAAAATAATTAAATTAAATAATAAATATGAAATAATTGGATTTAATACAAATTAAATTCTAAAATCATTCTAATGTCTGCAAAATGCCTAGGAAGTAATCAAATAAAGTATTTTAATTTAATAATGGGTTTTTGGGTTCTTCTAAAATACAATACAAATACTAAAATTGTTGCAATAACTATTTAAAAGTAACCAATAATCGTATAAAATACAATATAAATTCTAAAATCATTACATTCGGCCATCCGACACCGTGATGCCTCCCGGCATTCACGTCTAATAAGGATTTATTCTAAAATCATTAATATTACTTTTCAAACAATATTACAATATGAAGCATATATAGTAGAATGATAAACAATTCTATGACAACTTGTTAACAAGTGTTTTAACATTAATAATGCATTTTAGAAACTATTCTTCATATTAAACCAGTAACAAATGTTAAGAGAGAAAAATCTTGTAGGCACTTATACACACTATACATTTTCACCTAATCTATATTATTCGTAATGACTTATTTTATAACCAATAACGGATATTTGCATGAAATTCAGATATTAATCGTTTTACTTTATAATTTTCTCAAAACTACCATATCGAATATATTGGAAACTTCTCTTTTTAAATCCAAATTTTTATTTCACATAAATACACGTCCATTAGATGTTAGTACATAATCAATTTAATTACAGTGTATCTTGCCATGACTGCCATGTGAAAGTTATTAAGTTTATAAGAACATGTCAAAACGTTAATATTAAGTATATCCAATTATATCCATTTGTAACCGTAATCTGGCAAATAATGAATTATGGTCACGATTTATGATTAACACTAAAGGTACTTTCGTCAGAATTATGTATTCCTAAGGCCTTAACATAATTTTCTTCTTTACAAATTTTCCAAGTTTTTGAAACCAATAGGTACAATTACAGTGTCCTTATATTATGTGTTTCTGAATGTCTGTGATGCTCGATTTCATCACGATAAGCGCAACATATTTGCCATCTAGCTGTACGTGGGACCACTAAAAATAATTTGATAACCTTACTGTATCTGCTATTTGAAGAGATTATGATGTTTGGATGGGTTGTCGTCAGATTCTATGACTGAATTTTGGTATTTGGACTATTCGCGGAACTAAATTTCTTCTCCTTTTTTTTACGTGGTTCTTAAGGCAGCATAAGCAGTAGAAACTTTTAAGTCGTAAAAGACATACCTTTTTTTTTTAGCACACACACCACAGCTAGTGTCTCTAACTCATAGAAGTTGTCTTTCATTGAAGATGTCTTTCCTCAGGGGTCGTCTGTCTGTGGGTCGACTAAAATAAGTGACTGGTACAGAACTTTGAAGACTTTTCTCTTTATCATCAAGATCTGACTTAAATATAATTTAGAGTCCTGAATAATATTGATAATCATAGCATTGGATCAAGTTAGTCATCTATGGTTTTCTGAACCCTTTTCCCTTTTGTAATGAGATAAGTGGTAATGGTGGTATTTGCACATTCTTTTTCATCCTGACATCAAAGACTGCACGTATACGTCCTATCTCAGTCAGATTTATAGCAATACAATCGCGATAATTTCACAAAAGAGTATAAAGCTTATATAACTAACCAGAACATGTCGGAACTAAGTCCGGGCTTAGTCATAATATCAGCCCTATCGAGAGTATCCATAGCTGAGGGGTCTTTTTTCGATTTACATGACATATTGGACATGCTCCAAAAAGCATTGAAGTAGCTATTAAAATATTTGCTTTAAGTGTTATTGGACTAGGAGACAAATTACCAAAAACGATTTCACCTTTGCCGTTGTGAATTAAAAAGGCTCTTTTAAACACCCGGTACTTGGCCCCCAGTTTAATTTACATACATAACATACAAAACAAACAACTGTGACAAACAAAATTCCACGCGGAAGAACCCCCGGCGGAAAGCTATTCGCATTATAAAATATCACTTGAAAATATAGAACCGCCTAAGGCGGGAATCGAACCCACGGCCTTAAGCTCGCCAGGTGTCAAGTTATTTTAAAAATTTAAATCGAAAGGCAACTATAAACGCCAGAAACTATCCTCTGTAAAACTAGAAATTTATGTTAACTGGTATTCACTTGTGTCCGTCATTTTCGTGGCTCTCGAAAATATTCTGACCAGGAATTTTATAGAATGTCAGTATTCAAAACCGTGAGAAATTGCAGTTGCGTGAAGTTTTGACCAATAGACGTGTTGACACCGCCAGTTAATTGACGTACTTTTAAAAACTGTTAAATCAAACTCCCATAGATTTCGTATGGCACGACAAGCAAGTGACGTCGCTATTTTGTGAATTTAATCAAACTACTTTTCTTAATTACAATCCGACCAAAAATGATAATTTACAGGTCATTTCAGATTAATTAAGCTTTCAAGATCAGAATGTCTTTAATAAATTGTAATATCGAATCAATATCCGTGTCAAATCGTCCATTGTCAGTGAAGTCTGCTATACATCATCAATCACTAACACTTCTATAACAGCGTCAATCTCATCAACATTTTTGTTTATATTAGCTCTATACTTAGAGGTATGACTGATGATTGACCACAACTTTTACAATTGGAATTGATATTGAAATGATCTGCCAAACTATACTTAGTTTCAGCATCGGTTTTGCGTCAACAAGTGCACTCACTACCAACACTTAAAAGGATTTTTCATTTACCAAAACAGTCTCATAGATTTTTTTGTCATAAAAATAATTACGTAAACTGTTCATCCTTTCAAGTAGCAGGATTCAAAATTTCCTCTAACAGACGTCCGTAGTTCTCTTAGCTAAGCCAATTAACTTTTGCAATGTCTAAGTCAAAGACAAAATTCTCTTATTTGCATTAGCTATTATATTAGCGCTCACAAAAATGTCATAAAATGAAAGACTACTAAAAGAAAAACTAAACTTCTGCTCATTATGGAACCTTGACGTTTCATATCTTTTGCTCTACCAAAAAAAATGACTAACCTAACCTATGAAACCTTGGTACAGGTACTTAGTTCTTTTTATAGTTACAAATTGCATGACTTTTTTTTTATGACTTCTTACAGTAATATAATATTGTGTTTATTTGAGCTCGCTAACTGATGTAGTTCTTTGAGAAAACTAAATTAGAAGAAAAAGCTTAATTCAACTAGAAACTACCTATCTAGGTCAGACTAATGTAATCAGAGGTCAGAATAATTCGAAATATATTTTTGAAGTGGAATTATAGATCTATAGACAAGATATTGTACTTGGCAAAAGAACCTACCGAAAGTCCGAACCGACGACAATTTTAAAATAAACGAATCATTAATTAATTCACTTTACTTGTGTAAAAATATTTAAAAAAATAATTTTTTTTAGCACATTTACTTTAACGTTAATTTAAACGTTATAATCGAATACTTTATCATTACCTTTAATTATTACTATTAAAGATTTACTACATAAGCTAATATTCCCATTTTACTGTAGGTATGCGTAATATTTCATAATGTGTGCGCAATAAAAAAAAACTACCAATAAAAAAATAGGCACTTTTCTTCACTAGAGTCTATCAGAAATTTTACGAATCTCATGTGGCACTGCTCTTTCAGTAGAGCTGGAAGAAGATGAGCTCCTTCGCGTATTTTTCTTCAACCTTGGCCCCATAGAAGACGATCGTGGTGGCGCCTTGTGGTGGCGCCTTCTTACTGGACGACGACGACAACTTCGTCCGCTTAGCACGCTTATTTCATCGTCAGCTGACGGGTGTCCCTGGCGGCATACGAGCTCCATCTTCAGTAGTCGTTGTACTCAACTGTGAAATAAAGTACTCGACGAAATAAACTGTGTCTGACCAGCATCAACTCAACATCATATGGAAGCTATGTTCATGTTATATTAAGCAAAAGTTTGATTTGTGTCTTTTCCAAAAATCTAAATCTCAAAAAATAAATCTAAAAAATCTTTTGTTTGACAATTAATATTATGCTCCCTGAGCAAAGTGTAGTAAAATACCATTGTGACATGTTTCTATTATACATATGTATCACAAATAAAGATTTTGTATTTATACTTGTATTTTATTCAGTGCGACCTTCACACACAACTCATGTGACAACTGGACGGCTTGCTTGTTATG
Organism: Ostrinia nubilalis; assembly: GCF_963855985.1. Taxonomy (NCBI): domain Eukaryota; kingdom Metazoa; phylum Arthropoda; class Insecta; order Lepidoptera; family Crambidae; genus Ostrinia; species Ostrinia nubilalis. The sequence goes on from NC_087093.1 coordinate 7,852,569, forward strand.
TCAGTAATAGAAGGCTTTTCATTCTAGAGACTATCCTAAACAATGGGGTCCTTATGGCGCATCTAGCCTGATAAACTGGAGGCGCGTCTAGCCTCGTCATACTCAGTCATAGTCCAAGGCGCATGTAGCCTAATAAACTGGAGGCGCGTCTAGCCTCGTTATATTTAGTCATATTCAAAAGCGCATCTAGCCTGATAAACTGGAGGAGTGTCTAGCCTCGTTATACTAAGTCATAGTCATAGTTCATAGTCATAGTTATAGTCAAAGTCAAAGTCAAAGTCAAAGTCAAAGTCAAAGCCAAAGTCAAAATATCTATTTGTTTAGTAGACTAATTAATAGCACTTACAAATCGTCAAATATTTTGCTCATAAGGAGCCTCTACATGTCTCATACTTAGTCATAGTTAATGGGGCATCTAGCCTGATAAACTGGAGGCACGTCTAGCCTCGTTATACTAAGTCATAGCCATAGTCTAAGGCGCATCTAGCCTTATAACCTGGAGGCGCGTCTAGCCTCGATATACTAAGTCAGTCATGGTCATAGTCATAGTCATAGTCTAACGCGCATCTAGCCTTGTTATACTCAGTCATAGTCAAAGGCGCATCTAGCCTGGTAAACTGGAGGCGCGTCTAGCCTCGTTATACTAAGTCTTAGTCATGGTCAAAGTCATAGTCATAGTCTAAGGCGCATCTAGCCTATTAAACTGGAGGCGCGTCTAGCCTCGTTGTACTGAGTCATAGTCAAAGGCGCATCTAGCCTCGTTGTACTGAGTCATAGTCAAAGGCGCATCTAGCCTTGTAATACTGAGTCATAGTCAAATTCGCATCTAGCCTTGTTATACTTAGTCATAGTCAAAGGCGCATCTAGCCTTGTTATACTGAGTCATAGTCAAAGGCGCATCTAGCCTTGTTATACTTAGTCATAGTCAAAGGCGCATCTAGCCTTGTTATACTTAGTCATGGTCAAAGTCATAGTCATAGTCATAGTCTAAGGCGCATCTAGCCTATTAAACTGGAGGCGCGTCTAGCCTCGTTGTACTGAGTCATAGTCCAAGGCGCATCTAGCCTTGTTATACTTAGTCATGGTCAAAGTCATAGTCATAGTCATAGTCATAGTCTAAGGCGCATCTAGCCTATTAAACTGGAGGCGCGTCTAGCCTCGTTGTACTGATTCATAGTCCAAGGCGCATCTAGCCTTGTAATACTTAGTCATAGTCAAAGGCGCATCTAGCCTGATAAACTGGAGGTGCGTCTAACCTCGTTATACAAAGTCTTAGTCATGGTCATAGTCATGGTCATAGTCATAGTCTTAGTCATAGTCTAAGGCGCATCTAGCCTGATAAACTGAAGGCGCGTCTAGCCTCGTTTTAAAAATAACTATTTCATGCATTAAACGAAATATTCATACGTTTTTCTACTTGATCTTTTAAAATCAATTACTTTTTAACCAAATAAATAAAAACGTACCTTATGAGCTGTAGATCACGTACCACTTCTGAGTTGAAATGAAACACTCTTGTAGGTTGTTCTAACTTGTATTTCAGCACCACTGATTTACACAATTCCGACATTATGACGTCATCTTAATAGTACCTCTTGCTTTGAACGCTCAAATCGAACTGACTGTCCAGCGGCATGCCAGCGATAAGGTAACTTCCCCTTCCATCAGTGAAAGTCGACCGGTTCAAAACAACTTATCGACGGCATGCTCCGGAACTAGTCAAATGCAATACTTATTTCATAATTAGCCGTTTTCTTAATTTTTAAAATACTAAAATGTATACAATAAAAATCTAAAATAATTAAATTAAATAATAAATATGAAATAATTGGATTTAATACAAATTAAATTCTAAAATCATTCTAATGTCTGCAAAATGCCTAGGAAGTAGGGTAAGTGCGCTAGTTTTCGTCCAATTATCGGAGTTGCCAACTTTGTGATGCGAAATGAATATCTTAAAATACCCTTACTCATATGTATCATATGTCATTTTAGTCCTTATATAGTCTACTTTACGTTAATATTATATGACAATAAGTAAATACCACGGATTTTTTTATAAAAAATATTTTATGCAAAAGAGGCGATTTCACTAGTTTTCGTCCAAAAAAATCAGTTTTCGTCCTAGTGTACGCTAGTTTTCGACCACTGTGTAGAAAAAAGGGTGCAGTTGAATTATTAACTTAAAACCAATTCTACAATACAGTAACTATGGATTGTGGTATATCATTTGAAAGGTAATTTTGTTAGCTTTCAAATGATATCAAAAAGATTTAAATAAGTTTCTTACCTAAATTTAGGAAAATATTTCAATAGGTCGAAGGACAAATGGACGAAAACTAATCTAAACTATAGCTCATTTTGGTTTTCGTCCACCCCAGTGCTTGCTCATGACGTCATGGACGAAAACACAACAACGTTTAAAGCTGTTTTTTGTTTTCGTCCACATCTTTTTAACGGTTTTTATGGGTTTATCACTGTTAAAAAGTGGACGTAAACTAAAATATTTAATGTAATAGCAATAAAGATCATATTGGAAGAAAAAACATTGTATTTTGTAGGTCCATTGAAGTAAAATTATTATTAAAAATATTAACTAGGTGTCAGGGTTTCCGTCCACGTGGACGAAAACCAAAATCTTGCAAAATTATTATGCTAGTATTAGTCCACTTAATTATCTAAGATTTCTATACAAAAACTTTAATAAACCCTTAAAATAGTGTTTATTATGCTAATAATTAGACATACGTGCCAAAAACATTACGTAAAGTAGCTAAAACAGTAATTAAACATACCATGAAAGTTCCCTACCGGCACGTTTTTTTTCTAACTTGACGACGTTTTCCATTCACCTGTGTGCAGCAGCAACTTCCGTAGATTTTTTTGGAGTTATTACTTGTCAAATTACATTTTCATGCAGGCAGAACTGTTACTTAGATATTATAGATTGTAACAAGTCCAAACTTGCACGGAAAGTTAGATTTGTATTCTAATTTTCCGTATTTGTTTGTGGCAAGTCGGTCAAATGGACGAAAACAGGAGCTGGACGGAAAACCGGCGCAATTACCCTAATCAAATAAAGTATTTTAATTTAATAATGGGTTTTTGGGTTCTTCTAAAATACAATACAAATACTAAAATTGTTGCAATAACTATTTAAAAGTAACCAATAATCGTATAAAATACAATATAAATTCTAAAATCATTACAGGTGGATGATATTGGAGACATTGCTATTGACTGTGAACAAGTAATAACACAGATTTTCTTTAAATTGGTTCTGCTTGGGTTATTATTGTACATGCCGGAAGAAGTAGCGTGGGCAGGCCTCCCACTAGGTGGACCGACGATCTGTTAAAGGTCGCGGGAAGAGCCTGGATGCGGTCAGCGCGACCGGTCGTTATGGAAATCCTTAGGGGAGGCCTTTGTCCGTCAGTGGACGTCAATTGGCTGAAGCGATATTATTGTAAATTAGACACAAACTTAATTCATTACATTTTGGTAAGATCCATACACTGAGAGTACATTCGTAAGAACGTTACTTGTACCTGTCATTGGCCTATAATCGCGCCGGCGATGGCGATCTGCACGCGTCGGTGTGGTTGAAGCTTTAAGCTATAACAATATGAAGTACTTACATTCTCTCGTAAGTAGGTACGCGTCAATTTGTCGCGAGAAAATATGTGGTGTGATGAATTTACACATGATTTTCACTGTGACGAGTCGACTCCGTAGCAAATTGTCTTCAAGCAGCAATATTGGGTACAACAGGTGACTGTGATTCTTTCGCTATTTCCTTCCAAAATGGTGATAGAGCAAGCTGTATAGTGAAAAGGGCTTACATACGAATAAAGAATTGGAACATAAAAAAAGTTCTCCGCAAACCGACCAGTTCAATTTAACCCTTTGTTAGACAACCCGACATTAGTGACTGTGACTGCCAACTTGGTGATCTGAAACCGGGTCTTAGCTAGTCGTCGGTGCATCGGCCGCAACACGCTGTAAACGAAGATACGAAGCCCGTCTGTTATCGTTTGGGCGCTCGCCAAATCGCTATCGTATTTACCGCGATCTTACTAACAAAAACCAGTTTAATTAGCATCATTGCCCGTATATGCATTGTTTTCGTTTATCGTAAAAGGTTGGAACGGTTATGGCGTCTTCACTAATGGTGCTTGAAAAGGGTCGTAAATCCAGAGTATTTTTTTGACGTTACGCGTGCGCTGCAACGCCATCTGCGGTTATGGGGTCGAATCCATATGGGGTCAAATGGTAGTGTAATGAGCACGGGAAAATAGGTCGGAAGTTAATGATTATGTTAATGTAGTGTAACATTAAGTTTTCAGAATACTTATTGTCTATCATCCAGTCGCCATAGTACAACTCAACTTATTTTGAAGCTAATTATCCTAACGAGGAAAGTAGTCTAAAATACTTAATACTTATTTATATTTTTCGCTCCGGCGACGTTGCGACGCCACTAATTAGATTTCAACATTAAAATAACCTAGACTTTATTTCATCTTGCTATTTAAAACAACATGCCTTTGCGCGATACCATTTGAGATGTTAATGTTAGGACAACGTTTACATATTTGGGTTATACAAAATTCAAAACAGGATTTTATATCTAAGTACATAACTCTCATCGAACAGACCGCCCTGATAATTAAGTATTCCACCTTTTTTATTAACTTCTAAAATATAAAAGTATTGTGATTCATATCCTACTGAATATGCAAGAATATTCATGGCCGGCTCGTTAACAGGCGGGTCGGTCGTATTTATGTAAAATATCGTACTAAATACGTAGCCACGGTTTCGGAGATCCGTCGTACGGCGCGGAGTCATCGACAAAGCCTATTTTTATTAGTTATCCATGATTTTTATCATTTATTGTTTTACACGAAAATGACGCAAAGAAACGCTCAGGCCGTTTGTAGACATTCGTTTTTTCACCGGACGACGGACCGTCAAAAAACGGATATCCTTTGTTTGCTGTCAATTTTCTCGCCGGACCTATGTCCGATGCATGTGCACACGTTCATTATAAACCATACACCACCGCTAAATCCGGTGAAAAAATCGGGCCGTTGTCCGGTCAAAAAAACGGATGTTTACAAGCGGCCTCATACAGCACATAAAGGTCGTGAGTCCGATTTCCACCTTAGATAGATTAGGTATTTTATTTATAATTTAGAACAATAGTCGACTCTTAACGCAAGAAAAATTTAAGTAACACATAGATTTATGTCAAATGTTTGCACTGTATGGGGATTTAAATTTGAACCTGCAAACTTTGGCACGCCATACGACTGACTATCATCAATATCATTAATTAGCAATAAGTAATGAAATGACTGCAAGGGACAACAACACTGACTGACAACACTTTTTTATATTGAACACTACTAGGGGGACGCAACCCCACATTTTATGATTCATTCATGATGTTTATAGCTGATATTTGTGGCATCGAACTGCGATACTTTTTATTGTTTTTAAATGAGTTGTGGAGTATCAAAATAATGATTTTATTTATTTTTATTTTGGTACAGATGTGATAATAATGATTTTCGTAAAAAAACACTCTATAATGTGTTAAAATGCAGCATTAGAAGCTATATTAGTGAGATTTATTGTTATTTTGATAAAGTAAAGTATAAATTATACTGAGCTTGGAGTTTGCTTTATTACGTTTTCGAACTCCTTTCATAAATAAGTTAGTACTTACATTATTATTACAGATTAACGACTATATTCAGAAGTTCCTTGATTGCCGGCATCATAAAACGGGAACAGATACATAAATCAGACTAATATTTTGTAAGAATATGATTATTATAGCTCATGGAGCAAATCAAAGCCTTGTTAATATTATTTTGGATGTTTAATAGGTATTACACCATGTAAATTTTATTTCTTATCAATTAAGGGCATTATCACACTTTAATTGTATCTTGTGTTTTTGTTTGATATAAAAATATTAAAATACGTGCTTCAGAGTTCGGAGTAACCAAAACGATAGAGCAATAAATTGTGATTAAAATTGACATTTAGTGATGACTTTCAATCCATTTTATGGCTCTACTTCTAAACAAACTACATTTTCAGTCCACCTTAGATGAATTTAGGACATTCTAAATCACAGTAATAACTTATCTTTTTTGTTCTCAATAATCTTAATTACGAACGCGCGGACGAATCAATTAGAACCTCTGTTTAGCAAAGACAAAAATAAAAACACTTCACCGAGGAGCACCCGGCTGACACAGATCGATGCGAGGGCGAGTAATAAAACATTCCTCAACTTTGAAAATATCTGCTCGGGGCGAGCATGTTCGAAATGTTATTTTCAGATCATCGAAACCCAGGGTTTCTCAAAGAGGGACGGACCTCATCATTTGGGTGCGAGGTAACGGTTTAACTGGTATAGAGGTTTATTCGTTTTCAACTTTATTTCATTTTCATAAAGTTTTAATTATGGTTGCAAAAACTCAGCCATCATCAGCTAAAGGGGCAAGCTACCTAACGAGAAAAAAATATGAACTTAGTGTTACTTATTTTCAGATCATCGAAACCAGGGTTTTTCAGAGGGACGGACCTCATCATTTGGGTGCGAGTTAACGGTTTAACTGCCATAGAGGTTTATTAGCTGAAGAGAGAGGTGTAGCTGAAGCATATTTCATTTTGAGTAAGTAAATTTATTTCAGTTCTGTTATGCGCAATAACATTGGATATTAGAAAATCTAATTCCTCCTACAGAACGATAAATAAATAAATTAAATAATTGAGGGAGGTGTGTATGAAGTATGAGTTTGAGAAACCTTGATAAACGATTCGAACTTTTATTTTACAACCGTTTGTTTTTAACTGTCGTGGTTGTCGGGTGGTCTTTCTGTTTAACGATTCTATGGCTGATTGTGAAAACCTAGAATCGTTAGACTGATTGAACCGGAGATCTGCTGGGTAAGTACCCAGCAGGTATCTCTGATGTAGTAGGTATTTCAGTCCATTTGAAATATGAGTATACTAAGGTAATGTCAAACTTCACCGGTGTCAGTCACATATCAAATCGTTCATATTAACCGGGAAACCTTGAATCAGCACGTAGCTATTATCTGGTTCCATAACCAGTGTTAAGTATTTACTAATATTTTTTCCCGGTACCGGAAAAACCCAAACAGAATCTTTGGATCACGGTTGTATAATTTTCAGGTCATCATAAAAAGGGACAGAAGCACCCTCGCAGGGACTCATTATAATTTAATCAAAATTCATTCAAAACACCGAATTTAAATTTTTCCTTATTTAGGCTGGGTTGCACCATCTTACTTTAACTTTGACAAACGTCAAAAATCTGTCAAACTCCATACAAAAAGCACCGGTTATCGTCATAGTTACGATCAAAGTTAGGTGGTGCAACTCAGCCTTAGAATATCAGATTGTTAGAAATATTTTATGTTTTCAATATTTTCAACTGCTGAAAGATTGTCTACCTAAGTCACAAATTATTAGGTACTTACAAAGGCTGAGTTTCATCTCCAGCTTTAATCGTAACTATTACTATAACCGGTGTTTTTGTATGGAATTTTTCAGACTTTGCAACCCAGGGTAAATAACCATTTAAAAAATCATAGTGTTTTATGTCAATGCAACATTAAAAACTTTTCATAATTATGAAACTCTATTTGAAATTGTCGATATTAAAATATCACACTGGGTGAATCGTTTCATTTTGATTATATTAAACCAAAGTAGATATTAGGAACTTGTACTTGCGAGATAGAAGAGGATTTGATAACCAAGGTCGGGAATCCGTCTCGACACATGGAGGAAAAGTAAGGGACGTCGCACTTTAGTACAATGGCGCACGATTCCTAGTCCCAAATGGGCGGGAAAACTTGTTCCTGTTAAATGAACGGCTCTACCTACGGCTGTCAGAGATGAATTTAGTATTGTGATAGAATGCCAATGACTGTGTACACTTCTTTTTAAATCTGCGATGTGTTTTTATAAATGAGATCTGAAAAAGAAGCCTTTTGTGATGATTAAAAAATATAATTCAATAAGGATGTCACTACAAAAATAGAGATGAGAGAAGTTGGAAATAAAATGTCTTTATCCTTAATATATAAACATTTCATTAAATTAAACCACTGAGTTTGTTTAGTTTACATTTATCCACGTACTCGTAGTGTCTATTTTCTAAATCTGTTATCAACGAAGCGTGGAGATTATGAGACTGACGTTTTTGTGTTCTTCATTACTGTTTATTATGATGGAATTACCTACACAGGAAATTTTACCAAAAATATGTATATTGGCATAATAACATAAGTCTCAGTTGCCGTGATTTGCAAGACAGCATAAGTACCCATATATTTTTTCATCAACATAATTTATACGATCATGCTACTTTTATGGCATTCTTAGGAGCACAAAGTGCGAGAAATGTCTTACAAGACTTTGAAAAAATGCGTCCATATGTTACGCCCATTTCTTTGGGAGCTTACCACATGTAGCATTTCAGTTACAGTTACTAAGTAGGATAAAGGTAGTATGTACCGTCTCTTAAAATATGTCCCAGATATTTTTTCCAGTGAATCTCAGCTCCGCAGCGTTTTCATGCGATCTCGAGTGCTTCTGGGTCATATAACTTCTTTGTGAGCCCATGCTTTGTAACCTTAAATAAATGCCGTGCTTGGATGAATTGGTTCTGTGAATGGATGTGGGCATACAACCTGACCGATTCGCCTGTCTTATTACGGGTCCATATTCGGTTGCATAAAAAATATTGTCATAATTTAAGAGTGCATAAAGTTTTTTGGCATACTCATCATTTCGCATAACGTTCATACAGAATAAATCATAATGCATATTTTTTTTTCCATAACCACTTTTATTATAATAATATTTTAGTATATATTTTTTCTGTATTCTTGTTTTTTTAATAACGATTTCTAGGCATAACATTTATTGGCATCTAAACCAATGCCATAAATATTACCATTTATAATATACAAAATACCATAATTTTAACAAATTTGAAATATAAAAATGTTATACATATAAAATATAAGTTAACAAATATAAATAGACAAGCAAGCATGCAAACAAGCATGCAAGCAAGCAGCAAGCATGCAATCAAACAGCAAGCATGCAAGCAAGCTGCAAGGAAGAATGTAAGCATGCATGCAAGCAAGGACGCAAACAAGCAAGCCTGCAAGCAAGCATCAAGCAAGCCTGCAAGCAAGCAGCAAGCAAGCATGCAAGCAAGCAACAAGCATGCAATCAAGCAGCAAGAACGCAAGTATGCAAGCAAGCAGCAAGCAAGCATGCAAGCAAGCAGCAAGGAAGCACGCATGCAAGCAAGCAAGCAAGCATGCAAGCAAGCATTAGGATTGCCTTATCTCCGGCGCTGCGGGAAATGCGGTCCTTCCGCTCTGGCGTAACATATACCCGGCATGCCATGCTCGCTTCCGCAGCTTCGGCTTGCTGGTCGCCTTCGGCGACCAGCCTCAGCCGCTCCAGCTCGCACGGCTGCCGGATATATGTTACAGCGAGCGAGGATCATTCATCGCAAGTCGCTAGCACGTAGAGGTTGTGTGAAGTTCCGATCGCTCTCGCAAAAGTACCCTCTTTTGAATAAAATGCCCAAATCTAAGTTACGTCGATGTGATAAGTGCCAAAACACAGTGACAAAAATCTCACCAGGACTGGAATGCAGTAAGTGTGATAAGCTGGTGCACGCTAAAGCCGAGTGCTCAGGATTGTCTAGTAAACAAATCTCGGCACTTCGTAACACTAGCAACCTAGAGTGGACCTGTAGCGAATGCCAACAAGATTCCCCGCCAAGGTCATCATTCATAGCTCCTGAGGACGAGGAAGACGATACCGAGAGTTCTATTCTAAAATCTGCTAACCCTACCATTGATGTGAAGAAACTTCTAAGTGACATCTCTATCGAAGTTGAACGAGCCATCAAAAAAGAGCTCCGCCAGCTGAATGAAAACTTAGAACTGTACGCGGACAAGATGTGCTACATAGAACAAGAGAACAGAGAGTTAAAAGAGAAGGTAAAGAATTTAGAAAATATAAACAAGCATCTATCAAATAATAACAAAAATCTTGAAACACGAGTTGCAGCCCTTGAGCAGAGACATAGTGAATTTGAGCAAAGTCAACTAAGTAAGCACGTAGAAATCGTAGGAATACCACCACAACAAAAAGAAAACATAAACCAGATTGTTTCAAAAATTGCACTAAAACTGAAACTTGACACAAAACTGGTGAAATCTGCCAGCAGAATAAATACCTATAAGGGAAAAGCATCCTCCATCAAGATAGAACTTACTGACGAACAAGAACAACACCTGTGGCTCCAAAGTGCACGCACGACGAGTATCATACTCAAGGATATAACCCCAGAAATACAAGATAATACAGAAAACGATAAGATTATCATAAGACCGGCCCTAACCAACTTCAACAAAGAACTCCTCTGGCAAGCTAAGCAAAATCTCAAGGACGCAGGATTCAAATACATCTGGCAAAAGAACGGAAAAATATTGGCTAGAAAGGACGACAAGGAGAAGGTACTACATATTCGCAATACTGAAGATATCAAAAAACTAACAGGAATTGTAAAGAAAGAATAAGTATCTTATCTGGTTCCTACTCTTATTCTTAACTATTCATATTTGGCTACATATTATAAATACTAATTGCTTACAACTTCCTCTATAAATGGCCTCCAATATAAATGAACTTAAAAATGTAACAAACCTAACTACGTACTTTAACTACCTACCTAGCCCTCATCACTTAAGTATTATGCATGTAAACATACGATCCTTGTACAAGTATTTTTCAAATCTGTTGCAAAGCATTAGCAATATTAAAAATAATCTAGATGTAATAATTGTAACTGAGGCGGGTATATCAGAAAACGTAAAAAGTCTTTACGAAATCGATGGCTATACAATGTACACAAAATTAAGAAAAAATAAAAAGGGTGGGGGTATCATTATCTATGCCAGCAGTAAAATAAAAATCGAATTAATAACTGATAATATCTTACACTGCGAGAGCTTAATTGCAACAATTGGGTATCAAAACAGCAAAATATTATTATACGCACTGTATAGACCACCTAACTGTAATAAAGATATATTCCTAAGCGAACTGACAAACCACCTAACTCGTTACTCCAATAACAAAGATGTAATACTTATGGGAGATATTAATATAAACATTCGAATCCATAATGGCACCAGCGATAGGTATCTCAACACACTGGCGGATCTAGGTCTACTGTGCGGGATAACTGAATACACTAGAATAGAACTATTAAATCGAAAAATTACACAAAGCTGTATTGATCACATTTTCTGTCGCATCCACACAGGGGACCTATTCACCGCCGCGCTCGACACCACACTGGCGGACCATCGCATGATCGTACTATCCTGCCTTGGAATGCAGCGAATACAGAGTGTGCCCAAATTTACTACATTTGACCATAGGGTATTGTCACAAGAGTTAAATAAAATAGACTGGAAGGACGCGGAAATCATGACGTCACCTAACGAAATTTATAACTATATAGAAGTTAGCCTTCAGGAATGTTATGAAAAATCAAAAATAACTAGGGTTGGTAACATTAAAAAAACAAGAGAAGAGTGGATAAATAATAAAGTAATTTCGTCATGTCTCGCCAGGGACAATCTTTTTAAGGAGTGTAAAAAAGACGTGAACAATATGGTATTAAGATTAGAGTACAATAAATTACGCAATAAAACTAATAAAATCGTTAACGATGCTAGAAATAAATATTATAACAAACTAATAACCAAAAATAAGAATAATCTTAAGCAAATGTGGAAAATATTAAATAAAATAGCTGGAAGAATAACTAAATCGGTGGATGACGTCATCAGTAGGGCTTTTGACGGTATAAGTGAAGTTATTTTATCTGACAATTTTGCTCAATCGTTTGACCGAAACGTAAAGTCCATTTTGCCAACATGTAACAGACCCTTACTAGACAAAGCACAATACTCTCGTAGGATAGACCGATCTATATACCCTAAAAAGGCAACCCGGCAAGATGTCAGTAAAATAATAAAAAACATAAACATACACAAAGCACCAGGTCATGACCAAATACGTATGATAGACATCAATCACATATTAGAAAACATTGTAGGAGTTATAACAAATCTTATTAACACTTCTATAAAAACAGGTATTTATCCAGATAGCCTAAAGAAAGGTATAGTTAGACCTATATATAAAAAAGGACAACACAATTGCTATGACAACTATCGGCCAATAACTATATTACCATCAATTAATAAAATAGTTGAAAAATACATATGTCGACTAATTACATCGTTTTATGAAACCAATGACGTACTTAATGATCAGCAGTATGGATTCCGTAATAACAAAAGTACAACTATGCTACTATCAAAATTTACTGATGAAATCAACGAAAATCTAGGTCATAAGAAACATGTCTTAGTTGTCTTTATCGACTATAGCAAAGCTTTTGACACGTTGCGACACCACACATTGATAGACAAGCTGGACGACTCCGGAGTCAGAGGTCCCCTACTGAAATGGTGCAAGAACTACATGGAAGATAGGAAATATGTGGTAAAGGTTGGTGAAACGTACAGCCGGCCAATTAGCATCACGGAAGGCACGGCACAGGGTTCCGTACTAGGCCCCTTAAATTATCTGACATATGTAAACGACGTTCCGGGAATCGTGACTGAGTGCTCCTTGTACCAATTTGCGGATGATACTTGCATTATATCGGCGGATCGAGATGTAGCAACTGCAGAAAGGAAATTACAGTATGATTTTACAAACTTATGTAAATGGTCACACGACATGGGTCTGGTTCTAAACGCTAGCAAAACCAAAATGATACATATACACTCCAGTCACAACAAACCAAGCAAGTACGCACGCCTACTGGTTCATAATCATAATTGCCTGCACGTTGAACAACCGGGATGCTCCTGCGAAGCCGTGGAACGGGTTAGCCAGCAGACATACCTTGGCCTAATCATTGACGATCGGTTCAACTGGGCCTGCCATATAGAAACCTTAATAAACAAAGTAAGAGTTATCCTATCAAAATTCTATTACATCAAGAATAAAATACCGTATACAATTCTAAGAAACCTGTACCTATGTCTTGTGGAATCAATTATCTCGTATGGCATCACAAGCTATGGACGTACATATAAAACATACCTAGACAAAATATACTCCATACAACTCAGATTTCTAAAGTTAATAGTTCCTAAAAACATTAAACGCCAATTTGCAGATAATTATCACGAACTCTTTAAACACTGTAGAATAATACCAGTACACCAAAAAGTATACTATAGCTTGCTAACAGAACAATATCATCGAGAAGAACTACGCGTGCCAATAAAACATAATAAACTAACCAGAAAAGTAAAAGATAAAAAGGTCTCAACTATATCTGCTAAAAATACCTACGGTGCAAGAACCACTCAGTACATCGTTCCGAGACTGGTTAATCTCCTGCCAACTGAAATAAAAGAAAAAATAAACACTAAAAATATAAAAATTATACTTAGGAAGTTCTTTTATAATAATAATTTATAATCAACATACCGTCGTGTTGCTAAATACCCATTAATCTACCTAATCTATAAATATTAATTGAACTACAAATAACATAACACAATGATAAAACTTACCCTTAACTACATTAATATAAATTACTAAAACTATAACAAAACTTTCCTCTGACCAAACTATGCACTTATTACACATCTTACACAGTCATACTAGTTTACTAACTAAAATAAAATAAAATAAAATATTTCTTTGGAACAAGTATAACTTGTATTACATAAACATGAAGACACCCTGTAGGTACGTTGCAAAAAAATAACTAGCGGAACGCTCGACCCGAGTCGACGTAGTATCGCGTTGTGCGACTCACCTCCAGCTGGCAAATTTATTGATACCTACCGCCTTCCTATAATATTAATTTTTATACTTATAAGCTATTGCGATGAATGTGCAATGTCACAACAAACATTTTTATGTTTAGTGATATAAGAAATGTTAGATTATAAGCCTAACCTTGTAATTAAAATAAATAAATAAATAAGGACCGCACTCCCTCCGCGCCTCCGGCTTTTAAATTACACTCTAGTATAGGGCAGACTAGTACCACGTGGAAGAGATCACGGCCAGTCGGGATCAACATAATTTCAGACCAGGCAAGCTTAATGTTGTAAAAGAAATGTGGACTGTATAATATACTCAACATCAAATAAACCGCACCTTCCGCGACGCGAACTTTAACGATTTTCTTCTGACACAATCATGGTACCCCAACAATATTGGTGTTATTTGAAAGCCCAATAAATATCCTTAAAGAAAAACACATTTAATTTCTTAATAAATGATTAACGTATACCATAAATGTGACTTGAAAAAATACCTCACTTTGGGCCCACCTATGAGATCAATTAGACCAATTTTTATGGTTATAAAACCAAATAATATTATTTTATGGTTATAAATTTCACGTGTCCTCTTTAACAGATGGATAGCAATTAAACCCAACTTAACAGTTTTATAGCCATTAAAGTTGGCTCTAGCGTAACTACCTATTTTTTGAAGAAGTGACTCTGGATTCTTCTAAGGACACATTTTGGGGGAAAAAACCTTTCCTTTAATGAAATGAAGGTTAGAACTAGGCTTTTAAATGGTACCAATATTGGTGGGAAGTGGGGATGCATACGTTTGAAAATGCTTGTCGCGGGAGGTGCGATTTATTTGACGTCGAGTGTATGTGCGTTATAATAGATAAGAGGGATTCGAGATCAAACAGAATGTATTTTCACGAGCTTAAGTTTTCTAAGAGACAAGTCAAAACTTAAGAACAAAAATGACAATGATACAGAGAATTTAGTTTTTGCAAATCTATAGGCCGAAAGAGTATAAAGGTGGAAGGAGGATCGTTCGCAACATCACAAATACATAATTATTTACTCTTCAATGTTGGTTGCTCTTATAGACAATATTTTTATGACTTTAAATGTTATAAATAATTAAATTATGTTTATAGTATTTTATGAAAAACAAACTTTATGTATATAAAAATTATGTTCTTTACATTTATGATTATTTAAATTATGGTATTGAAAATTAGAGAAAGTTATTATTATGCCTAAGAAACCATTATGCATTTAGAATACGTGGGACACTATTTAAGTTGTGAGCCTAACTATGAAAACAAAGTAGTTTATTATTAAAATGGTATTGATTGCGTTTATTGGTATTGTCTTTCATGATTTATGTACTTTTTAATGTGTCTGAAATACTTTTCATAGCATTTTTTCCACTCAGCTTGAGGCACCTCCAAAGCATGGTTTTTGACCGCACCGACAGTTGCTTCTGGCTACATAAATCGCTGTTCACGCGTTTAATTTTAATATTTGGGTATCAAAAGAAGTGTTTAGATTCCAAGCAAGAATTTTGTAGCGTTGGACCTGTTTATTTCATATTTTGAGTGTTCAAATAGTCAGTTGTTTGACGAGACGTGTAAAAGCTCACATTTTCGTCACGAATGGCGATTCGACTATGCTGGTCAGTTTCCTTTATTAAACTGAAGACTTTTGGAAAAAAAGTGGCTGTTTACTAATAAGAATTAACCATTCTAAATTTCTCTAGTAACGTTTCTGTCATAATAATCGGATATTTCGGAAAAATAGGCGACCGTAAGTTTCAAATTGTTCCGAGCGCATGGGACTTTTGTTGGAATTGGTTCATCTGAAAACACCTCCATAGTCGATAGCTGTTTATTTTCAGGATCATTATGCATAGATCCTTAATTCGTCCAGTGTCACAATTTTAAAAACGGCTTTTACAGCTTTTTAAACGTATTTATCAAACATTTCCAAGGATTAAACGACACAAGCGTCCTATTGAGCGTTTGAAAAATTTTGTGACATCCAGCGAGAAAAAAACGTATTAACCATAATATGGTCATACAATATTTTATTACTGCTAGTGGAATTAATGCCTAGGATTATCTCAATCCTACGATATATCACATGACGAGGTTTCTCTTCCATTTTTCTGACAACATCAATGTTTTCCGCCACTATTAGTCATTTTGGACGACTTTCGCAAAGTTCACTGGTGAGCCAATGACATACAATATTATACTTCTTAAACTAGCGTTTTACAATGGTAAAGGATAGATCTTTTTCACCAAAAGTGAAATTTAGCTGACCGCTTCAGTTTTGTATTGATTAACCACGTCGAAAGTCTTATTAAATAGTCGCGCGAAAATTTCCGCAAGTCAATTCCAAGTTTTTGTAGTCAAGATAATTTTCAATTCAATGTTAATAATACAAAACGTGCTCAAATGATAAAAAGTTTTGAATAAGGTTGTAGTCAAAAATGTCAAACTTTCCATTAAAAGTATCAGATGTCGTCTAACAACACGTTATGTTGTCGAGGCTCACAACTTAAATAGTGCCCTAGGTACTATGCATATCAAAGTTTATGCGAAAAAACTTTATGCAAATACTGTTATGCCAAACTAAATTATGATGAAAAATGTTATGCGTCTGAGAGGGCACCCTCTTATTACATGCCTTGAAAGGAATAGTCCCAGGTTGCGCCCTAATCAGGTCAATTAAAATTGACTTGTACTTGACTTGACTAGCACTCATTTATTTTATTATATTTTAGTAATAGAATATAATATCTAGACAGTACATGTTATATAGAAAGAGACGGCAACATTACATAAAAGAAAGGGGAATACTAAAACCATCGACGCTCTCTGAAAAGCCAACTATTTTACAATTCCGACTGGCACGTGTAGCTGTAAATAGAAACCATTTGTTGGTAGGTGTACCACACGGCAATATCCCGGCACTGGACAAATTAAAGCGCGTAGTAATTAAAACGAATCGATGTGACCGACCGACGTTTTATATTAAATACTATTGAAATACGGGAAACCATAAATTGAGGCGGAATTAGATTGTCACTGATAGTGCGAACACGCCGCAGCAAACTGAATTGAACGCAAACAGATAGACGGGATTTATTATTTTTTGAAACGCGCATTTAGTTACTACGTAAGCTACTGGATGAAAAATATTGGTTTAATAGCTTACGTGGTTTCTCCTACGTCCAGTCTGAATTTTTAGGTACTTTGCTATTGTTTGG
This sequence comes from Ostrinia nubilalis, assembly GCF_963855985.1. Classification (NCBI taxonomy): domain Eukaryota; kingdom Metazoa; phylum Arthropoda; class Insecta; order Lepidoptera; family Crambidae; genus Ostrinia; species Ostrinia nubilalis. Next base: position 7,869,825 of record NC_087093.1, read on the forward strand.
AGAAGATGGTTGAGGAATGATAAATAGGTACATACTTAAGAAATGATTTTTTAATAAAGCCAATCCAAACACTATTAACTAGGTAAATTAACTTATTAATAAAAAATCGTGACTACTTTACAAATAAAGTTCTTGAATTTCGAATCATGAGTACCTAGAGTCATCAATATCTACGAGTAAACGAGTAAAATGCAGGTAAACTAAATAAAAGCAAGCTAAAATATCTCCAATTCTCCATGTCTCGTGATTTTTTTGTAAATATGATTGATATGGTGGGAACTTCTTTTGTTTACGCAATAACACGTCGTGTATCGCTTAATAATATCGATAACATGGATTGCGTAAAGCTTCTGACAAGCGGTGGACGTGAGCTTGTCGCTTCTGTTTGAGTTGACAATCATGAGAGCAATAATATCAAGGGACAAAGGACAAACTATGAACCAAAAGAATAACATTATCTAATATAAGTACCTATAAAATTCTCGTGTCACAGTGTTTGTAACAAAACTCCTCGATACTTCTGATACGGCTTGATTGACTCCTATGTTGTTCAGTAGGTCTGAGAATAAAGGACGTAAACTATTTTTGAGTTGAGTTTTTCACGCGTACGAAGTCGCGAGCACATCTAACGGCCGGTTCACACATGTCTCCGTTTTACTGTTCCGTTTTATCGTGTACGTTTTTTTTCGTCGATGTATGTATTACTGTATACAGAATACTGTGTCATGTGTGAAGTCGCTCATAGGTACAGTCACGGAATGAAAAGGTTCGTCAGTTTTCAAATTGATTCCTTCAACGAATCGCGAACACATATTACCTTTTGAAACTATGTTACAGAATAATCTCGAGTTAGAGAAAATATTCTTTAACTGTTTGTCAGTAAAGTTCAAAATTATTTAGATCAAAGTTGTTTGACGATTTAACTTGTCAAGAAGATTATTATGATTGATAAACTAAAACCTTCTTGTTGGTGAACCAAGGTTGAAACCTGCCATTATTATTTCTATTAAATAAAAAAAACTACATTTTGTAACATTGCACTGATGCAGATGGGATAGAAAAATAAACAAGCAAAACCTTATTCGTTAGCAAACGTCATATTTATTTAAATGTTAGCAGCACTGTTTCTTGCACTGTTATGTTGGCAGATTTGACTCTTACAGCTGTACCTAGTGCAAGCGAAAACCGACACTAAGGTGACGAACCTTTTCATTCTGCGACTGTACAACTACATACGCCATCGACAAAAAAAACGTATACGATAAAACGGAACAGTAAAACGGAGACATGTGTGAACCGGCCGTTAGTAGTCGTTTTTATACGTTTTTTACGAAATATGTAGGTAGGTAATCATGCTTGCTTGAAAGTGACCGACCTCAATATTACACTACAAAATCTCAATCGTTAGGTATTCCTCTTTGTAAGCAGATTTTATACTTCGGTAATTGACGTCGGTGCCGGTCCTTAAGACTCTGAAGAAATACAGGATTGGGTCACAATCAAAGGCTTAGAAATGCCTCCGGCGGCCCTTCCATTTCGTTCAATATTCCAGAAGAACTTATACGTAAGTAATTACTTCGTATTTCTACGATTTGTTATTTATAAAGTTATTGAATTTTTTTCCGCTTGATAGGTACGACCCCTGAAAAAAGTTTTTACAGCGTAAACTTTTCAAATGGTCTTAATGATTTCCTATATGAAATCAAATGGTTTTGTCTGGGAGGAAATTGGAGAAAGTTGTACCGCGATTTATTTATGTAGCCTATTTTGTATATAGGTTACATTTTTCAAATTTATAGGTATTTTTGTACTGTTTCAGCGGTTCAACCTTTTTTTTTAAATAAACACAAAAATAAAAGTTTTTCTTTTGGGCTCTATTTTGTACAATCATGGAGACCGAACGTAACTGAAACACACACCACGGGCGGAATCGTAATGACGAAGTTTAATGAATGTACTCTTAGTTCAGCGGACCTCAACTTTTTGTGACGAAAACCTTTTGAAGCATCAAAAAGGACGATGCCCCAAAAAGGTAGACATAAAAATCTTGTTTTAGATTTTTGCGCTTGCATTTGTTCAATTGTCGGCAGAGCCTTCCTAGACTTCTTGCAGAGTCTTCTTCGTTGGGTATTCCTCCTGGAAAGGTACAGCCAGCGAAAAGCGGATCCATTTAGCTCCAACTTCACTCATCTACATTCACCAAATACCTTTACTTTTTAATTCTGTTGGCAGTGCAAGGTGCAATCTCATTGCAGCCGGTGGTTCGCGTCAGACGTCTAAAATGTTTTATGGGGCTACAAAATCTTGCTCTATCGGGAAATACTTTCCGTACGAGTGGCTCGTGAAGCACGTCATTTGCATTCCATATATGAGTCTGATTCTTTATGCTTTTTGCGTTGTTTTGTACAGATGTATTACTTACTACAAGAAATGTATGTTTGTGTCAGGAAAGGAAAATACGGCATTCCGTATTTTCTGCCTCTGGAGTTAAAACCTTTTTTAAATCAACCATATCTATGGTTATGATACGTTTTTCGCAGTACGCTGAGGCTCTTTTTTAATTATTTAAATTAAAACTAAGCGAAGTCTTTTTACTAACGTTGAAAATTCAACACTAAGGCTGGGTTGCACCATCTTACTTTAACTTCGACAAACGTCAAAAATCTGTCAAACTCCACACCAAAAACACCGGTTATCGTTATAGTTACGGCCAAAGTTAGGTGGTGCAACTCAGCCTAACTCCCTTGGAGGTTAAAATTTAACAAGTAACAGCATCAGCTCATTTTTTTGTCTTGATATAACTTTTTCAACCGCAATATAATACGTGCATTGATTTCGCAACCGAATTCCAGTTAAATTATTTGGAATTTTAATTCCAAACAACGTAATCCCATAATCCAATTCCATTTACCCGGGTTGCACGTCTCGCCTATTGGAAATCAGAAAAAACGTATGCTAAACACACCTGCGTGCTCCAGACGAACCATTGTAAAGGGGCGACCACACCGAGGACATTCATTTATTAAAAACTAGCTTTCCGCCCGCGGCTTCGCCCGCGTGGAATTTTGTCTGTCACAGAAAAACTTTATCGCGCGCGTCCCTGTTTCAAAAACCGGGATAAAAACTATCCTATGTTCTTTCCCGGGACTCAAACTATCTCTATGCCAAATTTCATCAAAATCGGTTGCGAGGTTTAAGCGGGAAAGCGTAACAGACAGACAGACAGACAGACAGACAGACAGACAGAGTTACTTTCGCATTTATAATATTAGTTGGGATAAAAACTAGCTTTCCGCCCGCGGCTTCGCCCGCGTGGAATTTTGTCTGTCACAGAAAAACTTTATCGCGCGCGTCCCTGTTTCAAAAACCGGGATAAAAACTATCCTATGTTCTTTCCCGGGACTCAAACTATCTCTATGCCAAATTTCATCAAAATCGGTTGCGAGGTTTAAGCGGGAAAGCGTAACAGACAGACAGACAGACAGACAGACAGACAGACAGACAGAGTTACTTTCGCATTTATAATATTAGTTGGGATGCAAATAAAATATATCCTGAAATACAAACTTTTTCTGTTTCATAATAATGTGAAACTATTCCTTACTTAAACTAATTCAGGTTGTTGCACTGCTTTAAAGCACCATTACTTATTCATTTGTTAGGAGATTGTAGTAAACATCAATTGTCAGTAATATTCCGCATATATTAGGTTTTTATCTTCTTCTTAATCCAACCTTATTGAATATTCCTGCATAACATACCCCAATCTATTTATCCTCTTTACATAGAACATTAAATTTTACATTGAACATTAAATTGCAAAATTTTGTCACAAATCTACCAGAAAATCGTCACTTACCAACAGGTGAGATACAGGCCAAGAGCTTCCTCGTTGTGGATAAAAAATAAAAAATACACTGTATGTGGACGAACCCTATCAGCCATGGCCATGGTACTACACGTGTACACAAAAATAGGCCCAATGTTAAATTCATGGCCGTCTTTCGCTTGATAAATCGTGCCCTGTCATCTAATTTACACATTTTGTTTACCTTAGCCTTATTTAATGAGAAAATTATATTACAAATATTTGTGCGTAATTTGAGCAATTATTGAACTAATTATAAGACAATGTTACAATTATAACTCATAACTAAAAAGAAAATTTTAATTCAAGTTCATAGCACCATCTAAAGAAATATAAGTACCTACCTACCTAGAAAACACCAAATACTACACCGCACAATCAACCAAATGTAAATAAACACAAACAGCACTTACTCAGTAAAAAATGATGCAGAGCGCGTATTCAGCAATTTCACATGCCATTTCTCTCATGGACTGCCAACATAGACTTGGATTGGAGCTGCTTAATTCTCCTGGTCGGAGAAAAAAACCGAAAAAGAAATACAAAAGGCACGAACCGACAAAAATACATGCGGTGGCTTATCAATGGATTATCGACCGTGTGTGGTAGCAGTAAAGGTCATTTATTAAGGTTAGAAAGCTGGAAGATGTATTCGTGAGCTTCATTTGGGCAAAGGGAGGTCAAACACTTAAACTCCGGAGATACAAGATTGCAGCCGAGTAGAGGCAAACGAAGCAAGCCTTATGAATCGCTTTCGTGCATGCTAGGGGGAAATTTGAGTGCTATACGTACATACTCACATGCTGTCGGTTTTGATATGTTTTCCTTTTATTCAACCCAGCTTCATGATCCGTAATAGCAAGACGACTTTCCTCATGCCATGGTATATTTTCGCCAAAATATATTGTGAATTTATGGAAAACAGATGTTATAAAGATCTAAAATTTCATAAACGATAGAAAGTGGATTGAAAAGTTTAGAAATATTTTCATGTTTCGACGTTTATGTTTACGTTTTATGTCTCCATCTAGCTGTAAATCTACATTTGTTCCACCTGCTTTGCAAGGCTTTTATTCCCCCCTTCCTCTGCACTTTAAGAGCTATTGGTCGCAAAGTTCCTTAAGCACTTCAAAATTGTCGAAACACGAATTTCAAGTTCCTTACAATCATCAAAATCAAACCTTTTATGGAGACAAACTCACAGGCAGCAGTTAGTGATTAAAATATGGCATGCTAAATAGATGAATATAATTTCCAATCGTATTTGAAACGACCGAAATAAATACTGTAATTAATGATGATTTTTGTCAATTCTGCTGTTACCCGATCCGGGCCCGCGCAAAGCCATCGTAAGCTTTCATTTAGGGTCCCCTTTAATTGGAAACTCCTATTCAGCCGCCGAGCAATCAAAAGTATTACCGACTGGAAACGACAACCAATTTACAATTTGAACGACAAATATTGAGATGAATGAGAAGTTTGGCGATGCTTTGCAATAAAAATAAATTTTGCCGCAAGTAGATACTATTTTATTGGACGAATATAATTAAGCGTTCTATTTAACTTTACATAATTTGTGGTAGATTTTAATTATCTGATGCATGGGAAAATAAATTGTACCTTTTGGCTTTGAGCGTATTTTATATTACAAGTATTTGAAACGTAGACAGCTAGAGTACCTACTCTTATCGAATTTATTACAATACATGACGTCAAATATTTTCCGTCCCCGTTATTTAAATCCATATGTATATCATGTAAGAATAGTGTTACACTATGGTTTCACTAGTCTGTCTACTATCAGATTGTTTATCGTATTTTTGCTACCAATGTAGATAGAGCAACGCTTTTAGGCTTCTATCCATGTCTTTCCAGCTCCAATGGAGTAGGATTTCACGTAATCCACAGTAAGAGTTTGTTCCTCGCTCTTTTTATGTTTGTCAAAGCCCTATTTTGGAGGTTTTATTGTATCTCACAGTGATACAGCTACATTCAAACATCGTTGAAATCCTGAAGTGGTTCTTATTTTGCAACCGGTATCGTATGTATTTAGAACGATCTGGAATTATCGATCATCATGTAAGATATAATGCCTCTTGTAAGGCTTTACAATACGTGTAGGACTTTAAAAATGAAATGGTTCATTTCTAACTAGGGCATGTAATATCGGAAGGTTTTCAATTCCGATATTGGATTCCGATATTAGATCTCAATATCGGAATTCCGATATTAATATCGGAATTGAGTTCATGTGCTATAAAATTAATATTTGGTTATATTAGTAAGAATTCTGGATTGTTTACAATAAAATAATGGTTTTAATCAAAATCTTTAACCTTCGGAAGGCAACAGGGGTGACTGGTCACCCCACCAGTTCAAAAAAGTCTTGATACGTTTAGTTGCTGATGTTGTGTCTTTCTGTCGTTTGGTCTATTCTCTAATTGGAGGGAGAGCTATCAGTCGCATTCGTCAACATATAGCGTTAGGTTGCTGTTTTTGATATTTTGACACTGCTGGGGTGACTCATCACCCCTGTTGCCTTTTACGTATACTTTATTTTTTCGTGTTGCTAAAGTAAATGATTGGTTTTGGAGTAAAAATGGCTTTGTTTCCGGATGGTCAAATCGAAAAATACATGCTGATGTCAATTTCTATGATAAACGCTGCTCAGATGATAATAAGATTTCCAAAATTGAAGACAATATCTCAGTTCAGGCGGAGGAGGAAGACTTTATTTCCAATAGCGAAAAATTGTTACGACGATGACGTTCTACTAGCACAATTCGAACATAACGTGCTACTATGTAAGAACGGACATGTTTGGTCTTCTTGGTTCCATCACCGTGGAGTCAAACATCACGACGAAATAAAGTAACTGTTGCAAGAGATACGAGAATTAATAGAGCAATTACACATGACATTCTAAATATGAACTAGGGACCTCCTGAGGGTGCACCTTTAGCAAAGTTACAAAAGCAGGCAAGGTGAGTGCTGTGTCAAAGAAAACTGGTCAAAAAAGTTAAGACATCTCGTATAAAATGTCAACTACCCTCATGCCCTCAACATCGCAAAGATATTTGCTTTAACTGTGCTTAATGTTAAAAAAATATTTATTAAAAATATATAAACTGTTAAATGAAAGCATTTTTAGTTTTAAAATGAAACAAAGTAATAGATCTTATCATTAATTAGTTTGATTTTTCAGCACAAAGCTATTTATTTCAAATTGAATTTGTGGGGTGACTGGTCACCCCTGTTGCCTTTTACGTATACAAAAAAAGTGTTGCCTGCCGAAGGTTAATTTGGTACAAAATAGAACTTCATAAAATTGAAGTATTTTAAAACCATTTTTACGTTATGGGTATCCATTGCATTTGGTTTTTTATGTGACAAGAGGCAAACGAGCAGACGGATCACCTGATAATGAATGGTTACTGATAATGAATGAGCCTATATGGACTAGCAAATAATTAAAGTGTTTTTGTAAAATCACAGGTATCAAACAAACTTTTACTCCTTCATTATATTAGGTACCCTATTTTATGTTGGCGGAACGAATTTTAGAGTCATTCAAATCACGTGTTACAAAAATTGTAGGGAGTGGTAAAAAATTTGAATATGCTTGTAATTTGTTCCATCCATCATCATCATGTCAGCCATAGGACGTCCACTGCTGAACACAGGCTCCGATGCTGATTTTCACAATGGCCGGTTGGTGGCGGCCTGCATCCAGCGCCTTCCTGCTACCTTTATGAGGTCGTCGGTCCACCTTGTGGTTATGAGTCCTACGCTGCGCTTTCCGGTACGTGGCCTCCACTTCAGAACCTTGCTGCCTCATCGTCCGCCTGTTTTGCGTACTAAGGCAGAACCGTTAGAAGACCTTATCACAATAGTCGAAGACCTTAATCGAGTTTCCCAACAGGTAGACCTTCGGATGAATATGGAAAAAACGAAGCTTATGTCGAATGTCCATGTTGCTCCTTACCCAGTTTCGGTTAGGAGCTCGATTCTCGAGATTGTTGACAAGTAAGTATGTCTATCTCGGACAAACGATCAGCTAGGTAGTTAGATGCAATTTCGAGAAAGAGGTAAATTGTCGAATACGAAGACGAAAGTCTTCAATTAGTGTGTGTTACCAGTGATGATATACGGCTCGAAAACGTGGCCTTTGAATATAGGGCACAACGTGCTATGGAGAGGGATAAGCTTGGTATTTCTTTACGAGATCTAATCAGAAATGAGGAGCTCCGTAAACTAACTAAGGTCGCTGACATAGCCCGACGGATTAGCAAGCTGAAGTGGCAATGGGCAGGGCACATAGTACGCAGAACTGACGGTCCATAGTCCAGTAAAATTAATGTTTGAAAGGGAGTTGAGATGTCGTTCGTTGTTGACCAAGTACCTATGGCAAATGCTAAAATTGATTTAGAACAAGTTAAATTAACCATAAATAGTAAAGATATTAAAATATTTGCAGTGGAACAAAAAGTGATGGTGAGCGACATGAGAAAATCATTGGTCTTTGCCAATCATGTACTTTGGGCTTTGTGGCAGGTTGTGGCGAGTTTAAACGCTTTGTTTAAAATATCAATGAAAACTTTTATCTGATTCCGATATTACGATATTGGGTCGCTCAATATCGGAATTGAAATATCGGATCTCGCAGTCCGAGATTCCGATATTACGAGATTCCGAGATTCCGATATTCATGCCCTATTTCTAACAGTCGCCGTGAATTCTACGCGACACGTCGTGTTCGCAGCGAAACGGTCAAATTGTATGGAAATGTAAAGTAGCGCTCACGTCGCGCTGTGGTTACGATAAAGAAATAGTGAAAACAATCTACTAATCAGGTCACAGCTCAGTATTGTTTTAACGGTTCTTAACAAACTACCACTAATATCTTTTCAATACTAAGTGGCTTGAGTTTCTTCCGCTACTTCTTCCCAGCATTAGCCGATATTTTGTCTCGAAGTGATGTTGGGCAAGCTATATTTATGGGACGTGTTTAATTAAATTTTAGAGCACTAAACCAATATTCCTCTATGGTATAAGTACCCTGAAATGGGCCTTTATAAAGAATCACGTAAAAAATCCTTAGAATTAATAGTAGACCTCAAACTGTTTTGATTTGGTATAATCGATTTACCTACTTGACTTCAAAATCATGGGAAACCAGTGACATCCACTCGTGCCTGTAAATCAAAGATCCCGTTCGTATCATACATACAATAGCTCCAATTTGATTGAATGTTTATCGTATCTGCATTCGAATGCTTATTCAGGTTGGTTGAAATTAGGCCGGTGTTGGTAGACGACCCCTCGAGAGTTTTGCAAATAAATAGCACGGTTCTTATGTAAACAAGACCCTGATTGCGTTCTATACTGCTCTACGGGTACTGCTGTATTTTCACAATCCATGGAGGTACCTACACACATAATGTATGTAGATAAATTAAACCTATACTAAGCGTCAAGTCTATTTAGAGTCTATAGAAAATCGGATTAAAAATAAAAATCAAAACAGGTTATTAAGCATACCTAAAGGAGAGAGTAGGGGGAGGCCTATGCTCATCAGTGGACGTCCTGTGGCTGAAATGATGATGAAGGCGAGATAGAAAATCCTGCCTATTATTTGGTGCATATGAACAAGGATACATAGAATAGTTATTTTATGCTTGAGAGTAAACAGTCTTGACATTGTATGTTCGATATTGGCCAATGAAGCGTTCAGTAACATTCTCAAAACAATCATCTTTAGTCTTCCGAGTGCTGTATTGTGATGTCCATGTCCAACCGAGGCTCTCAATTCGGCTCGAATAATTTGGTGAGTACTAAATGGTAAGGTGAGTAGTATGCAAAGCTTTCCGATGCTGCATGCTGCACGTTAGTTTAATTAATACCGGCCACGCTCAAAGGTTATTGCCGACTCGAATATAAAGTGGTTAAATGATTGCAACTTCGGGTTGTTTAACATTTTATTTCATCAATTTTCCGAAGGTAATACAGAATTCTATAGCGGTTCTGCGGTGAATCGTTGGTTACAAATGCACATTTATATTCATAAAAGCAGTTTAAGGTATTAAAAGTAACGAAGTAATCGAATGTATTTTAAAGTTAAAACCAGTAAATTGCGTAAATAAACTTTTTAGCGAATGTATAGAATTTACTTCCGGTCTGGCAAACAATCATTGTAAGTATTGTCTGTTTTATTTATAAATTTCAGTAAAATAGTCTTTGTGAATTCTATGTAAAGAAGTATTCCGTATAAGCGAGAACCAAGTACACACACATGTACCTAATCGCTAAGAGCGCAGGTTAATGTGCGCTTATTACGTGCGATTATACTAAGTTCTGCATCCATCGCTCCGTGCAGCGGGACAGGGCTTACGAAACTTGCTTGCCAGGACTGAAATATTACATTAAAATATGTAAAACCTAACTTTCTGGGCGTAAAGATAAAATATACAGTTGTATTTTCCACAAAAAAACTGAAACTGAATACGTTTTTAATTGCTTTTAATTTTAAAATTAATTAAATTAACTATTGCAATATCAGTGAAAACTTTGTTGATTTCTGTGAAGACAGCTGAAATAGGTATGTAATATGGACAGAAATATTGTGGAACGTTATTCATCATCATCATCTCAGCCATTGGACGTCGTCCACTGCTGAACATAGGCCTCCCCCAATGCTTTCCATGTTGCCCGGTTGGTAGCTGCCTGCGTCCAGCGCTTCCCTGCTACCTTTATGATGTCGTCGGTCCACCTTATGGGTGGACGTCCCACGCTGCGTTTTCGGTACGCGGCCTCCACTCCAGAACCTTGCTGCCTCATCGGCCGTCAGTTATGCGTACTATGTGCGCTGCCTATTGCCACTTCAGCTTGCTAATCCGTCGGGCTATGTCAGCGACTTTAGTTCGTTTACGGTTCGGTTACGAACATTATTGGCATCTTTAAAATAATACGTATGGTGTAGCGATGTTTTTCAATCAGCCTTTCTATTTTTAACTTCTATTTTAAATACAACTACGCTGACATATGAATCAATTGCCTCCATCCACTGTCAGCTCTAAATAATTTTGGGAGATAAACAACTTTTTTATTCACTTAAAACACTCAGTTTACGAGTTTTCCTTTTATATTTACTTAATCAAGTCGCAAGTTTAATGTCAAATAACCTTACTCGAACGGTAAATGGGAGTTCCGAGTTCCGACTGGCAACACTGGCGACGACACAGCGACATTTCGTGAACGCGTGACACCTGCACCCATTTATGCCTTATTCAGGCCCCGTCTGCCGAAGCATTCACGCCTAATGAGCCCTTTCAACGGGTCATTTAATTTACCAGGCGCACAAAAGGGCCTTAATGCAAGTAGATTTATTTGCAAATCTTTACGCAGGCTGGACACAGGTCAAAAAGTAACCAAACACCCATGTTCGTGGGTGGGTCTTTCGCATAAAACACCTACTAAACTTCAGCATCAAGTTGAAATTAATAAATTAAATAGCACCCGCCCAAGTTTCAAGCTTATTAAGATTATACTCAAACCGTCGTCTTATATGAATATCTTATTTCTGAGAATTGAATTCAAATATGGTAGACCTAAGTACGTACAAACGGAAAACGTGATATAAATGTAATAAGATACTAGCAGACGCCCGCAACACGGTTTGCATGATATTCAAAGACCTTAATTTCGTTTATTACGTTCATCTATTAATATCTTCAACCGTTTTACATAATAGGCTAGACTATTGTTAAGTTTTATTATCCGTTTGAGTCTTTTGGCATAAACGATTATGTAATATTCACCTTCACAAACATTCTCGCTTCGTATATTAGTTGAATTAGGACTATAAAGTTGTGTAACGGTAGCAATAACGTATTACTTAGCTTTGCTAGAGTAGGTTAGCTGTAGCTTTAGTGGATGTGTCTAAGTTCGTTATCCACAATACCAATCACGAAAAGATGGCGGCAAGGGAGTTGCAAACGTTGCACAAATAATATTAGTGACGGGGCACTTTGGCAAAATACCCAAAATATCCCATAAACGATATTTGCAAAGATTCCGTCGAGTTGCACGATTAATCGTGTCATTACTCGAATACAGCAATTGGAGAAACAAAACCTTTAGGGTCAAAGGCGAGGAAATAATTAGAGAAACTAGTTTGTTCCAGTACGATTAATGTGACTACACCGGTGGATTTACAGAGCGCAAGGCAAAGTTCCTTTCCCGACTTTGATTTATTCTCATAACTTGATTTCTTTTGAACGCTGTTGAAACAAATGAATCTCCATTCTTATTTATGTATATTGCATTAGTTTGCTGCGAGGACATCTTTGAAATAATGGACTTGATTTTCTTGATGGAAGGTTTTTTAGAGAGGAATATTTATGAAAGTAGGTAGGTACATAAATTAATTCAGTTTTATAACTTTGAATATAATACAAAACAATTGTACGTTATTCCTTTTTTAAGCTGTCCCAAACCAATATTCGGTGCAGTTTTATTATGTAGTAGGTATCTCTATAAGATTATACATAAACGAAACGTTACAAAACGGAACTTTTCAACAGATAACATGGCGTCGTCTCGCGGGTATAAGCTAGCTAATTAACAGTCATCCAATACTTGATCTAGGCAACGTTTCCAGGAAGAAAAACTATATTTCTGAGCGCAGTGTGCATCCTCACAGAGTTGACATCCCTTTGACGTATCGCAGACAACATCAGTGAGTTGGAATTTGAAGCGTTCCCGGAATAAACCATAGTGTAAAAGGATTATCTGGTTGCCTAAGGGAGTTTTTTACCTGAAACTTGCTGTATGCAAGTAATGCTTGTAATCATGTAGGATTCTAATGGTAAAAGAATTTTCCAAATCAGTTCAGTGGTTTCGGAGCATATTCCATACAAACAAATAATCAAATCTTTCCTCTTTATAATATTACTGTTATTACAACTGCACGCAGGAAGATTTAATGAAGGCTACTGATAACGCCACTCTTGTGGCGGAGTTTTGGGCTGACGCTGTGTAGGTTTGTTGTCGACACGTAGAAGAAGTGTAAATAGATAAAAATTGTATTTGGAAAATAATCAAAATTAAAGATTGATTAGAGAATTTAATGTTCTTTCTTTATTTCAAAAATTTCACAATTATTTCACATTGCTTAGTACAGGCACTGAATGCTCGCCAGATTTTATTCGTATTTTGCAAAGCAGATTACGAATAAAATAAATCGAAAAACGAGAACAATAGAATTTAATGCTTTTTTGTGACAGAGCCACAATTTTATTATGACCAATGGGTACAGTCAGAGAATTTAAGAAACAGATATACTTAGATAGGTACGTACATAATTCTGCTTGAGAAACATAACCCTCCTTTGGTAGTTGTGTAAAAAATAGTGCACTTCTAAATAAAACTCCACCCGTCGGCACCCAACAGTTCAAATCTAACCGAGTGTTGGAATAGGTAACATTTTACATTGTGAAAACGATTTCCGCGCTCATTTTATATGGCTTTTGTAAAAGAAACTCCGCTGAGAAATGGACTACGAGACAAAAACCATCAAACGAATGCCTGGCGGCGCAGTTAAATCTACTGCCAGCAATAAGATTTCCTTGCTGCAACACACAAAATAAAAGGGCTGTATACACGCTTAAGTATCCATATAATGCTGCAGTTAATTTTATAACTAGATTAACAAACTAAGCGGCCATTTCTTTTAGGGCTCATTGCAAAGGAACTGCTTGGCCATGAAAAGTTTATTGACACGTTTTCTTTATTTTTACCAGTAAAATAAATGTCTTTGCATCATATTACGTAGGTATTTCATTTCATATGCAAATGAGAATTTCGTTGAAGTTACGTTACGTTTATTGTATCTTCGAATCATATTATACATGTTATCAGTTTACGTAGATGGTCTATATAATAGGCGGTGGTGTTGGAAAATTACTTAACTTATTTTCCACGTACTACTGTATGCTCTACTCAGCACTAATATTGCTATCGCTTTTACATAAGTAATACTCATAGATTTTACTTTCTTCATTGTACGAGTAGCTATTTAACTTTGTTTATTGTAATAATTTTCCGCAAAATGTTTTCTTTGGTAGATTTTTGCTGAAGAGTTTTGAGGTTTACTCCTTGTGTACATAAATATAATTCAAATAGTAGTTTTAGATAAAAAAAATATGTACTAAATCTATGACCATAACGCATAACATCTCGTGTCATGTTGCTGATTTTACAATGATTTATGCGATTTGTGCCTTTAAACAAAATGAATTAAAATTCCCATCCCTAAGAAATCACATGGAATAAAAACACCGAGATCGGCCCTCTCATCCAGAACACTCGCAAGCAAACGTTGTTGACACAGGAGGGGTTCGTCGGTATGTGTCGACTCAGACGCACTCTTCAAGGTGCGTGTATTTACGTTCCTTTAGAAACAGGTGATGCGTCGCGTTCACGCCTTGTCGACTAGAAAAAGGCCTATTTCTTTTTCACACGTTATCTTTCTGTCAAAGTGTAACTCCCTAGTTTTTCAAACAGCTTTGTCCGGCTTATTGACTATCCCTTTGCCTAGTTCTGTTCCATTGGGGTCAAAAGGCGATGTTTCATCTTCAATGCAGCTTTCAGTGCTTGTGCATTCAAGCTGGGTGTGTTTTCTTTTAATCAAAAACGTTGTAAAAGCATATTGATATGTACATTTTGTGCAAAACTGTCTCAACTAAAAATATAATACTTTTTCAATACAGTTTCTTAAAGTTAATCGTTTTTTTTTAATCCTTTAGCAGCGGTATTTCTCTGATTTACCTGAAACGCTTCCAGTGGTAATGAGCGGGAAGCGAGAGAAGTGTGTTCACGTGGAACGTGGCAAATCAGGTGGTTGGTTTTTCCAAGAATTTAGCTTTTCTTGCACCGTACGTTACTTCTGAAACGTAAAACCTTTATTTTATGTACAATATACAGGGTGTCCCGTAATGTAACGTCAAGCCGGAACTGGGTGTTGAGGCAAGTTATGCTGGTTATCAGAAAAATATAAAAAAAAATCTATGTGGCATTTTGTCAAAATAATAGGCATTTAAAAAAAAACAAAAAATTCTACTCCCGGTGACGGTCTTTTTACTCGTGTTGCCACAAATCTTCACTTTTTCCAAATTTTTTTTTTGTTATGTAACCCTGAATAATGCTTCTCTAAATTGTTATCAAAATTACAAAACCAGCTGCTCCAGCTTGGATGAAAAAAATACATTATTCCCAAAAAAATTTTCAAAATAAAAATTTTGCCTAGTTTAAACTGACTGTACTGAAAAAAAATTGTACTACGCGAGTGTGGCAAGTGACGTCATAATTTGGCGCATTTAGTAAGGATTCCAAAATGGTATAACACTTGGTAAATTCTTGCTGTAATTGTCGACAATTTTTGTTTTTTTGGAAATAATCCCGTTTTTTAACTTTATCTACCTTGGTTAAAAATTATTATTCTAATGTGCCCAAAATTCAAGTTTCTGTGACTGACTACCGTACAGCCAGTCACAGAAACTTTTGTCACCATGACAGTAATTAGTAGTTGACATACTGTGACAAAAGTCACCCGTGCGCGCGCGCCTTTACTACCTGCTCTGCCTGCACTTGTACTTGGTAACAGGGATAATAAGGATATGAAGTTTCGGTTATGGATACGGTTACGGATATTAGAATAACATTATACCGGTTTCGGTTACGGTCACGGATATGAAATCATTTCAGATTATCCGAAAGTTTCGGATAATTTCGGTTACGGAATTATTAGAATTTCAAAAATGTAGGTATAATTCAAATAGCAAGATGCTGCGTGACCCACATAGCTACTTTATGTACCAACTAAGACGACACCTATGTATGATAAAGGTAAAACAGGCTGGCATATTAGATGGTGCCAGGGAATGCCAGACAAGTTGGTAAAAAATATTAAGATTTAAGGTACAATTCCAAGACGGGCCGCAGACCCCAAACAGCAAAACTCTATGAAATCGGCAGCGCGGCATTGCAGCTGCGGCGTGTATACTGCAGATTTCATAGAGTTTTACAGTTTGGAATAATTGTACCCTTAGACTCCGCCTTTATCCGAAACTATCCGTAACTTTTGAATCAGTTTCGGTTACGGTTATGGATATTTTTTTATTTCGGATATCCGATAGTTTCGGTTACGGTTACGGATATCCATAACATCCCTGCTTGGTAAGATGGCCCTCTCCGTCCCGCTCATACCTTTTAAAATGGCTTCTCCACCTCACTTAAGCCAGAAACTTGAATTTTGGGCACATTAGAATAATAATTTTTAACCAAGGCAGATAAAGTTAAAAACGGGATTATTTCCAAAAAACCAAAAATTGTCGACAATTACAGCAAGAATTTACCAAGTGTTATACCATTTTGGAATCCTTACTAAATGCGCCAAATTATGACGTCACTTGCCACACTCGCGTAGTACAATTTTTTTTCAGTACAGTCAGTTTAAACTAGGCAAAATTTTTATTTTGAAAATTTTTTTGGGAATAATGTATTTTTTTCATCCAAGCTGGAGCAGCTGGTTTTGTAATTTTGATAACAATTTAGAGAAGCATTATTCAGGGTTACATAACAAAAAAAAAATTTGGAAAAAGTGAAGATTTGTGGCAACACGAGTAAAAAGACCGTCACCGGGAGTAGAATTTTTTGTTTTTTTTTAAATGCCTATTATTTTGACAAAATGTCACATAGATTTTTTTTTATATTTTTCTGATAACCAGCATAACTTGCCTCAACACCCAGTTCCGGCTTGACGTTACATTACGGGACACCCTGTATACATAATATATCTGCCTTAACATAAGTTAATTAACTGTTTATGAAGTATTAATCAAGGTTTAATAATTCTAAAGTACACTATTACACGTGAACACACTTATACGTAAAAGCACTTTAAAAGCTCAATAGCAAAAAATTTTACGACTTGTAAGGTACACTCTTTTCGTTCTCAGAATAATAAAGTTTTAATAGAAAGCAGCTGCCAAGCATTAAGTATTTTTAAATAAAGCTATACATACTGCTAAAAGAAACATTTTAGAACGAAGTTGGTTAGTTGAGGATTATGGAGCGGGGCGCTAACCGCATGCGACTGCAGCGAAAAGCCTCTGATCATGGCTTACGAACTCGATTGCCCTGCGCAAAGGATTGCAGACTTCTATACAGTACTATACTATGAGAACCTAGGTTGAATTTGGGTT
Source organism: Ostrinia nubilalis (assembly GCF_963855985.1). Classification (NCBI taxonomy): domain Eukaryota; kingdom Metazoa; phylum Arthropoda; class Insecta; order Lepidoptera; family Crambidae; genus Ostrinia; species Ostrinia nubilalis. The sequence goes on from NC_087093.1 coordinate 7,886,955, forward strand.
GAACTTGAAACTTAAATCGTTTTTTTTTGCAACGATTGGAATTTTGGGCCCGTCGTAATGTACAAAATTTAATAATTAGAGACATGAACTGTATTTTAAAAATAAAACGGGCTAGTTCAGTCATTTGTTTGCCTATAGCCTGACCAGTTTTAACGATCTGTAATTTGTTGGATTTAACTTTACCCCAAATAACAGCAATAAAATAATCGGAAAACTTTACGAAAAAAATTATGAAGAAACTATTAACTATTTTTAAATAAATTAGATTTAAAATTTTCTATCAATCCATGTAAATACTCTTTGCCCGCTCTGCGGGTCGTAACATCGTTTACGTCAAAGCTCCTCATAAATTTTTAATTTTCTTAGTAAAATAGTGACAATTTCATTACAAGAAACACAAGAGATAATCCTGTAAGCTGGCATTATTTGTATTTGTAAAGTGAACCAATGAAAACGAGTGTTAACAGTGATATTATTTAACGATCAAGTAAGCCACGCATCGAGTGAATAATACAGCGCTAACGCGCAAGCGCACGCGAGCTTCACGGTTACGCGCCGCACGTAAGTACTATAATCGCCTACGCTCCGTTCGGCGCAACGTTGAACCGGTGTTGTGAATCATCGCGCGCGCGCGCCATAGAATACACTAACGCAGACGCGTCACTCCTTACTTCGGCACTATAACACTCAAAGTTAAGAAAATAAAAATCTCTCAAGATGTCATGCAGTGGATGTTCAGTGAAAGTTCACTTAAAGAAGCAGCTGAAGTGCAAGTCATGCAGGACCTCGTACTGTTTGGCATGTCTGAATTTAAAACCTGGAGATATTAAACCTAACTCGGAGCACATCGAACCATCGCACTGTCCTTTTTGTGCTAATGTAACGCGAAGGAGGTTTACTGAAAACACCCCAGTTCGTTCGAACAGGAGCTTTTGTGACACAATGGACATATCCAGCAACAGCGCACTTGATGTCTCGTTCTCCGGACCCCAACATCCTGCTCTCACGCTGGAGAAAATTAGCGAGCTCTTAGATCAAAAACTTTCTCCAGCTTCTACCACTATGGTGAACCTGCGTAGAGCGCTAAGAGAGGACCTAAAGGCCATGATTGCATCTGAAGTTAGTGCTTTATTACAGGGCCTCAAGGAGGAGTTTAGTGCGACCACTGACTTCATCATTGCTGAACAGAACGAAATTAAACAGAAAATAGCAGACAAGGACGCCACTATTAAAACTTTGGAGTCTGAATATATTAAACTTCAGGCGGATTTACGAAGCATCAACAACAGGGTTTTGGTGTTAGAGAAGATATCTAGAGATCACAACATTGAAATACACGCTGTTCCTGAGAACCGTAATGAGAACGTCCTAGCATTATTTAAGAACATATGTGATTCATTGGACCTAAAAATCCCGGAGAGTGATATTCGTATGTGTCGTCGTGTGGCCAAGGCAGATGTTTCCTCTAAAAGACCCCGAAATATTTTAGTCACTCTCTCGTCACCGCGGTTGCGTGACTCTGTGTTATCTGCAGCTCATCGGTACAACAAGAAACATGCGGGTGGCAGGCTCAGCTCGGTTCAGGCTGGTATCAGCGGTGAATCCTGTCCTATTTTCCTGTGTGAACATCTTTCACCCGACACGAAACAGATCTACGCAGCGGCCAGGGCCTTTATAAAGCAAAACTCCTACAAGTATGTGTGGGTCAGGTACGGCAGAATTTATGTGCGTAAAGCCGACGATACGAGCGCCATTCATGTGAAATCCGTCGTCATGCTTAAGGACCTAATAGCATCCACTTCGTAATGAACTGTCTTATTTATTATTGTTAATTTACTTTTACTAATTTACTACTACTACTACTCATACTTGGATATTTGTTACATTTTAATGTTGTTAGTTTATTACCAGAATGTTAATCGTATTAGATCCAAACTTACTGATTTTAATTTGAATGTACTCAATTCTGATTATGATATCATATGTTTGACAGAAACTAATATAAACGAAAGCGTACTTGATGGCGAATTGCTTGACAAACGATACCAAATATTCCGCCGTGATCGTCACAGCTCATGTGTTAGTGATCGTAAAAAGGACGGTGGTGGTGTCTTGCTGGCCATCAAGAGAGACATAAATGTCATACGTCAAACTAGTTGGGAAAGTAGATTTGAGGATCTCTGGGTCAGTGTTCTGCCAAACGGGTGCCGCAAACCTATTTTAAATATCTGCTTATGCTATTTACCGCCGGATATGTCTATCGATGACCGTGAAGCGTTCTACGTCAACTGTCACAAAATTATGCTTAATCGTGGTGATTCTGATGCATTCCTTGCTCTGGGTGATTTTAATGTTCCTGGTATTTCTTGGTCTGGTTCTTCTGATTCTGGTCCAATGATTCCCGGTAATGCAGTTGACCAAAAATCTAGGCAACTGATTGACACAATGGCACTCTGCGGTTTATCTCAAAGCAATGGTATCCCAAACACAAATAATCGTATTCTTGATCTGGTTCTTACTAGTGATTTAGTGTCTGCAGTGGTTTCGGAGGCCGCTCCATTGAGTCGATTAGACAGGCACCATCCGCCATTGGAAATATTGGTTCCTGATGCAAAATATGTTAGACCTATGAAACCCAATGATTCGAGTAATAGATATAACTTTTCTAAATGCAAATATGATAAAATAAAAGCTGAATTGAATGATATTGACTGGTACAACTTCCTATCGTCTTGTGAAACTGTTGATGAAATAACTGCAAAATTTTACGACACTCTATTTAGTATTATAAAAAAACATACCCCTACTATTAAAACAAGCAAGAAATATCCACCGTGGTTCAGTAAAGCTCTTATTCGCTGCCTTGGCGAGAAAAGAAAATATCATGTGCGTTTTAAAAAATTCGGTAACCCAAGAGACTATGACTCTTTCTCGCTTCTAAGGGCTCGCTGCAAGTCACTAATTGTAAAATGCCACGACCAATATATCAAGTCTGTTGAAAATAGTTTAAAGGACAACGTAAAGTATTTTTGGAAATATGTTAAGAATAACCAATCTCAGTCGGAGATCCCACAAACCATGTGTTACGATGGGCACACCGCTTCCGATGGACCAAGCATATGCGAATTGTTCTCTGCGTACTTTGGCTCTGTTTTCGAGGCTCAGACTAATAATCGCTGCGATGACCTAGCATAATATACATCTAACAACTATTGTATCTCTACCATACAGCTCACATGCGATGTCATTGAGGAAAATATTAAAAGCCTCGATCCAAGCAAGGGACCTGGACCGGATGGAATACCGGCTTGTTTCCTTAAACTATGCTGCAAAGAACTGTCTGTCCCACTTGCAATAATATTTAGTAAGTCGCTTGAAACTGCAACATTTCCAACCATGTGGAAAACTGCTCATGTTGTACCTATATTAAAGAGTGGTGACAGATCCAGGTGTGAAAACTATAGGCCGATTAGCATGTTATCTTGCATTCCTAAGCTTTTTGAGTCCCTAGTCTATGAACACATTTACCGCCACGTATCACCGTCATTATCCACAAAACAGCATGGCTTTGTTAAACATAGGTCGACTGTAAGCAACCTGCTGGTCTACAAAGATTATCTGTGTAAATCATTTGCTTCTAGGGGACAAGTAGACTCAATATACACCGATTTCAGTAAGGCCTTCGACAAAGTAAATCACAGCCTACTTTGCAGTAAGCTTCAAGCTTTTGGGATTCATGGTCCATTGTATCGCTGGGTATGTTCGTACTTGGAAAATAGAAGTCAGTTGATTGCTGTTAGGGGCTTTCTGTCTTCCCCCAGGGAGGTTACGTCAGGTGTTCCTCAGGGCTCCCATCTGGGACCACTTTTATTCGTACTGTTCATAAATGACCTTATCGATATTATAAATAGCCCCTGCCTGTTGTACGCTGACGACTTAAAGGTTTACTCGGAAATCAATGGTTCTGACGACTGTCAGCGCCTGCAGAACGACTTGATAACTCTCTCCAATTGGTGTGCCAGAAATGGAATGTTCTTGAATACAGGCAAATGTTTCGTTATCTCTTTTTCTAATAAAAAACATAAATTACTTTTTGAATATAAATTAATGGATCATATCCTTGAGAGGAAGACGGTAGTTAGGGATCTGGGTGTTCTTTTTGATGACCAGTTGACATTTCGTTCTCATTACGATGATATCATAAGGCGTGGAAACCAAATGCTGGGTTTCATTGTGAGGTGCACTAGTCGATTCAAGGACCCACGTAGCACCCTGAAATTATTTTACAGTTTGGTGAGGAGTATACTGGAATATGGCTGTCCTATTTGGTCTCCATATTATAAAGTTCACTCGGATAGCATTGAGCGTGTCCAGAGGAGGTGCCTAAGGATAGTGTCATTTCGCTGTGGATTTGGTAGAACTCTTAAAGATTACAATGACAGAATGGTTAAATTCGGAGTAACTTCATTGCATACTCGTCGCCAGAAAATTGATAATGTATATCTACACAAAATTGTACACTCATTCATTGACTGTCCCGATTTAGTGACTCAACTGAATTTTAACACCAATTATAGAAGTAGACGTTCTAAACTGTTCCCACTAGAAGTTTACAAAAATAACACCTCTTTTTACAATCCCCTGGTTAGGATGCGCAGACTTTATAATGACATGGCGTTAGAGAATCCGGAATTTGATATATTTCAACAAAAATTACACTCGTTTCGCAGAAGCATTGACACAGTTTTAAATATAAATACTGATAATAATACAAAAATTAATTGATAACTTTTTCCTTTTTTCTTTTTTAACACAGTTTATAGGGTTGTGTATTTGAGCATTTTGTATGTGTTTATTAATTGTGCAACGTAAATGAAATCATCGTAACTTAAATGTACGCTACTTGTAGGTTGGAGTCTAGACAATGTTCATTTTGTTTATGTATTTTGATATGTAAATGACTGTAACCTGTATGTGTACTTATTGAATAAAATAAAAAATAAAATAAAATAACAACGTGACATTCATTGACTGGACCGGTATGGAATTCGCGTTAGACATAAATAAGTGTTCTGCGGTAGAGATGAAAGTACCTTTACGCAGTTATATTCGTGTAAGCGGATCATATTACGTATTTAGAGGCATGTAAATATTCAGGCTGTACATCTAGACGACTTGGGAGCAGTATATCTTAAAGTTTACCCCAAAAGCAGTTTGCAATATTAATGTGTTGTACGTGGTAATCTTACTGATGCCGAACTAAACAACGGAATTACAACGAATTCCGTGCCCACTCGATTGTACGTCATAAGTTATGTTAATATTATTTGTGGGATAGGAAACGTTTATAAAAACTGCTGCAGTGCAATGAAAATTTACGACGTTTATTGCTGCTGTATTTGTTGATTAATCAAATCAGTTAAAGAACCTATAGGTGACCATCTCCATATTGTTCATTGTAGGTACCTACCTAATTTGTCAGTTTTGTATGGTATGCAATAAAGAGTATTTCTATGTTTATTCGGTGGCAGCAATAAATTAATTTCATATTTAGTTACGTACCCAAATAATGCCAATGATTAAATGACTACGCTTTGCTTTTATGCAAAATGTAATATTTAAATACATATTTATCATTTAAACTCATAATTTGTCGTGCGCGGCATATGTTACCACATCGTCCAAAGTAAGTAGACCTAGGATTATTGCAACTAACATCCTTCTATTTAAACGAAATCCTGGCGGCAGTCGGCGGCGAGTGGCTAGCTCTGTCCGGAACCCACAACAAACTAACTTTGCACAAATTTCAGACTCAGTCAACAACTCGGTCGGCTGCGGTCGCGCCGCCTATCGAACGTATCGGTGCCACGGTAGATGCGCTCTCAACGGAAAGTTATAGAAATTGATGCTGTTTTTACTGGTCAAACGAACGGCAGGCAAACTTTTATCGTTATACTAGTAAAATGCTTTTGGCAACTGCTAATGGACGCGAATGGATTTTGTCGCTGTTTGTTGAGATTAATTTTAGAAAACTACGTAAATAAAAGCGTCGGAATTTTGAAAGGGCTCTATTGGATGTAAATTGATATTTTGGCGAACTCTAACACAAGCATAGGTAATACATATTTAGTTGAGCTGAGCTGCATATTTAGCTTGATTGATGAGAATATTAGTAATACGCAGAAAAAATGATTAAGTAGGTATCTCATGCTACGATTTTCTAAGAAATAAATGTTTCCATTGCTATTTGTAATTAACAAATTGTAATTTGTATTTGGTGAAAAATAAAAGTAGGGTAAACCGTATAGCTATTGCCCACTTAAAGATTTCAAACATATTGAGATGAAAAATTAATGAAAGTATTTTAATTATCGACCATTTATGACTTTTTTCTTATAACTCAATAAACTGTTAAACAGAATATTAACAGTTTTTAGTTAAAACTTACGTAACTTAGAAAATATTGAAATAAATTTAAAATCCTCCAAAAAGTACATTCATTGCCCATTACTTACACTAATTGCCCACATCAAAGCACAGTAATTGCCCAGTATCTTAAAACAAAATAATCAATTTTAAAATGACAAAATAGGCTTTAAATAAACAAAACAAAACATTAAACTTAAATTCTACTAGTACAGTCTTCAAAATTTCAAACTAAATTGCGTTTGGCCTTATTAACTATACATACATGTTATCAAATATTTCTTGAGCTGATGTTGATGAGTCAGAATCGGTAGAGACAGAATCATCTACTTCAAAACATAGATGACGCAAAAATTTTAATTTTATATGTAAATTTTATATGTATTATTTTTTTCTTCTTTGATATCAATCAGTTCAAGTGGTTGCTTAGAATGTTCAATTAGCTGTTGGTTATTCTTCCCTAAAGTTGTATCTATTTCCTTACAATTAACATTTTTACTAGTAGATTTAACGTAGGATTTTCATTTTTTGTATTTGCGTTTGAATTTTTATCAATTTTTTCAAGCCAAACCATATTTTTCAGCAATTTATCTTGTAGATAAATTGTTGGATACATCTTGTACAGCTTCTATCGCTTTTTGCAAATTTTCTATGCTATATTGAACTTTTGGAGTCTTATTTGAAACATTAAAAGCCATTTCAATATTTATGCCTGTAAATTGCAAAACAAGTCTAGCAATGAGCAACTTAAACACTGCTACGGCATGGTGACAACACTCTAATAATAATTGCCCTGGGCAATAACTATACATTAACATATGGCAATAACTGAAATGATGGTGGGCAATAACTAAAAATATACAGATTTACGTGCAGTGATTACCCACCGTTAAAATGACCGTTAGAAATCAAATTTTATCAGTTATTTTCATTGATAATGGAGAAAACACTTATAATTTCATCATGACTATACACCATTAGTTGAATATTAAATAACTTGCAAAAAAAATTTAACCTCTAAGCAAGTAATTCCTTAGTAAAATTGTTAAAGTCTTTACCTGTTTGAGTAACATTTTCACCCGTCTTGACAAAATCCGCCATAACTGTTTTTTTTTTAGTGTTTCCTATTGTAAATTTTAAATCTACTGTACATTGATCTCGGAGCCATCTATTTAGTAAATTCAAATCTAACTAGAGTGATTCAAAGTCAGCACCTGACAATATTATTCTTAAAGCGGGCAATCACTACCAGTGGGCAATCACTCTCTGGTTTACCCTATTTTTATTATATTATTTTATTTTTATTATTTCAAGTTAGTTAAGTCAATCTCTTTTCTATGTAAAACAAACAACATTTAGCCTAATTTTAATGAAAAATACCTTTTTGGACGTTATATCGCCTAGAAGCAAACTTGGTCCAACCGAGCCCTGAGCAACACCTGTTCACGTAGTTGCAAGCCATTTCAGCTTCCCCAATTAAACTCTAACTTAGGATACTGTGATTTGTAAGTGGTTGCCGTGCTAAATTAAAATGTGAATTTAATTAATTTGGGATTTAGATTAGTATGAAATTTTGTTTTTCTATCTGGTATATACCTATTCTCAATGAAAGCAAAAACTGTTGTCAGACTTAACGAGCCGTTATAAGTCTGGTACTTATAACTCGATGGGTATTGCGCCAAATCATTTTAGATAGACAATAACTTAAATTGATTTGCAATGGCAAACCCTATAAACAGCAACGCCTTCTAAAGAGGTTTTCACATCTTAGAGTGAACTAAGACGTAAATATCCTGACTTCCAGTCTATAAAGTCTCACTACTATTACGACAGCATAGACTTTGTAGTATTCCACCAGTCGAAAGCCTTTTTAAAATGTGTATATTCGGCACGATCGAGACAAAAAAATACTCCGAGCGCGTCAGGATTTCGGTCAGCTGTAGAAATGGCACGCGTGTCGTTAGTTCTCCATCCAACCTGTAGGTTACACGGCTAAAAGGAAAACTAGCTACTCAATCATTCACTTCATTATGTATGTGCCAAATATTATTTTTCATTTTCAATGAGAGCTACTTTATTGATAGAAGCTTTTGCCTGCGGCTTCACCAGCGTAAAATTTAGTTTATCACAGATCGTCATAAATTATAGCCTATATGTTATTATGGGTTATAAAAAATAATACTGTAAAGTTTCATTAAAATCCGTTCAGTAGTTTCAGTAGTTTCATCCAGACATCCAGACATGCAGACATCCAAACTTTCGCATTTATAATATTAGTAGGAAGTAGGTAAGTAAGCCTTGATTAACTTGTGTGTAATTAAACCAAATACCCCCCACAAATACAAGTTGGTCCAAATTATCCTATAAAGGTTGTTGAGGCGATATTTAATGTCCTGGTTTGGATGTTTCATATCTACCTCTTCTATAGTCCCGCTGTGCTTTACACAGCTATGGGTATTGTGTGTGCTATTCACGAAAAGGTTTATGTACAAACCAGGGCCGCACTTAGTGACATTAAAATACGAGTACAAACACTCGTCCCACGATTCCATTTAATTCTATTTATTTTAAGCTAATCTTTTCATCCAATCAAAACAAACGCAGTTAGGTTCGTTAAAAAGGTGTGATATAAAACTACAAAATCAGAAGTAGTGATAGAGAATTTTAATTTATTAGTTAGCCAGTCGGCACGGCTGCAATTCCATGCATTGATTTACGCAATACGCGTAATATTTCAGGGAAAAATTAAAAGCTCTTCATAAAAAATCTCTCTCAGTTGATTGCGCGCCGTAATGTAACTTGGAGTGAATAAACAAGAAATATGCGGTCGCTTGTGTTTTGTTTTAGCTTTTATAAAGCGGGGAGCCTTTTATGGTTTATGGCTCAATAATATAGGCCGTAAAAGACCCGGTCCCTTACTGTCTCACAATTGAGTCGTCTCGGCGAGCCCCGACTCCTTCAGGACTTGTTTAATAATTCCGCTCCGAAGGTAACAAGATAGAAACGTATTTTGTACACGCTTCTTTGTCATCTGTTTCATATAGGCTGACCATCAAATATTGTTTTTACATAAATAGTTTTCTCGTACAAAAGATTTTTTCCTTATATCAAAATGATATGAAAAAAAAAACTGTATGATAATTTTTAAATTCAATGAACAAATTCGCAAGAATTACTCGTAATTATTGGGCATCATACACATGGCACATTTGACTGAACATCACAATATTTAAAACTTGGAACGAATACTGAATTTAATACGAAATTGGTATGTTTATGTTTATCGAATCGCTTGTACAACAGAATCAAAGTTATTAATTTCATCGAACCATGCATTGGTTCACAATACAAATAGCCGAATTGGTTTAATAAGGTACAATTCGCAATAAACTCGTACCTGGTGCTACATACCTTTGCACCGTAGATATCGACACTCTTAAAAAGATTATTATTATCTCCGGAGCTCCGTCGATGGGAACACCGATGAAAATCTTCCCTGACTTGAGAAAATTGCCAGAGGAAGATATTTTACTGTGAAGCAAATTGAAATAAGCTGCAACGGATCGTAAGACGGTACCAATCACGATCGAATTGGATTTAGACACGATTTATACAATTTCGTGAATAAATTAGGTCTGAACTGGGCGAACTAAGCACTCGGCTACGTCGCAGCGATTAAGCCGGCAAAGTGAAGCGGGAATACCTGTAATGGTTTATTACGCCGACGAAATCAAGTTAAGTGATTATTTTCTGGCACCTAATTGATTTTCCTAATCAGCTTATTGACTGAAATCAATCTCATTTCTAGGAGCAATCACATTTATCCGAATACTTTCAGATCGGTTGTTGTACTATATTTATTACCCAAATGATGATAGAATACCTATTGTGTAATTATTAAACTATTAGTTAGTGTTAAATGCCAAATTAAACCTATCCTTTTAATCCTGGAATTAATCCACTCTACTCGCTCTAATTAATTTAGGTATTAAGAGTAGTAAAGCGCAATTTTATGGCATTTTAAGAACTGAAATAATAAACCCTCATTTTATAGTCACAGCAATCTGTTAAACTAATTCGTTGGTCATTAAAGTTGCTCCAATAGTTTATACAACGCAAATTACGCTAGAGCTAAACATTTTGATCTGAATCAATCATTTAGCCGTTAGCATAACAAAAACCCGAACATCGGAATCGACCACAATTCGAGCCCGTCACAAATTACAAACTAATCATAGCCCGCCAATTGGGTCTCTCGGAAGAGGTTAATTTTCGCAATCCCTGCCCGCGTTAACGTCCTGGCCGTAACTAGGGTTACCGCACACGCCAAAATTACCACCCTGTATTTCGCACGCTCCAATTTGGATGCTGGCAACATTATTAACAATTACCACCACTCGAATTTCTAGCTGCAAAACGACAGTTATTTAGCTCTAACCTTCTCAAATGCGACGCAAAATATGTCTGTCTGAGGACAACCCTAAGAGTAACTGCCACCCCACCAATTAGCCTTTACTGCTCTTGCGGTCCGATAACTACTCGGCGAGACTTATCTATCGAACGAACCCCACATTATGGCCTAGTAAACACCAGTAGGATTGTATCTTACATCGCACCATCGGAAGCAATAAAGTAACTTGTGATTATTACAAGTTTCCCAAACATTTACTTTGGGGACGTAGTTTGCGGCTGCACAATAATACTTACAATTACTCATCCTACTTGCTACTATCCTATCCTACTTCCTACTAATATTATAAATGCGAAAGTTTTTATGGATGTCTGGATGTTTGTTACTTTTTCACGCAAAAACTACTGAACGGATTTTGATGAAACTTTACAGTATTATTTTTTATAACCCGGAATAACATAAAGGCTATAATTTATGACGATCTGTGACAAACTAAATTTCACGCGGGTGAAGCCGCGGGCAAAAGCTAGTAATTTATAATCTTAAGATCAGAGAAGTTAAGAGCATTTGATTTGTTTCTTAAAGCATTAATGTATATTAATGCCAACTGTTTATGAATAAGTACATATCATTTAGCTTCCAATAGAACGATCTTCTTTAATTTACGTAGGTACCTATACAGGGTGTTACTTTGCATTCTTGCCATATTTACAGAGGTTACTATATTACTGATACTGAACGCAAATCCGTAAAAAAATAATGCCCGAAATTTTTTTTTTTTAATTTTGAGTATTTTATTTTATCGACAATCTGTTAAACACACCACTAATTATCGTAACGCATGCACATCACTTGTTGGCGATGGCGATGGAGACTTTTTTACTTTTTATTGTATTTTTAAATGTCTATTGCAATCTATTGTCTTTAAAATGTCTTTTTGACACTTGTAAAAAACTGAGAAATCCATCAATCACAAATCACGTTACAAATAATACAAACATGTCTGAAGCGTATTCAAACAACGAATAATTTAATCAAAATGGTGCTTGGAGTGTCTGCAAGACGTCTAAGACGAAATGCTTGATGACGTATCCTTAGCGTTACACCAAATGCTCTACTACCAGCAGGATGGTGCTCCCCCACAATAAGGACGTCAAGTGCGCGAATAATACGTTTGGTGAACAGTGGATTGGACGAGGGGTCTTAGGGGTAGCTTGGCCACCACGATCCTCGGACCTGACACCAATGGATTTTTGGAGTGACTTGAAACGACTGGTATGCGCAGAAGAGATAAACAGTGTTAAACGCGTTACACGAAAGGATTGTTTTAGTGAAACTGTGAGACAAAACGTTTATGTGTTGCGAAAACTGAAGCGAAAAACCTACGCTTCGCAGTGCTAGACTGTGCCTTGATCAGATGATCAGAACGGAGGCCACTTTGAACACTTGCTTCGCAGTATGTAAACTTTGTAAGTAGGAACTTTTTAATAAATAATTAATTGTGAATAAGGTGATTTCATTTCATACTTAATTCATTAATTTGTAAAAATAGGGTACAATGTTATAAATTAATTAAAACCCTAATAATTATTACGTATTTTTGACGGTCCTAAGCCCGTAAAGTAGAAAGGGAAATCTGAAATCAACTGAAGAGTATTTTAAAATAATTATTATGACTGGATAAAAAGGCTGGTACCCAGAGCCATAAATCAACAGATTATTAAGAACTAGGCCACGCCCACTAGGTTTATTCCACTTGCACCTGTAGAACGTGCGAGACAAAATTGGTTTATTCCAATTTGTACTGAAAAACCAAATTGACTAAAATCTTAGTGTACTTTCTTTATGGGAGTCTCTTGTTAAATCTTAAATAATAGGTATTGTTCCCTACTTTTATCTCTGTGAATATGGCAAGAATGCAAAGTAACACGGTGTATACACAGATAGCAGGTGGATGCCACACCATGACAATATTTATGTGTGCCTATGATGTGATTATTTCTTGCAAATCAAAGTTTGTTTGTATATTCGATGTCTGCTACCCAAAGATAGATAGAACAAGCTTTGGCTTTTAGTTTGGGAGTAGACGACGCCGTGTAAAATGTCCCAGGATATTATTGTTTATCTATTTTATTTACTTTCCAAATACATCATGAATCTAAAATTAAGCTGTTATGCCGGTTAATAAAGTGCTTTACTTTTCTACGATAAAATTCAACCACGTTATTAATTACCGTAGGCTTGTTATAATTACTGATTACACTCCCGGATCATCGAAGCAAATTGGAAGCTCTATCGATTACCACAAAGCTCGCGGAAAGCTCAGTGTAATTTATCGGTTAGATGCCTATTAAAAGAGCTCACTTATATCGCCAAATAAGAAAAAGGAAGCCGTGACCCGTACCTTTTGTGATTTATAAGACCCTTGAAACTGCTGGGATTATGTTGATGATTTGATTTGATTAGCAATTCCGAGAAGGTATTCAGAGTTGATTTATTAAAGTAATACTTTGTTTCTTTTTATTTGATTCCATAGAGAGATTAATCCATTCAATTTAAGCAGTGAAAATGGTTATATAATGGGAAAATCTTGTTTTTTATTAGGAATTTCAAACTCAAAATTTAGTTACTTTTTTATCAAGTACAGTAGGTATTATCAGTAAACCTACAAACATAGATAGTAGGTACATTATGTTACCTTTATATCTCTAAAGATTTATCAATATTATCTAAGTCACTGCTACATTGTGTTAGCAGTACCAAATACAGTATTAAGTGTCTTCCTTTTGTTCTTAGAAAAAATATGTTGGTGATATCATCCAATAAAGTGGAACCCCGGAGAGCTCAATAATTGCAGCGGAGTGTAGTATTACCGTTCCTTTTCATTGTACCTATATGTGCGTAAGAGAAATGGATACGAAAAACGTTTTGGTCAACTTGATTACTAAGAAAATTGCTTATCCATAACTTGTATCATAGGGCAGTAAAGAAATAACCTGCTTCACAATCTCAATGTCACAAATCTTCACAATCTTCAATCAATCGGGTTGATGTTAGCCTGTAATATGATATTCACTCTTTTCAGTTTATCCCGTTTGGATATCGAACCAAGGATCTCCGGCTTAGTAAGTTAATTCAATGTTATTGAGATAACGTGATATTTCTGGCAATATTGTTGAATATTGATTTATTTCCCACTGTTTCAATACGCATTACGTATAACGGCTATTGAATCATACAATATTTGATATTTCTTTTCAACAATGCACTCGATTCCTTATTATATTACTTCGATATCATACAGGAGTCTACACAATGGAGCGCATTTCAGCTCGCGAGGCGCTGGGGGCGGGACGTGCGCTCGATCTACTATCTCCGAGTTCGCCAGTTCCACCAATTCCACTTCAAAACATAAACATCCACCGGCGTATTGTTTAACTTTTTCCGTCGGGGCCGACATATAAACTCGTCGCAAATCCTGCAGAGGGCTCGAGTGCGTCGTCTGAAAATTTTCCAAGTCAACGAAAGCAAGAAGCGACAATCTCGCCGACCTACGTCTTATTTTTCCGGAGAGCGACCCGTTACAAAGACAGAGATTTACATTTGAAATAGGCTGAGACACTCTTTTATTTCGCTCTGCTTTATTTTTTCGGTCTGCTTCTGATGCAACGACTGTTTTCGGCGTTATGCCAATGCGAGATAGGTAAACTTATGAATAAAAACTTTCTGTGTGAATTTCTGATTGACATTTAGTGGGCCAAGTGGTTCTTAGAGAATCATTAAAATTGTGGACTTTTTTGCAATTTCTTGGGTTCTATACCCAAATGGTACCAACGGCAAGGTAAACAATTAAAATATAAGTGATCTTCGCTAAAAGTGGTCTGTTGGTAGGTCTATCAGAAACTGATACTTCGACTTGGGTAGTCCTACATAGCCAGCCATTTATCCTCACCACCACAGCAGACAGTAAAAAATTATGCATTAAGTATTTCCTCTTTCTAAAAAAAAGCTCTATCAAACTTTATCAGCCAAAAGCTTCTAATAACGCCAGATTAATCGGCGTATCCGTTAATAAAAACTCTGTAACTAATTAACTCTAATTAATTAAACAGGAATCAACTATCTGTAGCACCATTCCTTAAATAGATTGGAGCTCGAAAATCCTCTTGGACTTCTCTTGAGATTTCAAACTTAGCCTACGAGTGAAGTAATTGTAGTTCCATTTGTTCTTTAGCTTACAACTTTGCATAAAGCTGTTTTTTATTAACATTGGCGGGTAAAAAGAGCAAGAATTGCCAACTCAGCAATGTGCATTTCGGAGAGAGCAAAAAAACAATTTATCAAACAATATCTTATAAATTTCTGGGCAGCACAATCCATCAAAGGTTTTTCTTTCGGCCGGGGTTGCGTTAATACGCATTTTTCGAGCTAACTACATTATATGGCGTTATTGATGAGTGGACCCTTTCTATAATATGGAACCAATATCAATCGATAGAGGCCCTCATTATTTACAGGGCTGTCTACATGATCGCCTTTATTATTTATTAAGTATCCATTTGTTTAGTATAAGCTGCCAGAAGTGTCGTACAGAGTTGACATCATGATACATTATAAGTAATCACCTCTTATTATCGAGTAGGTTATGTAGCTTTTTCTTTGTGTTATTATGTTTATATATAAAAGATAATCTAGAAATTATATTTAGTTTTGACTTAAAAGCACCAAAATAAATTAAACTATTTAAACTCACTCAGGCAGTAGGTAAAATACTACGCTCCTTATTCCTGACTTAAAATAAATATTTACTAGACGATTGTTATGATAACAACTAAAATCATACAGCTCTACCAAAAGTACTGAACTAAGCTACTCCTGACTCGTGCTACGGAATTACGGCGCTCTGCTAATCGCTTTTCACTATATTCCCCATTAAAACTGAAACGTTGCTGTGATCGTGTTTCCAATTAGATCTGTCAAGAGTTGGAACATCGGCGCCGAATACCGCACCAGTCCAAAGTTTCCCAATGATTAGTTAAGGAATTCATTCACCGCTGCTGTTTGGCGTTAGTGGTAAATTGTTGCTTCTGCAGTTTGCGTGGTCTGTGGTTACGGTCGCTTGGTATTTTCCAAGTAAAAAATCTTCTTACTACGCTATTAAATTGATATTAACTGGAAATACGGCTTCCAAGAAACTTGAGAGCTGATATCGCGAGAAAAACATCGTTCCTCAATGTAAGGCTGAGATTATACGAGGCGTTTGTTGCGCCTCATTTTCCGATTTTCTCGTCCATTACATAGGTAATCATAGCTGTCACTGTCTCAATGTGCGTTTTAAAGAAAACGATGATTTGACTGCTGTTGTGTAATATTAACGCTCTATCGACAGGATTAGGCCAAACTGTATTTATTATGTGCCCAAGAGTATTGTGAACTACACTAAACAAACAATGCTATGCAATATTGTGTATACGCCGTAGTGTGTTCGCGTCCTAAGCGATAGGTACTCCCTTAACGTTTTCGACTATTTCCCGAACAGTATCAGCGAGGTGGAGGGGTGAAATTTTATTTAACAATATGTCATGCTCGGATCTCTGTTTTCATAATAGCTCTTTCACCCCGAATTCTGTGCCTCTCAATAATTAACGTGAATTTCGCTTGATAACGATCCTAATAAACGGTACCGTAATTTCCACACGAGGGGGCAGGAACAAACGCACGCGGACTAAACATATTTCGGCGTCTCGGTGACAGGGCTCGGTTCAAAACAATTTATGCATTCATTCCGTTAATTAAATTATACGGGCGAGTTTCCCACGAGGATCTTTTAATGTCCTACTCATAAGATCGGAAAGCATAAATTAAGTGTGCTATTTGTTATGCCGGGCCACGCGCGCTTAATTATAAGGCGGTATCACTCGCGGGCCGCACGATTCCTGAAATGAGGAAGTGCTAAGTTCTCTAATTGTTTTATAGAATGTAGTATATTAATAAGCATTCGTTTAAAATATTGAATACCTACTAATTACTTAATAGCTTTTGCTTTATCCAACAAATATTAACACAAAAGTTTTGTTTTAATGTTTTATTTTACGTTTGTAAGGTTGCTCACAAAGTCTGAAGCTTGAATATCGAAAACAAGGCCGTTAAGGCGCAAACTCCAAAATAAAATCTCAAACAATTAGGAGAATTATAACATTACCTTCTCCATTCCCCCAGCACTGGTTGTATAATTGTGTTGTAATACTCGTCCGTTCATAATACGATAATAATTAGGTTCGCTGCGTAACTTTTGAGAACCATTTTCTACTCATTCACTATAAGAAATAATGGTGGGTAAGCCCAATACGATTAAACATCTAAAGGACTACGCTCCATCATATTGAGAATTGATATTTTTAATGGACGAATAGCTGGACAAAGCGAAACTCGACCGTGGAGCAGCCGGACTGGGCATTGATTTTCAGTTTACTTTGAAAAAACCTGTTGTCGTCATTTTTGCGCGATACTGGTCGACCGTTTAGACCGTAGAAATGCCGAGAAATGTCTTTCGATGCGGAAAACTCGTATTCGCCGGGAAACCACCGGGCCAATCGTCACCGAGCACAAAGAAATCGCTCTTTGTATTTTACTTGGCAATTAATCATCAGCCGGCTCTTCCTCCGCCGCTCTCACGGCCTGTCGGATGAGTAATTTCATTTTATATTACAATGTCTGTTCCTTCCTTAAACTGAACGTAGTAGGTAGGTATTACTGGCGCTGTGAAAATAATTGATACAATGATTTCATCGTCTATTTTTTGTACTTTGAATTCTTGTTCGAATATTTGAGATTGATCACGTTTCCATGCACGTAACGAACTATTCGAAACATTTTGTTTTAAATATCAATGAGTTTGGATATTCTGTGAAATTTAATTTTAATTAGGACCACTGTGGTGGACTGCAGTGGACTGTATGCGTTTGTGTGTGTTCGAGAGCGCTGACCGGACGATGATGACTGCCGTTGAGAGCTTGCCCTTACTATGTCAGGCGTAGTAGGTGCTACTTGCAGGAATAAAACCACTATTTCACTTGCTGAGACTTCTCGCGTTTATTATTCGCTTCCTTTTCTCAGTTCTTGCTTCTTCAGATCACTTGTTGCTTGGAGCACTTGTTCTCTGAACTGAACACAACATCTGAACACAACATTAAATAAACTCAAACTTGTCTCCCGGAGCGCCTCGCTCCGTATTTATAGGGCCCCGGGCTATATCCATCCCTTTCTCTCCCGATATTCCTGTCTCTGTCTCTCATGTTCTAGACCATAGTTCTGGAATGTTCGAAGCGAGAGGTCCGATGTTGCCGTCCCGTTTCTTTTTCTCTCGAATATTCCAGAAGTGTTTGGAAGAGTAATTGATGTGCAAGCGAGATGACAGATAATGTGAGAAAGAGATGGAATGTTATTTATCTCTAATCGACTCTAATTGATTATTTTACTACATTTTCTGACTGTTAACGTTGCTAATCAATTCTAATTAATAAATTAGCGTATTTTCTCGGTTGACGTCGCTAACAACCACTCTCTGAAATATAAGCCATCGTTAAAATTTATTAAATCGATGGCTTATATTTTTGTAAGATAAAGGGATGTAGAAAAAATATTTTGACATTCTATTTTTCACTTTATAAAATAAGCAGTTGTATAGTACACGTGCCGAAAAGACAAAACTTTAGCATTTGCGTATCTGTGAAACTGCGACCTTCGTCCGTTGTTCCAGGAATCAAGACCAAGTGTTCGCATCTGAACCTATACATCGCTATAGTCATAAGTTCGTAACGTAAACGTTTTTAGATTTGTTCCCCGCAGGACATGACCCTTTCCACGAATACCTGCGTAATTCGTGTGCCGAAAATAAAACTCTTTCTCAAATTATTTCACCTACCTAGCTTAAAAATAAAATGTAGAATGTATTCAATCTCTACTTTTTCTTTTACAATGTCTACCCAATGCGTTATGTATAATGCCAATAAAAACCAGCGGATAACTTCCTCTTTATTTTAAGGTGTCAGGAAAGTACTTGCGTAATTCCTGTACCGAAAATAAAACTCTTTTCAAATTATTTCACCTAGGTAAGTAAGCCTACTTTAAAAATAAAACGCAAAGTAATATTAATATTTTCTTTTTAAATCTCTACGGCGTACTAATAATGCCAACAAATCTAGAGGAAAACAATAGTTTTACTTTGAAGTAGAAATTACCTACCTACATTATATGCACGATACACACTTCAGTGACTCACATTTTTCATCGAAAGTTTTTCCTACTAGAGGTACTGAAAACCCTTTTTGAACAATCCATTAATAAACATCGTAAATTAATTTGGTATTGTCATAAACGTGACATACGGATTATATTAAATAACTCTAAAATAACCTATGTCTTAGGTTATTTTAGTGTTATTTATTATAATCCGTATGTAACTTTAGAAGATACCATAATGAAACATACTTAATTTATGCTTGCAAAATTGACCTATTTAATTTTCTCCCTCTGGCTATGGGTCACAGTCATGTTATCTTTTCATTAAGATTTTCATAACAGAAACGCTGTGTGATGTAAAATGAGTTTTTAGATCAACTTTTCTGCTAGTTTTGAGATATACTCCAGTTATAATTTACAAGGAACGATGCATTATCTTTCAGTGTAGTTGGTAAGCAGGAAACTACAGCTTTTGTACTACAAGAGCTTTCTATTGAGGACCAAGCAGCTTTTGAAGCTTTTTTCTGCGTAGTGATATTAGAACCTTGATCACTGTCAAAATATTCCTCAAATGTTTCAGAATTAAAAAATAATGTGGAAATAGGTATGTAATTTTGTTTGATACATGTATTTCAATAAAATCCACCCAGTTGTTTAATTTTGCATTAAGTAACAAACGTTATAATAATAGTCATTTATACTGCAGGTTTTTTCTTTAAAATTAAATAAACAGACCTGATTTTCCTTTCTGTTATTAATTGATTGTACCAAACTGGGTATTACATTTCTATCGAAACGCAATATCGGCCAGTGAAAATCGGTTCGGGGACGCGCCCCCGGCTGTCATCTTTTAGGCAGAAACGTTTTTACTTTTTACGTCTTTTGTTTAACTTGAGAATTTTTGTAATTAACTTTGCCATTTTTGTGCAAAACAAAACAATCTGTATTCCATCGTCATGACAGAAAAAGGTCATCAATCATTAAATTACTCTGTAGCAGTGTTTATATTTTTCTAACACTATTCGTAGTTACCAGGCCCAGGTATTTCAATTCAGCTTAATAATGTGAAGTATAAAGCCAATACTCTTTCCGACCGCAGCCTTTTACCGGCTTCTCTATTCTGTTTTATTTTTCCCTTAACAGCGCACAATCAACCACATTATACAGCCATTTTAAACTTTAACTTGGTGCTCAAAGACATTTCATTTCGTCATTTTAACAGAAAAACGACACTTCTATCCCGACAATTTAATTCCGACATAGTTCCTATTTATTAAAGAGCCACTCGGCGATTCCTTAATTATTTATAGCCTTTTCTGTGTCCCTCCAGTTCAACACGATGTCAGTCAAAGGTAAATGAAAGCTTACACTATATTATTAATTTCATGGTTCACTGTGAAAAGGTCACGTTACAATAGTTCAGCAGTAAAATAAATATTTATTACAAAGCGGTTTTTTCCCTTTTTTGACCAAGATGTAGGGCTTATTCGTTGTCGGATAAAGGAAGACTGTTAGAAAATACGTTTCCCTATAAATCTACTGATAAGAAATAAATCGTGAACGTCAGAATGGCGGGTGTATGGTCACAGAAATGAATAATATAAATATGAATTTTTAATACCTGAGGTGTACCTTTATGTACCTTTAGTTATTAATTTTGTACTTCCCTAATACGGGAACAATTTAAATTACAAAATGAGCCGCCAACCTGATATCAGGTTGGCGGGTGTATGCTGAAATTGGACAAAACAGGTAAGTTATGGTGTTAGGAATTGGGATAGGAAAGGGATAAAAATGATACTCAGGCTCAAGGAAGGGAAAGCGATATAATAGAAGGATAAAAGGAAGATACAGGATCACAGGGATAGAAGAGACCGACAGATGACAAGTGACATATAGTAAAGTATAAAAATATAAAACCATAAACTATCAAAAGAGGCCGTTCGTAACATCTCTCCCTCTCTCTCAACAATGATAGAATATGAATATCAAGAAAAAAGAGAGAGACAGAGCGGGAGAGATTGATACGACCGGCCTTAAGGTGGGCTACAAAAAGAGTTAAAAGTTTATCTAACATAGTGACGTGACGTGGTGGTTCAAAATGTGCTGGCTTCGGGTCAGGGGGTGGTGGAGTCTTGCAGTCAGGTGAACAGATGAGGCGTCGTGCAGAAAAGAAGAGACGTCGTGCAGAAAGGAAGAGGCGTGGCAACCGTAAATAAAGCAGCGTCCAGCAGAGTTGAAGGAAGAGGCGCAGCAACCTTAGATAAGGAACGGCCAGGATGCACAGAGGTAGGCGCATCCCCGGTGGCAGCTCCAGATTGCAAATCGGGTACACTTGAAGAAGCAGGTCTACCTGGGCACGCAGAGATAGGCGCGCCCGGAGAGGGAAACCTGCGGCAGCTCTACCTGGGCACGCAGAGATAGGCGCGCCCGGAGAGGCAGAGCTGTAGATATGTGATGCCCGACTTGAAGGCGCCGTATTCTCCAACCATTTCGGAGTGTTAACGCTGCAGCGGCTGCCATTGGCTTCAACAGGCTACGAGCGGTCCCTTTCTGGATACGACGAAATTGAAGATGGCGAGCCGTAAATCCGATGGAGCTTCAGTATCCAAAGTCTTATCAACGACCATATTGGTATGCCGTGAGCAAGGCGTTGGTGATAATGACACGTCAGCAATCCACTAGCTCGATGCGTTCCACCCAAGACTTCCACTCAAGACGACAGAAGGGTCCATCCAATTTTCAAAAGCAGTAAGATACTACCGAGAGCCACAATAACCATCTTGGTATTAAATCAGAACCACACGTCGAAATTTTACCTTGCAAAAGTTAAGACAAATAAAAAAACTAGAGTAGCCAAAGTAAAAGATTAAAAATAAATTTAAACTTAGGATTGCACAGTTTGAAATGCCAGGAGCGTGCAAGGTTTACACACATTAGCTCTACCTTACAAGCACCTGATGAACTGATGCGCGATCGTTATTGAAACGAAAAAATGCAGCCATTGGCTGAAACGGAACGGATCCGTACACAAAAATAATATAGGTGAGATAATGGAAATGAGTGGTTTAAATACCGACAATATACAAATGGAAGTTGCTAGTGGCGAAACCTCTTCGACTTCCAACAAAAAGTGAGAACTAAAAATGAAGACTAATAAATTAATGTCTTTCTAAATGAAACAAAAAATCACAATATGTACTTCTAATATTAATGGAAACGAGTGTACTGAGCCACAACAAATACACGAAATTGGAAGTGGGATAATGTGTTGGTTGACCTTAGTAACCAAATATTCAAAAAAGAAACAGTGAAATCCTACTGATCAGGTATGGGATACCGGTAAAACCAAAAGCTCGTACGTTTTGCTGAAGATTACTTCTATCTACATAATACTACTACAAACTTGAGCTCAGAAGGCACAAGAGCGGGTGCTTCCGGAATAATCGAAACCCAAATGCCTTTTAAACGCGCTCGCTTTTGCACCTCATGGAGCACTAAATATGATCGAATTGGTAAATAGGAAAGATCGCGGCATAAAAAGTGTCGCGCGTCCTTGCCCTGGGATCCAATCTTAACCCTCCTGATGGCAATTGAACAGGACCAAAAATGTTAGGAATCGGGATAGAAAAGGGATAAATGATACCCAGGCTCAAGGAAAGGAAAGCGCTATAATGAAAGGATTAAGGGAAGATACAGGAATACAGGGATATAGAAGAGACAGACCGATGACAAGTGACATATAGAAAAATATAAAAGCATAAACCATAAACGCTATCAAAAGAGGCCGTTCGTAACATCTAGAGATGTTACGAACGGCCTCTTTTGATAGCGTTTATGGTTTATACTTTTATATTTTTCTATATGTCACTTGTTATCTTTCTGTCTCTTCTCTATCCCTGTATCCTGTATCTTCCTTTATTCCTTATTATTATATCGCTTTCCCTTCCTTGAGCCTGGGTATCATTTATTCCCTTTTCTATCCCGATTCCTAACATTTTGACCGTTCGTAGCCAGTTGATGCCAATGGTAGCCGCTGCAGCGTTGACACTCCGAAATGGTTGGAGAATACGGCGCCTTCAAGTCGGGCATCACATATCTACAGCTCTGCCTCTCCGGGCGCGCCTATCTCTGCAGGCCCAGGTAGAGCTGCCGCAGGTTTCCCTCTCCGGGCGCGCCTATCTCTGCGTGCCCAGGTAGACCTGCTACTTCAAGTGTACCCGATTTGCAATCTGGAGCTGCCACCGGGGATGCGCCTACCTCTGTGCATCCCGGCCGTTCCTTATCTAAGGTTGCTGCGCCTCTTCCTTCAACTCTGCTGGACGCTGCTTTATTTACGGTTGCCACGCCTCTTCCTTTCTGCACGACGCCTCATCTGTTCACCTGACTGCAAGACTCCACCACCCCCTGACCCGAAGCCAGCACATTTTGAACCACCACGTCACGTCACATAGTTCAATGAACTTTTAACTCTTTTGGTAGCCCACCTTAAGGCCGGTCGTATCAATCTCTCCCGCTCTCTCTCTTTTTTCATGATATTCGTATTCTATCATTGTTGAGAGAGAGGGAGAGATGTTACGAACGGCCTCTTTTGATAGCGTTTATGGTTTATACTTTTATATTTTTCTATATGTCACTTGTCATCTTTCTGTCTCTTCTATATCCCTGTATTCCTGTATCTTCCTTTAATCCTTTTTATTATATCGCTTTCCCTTCCTTGAGCCTGGGTATCATTTTTACTCCTTTTCTATTCCAATTCTTAACATTCAAACTTGAGCTCAGAAGGCACAAGAGCGGGTGCTTCCGGAATAATCGAAACCCAAATGCCTTTTAAACGCGCTCGCTTTTGCACCTCATGGAGCACTAAATATGATCGAATTGGTAAATAGGAAAGATCGCGGCATAAAAAGTGTCGCGCGTCCTTGCCCTGGGATCCAATCTTAACCCTCCTGATGGCAATTGAACAGGAATCTCTATCCTCTCGAACTCGGAAAATTAAATCATCGTGCGAAGATAGCAGAGCTGGGCCAGATAATGGAGGAGAATTAAGACTGGAAGGAGCACAAAGGACGTCGACAGCGCGTAATTTTTCCGGCCGATTCAAGATAGAGACACCAAAATGAGGAAGGTACGACTTCCTAGTAGACTTATAAGTATGTAAACCTTTTTTCAAACACCGAGTAAAAACTTTTTCCTTACGGACCCAATTCAATTTTGACATAATGTCTAGATGACGAAATTTTTGACAGTTGTCAATCATATGTTGTTGTTGACAATAATTACAATTTGGTAGAATAATTACAGATTGTGATGGATGATTATTTACAGATGGCGAAGAACCGATGGCTGTGGTGCACAACGATTTGTTTATGGGCCGTTCAGATGAAGTGCGGACAGGTAACAGGTGTTCCTGCGGGACACTGGGACCGGCGAGCAGGAGGGTTGAGTCAAGGGGCGCGGCAACCATAGAAACGGAACGGCCGGGATGCGCAGAGGTAGGCGCATCCCCGGTGGCAGCTCCAGGTTGTCCTGAAACAGGCACGTTAGCAAGGGCAGATTTACCTGGGCACGCAGAGATAGGCGCGCCCGGAGAGGCAAACCTGCTGGTAGACGATGCCTGATTTGAAGGCGCCGTATCCTCCAACCACTCCGGGACACTGGGACCGGCGGGCAGGAGGGTTGGGTCAAGGGGCGCGGCAACCATAGAAACGGAACGGCCGGGATGCGCAGAGGTAGGCGCATCCCCGGTGGCAGCTCCAGGTTGTCCTGAAACAGGCACGTTAGCAAGGGCAGATTTACCTGGGCACGCAGAGATAGGCGCGCCCGGAGAGGCAAACCTGCTGGTAGACGATGCCTGATTTGAAGGCGCCGTATCCTCCAACCACTCCGTAAGATTGCGGCTGCTGTGACGACTGGAGCGAGATCGGCTGAAGCTGGCTTCTATATGGGCGAGTTCCGCTTGCAGCTCAAGCTCACTCGCCACGGCTTCGGCAGCTTCTAACCGCGCTCTTTCTTCAGCGGCACGCACGCGTTCCGCTTCCGCGCGCGCTCGCACTGCGTCGGCAGCTCTGCGAGCAAACTTAGCCTGCGCGGCGAGGGTGCGTGCACGAACTGTGGCCGATGAACGGGATGACGATCCTGTAACAGATGCCGCGTCGGCGGCCGCCGCGGGGGCGGTCGCGACTGGTGCGGGGTCGGGTGCAGCAACGTGAGGGGAGCCCCGTATGGGCTGCCTAGCCTCGGCCATACCCGATTTATTATCTTGCGCTTTTCTTTGAGCCCGAGTAATCATGGCTGGTAAGCGAAAAAATTAAGGGAAAAAATTTTGCCGGAAGAAGGACCAAAAATGTTAAGAATTGGGATAGAAAGGGATAAATGATACCCAGGCTCAAGGAAGGGAAAGCGATATAATAAAAAGAGGAATAAAGGAAGATACAGGAATACAGGGATATAGAAGAGACAGAAAGATGACAAGTGACATATAGAAAAATATAAAAGTATAAACCATAAACGCTATCAAAAGAGGCCGTTCGTAACATATGGTTTTCTTATATTTACCATTATTTAGTACCTCAAATGTACCTCACAAATATATTATGATAAACCAAATGCGACGAATAATTAAACGAGAAAATTGATACGAAAAATTTGATGTCCACCATTTTTTTGATGGCCACCATTTCTATTAACAAGTTAGAAAGTTGACACTGACACAGATAATACATACCATACAGATATTTTTTAAGTCTGTTTTTTATGGCATGCACACTTGTGCATTTGCCAATGCCAATACTTTCCTAAAATCTAAAAGTATTGATAGTAGCGCCCTGCTGTAAATGTCATAAGGTTGTCCAACGTGGCAATAATAGGGATGTTGACTGGGTAATGAAATCGAAATTCTATTCAGTCCGTCAGACAGATAATAAAAATATTTTGGAGACATTTTTTTTTCATAATCTAATAATTACAGTATTATATTGAGTTGAAATGTCGCGTGACGTCACTTTTGAGTAAAAAATCTACTCAAGCGTGACGTAACGCGCCATTTCAACTCGATGAAGGACTGTTATTATTTAATTATTAAAGAAAATAAAAAATATGAGTTTAATATTTTCTAATATCTGTCTGACGGACAAATAATTGAAATTTTGTCATTTAGACTATTGGAACTATTATTCGTGACATCGTATTCTTCTTCTAATTTTATTGTCTTTTCTCCTTCATCTTCTATTCTTATTCTTTTTCCCATGGTTCTTCTCATTATTATTATTATCTTCTTCTGTCTTTATTTCTTGTTTTTTTTTGTCTTATTTCTTCTTCTTTTATCTTCTGTATATTATTATTTTCTTTTTTCTTCGTTTTCTTTTATTTTTTCTTGTTTCTTCTTCTTGATATAATATCTTTATGATAAGAAGAAAGATAAGAAGAATAAAAATAGTAAAAACAAGATGAAATACAGACAGAATAAATGAATGAAGAACAAGACAAAAAAAGGATAAAAAGAAATAAAATATGAGAAGATGAAAGAAAAAAAATAATAAGAACAAATAAGACGAAAAAAAAAAACAAAGAAAATTAATTTTATTATGTATCCAACTTATAACGTATTACTTCATTCAGAGCTTCCTCGTTGTGGATAAAAAAATACTAGAAAACGATTCTAAGAACTCCACTTGCATTTTAGTCGGCCGCTTGGTGTAGTGTTTCGAAACGGACTACTATTCCGGAGGTTGCGGGTTCGATTATCGCACATTACAAACAAATTGTATGCATGAACATATATTTTGTTTGTATTGGACTGGGTGTTTTCTATGTATATGTATGATTTAAAAAGAAAAGCATTTAATATGTTTATATCCGTTGTCTAGTACCTATAGTACAAGCTTTGCTTAGTTTGGGACTAGAAGCGCAGTCTAAAATGTCCAAGGATATTATTTATTTATTATTCCTTATTCTTCAACAGATAATCAAGAGAAAGAGGTATTTATTATAAATCGCGAGTGATATAAAACCTATTTGGATATTGTGACAGTGAAAAATCATACGGCATTCTTTTGTTTTACGCTCGGTCGGTTGGATTCGATCAGTACACACGTCTGTTGAAATTATTTCGCATTTTTACTTTAAAATATACCTGATTCCCTTCATGGTCCTGGATCGAGCCGGATAGCTATTGCAATCGAGGAAGTTACGGAAAGCGCAGTTATTGGCACTGGGGATTGCGCGTCGTCAAAGAGTGGTCGAGGTTCAAAGTTCAAGTTCAACGGTTTGAACATGTGAGCGAAATGGTATAAAAAGTGATTAATTTTAGGACCCAGCACTCTACTAAGGTATATTTTATGTGTAATTAATTGTAAGGATATATGGTTAGTAAGCATTAATGTTTATTTTATGCAAAATTTGTGAAATAATGACTGTGTAACTGATTTACCTACCCGTTGCAATTTAGCAGTGTAGATACATTTGGCATTCTGTTAAACTAGTTAAACTGTGTTAATAAGTTCGCAATTAAGTGCCGAATAATTTATCTAGTATTTGTTTAAGCCAAATTATCATTATTTTCACACTCAGTGTAACGGTTGTGATTTTTGTAGGTAATTAATCCACCTTATTATTCAGTGTAACAATAGTCTCATTTAGGCATAATTATTAAGAGTACTAAGTACATTCTAAACGTTTTAAATGTATAAATTCCAGGATGACTAGTGAATTAAAAGTACCAAGCCGACCTCAGACTCCCAAAATGATGGACGATAAGGACTTAAAAAGGATACGTGGAAGCATAAAGGGTCGTCTCACTGCATTTTCTAATTATTTGACCGGTTTGGAAGCATCCTCGCTTTGTTGTCGCGATGCCAAGGAGTTACAATTGAGGATCGGTAAGGTCGAACATTTATACGATTCATACGATGAGGTGCAGTTGAAAATTGAGTGCGCGTGTGATGATGATTCGCAAGTTAGTGAACGGAGTGAGTTTGAAGGAAATTATTATCGCGCCCTTGCTAAGGCACAAGAAATTCTAGACAGTTATCGTAAGTCACAAGATAATTATCTAGATGCGCAATCAATCGGTAGTCGTTCCAACAATCATCAACTTGTTAAATTGCCCACGATACAACTGCCAAAATTTAGTGGTTCATATGAGACTTGGATGGAGTTTCACGATACCTTCTCCAGTTTAATTGATAATAACGATCAAATTGATGAGGTAAATAAATTCCACTATTTAAGGGCTTCCTTGGAAGGGTCAGCTGCTGTGGTAATTAATTCCATTGAGTTTTCGGCTAAAAACTATTCTGTTGCGTGGAAACTCTTGTGTGATCGTTTTGATAACAAACGTTTATTGATACAAAATCACATTTCAGCTTTATTTAACATTGAATCGATCACAAGAGAATCCTCAAACAATTTAAAGGGTATTATTGATCAGGTTAATAAGAATTTGCGGTCCTTAGAATCCCTAGGAGAACCTGTCGATCATTGGGATACATTATTAATTTATATTATCACGAAAAAGCTAGACTCTAAAACATACCGTGAGTGGGAGGAACACAAGGGTTCATTGCCTAAAGATAAGCCGATAAGTCTAGAATGCTTGCTTAGTTTCATACGTAATCGCGCAGACTTACTTGAGACTATTGAACTATCACAAAATAATATGTTAAAGAGCAAACCTGCAACTAAAATAAAGGCCATGGTATCTTGTCAGAGTAGTCAGAACAATGATTCAAATGCATCATCTATAAAACCATGCCCTAATTGCAGTGATAATCATTTTTTAAACAATTGTCCTAAGTTTCTTGCTTTAACTAGCGAAGCACGGTACAAGCTACTGCCTAGTTATAGGATATGTTTTAATTGTTTCCGTAGTGGACATTATGCTAACTCATGTAAGCGTCCTGGTTGTAAAATATGTAAACGCAGACACCATACGCTCATTCATGTAAACGAGATAGGCGCATCAAAGCAAATGTCTTTACCTACACCTATAACTAGCGCCCAAACAGCTGATTGCGACAATGGCACTCGTACTAAAAACTCGATGCCTACAGGTGTGCATAGTTCGAGCGTTGCACTCACAGGAAGCGTCTCCACCGCATGCGACAAGTCAGATCAGTGTGAGGTTTTGTTGTCGACCGCGTTAGTGAAATTGCGAGACTGTTATAATCGCGAAGTTGTCGCTCGCGCCATCCTAGACAGCGGCAGCACTTCGTGCCTGATAACCGAGCGGCTACATAAACAATTAAAGTTGCCAGCTGATCATACCGATAGGATTGTCGTAGGTATAAATAAAAAGACATCGAGCATTAATAAAATGTGTCGTTTGCCTATTGCGTCGTTGTGTGAAACTTATTCAATTAATTTAAATTGTTTCATTCTTCCGTCGATCACAGATAGTGTTCCCGGTGGTAAGGTTAATGTTAGGGATTTAAATATTCCCTCTGATATTTGTTTAGCGGACCCTCAGTTTTATTCGCCCGCCGCCGTTGATATGATCATCGGCGCTGATGTTTTTTGGGACATTTTAGGCTCGCAGAACATTAAGTTAGGTGATGGAAAACCAGTACTTTATGAAACTAGACTAGGATGGATAGTCGCCGGCCCTGTCAGTCGCGGTCGTGTATCTGATTTTCCACACATTAAATGCAACTTTACTCAGGTTGATCCATTGACTTCACATTGCACTGAAGATGACATTCAAGCCCAACTTACGCGGTTTTGGCAGCTCGAAGAAGTTAGCCCTCAGTCATCTCATTATTTTCCAGAGGAGAAGCAATGTGAAGAACATTTTGTAAAGAATACAACTCGCCTCTCAGACGGTAGGTTCTGTGTTAGGATCCCATTAAAGCAAACACCAAGCGTGTTAGGTGATTCTTATCAGCGAGCGAAACATTGTATGTTATCATTAGAACGTCGACTTAAAAAAGATTTGTTATTTAGTAAAATGTACAATGACTTCATGGTAGAATACGAATCGTTAGGTCACATGACCGAGTGCGAACCGATCACATCGGTCCCTCATTACTTTATCCCTCATCATGGAGTTCTTCGTGAGAGTAGCACTACGACCAAACTTCGCGTCGTATTCAATGCAAGTAGTCCAACCACTACAGGTGTTTCATTTAATCAGCTTCAAATGATTGGGCCTACAGTTCAAGATGACCTACTTTCAATCCTTTTACGATTTAGGCAGCATAAGTATGTGGTTGTAGCAGACGTAGAGAAAATGTATAGATGCATAGAAGTCGATGCCGTAGACAGACCGTTGCAACAAATTATTTGGCGTGACCAAAATCAACCCAATTCGCAACTGAAATGTTATGCTTTGAACCGGGTAAGCTACGGCACCGCTAGTGCTCCATTTCTCGCTACTCGTTGCCTAAAACAAATTGGTCTAGAATGTAGAGACACTCAAATAGGTGAAGTTATTATCCACGATTTTTACGTTGATGATCTCTTGAGTGGTGGTGATGAAATTGATCAAGTTTTGTACATACGTGATCAGGTAACAGCTGAGTTAGCCTCTGCTTGCATGCCTCTCAGAAAATGGAAGTCTAATGAGCCTCAATTATTGCCTAAGACTGATGAGTCATCTCCCGATGTAAACATTTGTGAGTCTGGCGCCGGTAAAACACTGGGCCTCGGGTGGCACTCAGTTTTAGACGAATTTTACTTTCCGTTCAGTCCAATAGCCAAAGGAGACACAAAGCGTGATATACTTTCTGTAATTGGCAAAATATTTGATCCACTAGATCTTCTTTCACCTTGTGTCATCCTCATGAAAATTCTATTACAGAGACTATGGCTACAGAAACTGTCTTGGGATGATGAGCTACCGGTGGACATAAAGCAAACCTGGAGGGAGCTGGTCCAAGGCCTCCCGGGTTTAAACAGCCTACGTATACCGCGACGGGTTATCTGTGATTCAGCTTCCCGGCTGGAATTACACATTTTCACGGATGCGTCTCAGCGTGCGTACGGCTCTTGTGTTTATGTTCGTAGCATTAATTGTGAAGGTGAGGTCTCAGTCCATTTATTGCTTGCCAAGAGTAGAGTCGCTCCAATCAAGCCGACAACAATACCACGCCTCGAGCTATGCGGCGCCGTAGTGGGTGCTCGTTTATACGAGAAAGCAGTTGCTGCATTACGATGGCAAGTCGACCAAGTTATTTTTTGGACAGACTCAATGGTCCACATTGGTTGGCTCAAAATGTTGCCTTCGAAGTTGCAACCATTCGTACGCAATCGCGTAGCTGAAGTTTTAGACAAAACCGGTAACTGTACTTGGCGACATGTTCCGTCTGAAGATAATCCCGCAGATTTAATATCTCGTGGAGTTAGTATAGAGTCTCTTCAGTCGCTTAATTTATGGTGGCACGGACCAGATTATTTAAAACACGATTCGTCGCACTGGCCTGCAACCCCAACAGCGCCTAGTACAGCCAGTGATTTGCCTGAAACTCGGAAGGAAGTAACCTTGATTGTAACTAATGCAACTCAAAGTGAGTTTATTGATTTTAGTCGTTTTTCAAAACTTTCTAGGCTTCAACGCACTGTGGCTTATGTGCTTAGGTTCATAAATAATTGCAAAAAGGGAACGATGCGAAGAACTAGCTTCTTAAGTACTTGCGAATTAAATGAAGCACGAATTGTAATTTTGAGACAATCGCAAATGCAATCATTCCCAGAATATAGTTTATTAATGGGAAATAAGGATTTGCCTAGTAAAAGCCCACTGATTAAGTTCAATGTTTATTTAGATAGTAATAATTTAATTCGCGTTGGTGGTCGTTTATCTAATTCAGAATTTTCATTTGAAAAGAAACATCCTATTATTATACAGTCCACTCATTTAGTAACTAAATTAATTTTCGAATCTGAACATAGAAAAATGATGCATGCCGGCCCTCAACTGCTGTTGGCTACCATTAGGGAAACTTACTGGCCGATAGGCGGCCGCAACTTAGCAAGAAAATGTTATCGTCAATGCGTACGTTGTAATCGCATGAAGGGTAAGACTTTTAACCCATTAATGGGAAATTTGCCGCAGCAGCGACTTCAACCAGGTGGATACCCATTTGATAGTGTAGGCGTAGACTATGCAGGTCCTATGGCTGTCGCTAGTCGCACAGGCCGTGGCTGTAGACTCATTAAATCGTACATTGCAATTTTTGTATGTTTCACGACCAAAGCGGTACACCTTGAGCTAGTGGGTGATTTAACAAGTAATAATTACCTTCTCGCGCTGCGTAGATTCATCTCACGCAGAGGAAAACCCTCTCACATATTCTCAGATAACGGTACCTCATTCGTAGGAGCGGTTAACGAGATTTCGAAATTTTTAAAAGGCAATTGTGATTCGTTGGCTTCGGACATGGCGCAGGAAAGTATTAATTTTCATTTCATACCTGCGTATAGTCCTAATTTTGGAGGTCTCTGGGAGGCTGGCGTTAAGTCAGTTAAATTTCATTTGAATAGAGTGCTGGGAAATTGTAACCTTACGTTCGAAGAGCTCACTACCACTTTAGTGCAAATCGAGGCGATACTTAAGAGCCATTTCACAAAAAAGTTCCGCGCGAATTTAGGTACAAACTGTCAACGCAACGTAAAAAGAGTAAAAAGAACGCCGAAACGGACAAAAAAATCTTGAGCCGTGACCGTATTAAGACTTGATATAAGTTATTAATATTAAGGTAGAATAAGGTATTAAAACTTGATAAATTAATTTAAAATTTTAATAGAGTTTATGTAATCTTTCAAAAATTTTTATATTTCGATTAATAATAATGAAACACGAATAGGTATAATATGTAAAATATATATTAAGTACAAAATAAAAACAGTCACATAGTGAAAAAAAATGCCCTCTTACAGCTCTATCATCGGGCCCTGGATATCATTTAGGGACGAAGTATTCGTCAAGGCGAATCACACAAGCCCAAACTCCATGGGGTTCTATTGTTTTGTTACGGAGTTGCAATGTAGGTGGCCATTGCAACTCCTCCAGAATCATTATCAGACAGAGCTAAGAAATAAATAAATAAATAATAATTATTATTATTAAACAAATAACTAAAATATTTCATCTAACTATATTACTTCTTACTAGTCTTACTAATAGTATAAATACGAAAGTTTGAATGGATGTCTGGATGTTTGTTACTCTTTCACGCAAAAACTACTGAATAGATTTTGATGAAACTTTACAGTACAGCACAGCAGTACTAGGCAGTCTGTGTTCAACTATCACTCGGGTCGGACGTTCCTATCGCAAAACCAGCTGGTTCACTCAGTTCTGATACGACTCTAGTGCTGTGTGTAATTATTCTCGTGAATACACTGAGTTTATTAATTTCTACGAGTGGATTTCATTTTGCCTGAGACCTACGCCATGAACCCTGAACAAGAAGACCCTGTCGGCTGACAGCGACACTTATCCATCCCTAGCGTTGACCAGAATTGTGCACATACTCTGGAGCATGCTACATACAACTGGCCGTCGGAGAAGCATAGATTTCCCTTAAGTCTACTCCCGCTACCATATGGCACTCCGCTAAAACTCGTGAGGGCGCCAACACTTGCTTTTGTGTCGAAAATTAGTATGAGCAGCGCACGTGGTTGCCCGTTGTAGGCTCTATGCAACCACGCTATTTTAAACCGTGACCCCTAAGCATGAGATGGGAAACTGCACTCTCTTGAATTCTCTTTAATTTGATGGTATTAGGGGAATCCTAGGAACGAATACAGACTTTACAATGGAATCTCCTCATCAATGTTGAGACATTGCGAGTTGCAATGTTACGTTTTCTTGCAATCTGACCTTGATTTTTCAAACAAGTGTCAAAATAAAAAAATAATTTAAATCAAAAGCTCTAAGGAATATTTAATTGACATCAATTTCGAAGCAAGCACAGATCACAGAAACTTAAGGGAGATGTGACAAGAGCCGCCCCCTTGAGCCTTGAGCCGGTGTCGCAACAATATGCCCAAAAACAGAACATATTGCTTGTGAAAGCAATGATGACAGCAGCGACGTCATAATGTAAACAGTTTACATTGCTTGCATAGTACTAAAGATTATTCGAACGTTAAATACTAATACCAGAGTGGATAATGAGCACATATTTTGATTTCTTTGTATGTGTGAATTTCTAATGCGACACTGAGTTTCGAACTCAGCGCATTACTTAGCTAGCATCTCTCTCTATAGAAGCAAGTTATCTCCAAAATAACATTCTACACCTTTTTAACCTAGTCAGGTAATAATTTTATTAAAATACGAAGCACTTCATCTATTAATAGGATATAAAATATATTTTAGAAGTTAATAAATTAATTATGCATAAAATATAAATGTTACGGTAAATATGATAAATGTGAAAATTATGAATAATCGCCGGTTATTATGAATAATTACCTCATGATTTGGTAAATGTGATTAATATGAGATCATTTATGTGTGTATAAATCTAAAAAGGGCCACCCCCGCCGCTCCTTAACTTGTTTTTCACTTTAAATCAAAACAATGTTTTATATGCATTATGGGAAAGTAACGTAACGCAAAAAACAGTCCAAACTCACTATGCCAAATTATATTAATAAATGATATCAAAACGTTCAAAATGTGAGGCTGTACATGAGCGCTGTACACGAGCCGGTGTTCTCTTTTATGATATTTGTTAGTATTAAGATTACATGATAAAATAATCACTGATAAATGTGATTAATTTATCACTTTTACCTCGCCTGTCGGTAATTATTCATAATAACCAGCGATTATTCGTAATTTTCAATTTATCACATTAACCGTAACAGATAAGTATACCACTTACATACTTTTTTAATAATTTATTTATTAAAATAAATACATACATAATATACATAGTTACACCCAGACCCGTCAAAAAAATTCATCCTTTCAGTTTCTGCTCGGCCGGGAATCGAACCCGGGACCTCTCGGCATATTAGTCCGTTTCGAACCACTACACCAAACGGCCGACTTGAAACAGGGACCTCTCGGCATAGTATCAAATGTATTTGGTCGCCGTATAAATCACCGTTTCACGACACGAACGCACGTAAACGTCATGGCGGGAAAAGTGACACAGGTCCTGCCTTGACGGGCGCTCGCGCCATACTAATCGATGTCGGCTTGCGTATTGTAATTTATACTGATATTCACATCAATATTTTGACAAAGTGGTTACTAATATTTAAACAATAACTGTAGAAATCTATTCTACAATGCATATTCTTTATTTTGGGATACTTTTATTGCAGTTATTGCTGTGTTTTTAAACCAAAAACCACGATCAAAATGTGACGTTAATCTTCAAATTTGCCAAATTATTTTTAAATTTTACTCAATAATGGTAGTGAAATTCAAGAATCCATTTCATTAATGGACAACAAGAATATATGTCCTATGATTACTATATATTTTTAAGCTTATTATATGAGCATAAATAATAGATACAGGACTTTGAAATTGAGTCTGCGGCAATTTTTCCGTAAAATGGTTGTGGGAGATGGGGCACTGAGAATTAAGCAAAAGAGTTTTAGTAAATCCGTTTCATTAATGGTCAACACTAAGGATTGACCTATCTTTCGCAGTTATTCAATAATATCTGGGTGTTGCTTAAGATAGTAATTCATGCTTCCAAAATCTTAGAAATTCACACGAAAATGTAAAATGGCTCTTAACTCTCGGCCACTCTCTCCGTTGTCGTCGGACCCCGCAGACCTGACGCCACTCACGCCCGGCCACTTCCTCGTCGGCCGCCCGCTCACTGCCCTGCCGAACTCGAGCTACGCAGACTGCTCTATCAGCAAGCTAACACGCTTTCAACGCATTGAGCAATTACGCCAGCACTTTTGGACGAGATGGAGCAAAGAGTACATTGCAGAACTTCAGCAAAGAGCCAAATGGCATTCATGCAAGTACTCCCTGGAAGTCGACACGCTTGTTCTGCTGAAAGAAGATGGACTTCCACCTCTAAAATGGAAACTTGGGCGTATTGTCAAAGTCTTTCCTGGAGCCAGTGATGGTATATGTCGCGTCGCTGACATACGGACTGCGAACGGCGTCGTACGGCGTAGTTTCAGCAAGATTGTTCCGTTGCTCCCAGAAGAAGACGTTTCGGTTGAAGGACGAGCCTTCAACGCGCGGGGGCATGTTCGCGATCGCGAGTGATATAAAACCTATTTGGATATTGTGACAGTGAAAAATCATACGGCATTCTTTTGTTTTACTCTCTGTCTGTTGGATTCGATCAGTACACAAGTCTGTTGAAATTATTTCGCATTTTTACTTTAAAATATACCTGATTCCCTTCAAGCATTTCAATTTTATTATTCAATCTTGCTTGATGATTAATAATGATTTTGCTTGATGAAATCTTATCAAGTTTCTTTACATGGTTACAACAATTTCACCATTCCTCTGCACCAATTTGTGAGATTCTGACCTGTAGGTAAACCTCAATAAAGCAGCTATTAAGAAAGAAAAATACTTAAAAATAAACATAACCCTCTTTCTGACGCAGTCGGGTAATAAACTAAATGTAATCTTAACATTTCAGTCCGACTTACCTGTCAACTCAACGACGTGCTTTAAAATCAAAGATTGAGTTTAAATTACGCCATATTTTACAATACACATTGAAAACAATGTAACTCGCTTGAGTTTTTTTTTAATATTTTCACAAAAATAACAAATAATCATGAAGATTCACAAAATTTCTGCAGTGGTTGACAAATCTCGTAATTTGTTTTGACAGGTGACAATAAAGCCATAGACAATTTCCTTATGAAAGCCACACTTTTCCAATATTTTTATTTGCCATGAGATTCTGGTAGACCTATACAGGAGAGCACTTGGCACTACTATCAATCAATACTTTTAAAGGCTAAATGACAAATTTTCAATTATTTGTCCGTCAGACAGATATTAGAAAATATTAAACTCATATTTTTTATTTTCTTTCATAATTAAATAATAACAGTCCTTCATCGAGTTGAAATGGCGCGTTACGTCACGCTTGAGTAGATTTTTTACTCAAAAGTGACGTCACGCGACATTTCAACTCAATATAATACTGTAATTATTAGATTATGAAAAAAAAAATGTCTCCAAAATATTTTTATTATCTGTCTGACGGACTGAATAGAATTTCGATTTCATTACCCAGTCAACATCCCTATTATTGCCACGTTGGACAACCTTATGACATTTACAGCAGGGCGCTACTATCAATACTTTTAGATTTTAGGAAAGTATTGGCATTGGCAAATGCACAAGTGTGCATGCCATAAAAAACAGACTTAAAAAATATCTGTATGGTATGTATTATCTGTGTCAGTGTCAACTTTCTAACTTGTTAATAGAAATGGTGGCCATCAAAAAAATGGTGGACATCAAATTTTTCGTATCAATTTTCTCGTTAATTATTCGTCGCATTTGGTTTATCATAATATATTTGTGAGGTACATTTGAGGTACTAAATAATGGTAAATATAAGAAAACCATAACTTACCTGTTTCGTCCAATTTCAGCATACACCCGCCAACCTGATATCAGGTTGGCGGCTCATTTTGTAATTTAAATTGTTCCCGTATTAGGGAAGTACAAAATTAATAACTAAAGGTACATAAAGGTACACCTCAGGTATTAAAAATTCATATTTATATTATTCATTTCTGTGACCATACACCCGCCATTCTGACGTTCACAATAAATCCACGAGATACCTTACTTCCAAAATTATACTCGTATAATTTAGTTCTATAATACGGGTAATATTTTAGGAATTATGTGTCTTTTATAATATTCCCATCAACCATAGCAACACTAATACCTAAATTATTGCAACCAAATATACATTTCACAACAATAATTTAGTGATCAATAAGTTTATATTTCAGTTTATGTTCAGCAATATATCTTATGGTTTTACTGCCAGTTAACCAGTGGGTTATAAATTAACAACCGATCATGAAACGTCGTACGTTAATTGTTTATCACAGTATCTTTGTATGGCACATTATTCCGTAATAAAGAGAGAGTTCTCTCTCGTTTTTATTCTCTTCGCGTCGACCACTTTGTGTCGGGCGGAAACTTGGTTAACTCGTCCTCACGACGAGACACTATCACCGCACAACACCGATACTTACTTCCCTATTCATTCCGTAGACGGTGCTTTTAGGCTGTAAATACACATACGACAAATTTCCCCCCGCTTTGAAAGAAAAAACAGTTGCGAGCAAAAAACTGGGGCTGCTCTTGGTTTTTACGAAACGCACGATACAAAAAAGGGTATATGGCGATTAAATATTTATATTTGTTATGGAGATTATGAGACATTGAGTATTGATATTTTTTAATATACATTTTAAACATATAATGTCAATTATAAAAATATGGTGGGTTTTATACAAGACTATTGACATATTTTGTTATAATGTTTTAATAGGTATCTACGTATCAATTTCAAATTCTATTCAGATTTTAGTCTAAAAGGTACACTTCATAAAAAAACACCGCGTTACTATTAAAAAAAACAGTTAACAAATTCTTCTAAAACTTTTTGAAGGTATTTATGCTTACCGTAATTTTACCACTGAATGTACCAGTACTTTATTGTACCACCACCAGTGCCTGCCTCCCTCGTGACAGCTTACACATGAATTCGTAGATAGACAAAGAGTGTGCGCGATGAAAGAGCTTTACATTCAGCGCTAACTCCGAGAGTTCGGAGCTGTGTACTTTGTGATAACAGTTAACTTGTCCTTGAATGTAAAAGCAATTTTCATGTGAACTACGCTAGAGATAGGGTTTATCTACTTTTAACCTAACCGCGTGCCAAAACCGCGAGTTGGGAAACTCGTACGTTAATCCCATCGAAATGTAAGTTGATGTTAAGCCCGAGAGAAATACAATACTGATGCACGTGTGTGTAATAGATACTATGAATATTATGTTTTAGGTAAGCCTCTTTATAGCCGACTGTTGAATGTTATTATACAGAAAGTAATTTATAAAATTATATATAAAGTGGAATTATGTCACTCGATCGACTCATAATTACACAGAGTTATCTATCACATTGATCTGTTGCGTGTTTAATATTTAGGTATGTGCTTTTAGAATGTACCTGAAAAAAGTTTATATTTCAAAAACCCAATTTTGGAATTATTAATTTTAATAATAATAATGTATTTTATTACGAAACGAAATGCATTAAAAGGCTCTACTTAGAGATAGGCTACCTACTACTAAAAGCATACACGATACGTTGAAGTAAGTACGACACACTCGTACTATGCTCCTAATAAGCTAATATCCAGTGCACTGCACTGAAACTCTTGAGTCTGCAGTCTTTGATACACTTACAAGACTCTGCTTTCCTTTCGTTCCCCGTCGCTTCGCCCATTGTGAGTTATGTCATATTTGTTCTAATGCCATTCTAGACTTAGGAGATATACGCTTTGGCACTTAGGGAACTTGTACCTTCCTCCACACATCTCCATATTGTATAAAGACTGCTTTAAAGCGCACATCTTTAACACCTGAGACAGAACTCCTGAATTTGCCTCACTTCCACCTTATAACCTATTTTATGTTATAAATGTCTCCGCTGATGCAGTAGCTAAACAATGAAGTATTTAGAGCAGCTGAATATTTCACTCAATGTATAATAATTTTTAAATTATAACAATATTGCTTCTTTAAGTCTCCGAAAAGCATGTACTGATTAACATTTTGCGTGGATGTGGATATAGGTACCTGTGAGTTTACGTTAGGTGTGCTCGCTAGCGAGTACGTCAAAAATCTCTATGAAGATTTTGTTTCTTGAAAGTAGCCGCTAGGGGCGCTGCACAATATGTCATACAATTAACATCATTTTTTTACGCAGTCGCTAGCGATCACACCTAACATAAACTCATGGTAAGCACACTGTACGAGAAGAAACGTGCGCAGAAACATTTACACGTCACACGTTATACTTACTGTCAGAAATTCACGTTACTTAGTTTACGTTACCGAATCTTGAAGAAAAATAACTTCTAAGTGTTAAAGAACATGGAAGTGGCAGCTGTTCGGCCTACTTCTCGTTGCCATCACAACTCCTGTATGACCAGGTTCTACTGTCTGGCCGCCAATGACACCCAACCAGTAAAGGTTCAGTGGTCCCTGGAAAAGCTAATTTTCTTGGAACCCGCCAACAATTTAATCAGATGAATATAATAAGCCTCACTCAGGGCGGGCCTCCCACTAGGTGGACCGACGATCTGGTGAAGGTCGCGGGAGGTGCCTGGATGCGAGCGGCGCGGGACCGATCTTTGTGGAAATCCTTGGGGGAGGCCTTTGTCCAGCAGTGGACGTCTTTCGGCTGAAACAAACGAACGAACGAATATAATAAGAATTCCAAGTAATAGTACCAATCGAGACTGGATCAAAGTACAATACAATGTTTAAAAAATATGAACTTCCAATGAACTAAGTGCCTGAAAGCTATTGTGCTGGAAGTCAGAGGTGACTTTCAAACTGTATCAAATCCGAGCTTATTATGCCGTGTGTAATTAAACGAGATTCTAATCTACATAATTACTAGTTCACACTCGACGTCATGTAAACATACCAAATTAGACTCGCATATCATTAATGTACAATATTGGAATGATACCGTTGTTCAAAGATTTAACTAGCGGCGCGACTGGCTAAATGTGAACCTATCGGAGGCCGTTAATTTTGAACAGCAATTTTGACTTGTAATTCTGTGGTCATGTAATTGTACCTTAAACTGTATCATTTTAGTACATGATAGATGTTAGCCAAATAAAAGAATCAAAACTGTACCTACTCAAGTAGTACATCTTTGTCATAGTATGATCACATCTTCTAAAATAAATTAATATAAATTGAGAGGTAAATTTCTTGTACGAAATTTACCTCTCTGTCTAAGATTACTTACTTTTTACTAAAACGTAAAATACACAAATGCAATCTATAGTAATATTGTAAAGCTGAAGAGTTTGTTTGTTTTGGTTGATATAGCAGAGGAATGGTCGTAAAAGTAATGTTGGCTTATATGTTTATGATTCCGATTGCAACGTATCGATGTTAATCTACATAATTTATAGATGCACAGTGTCGCTAGCAGCAATCACACATTAGGAACGCTAAATATTTACCGATAGCTAG
Organism: Ostrinia nubilalis; assembly: GCF_963855985.1. Classification (NCBI taxonomy): domain Eukaryota; kingdom Metazoa; phylum Arthropoda; class Insecta; order Lepidoptera; family Crambidae; genus Ostrinia; species Ostrinia nubilalis. Next base: position 7,928,237 of record NC_087093.1, read on the forward strand.
CTGCGAGTAGTAAATGCGATTTGTATCAATTTAGTCCACGTTTAGATACCTAAAGGAACATGTAGATTTGATTTGGTAAGTTTTTAGTACTCACTCGTTTTTAGCACACACTAGCAACTATTCGCTAGTTGATAATATCTAAAAGAATTTCAATCCAATCAGTAATGTAAAATAAAATGTAAAACGTGAGTCAAATTCCAACGCCAATTTCGCTTAAAATTAAATAATTCATTGTAGTTGCTTTAAAATTCAGAAAGAAGTCAAGCCAAATCTATAATTTGGCAAAATTTGCTTCATTAAGTTCAATTCTTAACTAAGAATAAGTAACGTCTTTATAATTATGTAGATATGACAATTTATTTATGGAATGAACTGCCTAATTTCCATGGTAATCTATCATTAGACTTTAGGATTTCCAATAGGTAGCCCAAGATAATAAAAAGATTGATTTACAACACCATTTGCAAAACTTTGTAGCACTTCGCATTTCCTTCAGATATTATTGCAACATAGCGGTGCTTTTGGCTATCTTGTAGTCAATAAAACAGTAACTACTGATGGATTTTATCAAGTGCCTTTACGACAGCTGGCTTTGCGACAATGTAGAGGAAATTTATAGGCAGCTGATATATAGGGCGTATTGTTGATATACCTAGGGCAGGTTGATAAAAACTCAACCCTTTGCTTGCCACGAGTTCCAACTTTACTGAAATGAAATAAAAAATTCAAACAGTGAATGAAATATGCTCACTGATACAAATTCAATATCAATGAAAAGAGTTCCTTTTTTTGCAATGAATGTAATAAAATTTTACAGTTGAGTTTATATAGTCTTATTTTTTTAATTACTCTTCATAAAAAATACCACTTTAACTTAGGTTACAACCCAACCATAGTATGAAATTTAAGGCTTTTCAGCAACCTGTTCTTTACACCCTGTATATCTTATATGCCTTTGGCGTGTTTTATCGATAACATCAAAGTGGGAAGGCAAATCTGTACGCGCCTTTATTTGCACTACTGGCTGGTTCGGTCTGCAAGTCGTTTAACAAAATGACGTGCCCTTTTTATCCTAGTCGGGGTGCAATTTGTTGGTTGCTCTATATTCTCCCGACCGCAAACCGACGGCTGCTATTTTGAATATCCCTTCTCTCTAAAATTAAATGGAGCTGGCTAACTTGACCACAAAACCTCCCATTTGATAGCAACAACGACTCTATTGAACTCAGTAACGGTAATATAAATCACGGTAAAGGTAAATTGAATTATCATTTTCCGAACCCTTTCAGTTTGAAACTTAGAAAAGTCTTTGACCGAAATTACTTTGGACAGATTTTTATTCAAGAAATACTTTTTGAAATCATCCTAAATTGTTTGTGAAATCCCAATAAAACTTTTCGAGCCATATTCTACAACGACCAAAATTAGGTTTAGATCTAATAGAAAACTACACAAACAAGTAGGTACTATTTTCCAACATTTTTTTCAATAGTAATAAATGAAACCCAAATTCAAATTATTTATTTGCATCCGACCAATATTTCTTCCTCCAAACAAATATTTTACAAAGTATTAATAAAGACAATTTACTTATTCAGATGGAAGGAGAAGAATTCAAACAACTATGAATATGCGGGAAGCCGAAATGGTTTTAACGAGTAAAAGTAACGGTGTTCGGTATTAAAAGAGTTCAGGTGGATTCGCGGTACTAAATAACAGGATGCAAATTCATATACAACAGCTGCTTTAAACAACTTTTGCCCTTTAACTTTCGTTAATCCGTGAAATTTTAACCGCCCCATACAAAACTACGAGTGCGGCATCGAAAGTTTGTATGGGAATTTATTTTCAGCGAATCCAGAAATTATATTGAGGAAGTTTTTTAACTGACATTAATAATGACACTTTAATCCAGCACTAGGTTGTTTGTTTTACTTTAGTGGGAAAAAGAAAAACATTAAAAAATAGTTTGATGCAAGTGGACGTTACGTTAACTAACTAGGTAACTCTATTTATAAGTTTTATTTATCTAAGTTTTATTTACTTTAGCGTTCACGCACGGTGATTCGCACTAGGCCTTAGGCCTGCATAACGCAGTAAGTATGGGAGTAAACCAACATATTTTTTCCTAAACCTTCCCACAGTTGGGTAAAGCCTGTGTGCCCTGTCGTGGGATATACATAACCTAGATTTTTTTTCACGTTAATCTACTGCTTATGGGTTATAATTTAAACTCAAGAATAATAAATTTTCTCTGAGTAAGCAAGGAAGAAATCCTAAAAACAATATAAATGCACGGTGTTGTGGGTGCGCGGCCTCCTTGGTCGCGCGACATTGGCCAGTAAGAAAATGACATTCTTTTCTAGACGAAGAATATATATCGATCTTCTTTTGTTTCTTCCTCTCGTTCGATGCTCGATTTTAAAATATGTAAGGCTAAGTTGGGTTGGACCACCTAACATTGACCGTAACTATAACGATAACCGATGTTTTTTGTATGGAGTTTGACAGATTTTTGACAAGTCAACGGTCAAAGTAAGATGGTGCAACCCGGCCTAAATATTGTAAATACTCGTAGTACTTAATATTCACGTTTTAGTAGGTATTGGAGTATTAATTAAATATCGAATCCCCGAAGCACACGAAACAACATTTAGGCCTATTGAGGAAAATCTACAAACATAGCTTTTTTTTTCAATCAAATCATTTATTTGTAAAACATAGGTAAATGTGAAATTTTATGTTCTCATTTTTTTATATTCTTTGTCGTAAAAGTTTACAGAAAAATGGTACGAATAATGGAATCGCAATCCAACCTAGGTACTCAAACAAAGATTTAGTTGAATCTCACGACTCGTAGCAAAGTCCAAGTCGGCTTGGAGTTCGTATAATTAATCAGGGGAAAAATAAAAGTAGAATAAAACAAGATAAACGACTTCCCCACTTTGCATATCAGGCGCATGAGAACTAGCGCTGTTTATAGCGGTGCTACGATGTTATGGATATCCTTTGCTGGAACTATTAGAATGAGTATTAAAATAAGCATTACATTTATGAAATGTCTGGCTATGATTGCAAAGTTGTAATCGCAAGGTACTTACCTAATTAAATCGTAGAAGATTGATTTTTGCATTTTAAATTTTTCTTCGTAGCCTTATGTATCGCTTGGTCGTCATATTATAAAGGTGCCTTAATTTACGCAGAAGATGCTTGGTTAAGAATAAACTAAGCATGGAACATTATACTACTTAGTACTTACTTACATTGTCCTGTAATATTAGACTTTGGTAATAGCGGTTTTCCCGCTATTACCTAGGTATCTTCATCCTTATTTCTTATTCTTCATTATTTATGTTTTCCTTCGTACGGTTACTAGTCATGTGGACCTAGTCTAAACTAATTTATCGCACATCCCAAACTTACAGCCGTGTGTATGTGCACGATAAAGCGTCGGAGAAATAACACGAAATGTAAATTTATGGGTATCGATCGCCTCCGAGATTGATTCCAATAACATAACGCGACAGACGCGTCAAAATAACGCGACGGCGGCAACTACGCTAATATTGCCAAGCAAAATCAACACTGAAACTATTTACATTTCGTATTAATTTGCTGTGTCTCTGTTTACGAATTCAATCCGCTGCGGCTTTCGGGCGATATTAAGAGCGTTGTCACATTTTTCATGCAGAAATCGAGAATTTGGCAGATTTCGAAATGATTTTAGTCATATAATTTATTGTTATAGCTTCTTTTGACTTATATCATCGTAATTATCATACGTTTTTACGGAATGTCTATTGACAAAATCTCGTTCAAATTTGATTTTTGCCTACGAAAACAGCGAATTTCTAAAGCCCGATTTCCAGGTAACTCGCGAAGGCACAACTTTGAACTAATATTACAACAAATTTATTTCTAAGTAAGAAGATAGAATGTATTCATTAGTATAAGCATACCCTGAAGAAGAAAGTGTATTGAGAAAATTTTGATGTTTAATTCATTAAAATGCATTTTTATCATGTCTAAGATAGTCAAAATTCGAGAAAATTACTGCAAGAAAACAGGTCACATCTCATAATTTAAAAGTCATTTGGCAACATAAACTACTTTATACTTAAGAAGAAACATAGTACTATTATTGTGTGAAAAAGAAAAAACCTCTATTTTCAATCTTCAAATGAAAAATTAATTTGAAAATACTATAAAATCAGGTGCATCAAATGGCATAAATCAGTCGTGCTTTGGCACTCGTAGACGCCGGGTCTATGTCAGTTGACTGCCCACTGACGTATATGCGTCACGCGTGATTTTTTCGTAAATTGTAGTATGATTGAGTACTTTTGATCCGCAAGTATTTTTAATTTATTTGTTTAGGTAAATCGGACTTGTAATTTCTTTCTTTTTAAACTTTTTATTATTTTACTTACATAATATGGGTAGAATAGACAAAAGATATTATTATGGTATCTGTTTGGTCAGGAAAAAATAAATGACTAATAAAAAATTTAACAGGGTGTCAAAACAATAGTCTATGCTATTGTGTTTCTACCAACATAAAATATACTCTTCCTTACTAATAAAAGTTGAATAGCGTCTGTATGGTCACACAACGCTTCGTCATGTTTTTCCGAAAGTTCAATTACTGACGACTGAATGAAAGAAATTGGTGCGTAACTATTCATCTGATATTAAACGTTTAGTAATAAAGGGGTAGGTCAGGTAAATGGCAAATCCACCAGCGGTCACTCGATGACACTAAGACAAATAGTTTTATAAAACGTCAACTAAGTTGGTTAGGTATTTGTATTGTAGATACTTATACAAATGAACGCATAAAATGAGTTTATTTTTAAAAGTATAGGTACAGGGTGGAAACGATAAGTGATTTCACTTGATTTTTAATTATACAAGATATCGAGAAACTGTTTACTGTTCCTGTAAGTGCTTCATGAGCTCTTTAAAACAATAACAATAAATAGGTAAAAGAATAAACTGGATCTATGCGAAAATTCAATGTTTCCGAATTTCATACTAAATGTATGCCGCCAGCCATACCTACCATATTAGAAGTGTTAATTTTTTAAATTTAAATTTTTAATTGAGTAATATATTATTATAATAATAAAACAACAAACTCGTAAATTGCATTCTTATTTAAATTATTTACGGAAAACATTGTTTTAACTTGCTACAATATCATCAAGAGATACTAATTAATAAATACTTACTAAATAAACAGATAAAGGGGACGGCATTAAGGCACTCAGAATTCTCAGAAACCATTGATTTCGTGTTTGTTTGTAACTGTATTAAATATATGAAATCTGGAAATATAGGTTTTTTGAATAGATTCAGTTCGTTCTTAAACATATTATTGATGCCATTTGCTAGGTCTCATGAAGCACCTTTTCAGTAAGTAACCATTTGTTCGACCACTTGTATACCTACTATAAGAAATATTTGAGTGAGATTACTTATCGATTATTTTCGTCATCCTTATTTGTATTAAAGGACATCCACGTTTCATATATTTTTGGTCCAAAATCAAAAGTGCCGGCCAACAAAAAAAAGTGCTGTATTCTGACAGAATACGTCTGCCTTAGCATTTGTTACTATGGCACCAAAGCTGTAGCACCACTGTGCGTCGAGTATTTGAGATCTAAAATTCATCGACGATTCATACATTTTTTGTTCAAAATCAAAAGTGTCGGCCAATAAAAAAAAAGTGCTGTATTCTGACAGAATACGTCCGCCTTAGCATTTGTTACTATGGCACCAAAGCTGTAGCACCACTGTGCGTCGAGTATTTGAGATCTAAAATTCATCGACGATTCATACATTTTTTGTTCAAAATCAAAAATGTCGGCCAATAAAATAAAAAGTGCTGTATTCTGACAGAATACGTCCGCCTTAGCATTTGTTACTATGACACCAAAGCTGTAGCACCATTGTGCGTCGTAGTATTTGAGATCAAAGTCAGTCGTTTCATATATTTTTAGAACTCAAATACTACGATGCACAGTGGTGCTACAGCTTTGGTGCCATAGTAATAAATGCTAAGGCGGACGTATTCTATCAGAATACAGCACTTTTTTTTTTTGGCCGGCACTTTTGATTTTGGACCAAAATGGATGATGTCCTTTAATTAAAATACACTAAGGCTGAGATGCACCACCTAACTTTTACCCTAACTGACAATAACCGGTGTTTTATGTTAGACAGATTTTTGACATCCAAAATGTTGATGTCAATGTTAAAGTAAGACGGTGCAACACGGCCTAACAAATGTATTGTAGACAGTACTTTTTATTTTCTTCATAAATCTTTCTTTTCTTTGTAAAGCTATCTACAGGCTTTTATTTACTTTGACATCTGGAGTTGTAAAATCTTGCAACTTAAAATTTACTTACTTCCCGTTTTCCCATTGAGCTGAAATTTTGCATGTCTACACAGGCAAGCAAAATTTCGTTTCATTTCGCACTAAATAATTTAATTTACACGTGTTTTCATGCGATGGCCAAGTCAATATATTTATGTAAAACGTTAATGATTTCCTGGACTGGACTTGGTATTACATGGATCTCACAACTTTTTACCGTAGAACAACTGAGTAGTGAGACTTGTTTTTTTGACAAGTATTGTTTTTGATGGGTTTGTATTAGCAGAACGCATGTGTACCTAATGGGATAACTGTTTAAAAACACGATTAGATAAATTTTGCTCTATGGATAAAAATCTTAAAGTTACCTCTGATTTTTTAGCATTATACGACCGTGGTTTATAATAATAAATTCTATAAAATCACAATGATATCAGTATTTACCTCTTTGATTTCCTGACTTGTTTAGATTTACAAAAACTGAATATTTATTATTAACTTTTAGATAATAATGTGAATGGCGCTTACGATGTTTAGTTACGAGCTCTTTGATGGACACAGATATTATAGATAACGTTTAAAAAATGGCACGCTCGTTTTCATACATTTCATTCTATTTATATAACCTATCCATATTTATGTGCGGAAACGTCACAAAATCAGAATAAATTTTAATTTTTCCATCCCGCATCATAAAAACTAAAAAGTCAAAAGTAAAATTTAAATAGTAAATATTTTTCATAAACAAGCTTTTGATGCTGTAAAAAGAATAAAATAAAACATAAATTATTTCAAACCCATCAAGTTATTACTTTAATCAATTTAAAGATTAAAAAAATGTCGCGGGATTTACTAGTGTAAAAAATACATTAATTACGTAACTTGATTTTGCTAAAAGTCTGATCTGAGAAAAAATCAGATAGGTAAATTATACATTATTTCTTTATTATTATGTATGATGTACTGTCTTAGGTACGATACAACTACGGATTAAGATCGTTTAGTCGACGTAGCGTTGAAATTGTACAGATAAATGCAGTTTGCGCACTCACTACGCGACGTCAAGCAATAAAAACCTAAAATTCGAACGCCAACTTTTTGCTACAACGCTCTTAAGAACTAACGGTCTGTCTGTGTTGGGTAGTAAAACCTATATTTCGGAAAATGATATGGAGAGCTTAATACGACTGGAATATAAACGAATTAATGTTGTATATCTTTGAGATTGTAGTATAAAACAGGGCAATAATATTATCATAAATAGACGTCTCTAATCCAACTTATCAAAGGTTTCACGAAAATAGATTATTATAATATAAGAATTATGTTTTTATTGAGTTGTAACTTTCGCTGCTTACTTATTTGAAACTCGATCGATCAATTTTATTTATAGAAATGAAAAGAATTTCCTCCCCGAATTATTGACAAACACCCGCAAAATCGAAACCATTTATTGTTTGAATGAGCCTTTTTCAAGTCCTTTCACTCAGACAATAGTATTCCAAGAACAGCCACGAGCAGCGAGCAGTGATTCATATTCAAATTGAGATAAACTCCAGTCTATTCCAATGAACCACCGAATTCGTATAACTTAAGTACCACTTGCTAAGATGCCTACGTGTGTGCACTCGAAGATAAGAAAGGTCCGACGATCGCGAATAACACTTCCACATTTCCACACAAGCACCTAATGATTTTGGCACTAAATCTCACTTTTATCGTATTGCTGCATGTGCCTAACTCACTTTGTCTTAAGGTTGAAGATGATCGCGTTTTTTGACGCGGAGATTGAGGCAATCTTCTATGGGTGGCGGCGCGCTACCGAGTTTGTAGGCTCGCCATCTGCGAAATAACAAGTCTAGGACAAAGAGTTGTAGAGTTATTTAAAAAAATACCCTAAAACCGCCTAAAAAGCTTTTAATTACCTACCTACCTACTTTATAAGAATTATAGTTTTTACATACGATTTCCCCCGTGTAACATTTCAATAAAAATTCCATTACTCACTCATTACCTATATGTATGTACCTACTATCGGCAACAGTGTTAACTACCCGTTGCCGGTCATGTCGTTTCGTTCTATCGCAAAGAATCACTACATATTTGATGAGAGCGAGAGCAAAAACTGAAATGGATAGTTAGTTAATAGTGTGGCCGTGTGTACACTGCAATTTACTTAATGGTATAATATCTATGCCAAGGTTTAGTTAAAATTTGAACTTACCTACTTCTTGTGTGAATGACAAGGTTGAAGTTATAAGGTCTATAAATTAAGATTTAAAATTGTAGAAAAATATACATAGTATACACCAAATAAAAAAAAGCAATAAATAAATGGTAAAACGATATTGCTAAGGTGTTTGGTAGTGTTCCGTGGTACGGGGGCGCGGACGATGCATAGAGCGCCCATTGTGTACGAAATAACTGGCGAAAATTACTTTGCGCAACAAACAGCCCGCACAGACGCAAAACTCGCGAACTTGTAAAGAAAACTAATGTTTGTACGACGCAAAGGAACATAGGTACCTATTACTTACTTTGTTTATAAAACGTTAGCTAAAAATAAACTCTATTGTGAGCACATTGATATTACTGTACCTACACTACTTGTGATAGTTATGAAATTAATTAACAGTAGCATCCACATTGTTTAGGTATGACTACGAATACTGAAACCGCAAAAAAACAAAAGCTAAAAATATACAGAGTCAGACTCAAGTGTTAGCCGACGTGCATAAGTGTGGGCAAATAATACAAAATAACTTGATGCTACATCGCTTCAAATTCAACAAGTCCACATGAGGTGTTTTTAAAGAAGTAAGTAGGTACTGGATACAAGATCTTAATGGACCTCAGTGGAAATATTTTTTCACTAGAAATATTATTTTACTTCATACCTACTGGCTACTTACAAATCGCACTAAGCCATAATGAAAAAAAACCTATCATAAACTTCAGAAGCAGTTCCAATTTTAAAACTTACCCATTTCATAGCGCGTTCTTTTGTTTTCTTGTACGTTGAACGACGCGTTCCTTTGTTTTCTTGTTTGTCGAATAAGCTCGGCTGACTGATGGCAACCCTATGTCTGGGGAGACAGCACTTCGTTTGTCGCGATATCGCTCATAAGCGCTCGCTATCTCGCGCGCCGCCTCCCTATTCACCCGAAATAGTACCTCCAGGAGTTCGGTAATGAAAATGAAAAAAACTGAAAAAGTCTTTATTGCATCTTTCATTTTTATGGGGATAGTACAACATGACGTGAGATTAGTTCTAACTTCTAACATAATACATCGTTACTTCACTGAGTTTTCGGTTGCCTTTGATATTGTTTGCGATACAAGCAAATGTAGGTACTTATTGCATTTGCATTAAACATTCTGTATAAAACTAGCCAAGTCTCGATGGAGCTGCTTGTTTATCTCTAAAAAGTAATGAAATCTAGACAAAGTCGTGCCAAGTCTATGGTTCCTTACTGCGATTTCTTTATTATTATAGTTAATGTTGTGTGACTTGGCCGTTAAAGGGTGACAAAACCAGGTGCTCCATGACACCATTGCACCAATCTGTCGCCAGAACCGCTACCCATTGACGATGGAAAATTGCCACTTGGAAAACGTTGATTCAACAATAACCAGTCAATTGTAGGCTTTATAAAGCTGCGTATTTCAATAATAGATACTTATGTATTGATTATCTTAATAAAGATTGTTCAACGGCCAAGTCACACAACATTAACTATAATAATAAAGAAATCGCAGTAAGGAACCATAGACTTGGCACGACTTTGTCTAGATTTCATTACTTTTTAGAGATAAACAAGCAGCTCCATCGAGACTTGGCTAGTTTTTTACAGAATGTTTTTGGTGGGATTTCACTTATTTTTGTAGAAAGTGGCAAAATTTTTTAACGTCGTCGTTTTATCGATTTTTTTTACGATATTAAACACAAATAAACTCAACGACCTTTAAAATGGACAACGAATCAGAATTGTTTTAATAACATGACCTTAGCGATCCTTACAATATAGTAAACGAAATCAACGAAATGCAAATTACACAACATTCAACTTACCTAATCGACGGGGGCTCTGGAAAGGAAAAAAATCTGGACACCACTTGCTAGTGCTAGCGCCATCTAGCGGTAAGCGATACAGGCGAACACCACAGTGCCGGAGTAGTATTGATTATGAATGTGGGGTTACTCCAGATCTTCGATTTTCCTAGTTTTTATAGTTTTCCCTTTATGTGGCCATTAAACCCTAACTCTGTACCAAATTTCAGCTCTCTGAGTTAATGGGAAGTACTAGTTCTATTTTGATGATCATCAGTGAGTGAGTGAGTGAGTGTCGTAAATGCAAAACTTTGCTTTCGCTTAACTTCGGAACTAAATGACCTACAGACTTGAAATTTTGGATTTTAAGTATGTGATTATAGCTTACTAGATGACGAAAATTTCTGCGTTCTGGTCTTATCCAGAGGTTCTCAAATAGGGGCCTGAAAATGCGGCGAAATGGTTCCAGTAAAGATGGTACGGCAGTGTTTGCTTCGCGCTCGACTTGGCGGGGGCACCAGGGCTGTGGTGAGGGACGTGTCAGATAGTAACAACTCTGAGGCTGGCCCTTCGCCAATAGTTTCGTGTACGTCAACTCATAAGGCACCTAAATACGAACAAGTTTTGCTAGCCACTGCTTTAGTCAACATAGAGTCTGAAGTTTGTGGACAGCAAGCAGTAAGAGCTTTAATAGACCAAGGCTCTCAAGCTTGTTTCATTACAGAAGCTGCAGTTCAATTACTTAAACTCAAAAAGGAGTCAATAAGGGGAACAGTTACTGGATTAGGAGACAAAGGATCGACGACATTCAAACATGTAGTCACAATAACTCTCCGGTCTAGGATTGATAAACAGTTTCAGGTCAAAATTAGAGCTTATGTCATGAGAAATCTCATAATTTCACATTTACCAGAGCAAAAAATAGAGTCACTAAATTGGGTGGGTTTAGGCAATTTACAACTAGCAGACCCACAGTTCAATATGCCCAATAAAATAGATATATTGTTAGGGGCTAATGCTTTTAGTCAAATACTAAAAGAGGGAGTGCAAAAAAGTCCAGATGGTTTGCTTATCGCGCAAAATACGTCATTGGGATGGATCGTGTCGGGGATAGTTAAAAAGTATAGGAAATCATCAAGAATAGGTCATGAAAATCCCAAAATATCAGTAATGCATGCGCACATTAATGAAGAAGATGCATTGAAACGATTCTGGGAAATAGAAGAGCAACCACATTCTACTAAGAATATGTGGACAGAGGAAGAGCAAAAATGCGAAGAAATTTTCGCCAGTACAACAAGTAGAACACCGGAAGGACGCTATATCGTGAAGTTACCTTTTCGTGAGACTCAACCTGGCTGTAAGGGTGGTAATTCACGCGATATCGCTGTAAGAAAATTCAAATCACTAGAGAAGAGGCTATCGAAAGATTCAGATTTGAAAAAGAGTTATATCGAAGTGATAAACGATTACTTGCAGCTAGGACACATGAGACCTGTAAAAAAGAATGACTCAGAAAAGGAGGAAGCTGTCTACTTACCGCACCACGCTGTAGTCAGAAATGATAAAACTACAACAAAAGTAAGAGTAGTTTTTAATGCGTCTAGTAAAAACAGTTTCGGAATATCGCTAAACGACACATTGATGGTGGGACCCAAGCTTCAGGCAGATCTAAGTCATTTAGTGTTGCGCTGGAGAGAGCACCCTATTGTACTCGTGGCTGATGTCGTTAAGATGTATCGGCAGGTCAGGATAGCAGAAGAAGACGCTATTTTTCAGCGTATTGTGTGGCGTGACAACTCTGAATCTGAAATACAAGACTTCGAGTTAATGACTGTTACTTTTGGAACTGCCTCTGCTCCATATTTAGCAGTACGAGCATTGCATCAAGTCAGTTTTGATGAGGCCAAAAGTTTCCCGCTGGCAGCACCAAGGGTAGTTAAATCATTTTATATGGATGATTTGATGACAGGATGCAGTGATGTTACGGAAGGAGTAGCATTGTACAAAGAGATGAGAGAGCTATTGTTACGAGGTGGTTTTCAATTACAAAAATGGAATAGCAACAATAAACAACTACTTTCAGAAATATTTAAAATTGAAAATCAAAGTACAAATAAAACAGAACAACAGGACACAAAAACAAATTTAGAACAAGATAATACAAAAAATGAAAAGAACAAAGAGATTGATATGAAAGCTGATAATATAACTAAGATTCTGGGTATTACCTGGGACAGAAGCGAAGATCATTTCCGGTACTCGGTGAGTCTCCCTACGGCGTCGCCTGGACCTGAAACAAAAAGATCAATATTATCAGAAATAGCACGATTATATGATCCGCTAGGTTGGTTAGCCCCTAGCATAATTATAGCAAAGATGTTCATCCAAAAATTATGGCTAGCTGGCATAACTTGGGACGAACCAATCAGCGATGAAATGAAACGTGAATGGTATACTTACCGGGATTTGTTGATTAAACTCACATCTGTTCGAGTTCCTCGGTGGCTGGGCACTTCCGGTAGAGAAGACATGCGTGAGCTGCACGGATTTTCTGACGCATCCAAGTTAGCTTACGCAGCAGTTGTTTACTTGCGGGTTGTAGACGCCAAAGGAAATGTACACGTCTCTTTGTTGGCAGCTAAGACTAGAGTCTCTCCCATAAAGCAAGTAAGCATCCCGCGATTAGAGTTGTGTGGTTCTACTCTTTTAGCACGACTTTTATCTGAGATCAGCGAGGTTATCAACATTCCTAAGAGCAACATTAAGGCCTGGACGGATTCAACAGTGGTATTGGCATGGCTAAATAGCCACCCAAGTAAATGGAAGACTTTTGTAGCGAATAGAGTGTCTGACATTTTGACGACTTTGGATTCATCGCAATGGTATCACGTGTCGACGAAGGAAAACCCTGCCGATTGCGCATCCAGAGGTGTTTTACCCGACGCCCTGGCTAGTAATGAACTATGGTTTTCCGGTCCAAAGTTTCTTCATGAACGCAACATACCATATAATAGACCAAAGAATTTGAAACCAACTCTGGAAGAAGCTGTGAAAGTACATTTGAATACGATGACTGAAGATACATTATTGCAACGCTTCTCTACTTTAAACAGATTGCTTAGAGTAATCGCTTATTGTAGACGGTTTTATAACCACGGAGAGCGTGACAATTACCTGTCTAAGAAAGAAATAGAAAATGCATTAGTTTGCTGTATCAAGAAAGTGCAAAAGGAAGAATTTAGTGAGGAGTACTTAACTTTGCAGACCAAAGGATTTTTACAATCGAAAAGTTCAAAACTCAAATCTTTATGTCCATATCTCGATGAAAACGGAATAATGAGAGTGAGCGGTAGACTGCAGAAGTCGCAGTTACCAGAAAACACCAAACACCCTATTATATTACCGCATACTTCACATTTCACAAAGCTCCTAGTAGCTGATGCACACAAAAATACCCTGCATGGAGGAGTCCAGTTGATGATAAGCTACTTAAGGGAGGCATATTGGATAATAGGTGTTAAAAGCCTCGTTAAACAACACATCCGTAAGTGTGTTACATGTGTTCGACAGAATGCTAGAGTTCAAACCCAATTCATGGGGTCTCTCCCAACAGTGCGATGTACACCAGCCAGAGCATTCCTACATAGCGGAGTGGATTATGCTGGCCCTATAAAGGTTAGAACAACCAAGGGACGGGGCAATCGCTCCTATAAAGGCTATATATGTTTATTTATTTGTATGGCCACTCGAGCCATACATTTAGAAGTCGTAAGTGACATGAGTTCGCAAGCCTTTATAGCAGCGTTTAGACGGTTTGTGTCTCGGCGTGGACACTGTGCTCAATTATGGAGCGATAATGGCACTACATTTGTTGGAGCTTCGAAAGAGTTAGCGGAATTGAATAGTATTCAAGGGGAAATTGTGGAACACTTAGAAGGCCATGGGACAGAGTGGAAATTTATACCGCCCCACGCACCTAACTTCGGTGGGTTATGGGAGAGTGGTGTTAAATCCACTAAATACCATTTGAGACGCGTAGTGGGGGACACAACCCTCACATTTGAGGAAATGTGTACCTTCTTAACACAAGTGGAAGCTTGCCTGAACTCGCGACCACTTACTGTAGATAGTTCAGATCCAAATGATCCAAGACCTTTAACCCCGGGTCACTTTCTGGTTGGGGGACCACTGCTAGCGGTACCCGATGCAAGTAAGCATGCTTGCAGTGAGGATGCTTCCGCCTTTGGAAAACATTTGAGCGCGCTCTAATATCTGGAACTTTCTAAGCAAAAATGGTCTATGTTTGCTTGGATATGCTCAAAAAGAGAACTTAGATGGTTCCGTTCAATTGAGCAGCTCGTTCGAATGTTGAAAGATCTATTTCACTTTATACAAGTTAGCTAACCATTTACCTACTTATTAGGTACTACGTACCTACAGTCAACTGCATAACAAACTATACATTTTTCTTATAAAAATCGCAGTAATTAGAACAGAACAAGGTGTTACCTTTATGTGTTGTGGTCTGGTCATCGTCTATGTGAATGGAACCTGTATGGCATACAGTGTATGCCCTTTTCTATTGGCACATTATTTCATACCATCCATTTTAAAATGGAAGACGATGTTCGTACAAAATAGTATAGTTATAAAATAAGTAGGTATACCTAATCATTTTAGTATGCATGTTACTGTAAAAGCTCGAATTGCAGTAAATCCTAAGATATTCCAGTAAAACCTAAGATCTACCAATTCCTAATGGTAAATGTCCCAAAAGGTTTGCGATTCGAACTCTTACCACCATTTCGTTGGTAAATCTTAGGATTTACATTAATGGCACGGTAAATGTTGAAAAACAAAACATGTCAGCCGTTTAGAGGAAGTAAAAACTGCAAAGAACATTAAAAAGAAGGAAGCTGTTCATACAGGCGTATAAAACGCTATGATATTTTGACTATAGGTAGGCGGCCCTTGTAGATTCGTCATGTCTGTCTGTCCGTCGTCCGTCCGTATGTCACAGCCATTTTTTTCCGAAACTATAAGAGCTATACTGTTAAAACTTGGTAGATGTATTCTGTGAACCGCATTAAGATTTTGATGCAAAAATAAAAAAATAATAATAAATATTGGGGGCTCCCCATACTTAGAAGAGACTCAAAAATTTTTTTTTTCATGAAACACATACGTGTTGGGTATCTATGGATAGGTCTTCAAAAATGATACCGAGCTTTCTAAAATATTTTTTTTCTAAACCGAATAGTTTGCGTGACAGACGCTTCCAAAGTGGAAAAAAAAAATTACTATAAACACTACCAACAAAAATTGTGTTGAACGAGATCTAGTAAGTAGTTTTTTTTAATACCTCGTAAATCGTAAACCGCTTATTACCGCGTAATCTTTCATACAAATAACTTAAATTTAAAAAAAATCATAGATCAATGGTACGGAACTCTTTGTGCGTGAGTCCGACACGCACTTGGCCGGTTTTTCAAAATAATTTAAATAAGTTACAAAGAAAGAAAAGGTAAACTGGTCGAGAATGCTTTAGTGCATTAAGTTCGCCTTATCTACAAATTTATTTTGGCATAAAAGTTTAAATAAATAAAGAAAGAAATAGAATTTATTGAACACAGTAAGCACAAATTATAAACAATTACAACACAAAACGAATATAAGAAGTTGGTATTCGTTTGTAGTTATTACTATCATATTATTATGATACCTTTATAATACTATGTACCTACCTGTTTTGTCTAATAATTGATTAAAGTAAGTAATTAAGAATTACTCATTGTTTTATTCCTAAAACCAACATCTACCAGCTGACAGAGGTAAAACCTAGCATATACTGAATTCGAATGGTAAAAGCTCGAAAAAATCGTTGTATTTTCAGAAATACTTACATTTACCAACTGACGTCAGTAAATCCTAAGACTTACACTTAAATCTTAAGATTAACCATAGTTCGAGCTTTTACAGTAACATGCATACTACATATCACATTTAAGCTGTTCACATCCAAAGTGGCATGTATTAATTCATTAGCCTTTAAAACAACAATGGCGAGCACAGCCAAATTAAAACACCGCAATGTAATAACCTCGTCGAGAATAAAAATGAATACGAGTTGAAAATTCAGAGCATTGCCTCACAGACTTCAAACCAAGATGAGACTTTAATCTGATAGTCTACATTACTTTTAACAAATTATTCCCTTGGTGGTGCCAGTTTTTATCAATGAATCCCTGAATCTTAATTTAATTGTGATGTTAAAATACAAGTTCAAGCAAACAAGAGTATTTAGTATCATAATCAAATATCATGTTTAGATAGATAGACAGTATTAGGTATTTGTTTTTTTAACTATTTTCAATCTTAGACATGAAATGACATAGAGAGACCCTCTATCTATTTAACCCTTTCACGGGCATAAATCTTCGTTGCTAGAAATGTTGTCGGAGAAATTGAATTTCGAAAACAAAACCATAAAGAAACATTTCTGCCTCTTAAATAGCAGGAAATTACGCTCAAGATCGATATGATAAAAATATCAGCAAATCATATCACGAGGGAAATGAAAGCCGCTAAAATTTACCTTATTCAATTGATATCAGTTTGCGATTTTCATGTCTAACGGAATAAAAAAGAACGACCCTAGTAGGCTTAATATATTTTTTAATAATAACTACCTACTTAATATTGTTTTATTATTGAGTTTTTTTTTCAATAATTTAATTATGGTTTCTATATTTTTGACGAAATAAGATGCCAAGCACTATGAGTGTAATGCTACAAAGTTCACACATTCACACCGAGTGCCTGCGACTGATGAGATGATTTTTAAATTGAATCGATTACGACATAGGAGTAGGAGTGGTCTTCATACGCACAGGATGACCATTTTACACCACTTTGAGTATCCA
This sequence comes from Ostrinia nubilalis, assembly GCF_963855985.1. Lineage (NCBI taxonomy): Eukaryota > Metazoa > Arthropoda > Insecta > Lepidoptera > Crambidae > Ostrinia > Ostrinia nubilalis. The sequence continues at coordinate 7,945,596 of NC_087093.1, forward strand.
CAACCGGTGCCGACCCGGCTAACTAAGGAAAGGTAAATTTACATTACAAACGAACGAAATACACAATCCACGTTCATCCATCACGAAATTTGTCGTTAGAACTCCGAATATTAAACTAGCCGTTGGGTTCTATCTGCGAGTAGGGACGTAACAAGTCAAGCATAACTTACTGTTTGACATCTCAATATTATATTTTATATCGGGTGTCTATGGTTCATTCTAAAACGACGCTCAGAATTCGATTCCACCTTAAGTAGGTAGTAGTTTCAAGCCTGTTATTGGGCAAAATATAGCCATTCAACCAATCACAGGTCTTCAATCTCTTAAGTGGGGATTCATACTTGAGTGGAGTTTTCAGACACGGGCATATTATAAGAATTTAAAAATATTTTCATAGCATCTCGATTCTCAAGTAATACAAAATGTCTAACATGTCAAATACAGCGAAGAGTATAAGTTTGAGAATAGCGAGATAGATTAAACAAACTTCTACTACTAAACTATTGAAACTACTCAGCTTTACAAAAGCCTAAAACTTCGATTAACTTAGTTTGAAAGTATTTATTATTCATAGTAAAAACTATGAATAATATTCTATTTTATGTTCTTAGTTTCTAGTTCTCGAATATACCTACATCTGTTTCTATAATAAAACAGCGTAACTCCCGCTTCAACATCTTAACGTTTTAACGTTTTGGGCGTTGTTGGTCGTTTATTCTTATTATTGCGCCGGTTTTGATAGATTTTGCACTTTAACGTCACTCGTAAAGCCGGTCTCATGAAGTCACGACTTCATTTCCCCTAGTCTGTTGCCGGACTGCACGCCGCGTGCTTTTGACGGTTATGAAAGTCTCAAACACTAGACTTGCCCGCGGCTATGCACGTGTGCAAGAGTAATGTATGATGTGGTAAATCTATTTACCAAAATAATTGCCGTCACCTTATATGTTTACAATTTCGTTTGCTGATTATAGTATTCATTTAGGGTTAGAAGTAAGCTTATTTTGAAAAGGAACAACAAATAATTTATGTACGTATCATCATCATCAGCATAAGTAATTAATAATATCTCAGTCTACTTACCGCTGAGCATAATCCCAATAGTTAAGTAGCTACCAGCTCTCATGCTTTTATCATTATTTTGAGTTTGTCAAGGAAAATTCGCTGGCCAATAATGCGATATTTGTTAAGCGATTAGTCAGTTCTACGGAAAATATGACCAGTCTCGTATAAACTGTAATACACACAGTCTTTTGTTCTCTATCGCATAACTTCATTTCTGATTCTAATTATTCGTTAAAGAAGCTTTGAACGTAGCCGACTCCGTCCATTAAGCAACTTTTAAATGATCTCAACTGAAGTCCGAATACGAATACCTACCCAGTAACCGTGAAAATAGCAAATATTTTGTACATAACTTGCCCTTAAATTGTTCAACGAAGCAACAAACAACCCGACTTAAATTCATATCAATGGATTCAGACATGAAATGCGAGTAGTTAGTACAGTCGCGGAATGAAAAGGTTCGTCACCTTAGTGTCGGTTTTCGCTTGCACTAGGTACTGTAAGAGTCAAACCTGCCAACATAACAGTGCAAGAAACAGTGCTGCTAACATTTAAATAAATAGGGTAATTGCGCCGGTTTTCCGTCCAGCTCCTGTTTTCGTCCATTTGACCGACTTGCCACAAACAAATACGGAAAATTAGAATACAAACCTAACTTTCCGTGCAAGTTTGGACTTGTTACAATCTATAATATCTAAGTAACAGTTCTGCCTGCATGAAAATGTAATTTGACAAGTAATAACTCCAAAAAAATCTACGGAAGTTGCTGCTGCACACAGGTGAATGGAAAACGTCGTCAAGTTAGAAAAAAAACGTGCCGGCAGGGAACTTTCAGGATATCGATAGTGGAAATATCAATTACTGTAAGGGACAAAACACGACTTTTCAGGAGAGCCAAAAAACGATTTTTTTTTTCTTTATACCTCAATATCTTTTTATGTGATGTTACGATTTAAATAGTTTCTATGGCAAAGTTTCTTAGAATTATCTGTTCTTTCATAATATAAAGGCCAAATTTTCGAAAAATGAGTAGTTTAAAAGATAGCATGTCCCTTACATTAAAAAAAACGAGCTTGACTGTACCTTACAATGTTGAAATTTCACAGTATGGAATGTCATGTATGTTGTAAGGTACATTTAAGAATAAACACGACAGTAATATTATTGTAACTTGACAATTTTAACATTGAAACCTGATGTAAGTAGAGGTTGCATTTGAGTATTCATTAACAAAACGAAGAGAAGAGATAGAAACAAGACAACTTAGTGTTCACAAATGCAGTTGGAGGCATCAAATACACATCACCAACAAAACATTTAGTCACTGATGATGCCTACATCTGCATTTGTGAACAAGTTGTCTTGTTTCTATCTTTTTCTGTTCATTTTTACGCAGATAGGTTTTTTTTTTCAATCATCGTTCGTTCGTTTTAGCCGAATGACGTCCACTGCTGGACAAAGGTCTTCCCCCAAGGATTTCCACAACAACCGGTCCTGCGCCGCCCGCATCCAGGCACCTCCTACAACCTTCACCAGATCGTCGGTCGACCTAGTGGGGGTCTGCAGCACATTACGTCTTCCAGCTCGTGGTCGCCACTCAAGAATTTTTCTGCCCCAGCGGCCATCAGCTTTGCAAGCTACGAGCTCCATCCACTGCCACTTGATTTTAGCGATTCTGCGGACTATGTCAGTCACTTTGGTTCTCCTGCGGATCACGTCATTTCTGGTTCAATCACTACGAGCATAGCACGCTCCATCGCCTTTAACCTTGAGTCTTCTTATGAGGCCCACAGTAAGCGACCACGTCTCAGATCCATAAGTTATCAAAGACTTTTGTCTTGAGACAGTGCGATATTTCAGACGTGAGAATATCACGAAGCTTCCTGAACGTTGCCAGCCGAGTTGGATTCGACGATTGACCTCTTCCTCGAAGTTAGACCTACCTAAGGCTGGTTTTAGTGTCACGCAGACCGTCAGTGCGGATCGCTCCGCACAGCCAATCTGTATGAACTGATAGGGAGCGAGCGATTCCTGCGGACCGCATTACTCTAAAACGCTTCCTCGAAGTTTACAGATCGGCTGTGTGAAGCGGATCCGCACTGGACGGTCCGCGTGACACTATAACCAGCCTAACTGGACTGTTTGTACTAGGTACATATAAGTGTCAACAACTGCCGAGTGTAGAGTATCCAACCTTTAGAGGAGTGGGTGCAACACGGACATTTGACATGATTTTGTCTTGTCCATGTTTCATTTTAAGACCCCCTTGTTGAGAGGCTCGACTCAGGCCATTGTGCATTGTGCCTAGATCTTCCACGGTCTCAGCCATGGCTATGATATCGTTTGCGAATCGAAGGTGGGTTATTTACTCACCGTTGATATTTATGCCGAATCCGTTCCAGTCCAAAAACAGTTTCGGAGTTTTCAGTTCCCCCTGTCTGCTGCTGCAACTGGTTTCGAGTCTTGATCCTGGAGACGGAACGACATTGTGGCGTTTTCGTACAAGCCTTTCAACATTTCGATGTATCGATATAGGTAGTCAATTTGACACCGTTGGAGAAACTGTAGTAGGTACTGCCCAGGTCTCGATCGAAGCTTTCTCATAGTCCACAAACGCCAGGCAAAGTGACTGACTATACTCCTCGGTCTTCTGTATAATCTGCCGTGGCGTATGTATGTGGTGTACTAAAGCGATTGAGAGATTGAGAGGCTGGAAGTCATCGAGCTTACGAGCGAGACGATTCGTAATGACTCTCGAAAACAGCTTGTAGACATGGCTCGGAAGTGAGATGGGTCTATAATTCTTCAACAAGGTTTTGTCGCCTTTTTTGAAGAAGAGTGTCACCACACTTCTGTGCCATACCGTAGGCGTTTTTCCTTCGAGGATGACGGAATTGAACAGCTTCTGAAGAGCCTTCAGCCCCTCGGTCAAAAACCCAACTGCGTAAAAATGAACAGAAAAAAGATAGAAACAAGACAACTTAGTGTTCATAAGTGTAGTAGGAGTGGGAGGAATTAAATGCATATCACCACCAAAAAAAGTAATTGATATCCTATATCGTCACCGTCGTGGCAGAATTAAATAACTGACACTTTTGGCAAAAACCACTTTTTTCACTTTTTGTATAGTAGAAAGTGTTACCTATATTTTGGTCTTACTCTCGTGGCAATATCTATGATATTTCCAAAGATATCTTCAGTTTAGTGAAACTATTGACCATAAATTACAACTCTGTTTGTTGTAGAATTTACGTGGCAAAACTGAATAAGTGACTTTATTTAATTCTGCCACAACTCACTGCGAAACATTGCTTCAAAATACTTGTACTAAGAAAGTCAATAAGTGACTTTATTTAATTCTGCCACAACTCGATCCGAAACATTGCTTCAAAATACTCGTACAATTGTGTTTTTGATTTATTTCATTTTTGTAACATTACTTTAAATGTCACTTTTAATTTCAATGTTCATTGCTCAGATGTTGAATCTGGATAGTTACCTTCATCATCATCATCATTTCAGCCATATAGGACGTCCACTGCCGAACATAGGTCTCCCCCAATGTTTTCCAATATGACCGGCTGGTAGCGGTCTGCATCCAGTGCTTGCCTTTATGAAGTCCACGTTGTGCTTTCCGGTACGTGCCCTCCACTCCAGAACCTTGCTGCCCCATCGTCTGTCAGTTCTGCGTACTATGTGCCTTGTCTCTTGTACAGAAAAACCGAGCATAGCCCTCTTCAAAGCACGCTGTGCAACTTTGAGCTTATTTATAAGGCCTATAGTAAGAGGCCGCGTTCCCGAGTCGTATATCATCAGTGGTAACACATACAGATTGTAGATTTTCGTCTTAAGGCACTGAGATATTTTGGATGAAAGGATGTTGTCTAGTTTCCCGAACGCTGCCCAGCCGAGTTGGATTCGACCTCTTTCTCTACCTAGCTGAAACGTTTGTCCGAGGTAGACGTACTTGTCAACAAGCTCGAGATTTGAGCTCCTAACCGAAACTGGGTAGGGCGCAACACAGACATTCGACAAAAGCTTAGTTTTTCCATGTTGTTTACCCGAAGGCCTACCTTTTGGGAGATTAAGGTCTTCGAGCATTTGCCATGATCACACAATATCGTCGGTAAACCAAAGGTGAGTGATGTACTTGTCGTTGATATTTCTGTCGAATCCTTTCTATTCAAGGAGTTTGAAAGCGTCTTCCAATGCAGCGGTGAATAGTTTATACGGAGATCCGGAGATATAACATCTCCCTCATGCCTCGCTGCAGAGGAATCGCCCTCGTACTCCACTCCTGTACTCGGACCAACATGGTGGCGTGTACAAGCACTTCAGCACCTCGATATGTACCGATACTTTTCAGAAACCGGCTTGTTCGGGAGGCTGAAAATCTACGCGCGAGATCATTCGTGATAACTTTCGAAAACAGCTTGTAGACATGACTCAGAAGCGAGATTGGTCAGTAATTCTTCAGCAAGGTTTTATCCCCTTTCTTGAAGAAGAGTACCACCACGCTTCTGTTCCATGCCTCTGGCGTTGTTCCCTGGAGTAAGACGAAGTTAAATAGTCTCTGAAGGACTTGACTTTAATATCGATGTTCCACCCGCGTTCAGAAGCTCCGAGGTTATTCCGTCATCACCCGGTGCCTTGTTGTTCTTTAGGTGTTTGAGAGCCATTCTAATCTCGTATAGGCTGATAATGCTGATATCCTCAATATCTTCGTGGAGGTATATAGCTGTCCATAAAACTTTTCAATCTCACCCAGAACCTCGGCTTTTGTTGACGTTACACTACCTTCCGCAGTCTTCAGCTTCGTCAGCTAGCTTCGCCCAATTGAGTAGTCTCTTGCGAACACTTTCGAGCCTTGGTTTTGCTCTATCGCCTCTTTAATACTATTTGTATTAAAGTTGCGAACATCATGTTGCAAGGACTTCCATATCTGTCTATTGAGCTGCCGATGTGCCTTAGCGTCAACGGAGATCTGCAGAGACATTGAACGTCGTTCTGCCATGACGTTGAGGGTAAGGGATCCCTATGGATCCCTAGGGAGAGATCCCTATTACAGTTTTATTGTTTTTGGATTATTTTAATTTTGATATTCATTTCGATGTTGGTTCTTTCAATTGTATTTCAATGTTATAGGAACCTGATGTTGATGGTTACCATACCAATTTGGTAGGTTAGGTTAGGTTAGGTTAGGTTAGGTTAGGTTAGGTTAGGTTAGGTTAGGTTAGGTTAGGTTAGGTTAGGTTAGGTTAGGTTAGTATTATTTAACAATTTTACAGATTTTGACTAAAATTGCATTGACAAAACAAATAAAATAAAATGAATAAATCAACATTTAGGTCAATAAAAGTGTGGCAAAATTAAACAATGGTACTTATTCAATGGAAATATTCGTTTTTGTAATACCTTGGTTGTGGCAAAACTAAATAAGTGACATACAAAAACTAAATAACTGCAACTTAGTTGTAAAATACGGTTGTGGCAAAACTAAATAATTACATTTTTATTTTTTTATTTAAAATAATACAAAGTAACATCATCGAAGAATATTGAATCAATAAAGGTAAATTTGCTGTATAAAATATCAAAAGACCGACAGTAAAATATTTTTACCCTTAAAAGTTATCGCCATTTTTAACGAAAAAAATCACAAAAACGTGAATATCTCGCAACTTTGGTTTTGTCAGTTATTTAATTCTGCCACGACGGTGACGATATGCATATTAACGTAAGGGCCTAATTATAATAAATCAAAAAGTTTTAAATGAAGTAAGGTTCAATGAGTTCAAAAGTTAAAACCAACAGTTTAGGGTAAGGGCTGAATTGTATTATTAAAAGGAATTTACGTCCTTTAAATCATTTGTTTCCCCAAAAGTCGTATTCAGACGACTAAAAATGTTTAAGGTAAGGGACATTTTTTTAAAGATATCAACATTTCAAGTATACCAATCGATAGAGCCGAAAATTCTGAATGCGTTGGTATATATAACTCATTTTGGCCAAAATGTCCCTTACATTAATTGATACTTCCACTATCGATATGTTTAATTACTGTTTTAGCTACTTTACGTAATGTTTTTGGCACGTATGTCTAATTATTAGCATAATAAACACTATTTTAAGGGTTTATTAAAGTTTTTGTACAGAAATCTTAGATAATTAAGTGGACTAATACTAGCATAACAATTTTGCAAGATTTTGGTTTTCGTCCACGTGGACGGAAACCCTGACACCTAGTTAATATTTTTAATAATCATTTAACTTCAATGGACCTACAAAATACAATGTTTTTTCTTCCAATATGATCTTTATTGCTATTACATTAAACATTTTAGTTTACGTCCACTTTTTAACAGTGATAAACCCATAAAAACCGTTAAAAAGATGTGGACGAAAACAAAAAACAGCTTTAAACGTTGTTGTGTTTTCGTCCATGACGTCATGAGCAAGCACTGGGGTGGACGAAAACCAAAATTAGCGATTCCTGTAGATTAGTTTTCATAAAATAAAAATTTAAAAATAAAATTCATTTATTTTTGCAAATAGGCTTTAAAAAAGCGCTTTTACACGTCCCAATATTAACCCTACCACTGCTTCGGGACAATAAATGGGCCAGTGCTGAGAAGAAGCAGCGCAAGAAACTCAGTCACTATTGTCAGCCTCCTTTTCAAGGTTTTACAGTCTTTAAAATATACAAATTATAGTCATAATGCGAGCTAGGTAGTTAAACATTCCAAACATTTTTATCCTTTATATAATCATCAACTTTATAGTAGCCCTTTTTCATTAAGGTGCTTTTGATATGTGCTTTAAATTTATGAATGGGCAATTCTAAAACAGTTTGTGGTAATTTATTGAAAAGTTTAATACATTTCCCCATAAATGAATTACCAATCTTGTGCAGTCTGAAATTTGGAACGGCAAGTTTATTTTTGTTTCTTGTATTGAACTTGTGTAAATCACTCTTTCTAGTAAATTGCTCTATATTTTTGCGAACATATAAAAGGTTTTCATAAATGAACTGTGAAGCTACTGTCAGTATATTAATCTCCTTAAAGAATTCTCACTGCTCTCTTCTGCAGAACGAACACAGTTTCAATGTCCGCAGCTGAGCCCCACAACAATATGCCGTATGACATTATACTATGAAAATAGCTAAAATAAACTAGCCTTGCCGTTTCAATGTCAGTTAATTGCCTTATCTTTCTCACTGCAAAAGCAGCTGAACTGAGCCTTGCTGACAAGGTTTCAATATGAGGATCCCACTGAAGTTTAGAGTCTAAAGTGATTCCCAAGAATGTTGTGGAACTTATGCTATTTAATGGTTCATTCTTCACCATCAATTGTGTGGGAACCTGCCTCACATTAGGTAAGGTAAATTTAATGCACTTAGTTTTGTTTGCATTTAACAATAAGTTGTTAACAGTAAACCAATGCAAAACCTGTGAGAGTGTGTCATTTATATCATCAAGGTTTACTTTACCTCTATCAACTTTGAAAATGAGAGATGTGTCATCAGCAAATAACACAATATCACATATGTTGGCGATGGCCACACTGCTGCAAAACCTGTAAAATAAAACCTGAAAAATAAAGTAAAATCGTTAAAATATATTTCATTTGTGTATGTATAACAGTAAAATAAATAATGTAAAATAATGGAAAACAAATATAGGAAGCGCCTGATCACTTTTTGACTTTATTTACACACCTCATCTTCTTGTACTCAAAACTAACAGATTAGGCGTCTTCATTTTGGTTAAAATCACTAACTATGGTCATTTCAGTAATAAATTAGAGTAAATAAGCAATGCAAACACTTACCTGTATGATGTACTTGTATTTACTTACCTTATGTACGTTCAGGACCCTTTGGTTATCAAGCTTTATTGTTATTTAATAAATGAGCGTATCTGGGGGGCAATCGTGCGGTGTTCCTAAAATCATTTTTACTTGACAGTCGCAACTCATCTTTGGTAGGGCCCGCACGCCTGCCGCCGGGATCGGTTTTCAAAACTAGACTTCAGTGTTTTCACTTCTCTTTTCCTCACGCTGGCGACCACATCGTCTACAAACGTCCTTCGAACCGGGTCACCAACGAGGAATAAAACCTGTAAGCAGGAATGTCGCTTGTTACACACACGCCGGGCGTGACCACACGTGGCGCATCTAGGCGACAGCAAGCGACTGCACATTGTGTTGAGAAGCGCGAAGTCAAAAGCGAAGCAGATGTTGTTCACCATAAAACCTTCTCCCAGACCAAGAGCAGCAAGGCAAGTGTATCTGCAAAAACCTCTTCTTCACTGGCACGCAGAAAACAGCTGGAATATGAAGCAGCACAAGCTAAGGCCAAATTGGACCTGGAAGCTGCACAAGCAGAAGCTAAGGCGCAAGCTGCATTGGCAGAAGCTACAGCTGCACGTACAAAAGCACGCATTGAGAAGGAGCTGCTGAAAAGAAAGTTGGACGCTGATATAGCAGACCTGGACGGATCGCGTCAATCTGCATCATCACAATCCACCAAAGACAAGGTGACACAGTGGTTAGAAACGTCGCACGCTGATCTGAACATTAAACCAGCAGATCAAGCTCCCGCCCGCTGCCCATCAATAAGGAACAGCGAGGTAAATAAGCTGGCAGATGCCCTACGTGAGGCGATCAACCTTGCCTCGTCTAGGCCGACAAACACTGATCAGCAGCTGCTCACAAGGCTAGCGACATCTAAGGACCTACCACTATTTTTTGGCGACCCCATGGAGTGGTTACACTTTAAAGAAGCGTTCATAGAATCTACACGCATGTGCAACTACTCAGATACAGAAAATTTATGGCGTCTAAGAAAGTGTCTCCGTGGTGACGCAAAGGAGGCCACAAGCTCACTGCTTATCACCGCCACATCACCAAGAGAGGTTATGGATATTCTCGAACTCAGATTCGGCAGGCCTGAAAATATAATGCGTAAGATATCACATCAACTAAAAAAATTGCAGCCCTTGTCGCAAAACTACCACGGTGACATAGTTAATTTTGCCATCAAGATAAAGAACTGTGTCGCAGCTGCACGAGCTATTAACGAAGAGGATTATTTACGCAGCCCTGAGCAAGTGTCGATTATTATATCTAAAATGCCGACTACTTTGATTACCAAGTGGGCAGATTACTTACACAACAACCAAGACAACACAATGTTACCTAAACTTGAAATGTTGTCAAAGTTCCTGTACGCTGAAGCTGAAAAAATTGCATCATCTGGCGTTAGCTACATACAAAGTCAGTCTGATAACAAGAAGAGAGATTTTACATACAACAGAAACAACCAAGCCGTGTTATTTTGTGCCGATGATAACAACAAGCCGCACACTTCGTTAAAGTGCATGTTTTGCCGGCGTCAATTTCATGCATTAGAAAAATGCATGCGGTTTAAACGTGCTATGCGCAGAGACCGCTGGAGATTCGCACGCACAAATAACTTGTGCTATAGATGCCTACAAAAACGTCACGACGAGCCCTCGGAGTGCACTGCCGCCAACTGCGACGTCGATGGGTGTGGGCAGCCGCACCACCCCCTGCTACATTGGAGTAAACCGGTCTCCTGTAAGGAGCAGCCTGAAAAATCACAAGATCGTTCTAGTGATGAAACAGTAAATAATGTGATCGAATCTCAGTGTCATAAAGTGTTTTTAAAGGTAGTGCCGGTGACCGTGCGCGGTCCTAGTGGTGTAAGTGTGCACACACATGCGTTGTTGGACGATGGTGCGACCGTGACCCTGATCGCGTCCGATATCGCTGATCAGCTGGGACTGCATGGTAAACAAAGTACAATGCGCGCACGGAGCGCATGGAACGATGAATTGGTATGTCAAACTGAAATTGTTAACTTTGATATTATGAACAGTAATGGTGATATTTTTAACTTGTGTGCTCGAATAATGTCGCAATTAAAGGATGATGGGCACAAATGTATGGAAAGTGGTACCCGCTCCAATAGCCATAACCAATATATATTTTAAAAGGCCTTTAGATGTAGGAAAATGTCTGCTATGGGGCCAGTTCTAATTCACGTTTTGAAAGCAGTAATTCCACTAAGTATTATAATGAAAGTATAACACAATCATCCATGTATGTATACGAGTATGTATTATGACTACAATCTATTAACATAACTAAAAGAAGCATTGAAAAGGAAAGGATTATACCTACGATGAACTACCCAAGCTATTAGCCCTTTATTCGCTTTCATTATCATCATCATGATCATTTTAACCAAAGGACGTCCAGTTGAACATAGGCCTCCCCCAATGATTTCCACAATGGCCGGTTGGTGGCGGCCTGCATCCAGCGCCTTCCCGCTACCTTTATGAGGTCGTCGGTCCATCTTGTGGGTGGACTTATTGGGTCTTGTGGGTTTATTCGCTTTAGTAACTCATAATAAAACCCTTAAGAAGTAATAAAACTTTAACCACTTTATTAATAAAAGTTACACCCTAGTTGAACTCTGGCTTAAATTGTCATTTGGTATGGAAATGTCATTTTAATCCAAGGTTCTTCCTAGGTGTAACTTTTTATTAATAAGGGGGTAGTACCTACTTATTTCAATAAAAATATTTTTTTCACAATTAACCCCATCAATAATTATAGAGTTAAGGAAGGATGCTGGAGCAGTAAACCCTTCCTGCCTCGCAAAACCTAAGTACCATACGATGGACACGTATGATACTTCTTCTTCTTCTTCCTCGGTCCCTCACTGATGAGGATCGCGACCACAGATAGTGTTCCTCCACAGACTGCGGTCGATGCAAACTCCCGCCCACCGTCTTCCTCACCGCGTCCGACCATCTCGTCGGTGCCCTGCCCCGAGCGCGTCCCCCTTCATACTGTATGATACTTAGGTTACACAAAAAGTATCTTTATCTTCGAACGCAACCAGATCTGAGGCTGGTGGCCATAGTAAATGTTGTTCGTCTTGGTAAGACCTTTCAAATGACACTACAAACATAACTATTGGAGCCGGGTACCATTCTGCAAAAAGTATGTATATCTTCGTACACAACCAGATCTGAGGCTGGTGGTCATAGTAAAAGTTGTTCATCTTGGTAAGACCTTTCAAACGATACTAGACACATATCTATTGGAGCCGGGTACCATTTTGCCCATTGTCCTTTGCCTGTGCAAAATATTTCAAATACAGGTTTGTTTTCCAAATATAAACATTTAGGTTTATGTAATTGTAGTGTACTGCCAAAATTGTTAATAGGTCAAGATAATTACCACCTTATGACCCCAATTGAATGTATAAAAGACGATGAGCAGCAGTGTGGGCCCTACGTCACAAAAACCCCGTTAGGATGGAGCGTTCACGGGTGGATGAGTGACGTCACATTTGTGTCTCTTACTAACTGTTCCGAGCTATACACAGGTGGGTCTGTCGGGCACGCGGACGCTATTTTGAATTTGTCTTTAATTAACTCAATAAGTAACAACTCGCCTCTGCCCCCCGCCACAACCCCTACCTTTGACTGTGACTTGTATAGTGATAAGCGACTACACGATGCCGTTCATAGATATTTTTCTTTGGAGTCTATAGGAGTAGGTACTAAACCGCGTCGCAATCCTGATGAGCTACGCGCAATAGAAATTTTAAATGAAACTTCACAATTAATAGATGGTGCTTGGCACGTCGGACTGCCTTGGAAATACGACGACTTCGTAATGCCTGATTCATATCCTTCAGCGTTTAAACGCTTATTGTCTGTCGAGCGAAAAATTACAGGTGATGAAGGATATGGCTCTCGATATCGTGATAGAATTAAACATTTGGTTCTGAATGATTATGCTCGTGAAATTAGCGAAAATGAACATTTACTTACCCCTAGAGATCATGTATGGTATTTGCCGCATTTTGGGGTTGATAACCCCAATAAACAGAAGCTGCGATTAGTTTACGATGCAGCTGCCAAATCTAAGGGATGCTCACTTAATGATTTTTTATTACAAGGCCCGGACTTGTTACAGTCTTTGTTGGGTATTATGTTTAGGTTTAGGGAACATCCTGTAGGTGTTATTGGCGATATAAAGGACATGTTTCTTAGGATAAAGATTAGGGATGAGGATTGCCATGCCTTTAGATTTCTCTGGAGAGATTCCAGTGACGTTAACGTTCAAAAGTACGTCATGACGTCATTAATATTCGGTGCGAATTGCTCGCCGTTTGTTGCACAATACATTTGTCAAAACAAAAATACTGAGCGCTTTCAAAATTCTTTTTCTGAGGCTGTTCATGCAATAAAAAATAATCAATACATGGACGATTATATTGATAGTTTGCCTGATGACGTCACGGCTACAAAAATGGTTCGCGATATAACGTTCATTCATAAACAGGGCGGATTTGAAATGCGAAATTGGATGAGTAATTGCCCAGATGTTTTAAAACACATTCCAAGAGACCTTAAGCGAAAAGACCGTACGGTTTGACATTGAAAATCAGCCCGAGCGCACGTTAGGATTGTTATGGTACCCAAGCAGTGATACGTTTGCGTTTGATGTGTCTTTAAAACGTATTCCTGTTGATGTTTTACTATTAAAGCGAAAACCTACCAAACGTGAAATGCTTAGCATAATTATGTCGATTTTTGATGTACACGGTTTTCTCGCGCCTTTCACTATTCAATCAAAAATACTATTACAGGAAACATGGAAAGTAAAGTTAGGTTGGGATCAAAGTATACCTGATAATTTGTTTGTGTCATTTCGTCAATGGCTAATTAATCTAAAGAAAATAGATAATATTCGCATTCCACGATGGTATTTCAATGATGATTCATCAATGTCGCCCGGCGCTATTGATAAGAATGCAACGTGTGGGAGGTGCCTGGGAGCGTCTCATTCGAAGTGTTAAGAGCGCTCTCAAGGCTGTCCTCAAAGAAAGAGCACCTAAGGAGGAAGTTCTTGTGACATTGCTGGCTGAAGTCGAGAACATCATTAATAGCCGTCCTTTGACTCATGTTTCTGTTGACCCACGTAGTGAGGAGGCATTGACTCCAAACCATTTCTTGATTGGATCCTCATCCAACCTGCCAAGACCTGGAGTATTCAGCGATGATGACACTTACCTGCGAAAGCAGTGGAGGATTGCTCAGCGTTTTGCTGATTTGTTTTGGAGTCGATGGCTCAAGGAAGTCTTACCAACGCTAGTCCCAAGACACAAATGGCAACGCGAAGGCGTTCAATTGAAAAAAGGAGATCTCGTCGTAGTCGTCGATCCAGCTTCTCCGCGAAATTGCTGGCCTAAGGGAATCGTGGAGACTGTATACCCCGGTAGAGACAAGCGCGTTAGGGTCGTAGACATTAGGACTAGAGCGGGACTGATGAAGAGACCAGTGACACGTGTGGCTTCACTTACCTTTGATGATGAGTGTCGTGCCGACACTAGGGGGGAAGATGTTGGCGATGGCCACACTGCTGCAAAACCTGTAAAATAAAACCTGAAAAATAAAGTAAAATCGTTAAAATATATTTCATTTGTGTATGTATAACAGTAAAATAAATAATGTAAAATAATGGAAAACAAATATAGGAAGCGCCTGATCACTTTTTGACTTTATTTACACACCTCATCTTCTTGTACTCAAAACTAACAGATTAGGCGTCTTCATTTTGGTTAAAATCACTAACTATGGTCATTTCAGTAATAAATTAGAGTAAATAAGCAATGCAAACACTTACCTGTATGATGTACTTGTATTTACTTACCTTATGTACGTTCAGGACCCTTTGGTTATCAAGCTTTATTGTTATTTAATAAATGAGCGTATCTGGGGGGCAATCGTGCGGTGTTCCTAAAATCATTTTTACTTGACAGTCGCAACTCATCTTTGGTAGGGCCCGCACGCCTGCCGCCGGGATCGGTTTTCAAAACTAGACTTCAGTGTTTTCACTTCTCTTTTCCTCACGCTGGCGACCACGTCGTCTACAACATAGATCTTTTACAAAGTAGGGAAGGTCATTAATATAAATAAGAAATAGCAAAGGTCCCAATATCGATCCCTGTGGCACACCCATGGTAAGAGGTGCTTCAGAAGACTCAGTTCCATTAATACAAACTTTTTGCTTTCTGCCTGTGAGATACGAGTTCAACAGATCAAGTGCCTCATCCGAAACACCATAATGTCGCAATTTTTTTAGTAAGGTTTGGTGGTCTACACAATCAAACGCTTTTGAAAGGTCACAAAAAATACCAACAGCGTCTTTTTTACTCTCCCAAGCATCAAAGACGTGTTTCAGTAGTGCTACTCCAGCGTCAGTAGTACTTCTACCTTTGGTAAAACCAAATTGTTTATTGTGAAGTAATTTGTTGAAAATAAAATGAGAAAGAAGTTGATGAAATATAATTTTCTCAAAAATTTTGCTAAGTACTGGTAAAATAGAAATCGGCCGAAAATTAGAGGGGTCACATTTATCACCAGCCTTAAACAATGGGATTATTTTACTTAATTTCATTAAACTAGGAAAGCAACCTTGATCAATGCATGTGTTAAAAATGAATGCAAGGTGAGGAGCTATGGTGTCAATAATTGTCCCAATAATACTGACAGAGATTCCCCAAAGGTCCTCGGTTTTTTTCATATTCAATTCTCTGAAGGTTTTAATTACTGTATTACAATCTATATGCCTGAACTGGAGTAGAGACTGGCACTCGGTGACATTAGATTTTAAGAGAGACTCTGCAAGAATTGGCGATGAATTCAATGCTTTAGTTGTTTCGGACGCAATGTTTGAAAAGAATGTCTCAAATGTGGTTGCAACATCTGTATCTGAATTTATAACTTCATTCCCGACTTTCAGTGAGAAGGTGTTATCCTTCGATTTATTTTTACATGTTTGTTTATTTATTATGTTCCACGTAGCCTTAGCTTTATTATTAGAATTTAAAATCATGTCTCGAAGATGATTCGATTTAGCAGCCACACAAACCTTTTTAAATATTTTCGAGTAATTTTTAACGTATTCTATAACATTCGGATCTTGCGTATCAGCTTTAAGTCTATATAATTCATACATTTTATTTCTACTCTTGTGAATGCCGGTTGTAGCTAGAGGTGGGCGCCACGCCGGCGCGCCGCCGCCGCCGCGAATTTTTTCACGCCGCCGCCGCCGACGACCAGCTGTCGGCGCGCCGATACTGATACTGTACAAACTATTTGCAATTTATTCCTCTCCTATACTGTACTAATTTGTGTTTCAAACGCAGAAGAACTATTTTTTTATTGAGTTGAGCGGCTATTCTAGTTCAATAAAGTCCTAGTATCACTGCGACCGGTACCGATCTATTGTGATCGCCGATTTTCCCTATAGTTCGCCTCCGAGTCCTGCATCCATTAGGAATTGCAGTATCTTTTGGGGGGCGATATGTTTTACATCTTGTGGGCTTAGGATGTGTTTGCCCAGGCGTAAGCTCCACTTGCGCATCAAAGGTCCGCAGTCCGTGAGAATGTGTAGTGGCGTTTCATCTGCCTCTTGGCACATCCTGCACGTTCTTGATTTGGACAGTCCCATAGTGGACAAGTGCTTGTTTAAGCTGCAGTGTCCAGTGAAGGCTCGAACTAAGATGCGCATTTTGATCCTACTCAGTCCTATGATCTGCTTAGAGTATTTTCGGTCATAGGCTTTTATAAGAGCTTTGGAATGAGTTAATCCTAGCGTGTCTGACCATGCCTTAAAGGATTTGTTTAAATAGATGTTCTCCAGGGTCATTCGAGCGAGACTTTTGGGAATGCCACAAAAGGGTTCTGGACCATATTGTGTTCCCTCCGCTCCCGCTCTGGCCAGTTCGTCGGCATTTTCATTGTCTACGATTCCCGCGTGACCTGGAACCGATCTCAGCGTTACTCTGTTACGTTTTGCTAGGGTATTCAGTCGACTCATGCAGTTTTCTACCAACTTTGAGGTGATTAAGTTGGAGTTTAAGGCCATCAGCGCGGCATGACTGTCTGAGTTAATGTAAATTATTTGGTTGGCATAATTTTTTCGCAGGTTAGCTTCCGCACATTCAATAATGGCGTAGACTTCTAAAAGATAGAGGCAAATTTACCCAGGCTTTGAGATAGCCTAAGCTTCGGCTGCTCTCCATACACGCCAAAGCCTACGTTAGGGCCCATTTTTGACCCATCAGTAAACCATATAACAGAAGAACTAACTATAATATTTATTCTTTAATGCCATATAATGGCCTCTCACTATAGGCCTTATACAGAAGTTCAAAGTTGCACAGCGTGCTATGGAGAGGGCTATGCTTGGTGTTTCTTTGCGAGATCGAATCAGAAATGAGGAGATCCGTAAACGAACCAAAGTCGCTGACATAGCCCGACGGATTAGCAAGCTGAAGTGGCTATGGGCAGGGCACATAGTACGCAGAGCTGACGGCCGATGGGGCAGAAAGGTTCTGGAATGGAGGCCGCGTACCGGAAAACGCAGCGTGGGACGTCCACCTACAAGGTAGACCGACGACATCGTAAAGGTAGCAGGGAAGCGCTGGACGCAGGCCGCTACCAATCGATCAACATGGAAAGCATTGGGGGAGGCCTATGTTCAGCAGTGGACGTCCTATGGCTGAAATGATGAATGCCACATAAATTAGTACACAAGGCGAACTTAATGCCGTTGATATACTAATAATTGATTGAATAACTTAATACTAACTATATTAACAGTTAATCAAGTACATTATTCAAGTTACTGCTTGGTCTAGTAAATAATTGATGGCGAGAGGCGCCGGTCCCTCTTGCTGTCAAGAAAAAAATCCCCGCCTTTGTCTGGCAGATAACCCACACTATTGGACTATACTTTAAGCGAATCACACACAGAGATTGTCAAATATGTCTCGGAAAGCAAATGGGAACCACAACCTCTGGAAGGCAACAAAGTACCTCCCTCAAAGTGTTCTCCGCTTATTAGGTCCGGTAATACATGAGTGCGAACTGACAAGAAAAATCTCAGACCTTTGCTACATGACAAGCCGGTATATTTAAACCCATTGACACGGACAATCCAAAAATCCACCATTCAATCAAAAAAATAAGATCAAGCATTGGACTTGATCCGAGACTTGCAGCTATGCCTGTCTTTGATTCCTACTGATGATGATGATTCATCCGACCGATTTCGGTCATGGTGACCACTTCGACTTAGCTGTCTTAGCGGCGCTGGTGCGCCCGAAGATGGCTTACATAGCCGATCTTCACGGCAAACTCCTCGCACATTAAGAGTAATTACCTGCCGCCAACATAATTATAGTGAATGGCGGCAGATGGACGGGATTTACATCATCGCGTTTTGCGTCGAGTTCAGTTATGCGCTGCTCGTTGAATTCGCAGACTCGCCTCTACACAACACAATCTCCCGCCATTCTAGGTGCTGTGCTGCCAAACCTTCCCATTGTGATTTGAGAGGATTCAGGATTGAAGGTCGCAGGAAGTGCCTGGATGCGAGCGGCGCAGGACGTTTTTCGGCTGAAACGAAAGAACTAACGCTAAGAGAGATGGCTAAGCTAAAGAAATAGCCTAAATGGACCCTCGTAAAGCACTTGCATTTGATCTGATCACCATGAAGTCCATGGTCTTGACAATGACCACACTGAGTGAGAAGAACCTCGCAAGTCTCTTAACTTTGGAAATGATCCATAAGGCTGGAAAGTCGCCTAACGAATTCTCTTATCGCTCAATTAATCTGACATTTGTATTGTTAAATTTATGGAAAAGGATCATTCTTGCTCGTTTATTCCCTTGCCTAAGTATGACCCATGTAATATAGTATACCCGACCATAAATTTTGGCAGAAACCATACTAACCATAATCAGTACAATGTTTGGAAAAGAAAGAATCCTGTACGTCTACTTTCGCTGCGGCTTCAGCTGGGTTTATCATAAAGGACTACTCTATGAAATTAAAAAGTACCTTTCAGCACACTTCTACTACCTGCTGATGGATTCTTATCTCAGTGACAGACAGTTTTAAATCAAACTCGGTGACAAAATCTTCTCTTTTTAGCTGCAGAGCTGGAGTACCCCAGGACTCTGTACTTGATCCGATACTCTATAACATCTACTAGTAAAGTAGCCCAGACACCAGAAAGCTGCGGCATTCCTCAAATGTAACTGTGATCTTAAAGTGACTAGACTGTTGCAATGTCAGCTGCTTGGCTGACCAAGTGGCGCATGTAATTAAGCCCCGAAGTCTCACCATATTATCATTTAAGACGTGAAACCTATCCTCCGGCCAATCTAGACCTCGACACATTGCAGCAATCAACCTGCATCAAAATCCTGGACCGTAGGATAACATGGAAAGACCATAAATATAAATAAAATGGAACTGAATATAATATTCCACCAACAGTCAGCGAATCCAACATTAACTATGTGCCTCCAAAGAGCTCAAAAATACATGTTAAGGGTACTTTTATCGGCACATTGGTACGCTCGCCTTTAGGAAATACACGAGAACCTGATCTCAGCCAAACCCGCTATCCAAATATCAAAGTATCTATGATCAAGAGAGCTAATTTACTAGGGTAAACCACTGCTTTAGTGGCTCAAACCCCAACCAACTGCAAATCACCTGATTAGTCTTGACGACAGATACTAAAAAAGCAGATTTAAAAAAATACCTAATGAACAAAGGTCAAACAAGGTCACGCCGCCGACGCCGCCGCCGCCGAGGTCAAAAAGTCGGCGCGCCGCCGCCGGCCAATTTTATATCGGCGCCCACCTCTAGTTGTAGCCCAGTCGTCAAATTTACATTTTATCGAATTTATTCGGATCTTTTTCTGTGGGAATGTGGTTTTGAACTCATCACTCACTACACTGAATAGATCCTCATACATTCGATCAACATTATTGTCATTTATTATAAGTTTATCAATACTATCACAAATGTTTTTCTTGAATTTGTCAATTCGATTAGTTGTTATTGGCCTACAAACAACATCCACTGTACTAGGGACATGATGGTGTTCAAATGTGGCCAATTGTCCACTATGATCTGAACTAAGGCAATTAATTATTGATTTACTTTGAATATTACAGTTACAAAAAATATTATCTAAGCAAGTAGCTGATGTTGGAGTGATTCTAGTAGGCTCATTGAAGAGGTTTAATAAGTTAAAAGATTTAAACAGGTTTAAGAATCTTATTTTATATTGAGTATTATCTAATAAATCTATATTAAAATCTCCACATACAACCACTTTCTTATTTGATTTAAATACCTTTTTTAAGACTTCCTCCATAGTGGATTCGAATAATTGGTAATTTGCAGATGGGGGCTTGTACACACTTATAATTATATACTGCTCTAGCTCTGCACACGCAAGCTCAATAGTTCGTTCGACTGAGAGTGAAGCAATATCTTTCCTTTCTTTGCATTTAAATTGGTTATTTAATAGTATGAGTGACCCCCCTCTAATAGCCGACTCCCTGGTGAACGAACTACAAACTTTATAATTACCTATATAAAACATTAATTCATATTTTTTAAGCCAATGTTCTGTTATGCATAATACGTGAACATTGTACTTTTTTAAAAACAATTCTAATTCTAATTCTTTGCCAGCCAGGCCTTGTAAATTTTGATGAACAATATTAAAACCTTTTAAAGACCTGTCTGTTGTCGTCCCTCT
This sequence comes from Ostrinia nubilalis, assembly GCF_963855985.1. NCBI lineage: Eukaryota > Metazoa > Arthropoda > Insecta > Lepidoptera > Crambidae > Ostrinia > Ostrinia nubilalis. The sequence continues at coordinate 7,966,345 of NC_087093.1, forward strand.
CAGTTTAAATCAGAGGTCGTCACAGAAATATTAGTATTTCTACTAATAATATCAAAATGTTTAATAAGTTTTGTGTTAATAACACAGTTAATATTATATGCTAACAAAGTAGCAAGTTTTAATTTCATGCTTTGGGGCAGGTGTAAAGAGCTGCCTGTCATTAAGAACTTATTATTAATAAATTTATTAGTGTCGAAAAAGACAAACTTGTCGCTATGACGAACAGTCAAATTATATAATAAAGTATTCAGTAAGTGAATACTTTTGTTATTATCTGAGGAGCCATTTTGACAGTATGGCAGGGCACAAATAAATATCTTTTCAACATTAAGGCTGGCCAGCATGGAAAAATTATGCAAAATATTTTTCCTACTAATATTCTGGCTGTTTCCAAACATTAAAATTAAAATAGATTTGCTATGTAATTGTTTGCATTTTTTTATGTCATTTATTAATTGACTAAAGGATGCGTCAGGCATACAATTATTTGTAATTTTGCAATTTAATTTTTTATGCAATATAGGGCCATAACCAACTCCTAGCCTATCTGAGAATAACACTACATTGTTTGACTTTTTTACATTTAAAAATTCAGTTTTTGCAGACATTGAAGGCCGCAAGCCGCCATCAGTTTGTTGCTGACTTACTGGCATTGGTATATTTGGCAGAGATTTAAAATCCGTAGTAGGATTACCTAGATCTAAGAGATTGTTTGCTGCCAGGATATGTTCGTTAATTTGTTCTCTGGCTGAATTATATTTAGCTGTTATTGATGCAAGCGAGTCATGCAAGTTTGTGATTTCAGCCTGCAACTTTTCAACGTCCAAGTTATGAGTGGACCTACTCTCTACTAATTTACTGTGGTAGATTTCTAAACTGTCCACTAAATCTAAATTCTTTTTCCTTAACAGAATATTTTTGTGAAACTGTTCTTGCTGTTTTAGTAATTTTTTTGTTTTAGATATAAACCTATTAATTTTAACATATTTTTTTAATTTATTTCTACTAGAAAAAGTTAATGGCTGACTAATGTTCTCAGATAATTTGGTGTCGCAAGATACATTTAGGTCTGGAAGCACTGCACGTCCACCAGGGCTTCCAATTAGCTCTTCGTATAGGTTCAGAGTGTGTGTGAACTCCTGCTGCTTTCTTTCCTCTTCGAAGTGCAGTATGGTCTTATTGGCGTCCCTCAGTTCAGCTTCTAACTCATTGTTGCGCATCAAGGTCTGCTCAAAGATATTGCTGCACTGGTCGAAGGTACTGATTCTATGCAGTAGTTCATCACGGTGTTCGGTTACCTCCTGGAGACGGCCATGCAGTTCTGCCAATTCTTGTTTCAGTTCAGTATTTTTTTTTATTATATAGGTAATTTCCTCCTCACTCTCTTCTCTTTCCCTAATGAGTTGGTTACAGCTTTCCTGACTCTGTTTCAGTTCCTCGAGTGCCCGCCTAAGTTTCAGCTCAATGGCTTGTGCCGCTGCTCTGCGTGTGAGCATGTTGAATGTGGTTTTTGTCTGAAATTATCCAAAGGAAGTGTACAGTGGATATTTATGCAAAATAGGGGGTACGAGTTATAAGTTATAATTTGAAATTTTAAGCTTTAGTTATAATTTTAACTCCACAAAATGCAACTATCATGAAAAGTTTTTTATAAATTATTATTAATCAAATAGTAATATTGAAAACTATACTGTATTTTTTTTCTGCGGGTAATATTTTTAGCTTTCAACAAGGTTTAAAATTACATCTTACTATTAACAATTTACACAATCAAACAAACAAAAGATGTGTGAGGTGTCAAAAAGTATATTGTTGAGTGTGCTGAGTAAGTTTGTCTGCGGCCAAGGTGTTGTTATCTTCAACTTTACTTCCACTTATTGTCAAGTAAAGAGAGGCACAACAGAGCCGAATCGTAATGAATTGTATAGAATCTCACTTTCATGAGGTTTGTGGAGTATATTGTTGTACTGTTTGATTGCAATTTACTTCCCATAAAGAAAGTGACAAAGCAATGTTTAATGATTGAAAACCACAAAAATATAACCTCAAACAGATTGCAATATCAATTATTTTGAAATACAAAATTAATATTTAAAATATTTAGACCTAAAGTAAACAGTATTTTTGAAAACAGTACTCCCCTGGTTTAAACGGTGGCTCCGATTTAATTTTGTACGTTGGTCGTAGCTGTCAATTTGGTCGCCGATTTTATCTCCTTATAACTATGTATTGTGTTTACACAAAGTCCAGTTTTGCAAACACTTGTACACGATATTTACACATTTATTTCACTAATTAAGTGTATTTTGATACATTATTACGACTATTTTATAATTTATCTTAAATTTAATCTAACAGCTGATCTAAGTACGTCTGACAGGCAGGGCTGCCAGACGAAAAAAAAAAAAAAAAAAAAAAAAAAAAAAATTTCGTCCATTTGTCCTTCGACCTATTGCAATATTTTCCTAAATTTAGGTAAGAAACTAATTTAAATCTTTTTGATATCATTTGAAAGCTAACAAAATTACCTTTCAAATGATATACCACAAAACATAGTTACTGTATTGTAGAATTGGTTTTAAGTTAATAATTCAACTGCACCCTTTTTTCTACACAGTGGCAGGCCTGGCTCACTCCGCGCGGTACATCCGATAATTACCTACAGCGAAGCGCCCCGCCGGCGGGTATTATATCAGTCGAGTGTCACGCGCGCGCCCGTCAGGACGCTGGCGTGCGTTGTAGTACCTAATTCTATGATCGAAGTATTATTTAAAAATGGACATAAAGAGAAAGAAATATTATTGTGCGGCGTTCGGGTGTTTAAATTCGAAAAGAAATCTACCGGATTTATCTTTTTTTTCGCTTCCCAAAGATACTGAAAGGTATGTTGACCATGTAGGTAATCAATAATTCTTAGGATAGTATAGGAACCTAACCTACCATGACTATTGCTCAGAATGCGTTCGTTCGTTTCAGCCAAAATAAATGCCGTCCACTGCTGGACAAAGGCCTCTCCCAAGGTTTTCCATAATGAATGCGTACTTACCTACATACGTACCTCATTACAAATAAGTAGATTAATTATTTTTTTACTAGACACTACTAGACAGCAACCCTAACAGCGTAAGAAGAGTTCAGAGGCACGCGATAGAAAGAGACAAAACTTGTAGGTGAATAAAATTGTAGGTACGTAGTGCTGTGCGAGCTGAATTCCACTGTATCGCGTCGTAGCAAGACTCGCATTTATTTAAATCGTCTTGCGGAGTAATCCTTCTGTACCTGTACTATTACTTATTCTGTGACAGTGGTCGAAAACTAGCGTACACTAGGACGAAAACTGATTTTTTTGGACGAAAACTAGTGAAATCGCCTCTTTTGCATAAAATAATTTTTATAAAAAAAACCCGTGGTATTTACTTATTGTCATATAATATTAACGTAAAGTAGACTATATAAGGACTAAAATGACATAATATGATACATATGAGTAAGGGTATTTTAAGATATTAATTTCGCATCACAAAGTTGGCAACTCCGATAATTGGACGAAAACTAACGCACTTACCCTATGACGTTTGCTAACAAATGAGGTTTTGCTTGTTTATTTTTCTATCCCATCAGTGCAATGCAATGATGACATTGACCAATTGACAATAGTTTTTTTTTATTAAATAGAAATAATAATGGCAGGGTGAACCAACAAGAAGGTTTTAGTTTATCAATCATAATAATCTTCTTGATCTGAATAATTTTGAACTTTACTGACGAACAGTTAAAGATTATTTTCTCTAACTCGAGATTATTCTGTAACATAGTTTCAAAAGGTAATATGTGCTCGCGATTCGTTGAAGGAATCAATTTGAAAACTGACGAACCTTTTCATTCCGTGACTGTACATATAGGTATGTACACAGCATCCTGCTTCCGATGAAGTCAAATGCAAGGCTTATTTCCTGCCCGTGCACATTGGCACTCCCGCCCAAACATCCAATTTTCGATACTTTAACTGAATAGGTATAAATGTACTGTTCAATCCAAATCCGTCCAATATGGCGTATATGAAGGAGGAACAACACAAAAAAACTTAAGGAACAACAACAACAAAACTCTAAAATTAAAAAGTTTAAGTTAATCCTCGCCAAGACTAAGCAACCAATTTGCGCCCGTTCGTCTCGACAAAGCGCATTGTGTCACGTTGCAATGATTTCCCGCTTTAAAAGCTCTTTGTCACATTCGTGTTAATGGATCCCGCGGTGTCTGCTATAGAGTTCTAAGAATTCACTTAACTAGCGTGGCACGTACACTAACACAGTTTGGGCAGGCCTGGCTCACTCCGCGCGGTACATCCGATAATTACCTACAGCGAAGCGCCCCGCCGGCGGGTATTATATCAGTCGAGTGTCACGCGCGCGAACGTCGGGACTTGATGTTTTGCCTTTAATAAATAATTTCTTTTGAATACAATTTATGATGTTTTAAGAATTTTATCGTTAAAATATTAACTATTACCTTTCCGTGTAGGTAAATGAAACGGAAGAGTAACATCGATACACCAAATTACGACAAGCTAGTTCTTTTACCATAATGCATAGGTACCCCAACAATATTCAGTAAAAAATAAATTGTTGCCAAAGTACAGCGAGTAACATTAGATTAAGTTTGTGCAAAGCCAAATACAAATATGATTTTCGGGTGATGCCTCTCGTTCTAGGATGTAGTAGCCGTTTCGTGTTTGCGTAGTAAGTAGGTAGGTATGATGTCATTCTTTCTTCTGTGATAGTAGGTATGTTTAATTTATTTGTCTTATGTTAAAATAGGTATGAATGCAGACATTGTATTAAAATAAGTACTTTTTTATCCTAAGTAGGTATATTTAAAATGTTATTTTTACAAAGGTAAAATAACACTAATTTAATACTTACCTACATACGTACCTCATTACAAATACCTAAGTAGATTAATTCTATTTTTTCACTAGACAGCATAGCATCCCTAGCAGCGTAAGAAGAGTTCAGAGGCACGCGATAGAAAGAGACAAAACTTGTAGGTGAATAAAATTGTAGGTACGTAGTGCTGTGCGAGCTGAATTCCACTGTATCGCGTCGTAGCAAGACTCGCATTTGTTTAAATCGTCTTGCGGAGTAATCCTTCTGTACCTGTACTATTACTTATTCTGTGGTTTGGGGATGGCACACGAAAAAAACTTGAAATGCAACTGGCTGCCGCAGATTCGCATTATTTTAAAAGCAATTTTTGTGGGTTTTATTATTTTTCATCTCTGTACGTCTACATAAATGAATTACTACAGTATGGTTTTAGCAATTGCACAGGTAGCGCTGAGATTGTTTGTTTTAAAAAAAACTAGCGAGCAACTCTGATTTTAAACCTAATTCATGTATAAGGTACGTAGTAAATGTATCAAAATACCTTCAGCAGTTTCTAGTATTAGAGAAAAAAATACTAAATTATAAGGAACTAGCTGTGCCCGCGACTTCGTCCGCGTGGAATAATGACTTTGGGTATGCACTTTTAATAATTTAGTCTAATTATTTTACAAAGTATAAGTAAGATTATGGCAAAACCCTCCACTATAGTGGAGGAGGCTCATAGTCCAGCAGTGGACTGTAAAGGGCTGTTGATGATGATGATGATTTTACAAAGGCCTATGTTCAGCAGTGGACGTCCTATGGCTGAAATGATGATGATGATGATGATGATTTTACAAATAGCTTTTGCCCGCGATTCGTCCGTGTAGAAGTCGAAAAAGTTCTCATAGGATTTTTAAATGGTTTTTAACGTTATTATCTAAATGTTTGAATACTATTTGATCGTTTAAACACAGTGAATGATTCAATTACATAAATTTTTAAATATTATAAACAGTTCTGTAAATGTAATATTTAATTACTAAATTATGACTAATGATACGTTTCACGGCTTCGCTCTCATGAATGTTAACGACCGTCAAAAGCACGTCGATAGATGGCGGTCACTAATTTAGACTTTGATTTGCTCGTTTAATAAACACAGTTATACAATTACATAAAATATCTTTATTGATTAAATTTTAAATATTATGAACAGTTCTATAAATGTAATATTTAGTTCCTAATTAGGACTAATGATACGTTTCACGGCTTCGCTCTCATGAATGTTTACGACCGTCAAAAGCACGTCGATAGATGGCGTTTTTAAAGATATTTCTCACCTCTTAACTATTTATTGAAATTTAGTTTGTCACATATCGTCATAAATTGTAGCCTATATGTTAGCCTGGGTTATAAATAATAATACTGTAAAGTTTCAACAAAATCCGTTTATTAGTTTTTGCGTGAATGAGGAACAAACATCCAGACAAAAAGGTTACAGTGAGCCAACCATAAAAGATAGACATACGCTGTTGCGGACTTTTTTGTAGAACTTTTAAAGGGGAAAATCCTATCATACATAATTTATGCGAAACTTTAACCGTTTACGCAGCGTCAGCTCTCAAAAGGAAAAAAATCACTGATTTGAAACATTCTTCATTGGTGCTCCGCTCCTAGTGGTCTTAGCGTGATGATATATAGCCTAAAGCCTTCAGGGATTAACGGACTATCCAACACAAAAAGAATTTTTCAAATTGGTCCAGTAGTTCCTGAGATTAGCGCGTTCAACCAAATAAACAAACTGTGATTAATAAATTGCGTCACTACAAACCGTACCAACAGATGGCGCTGTTACGATCTTACTATGGCAAACTCCACCGCGCATACAATCCTGCATCGCGGTGACGAAGTTTTTTACCCTGCCCAGTATATATAGACAAACCAAGATTGTGCAAATTAGATGCACTAACACCTTAGCTTCCTTATGGTGGTTGAGCGTCATATTCCACAACTATAGAAGTATAGATAGATGTGATTAACATAGACGAAAGAATGAACCTTTTTTAGTAGGTAGGCATGTAACCTTTGCAAAAAATACAGTTATAGGACTGTTTATCTGTAACTATTACTGAAATATCCCTGAAAAGTTTCATTTTATGTAAATATCTTTTTTCGTATATCGCACGCTTAATAATGAATGGGCACAACTCCAAAATTCAGTTTTTTGGGAAAAGCCAAAAAACCAATCGGCGGATCGCGGTTTTTTACATAATTGGCTCTAAAATCTTTATTTTATCAGCTACAACTTTCAAATTAAGCATACTTCATCACTGGTATCTGTTATATAATTTGACATAAGACATTTTTGAAAATATTGATTATGAGTATTTAAAAAAATTGTTTAAAAAAATATTTCAGTTAGGCCTTTATTTTACTATTTCTGTTGTTGTGATTTTGGGTATTACTTGTGCTTGTGCCCATCTAATCCTTAGGCTGAATTGTTTTATATGGCATATTCCCTAATATTGCTCTCTAATATTTAAAAATAAGTGTATTATTCGATTTTTATATTGATTTACGCCCAATAACATTGGGGACAGTTATTGTGCGGTATAGTAGCTTATAGCCAATTCAGTATAAGAGTAGGGTGCTGAATACTAGAAAATTATTAGATATGTCGAATTAGATTAAATAAAGACTATTAGCTATTTCTCTGAGAAAAACGACATGAAAATACTAATTTTATGCATTCAAAATATTTTTACTTAGATAGATAGGGACTCTTACCCTATAAAAAATATGCTTTTCATCAAATCAAGAAAACACCTACAAAAACTTTTTCTGTAAGGTTTTCTGTTATGGATTTGTTCAGGATAATCACTTATTAAAGTCCAACAGCCAGTACCTTGGTATCTTTTTTCCACTATCCTGCTGTCCTGGTGGAAGGAACCGTTCTCCTTGTCCCTTACTATAATCACCCACATTATGTGGGAATCAGTTCAAATGGCTATTGTAAAAAATACAATTTAATACTCAAATTGGCGTGTGTAATTTTTGAAGGATTTTAGCAACCAATATTGAACACAAGAATATCTATTCTGGTGTTCTAACATTCCCCAAAAAATATTTTACTACTAAAGCACCTTAGCCATGCTTCAGATTCAATTTGTGTTATATGGTTTACAAATACAGTCTTTTATAAGAGCACGGATTTGCAGTCCATCGAAGATAGCTGCTTTTAATTTTTCCGTACTCATCATCATTTTGCTTTTGATCATTTTAGTGATTAGAAAGCTCAATACATATCTTTGGTCCTCTAAATAGAAGCCCTTTACGTCCTGCTTGACTTCAGTATTGCAAAGAGTCTAGGTACACAAGGTTTACGACGATATTGGACACCCAATATTTATTATTTTGTACAATTTTTATCCCAAAGTATGCTTGGTTTGTTATCACAAACTCCTTGATCTTTTTTCTTTGCTTTTGTGTACAATATTTGCCACATATTAATCAAAACTGTTAGTGGTGTTAACACAAGATTTCATTACGAACTCATATTTTTTAAGACAAAAAGCACTTTTGAACTTAAATTTAGACAAACTGAAAATTTCAAGGTCTAATAGCTGATCAGTAAAATTGTAGTAACTTAATACGTGAAAAGATAATTTTAAAATAAATTCGATGTATCCTCAGTCCTCAGAATCTGAGTGATTAACTAGCATCAATTTATGTGACCGTAATAAATTAATGAATATTATAATTAAAAATTATAACACTATCATATTAAAGTAATTCACTTTTTGGCTGACTAGTGCGTTTATTCATAAAATAAACAAAGAAAAAAGCCAACCCGAGCCCCGAGCGAACGTTAATAGCCTTAACACGTAGGTATGTCTCTTATTTTATTAATCATTAGTTTATTTTGTCGGGAAGTATTTCATAACCACCGCTTTATTTCTTAGCATCGCGATAAAACATTCTATAAGCTCCTAATCAACCAATAGGTATGAAAATTAATACCAAGAAGCAAATTACTTTTATAGGAGAGTTGTAAATTTAACTACAAACACCCATCCATGGTCCGCCTAACTAAAGTTAAAGTTATATTTTATAATTTTCTATGATTAACGGGACTTTATCAATGTAATAAAAATGAAAATGTAACATATTATTAGAAATATATGGAATTAATTAGTCTTAGCTCACTAACACTTACTTAAAAGTTTGTCACACAAAGGCACAACTCCAAATTGGACCACAGTCGCGGGGGCCGGATTCGACAAATATCGGCATGTCTCTGATTCAGCCCTTCTAGCGGGAAGATAGACGAAAGTATGGAAGGGGCACAAAATGTGGAACTCTTTTATCTGATCATTTTTTTCGATTTCTGTGAAAGCCATCTTGTAGAACTGACGAAAATGTGCCTCTCTAGTACAAAAAGTAAAAAACCAAAAATTTTGAGTTGTGCCCCTATATTATTAAGGGTGCGATATGTTTTCTGCCCTGTGGCGCCCTGACGACATGAAGGCATAAGTTTCTGCTTATCGCAGGCGCTGATTTTGACCGGCTTCTGCAAACTCAGCTCGCACGGAGTCAGCTGCTACGGGACAAGGTCAACGGACGGTATTGCTACACCGCAAAATTTGTGCGGCTTCTTTTCAAAAGAACAATTTGTTCAAGGGCATTGAATTATAGTTCATTAGAAATGAGAGCGATTTCAAAAACAATTTATTGAAGAATTCATCTCACTTAAACTTTTTAAGGTGTAGACTACTTGATCGTTTAAGTAAAATAAACTTTAAGTAAACTGCTGATTTTTGTCCTAATTTTTGTGTGATTATTTACCTGTGTATGAAAAGTTGTTTGTTTCCCAAATAAAAGCTGTAAAGTTTCTATCAATTTCACTCTTATTTGTAAATAGGAAAATTTGCAAAATATTTCCTTCTTCTAAATCGAAGGGAAAATAGCTATCACAAAAAACGTTTTTCCCCACACAGTGAAAAAGTTACTATAGTGAAAGTAGAACAATAAGGTATAACGCCAATTTGGAATGTGATAATCGATCTCCACACCATCTGTTTGTAAAGTGCTATTGTCGCTCACAAACTTTTGCCGCGACACTTGGTCCTGGGACTTGGGGGTGGTGAAATTAGTCGTCACCCGTCTCCCAAAACTATCGTAAATAGAATTGGCAGTGGTATAATTCCGAAGACAGGACTGATACTCCGTGGAAGGGTCGTGGCAGTTTTTTCGGCGTAACCGCTTCGTCCCTCCAGTCGCTCGTTTAGCAAAATGACGGACGAACCTTTTTTATCTCGCCAAACCGCAATTTGTTGCCAGCGATCTCTGGTTGCGATACATGACTCCAGTTGCCTGAATACATTTAAAATTCGTTTCCTATAAATATTTAGGCGTACGGAAGGTGCCGCCTCTGACCGCTGTAGTACGTTTCACGGACCCTCATTACGCGGTAGTTTCATACGTTGAATAATTAGGGCCCATTGATGAACGCACAGATTTTATTTATTGTTTACAATTAGTTACGTGATTATTTATATTCGCATTCTGGTATTAATTAGCGCCATTGAAGCCGCAATGTGTCCTGAATAATTTTCAGTGCCAATCATTTCAAATTGCCCTCATATCTGTAAAATTTAGGCTACACCGGTTTTAGTATTGTTTACAAATAGTAAAGCGTTTTCCATTAAAATATGCGTGTATTATTGACATTTATTTAGAATCAATTGCTCCTAGGTATATCGGTAAGTAGGTATCTAATTATAAACGAAAATTAAAAAAAAAATGTTACAGACTTAAATACTGAATACAAAATGGTATTTGTTTTATGTAGGTATTTATTAAATTATCTGAAATTCATTACCGAAACGCTGTTTTAAACAATCCTCCAAAAGTTGGATGGGTTCAAAAATAGACGCATAATGCAAAAAACCAACAATACAAAAGATTCCTCTGTATCGTCGCGAGTTTTTTTACCGTGAACTTTTTCAATTCATGTCATGTTTCATATTTTGCACAAAAGAAAGCCGATCTTTTGACTTAACAAAGAAATTGCAGAGCGCCGAAACTTGGTCGTCACAATATCGAGTGAGCGCGTCGCGCCAATAAAATAAAACTTTAAGGAAGTGTGTATCTACTTGTTTTGCAAGTCAGAACTTTAGAAGAATATTATTTTACTTAAATTTTCCTAAACATTTTTCTATTTTGGAACGAGAGTTGGTGATTGTTTCAGCTGAAATTCAGGGCAATAAAGTTGATTGTCCCCGTTGTTTGTATAAAGACTGAACTTTTGCTCTTTTGAATCATTTCTAAAGGTTTCGTACTTAAATATTAATGAATGACAATGAGACTCATTTTTAAATGAAAAAAACATTAGTCTTATAAAGAATAGAATTCTTACAATAAGTAACGACAAAATATCTTCTATAATAAGTTTCAGTTACATACATCTATTAGAACTAGTGATGTACTTACCTACACGTACGTGTGTTAGATAGCACAGCGGCAGACCAATTACGATGATACATTACTCGATACTTGATCGTTTACGCCAAATCGCCCACCGCTCTTCCCAATTACCGCTGATGGTTTTATGGCTACTTCTCGTTGAACGAAAAACTACAGTATACCTAGTCTGGTCATAAGTTCTGTCACATGATCATTACTTTTGAATTTTGAACGAAGGTCTCAAAAATATTTATTGAATTAGAATTTAGAATATTTAACGAAATTAAAAATGTGCACTGTTTTGAATTTTATTTGTTTTTAAATATGTAGTGGACGCATAAAGAAGACCGAACAGCAGTTGTCACGCAGCATTGGTGCGGTTACGCGCCAAAGCAGACTTTCGATGTGCTGAAAAAATTCAATTAAATATCAATTTTACATTTATCGTTTCATCAAACGATATAATGAAGTTTTAAGTATAGAAGACACAAAACAAAAGTGATTGTCCTTGCACGGTTAGGACTCCAGCAGTGTTAAAAGCTGCGATGGCGCGAACTCAAAAAAATTCCATGCGTTAGCAGACTTTGCCTGCCCTAGACGTAGGCTTAAGCAGAACCAGGGTGAAATTGGTATTTATGAAGACTCAAGGCTTCAAACTTTTTTGATAAAAATCAAAAATCACTTGGATGCGAGTTTTAAAGACCTGAGATTGAAGAAATCCCACATTTTGCTTAAGCGGTACGCGGAAAAAAAGTACCTTGAAATTTTTTTTTCGAATTTTGTTTTTTACCATGGAAGAGAGTTACAAAAAAACAAAATGGTAAGTTGGATGCGTACATCAATGAAGAAGCACCAGCTTAATTTCGGCTGTCCAGCTAGGCCAGCTTTTATCGTCACTCAAGGTTTGGTAACATGTCTCAAATTTGGGCTTTTTTGAGGTATTTTTTGCATGAAAGGCATAAAAACGAATGCCATTCTGTATCAAAATTCAGTTCTCACAAAGCTTATGGAACCTTTTTCACATATCATGCCCAATAACAGACACTGGGAGTTCCAGCAGGATTCTGAGCCAGCTCATAGAGCGAATAGCGCGTAAAACTTGCTCGTAGGGCGTAAAATTGACCTCAGCCCGGCACGAAGTCTGGCCCTCATCCAGTCCAGACTCTAATCCGTTGGATTACAAAATATGGCAACATTTGGAGAGGAAGGCCTGCTCTATGCGTCATACTGTTTTGGAGTCCCTCAAGGCATCCTGTATTAAACCAGCCGCCGATATTGATACGAAACTCGTTCGTGTTTCTAGAGACCACTGACCGCGCAGTTTGAACCCTTGTATTCATAATTGCGAGGAAAATTTGAAATATTTTTTATAAGCATAAAATCTTTGTTTTAGTACCTTTCTATTGGTATATAAATGATTACCGTAAAAACAAATATAGTGTCAATTCACTATAAACATGTGACAGAACTTATGACCCGACTAAGTATTTAAAAACCCAAATTAAGCTTTCCGACCTAGAGTGCATTAACGCAAGCTCATTTATTTCCAACTTTATTTACTCATGCAGAAACATGTTAATAAAAGTTTCTGATATTATATGGATACGGTATTGAAAAAATTTAAAGTGAACTCCCACTCCCATTATGCTTATGTTGGAATCCGGTAGAACTTCTTCTTCCCGAAAAATTCTTGATTTCATAAATAAAATAATAATGTTGTTTGCATTACAGAAAATCGTACATGTATACAAAAGGAAAAAAGAAATATTTTAAACGTACTAAAATAAACTAAATGGACAAAACGTTTCCATATTAATGAAGTATTGGGATTACCTACTGTAGATGGCTCCATTTTTTGCTTAAAACTTCATGTACCTATGAGTGATACTCGAAATAATTTGATTTTTAAACATAAAAAACAATTAAAAATTAATATGAATTAGGAACAAAAGTAGCTTGGCTTTCCAAAAACTTCGGTAGGTAAGTACTTACCTACTTTTAACAGTACTGAAGACACTGACGACTACTTAGTTTCTTCCACTATTCTCTCACGTACAGCTTTATAATTTACTTCATAACATTTCTACAAACTAAAATGGCACCCTGTATACGCTGCTCCAGCCAATTACCTCTGATGGTTTTATCGGCAGCCGTTGCAGTCGTACGGCCCCATCTGATTTGAAAGCAAAAGGAAAAACTGTTCGGACGTAATGCGATACCATAAGTTTTCACCCCGATTCCAATATTTTTAAGAATACACGAAATTGTGGTTAGCTATTACTAGGGCACTATTTAAGTTGTGAGCCTCGACAACATAACGTGTTGTTAGACGACATCTGATACTTTTAATGAAAAGTTTGACATTTTTGACTACAACCTCATTCAAAACTTTTTATCATTTGAGCACGTTTTGTATTATTAACATTGAATTGAAAATTATCTTGACTACAAAAACATGGAATTGACTTGCGGAAATTTTTGCGCGAAGATTTATTATGACTTTCGACGTGGTTAATCAATACAAAACTGAAGCGGTCAGCTTAATTTCACTTTTGGTGATTAAGATCTTTCCTTTACCATTGTAAAACGCTAGTTTAAGAAGTATAATATTGTATGTCATTGGCTCACCAGTGAACTTTGCGAAAGTCGTCCAAAATGACTAATAGTGGCGGAAAACATTGATGTTGTCAGAAAAATGGAAGAGAAACCTCGTCATGTGATATATCGTAGGATTGAGATAATCCTAAGCATTAATTCCACTAGCAGTAATAAAATATTGTATGACCATATTATGGTTAATACGTTTTTTTCTTTACGGATGTCACAAAATTTTTCAAACGCTCTATAGGACGCTTGTGTCGTTTAGTCCTTGGAAATGTTTGATAAATATGTTTAAAAAGCTTTAAAAGCCGTTTTTAAAATTGTGACAGTTGACGAATTAAGGATCTATGCATAATGATCCTGAAAATAAACAGCTATCGACTATGGAGGTGTTTTAAGATGAACCAATGCCAACAAAAGTCCCATGCGCTCGGAACACTTTGAAACTATTTTGAACACGGTCGCCTATTTTTCCGAAATGTCCGATTATATGACAGAAACGTCACTAGAGAAATTTAGAATGGTTAATTCTTAATAGTAAACAGCCACTTTTTTTCCAAAAGTCTAATAAGGGAAACTGACCAGCATAGTCGAATCGCCATTCGTGACGAAAATGTGAGCTTTTACACGACTCGTCAAACAACTGACTATTTGAACACTCAAAATATGAAATTAACAGATCCAACGCTACAAAATTTTTGCTTGGAATCTAAACACTTCTTTTGGTACCCATATATTAAAATTAAATGCGTGAACAGCGATTTATGTAGCCAGAAGCAACTGTCGGTGCGGTCAAAAACCATGCTTTGGAGGTGCCTCAAGCTGAGTGGAAAAAATGCTATGAAAAGTGTTTCGGACACATTAAAAAGTACATAAATCATGAAAGACAATACCAATAAACGCAATCAATACCATTTTAATAATAAACTACTTTGTTTTCATAGTTAGGCTCACAACTTAAATAGTGTCCCACGTATACAGGGTGTTTCTTGTAAGGTGTCAAGCCGAAGGCAGGTGATAGGTGAGGACTAGACCTATCGATTTCACCCCCATGTATGTTCTACGATTTTTCATAGTTTAGAAGTTATCGTTAATTTTGTGATTTTTTCAAATTGTATGACCCAGTAGGCTTTAAATTTTTTTATCTTTTTTTTGGGTCGACTTTTCTCAGATTTATTTTTTTTGACAGATTCCCTATTAATTGCAGATTTTTGGAAAAAATAATCAACTTCCTATCTTTGATGCAAGATACAAAATTTTTGCTAGAAACATAAAAAATATGCTTTTAGCGGAACATTCTAAAATTTTCAACTTAAAGGTTTGAAAAAAAAAAGAACCTTCATAGGTCCAAAATAATTTTAAAAACTGCGCAGTTATCTGAACTTTCATAATAACACAAAAAAACATGTACTTAATAGGCCATTATTTTCTGTAATCGCTCCACTCAAGTGGCAAGTTGGAGATTCCGTTACATGTTTTTGACTTTCTTAGGACTAAGTAATGTTTGCAATCCCATAAGTTTACGTTATGTAGAACACATTTAGAGACAATATCTGAAAAGAACATTTTTTATCCACAACGAGGAAGCTCTTGCCCTTCATCTGGTATACAATAGGGAATATGAAAATATTGATGAACTGCGGATAAAGCTGACTGAAGCACAAAACCAAATTAAAATGAAAAAGAAGGTTTTACAAAGAATTTTTTTGCGTCGTTGTCGAATGTGCATTCAGGTCACACACACACACACACACACACACACACACACACACACACACACACACACACACACACACACACACACACACACACACACACACACTAATATGTAGGTATATCGAATTTAATCGTAAAGTAACAACCACCACTGTCTAGTGGTAAGGCCACCTATTTAGGACAGCCAATTCCTCTGTGGTTTAGGATTCCGAGTGAAGCTCGCTGATCATCCATCAGTTTCCATCAGGTCAGATGAATGGCAAGAGATTCCTCGTTGTGGATAAAAAAATGTTCTGTTCAGTTATTGTCTTTAAATGTGTTTTACGTAACGTAAACTTAGAGAATTGCAAACATTACTTAGTCCTAAGAAAGTCAAAAACATGTAACGGAATCTCCGACTTACCACTTTAGTGGAGCGATTACAGAAAATAATGGCTTATTAAGTACATGTTTTTTTGTGTTATTATAAAAGTTCAGAAAACTGCGCAGTTTTTAAAATTATTTTGGACCAATGGAATTTCTTTTTTTTTTTTTTAACTTTTAAGTTGAAAATTTTAGGATGTTCCGCTAAAACCATATTTTTTTATGTTTCTAGCAAAAATTTTGTATCTTGCATCAAAGATAGGAAGTTGATCATTTTTTTCAAAAATCTGCAATTAATAGGGAATCTGGCAAAAAAAAGAAATCTGAGAAAAGTCGACCCAAAAAAAAGATAAAAAAAAATTAAAGCCTACTGGGTCATACAATTTGAAAAAATCACAAAATTAACGATAACTTCTAAACTATGAAAAATCGTAGAACATACATGGGGGTGAAATCGATAGGTCTAGTCCTCACCTATCACCTGCCTTCGGCTTGACACCTTACAAGAAACACCCTGTATACTTCATCCAAATCAGTTTAGGCCCGATTCGACCCAACTTTTATCCGAGAATAACTTCTGGTATAACATTGACATTGACAGTGTCAGTATAGGAAATATGTCAAAATGTCGAACAAGTGACGATTTATTCTGAGATTAATATTTACTATTGTTTCGTCGAATCCACCTTTAGTGGTTTAGCGTGAAAAGGCAGCAAAATATTACATTTGCATATTGATTCATCCAAGATAATACATGACTCCGAATTTCCTGATAATACAGGTACTTGTTCAATTCCAAGTTCAAAATAGTTTTGGAAGTGGAAACACGCAATCCAAGCCACATTCGTAGAATGGGCGAATTTATGACACCATTCATTGAAAATTAGACCGGAACGTGAATATGTAAACACAATAGAAAATTAGTTGTTTCGAGGAACTCACAGGTATATTAATTCCCCGAAATTACACAAACATTTGTTAGAATGGCTATAGAATTGTGCCTACTTGTAATTAGTCACAATATTACATCATTTACTTTTGCACTCGGCACCACCTCCAAATTGAAATGTAAAACAAAACATAGTATCAGATTTTCTTTATTCTTTCTCGTACTAAATGTGTCACTTAGAAATATTTAACAATGTTCAATCAGTCGCACACCAACCTCTGTACATATTGGTTATCTGCAATATAATTTGGAACAGAACATCTCTAATTATTTCTGAAGAAACCTCTCACACTTCATCCATCCACCGAGGCCAGGAAAAGTGGTGACCCCGACAAAAAACAACAACCAACATTCAAAATGTTTCAACAACCAGCTCCGCAACCACCACCGCTGCCCGCAACTTCATCGGAGTTAGCTGCCGTCACAGTGTCTTCCCGGCTACCCGACTTCTGGCAAGACCAACCGCGCCTGTGGTTCATCCAAATCGAAGCCATACTCAAACCACAAAAGCTGAGCGACGAAGCAAAGTTCAACCTCATCGTGACTAAACTAGGGAAAGACGTAATCAAGCAAGTGAGCGACATCCTGCTGTCCCCACCGGAAACGGACAAGTTCGGAACTCTAAAATCACGGCTCTTGACAGTGTACGAGGAGTCAGAAAACCGACAACTTCAAAAACTGCTGAGTGAAATCGAGTTAGGCGACCAAAAGCCATCGCAACTGCTACGCTACATGCGTGACCTAGCACGAGGCAAGATTCCTGACGACACCTTAAACATTATGTGGCAAGGCCATCTGCCATCTTCAGCACGCGCCGTCCTCGCAGTTACAGACGTCAAAGACCTAGAAAGTTTGGCAACCATAGCAGACAAAGTATTAGAAAATACTAGACCGCTCCAAGTTTCCGAGGTAACTTCCGAACCTGTTTCATCCGAATATGCTAAATTACAAGCACAGATCGCACAACTCAGCATACAGGTCGTTGAACTACAGAGATCTCGATACAATTATCGTAATCACAATAACTATCAGCGACAGCGTTCGTCATCTCGCGGCCGTAATCAGACACCATACCGTGACTCAACCTCTACAAATGGACTGTGTTTCTATCATGACAAATTTCGACATAGAGCTAGAAAATGCGCAGAGCCGTGCAGTTGGAAAAACAAGAAAACAACAAACTCAATGAATCCGGAAAACTAACTTCGGTGCAGCCAGCGGCGGATGTCTGCACCATCACGCCCACCCACCGCCTATGCGTGACCGACTCCCACAGTGGCCTACGCTTTTTGGTGGACACCGGAGCCAACGTATCAGTTTTACCTGCAACCAAAAGACCCTATTCAACACGCGAGTGCGACAACACTTATAAACTATACGCAGCCAACGGAAGTGTGATCAAAACTTACGGAACTAAAAACCTAGTGCTGAACTTAAATCTACGCAGACCCTACTCATGGACTTTTATCCTGGCCGACGTGCAACAACCTATACTTGGCGCCGACTTTTTAAGTCATCACAAACTATTAGTCGACGTCAACGGTAGAAAACTAATCGACGCAGTGACCAATCTGAACGTTATTGGGTCTATAGTCACACAAGACTATCCTACAATCAAGACAATAGACATCAATACGCCATATTACGACATCTTATCTGCTTATCCGGACATCACCAAGCCAGTGTGTTACAAGGAAATCCCAAAACACAATGTTATGCATTACATCGAGACTACGGGCCCACCAGTCTTCGCCCGCGCCCGACCTCTACACCCGGATAAATACGCTAAAGTGAAAAAGGAATTCGAGTATATGCAGCAAATCGGCATCTGCAGGCCTTCCAAAAGCTGTTGGGCAAGCCCTCTACACGTCGTAGCAAAGAAAAACGGCGAAATACGACCATGTGGAGACTACCGCAGTTTAAACGCCATCACAAAGCCGGACAGATATCCGATACCACGCATCCATAACTTTACGTACCTTTTGGCGGGAAAAAAGGTATTTTCACACATAGACCTACAAAGAGCGTACCATTTTATTCCAAACGCCCCTGAAGACATCGAAAAGACGGCTATAATCACGCCATTTGGACTCTATGAATTCCCACGCATGATGTTTGGCCTCCGCAATGCAGGTCAGACCTTCCAACGGTTCATGAACAACGTCGTATTTCAAGGACTTGACTTTATATTCAATTATGTGGACGACACTTTAATCGCTTCTGAAACTGAAGAACTTCATAGAAAACATTTGGATATTGTTTTCCAACGCCTTAACCAATATGGCGTTACCATAAACCTATCTAAATGTACATTTGGCAAGCCAGCTCTTGATTTTCTGGGATACCACGTGACCGCTGAAGGCATCAAACCTATCGAGGAGCGTGTAAAAATAATAACTGAATACCCAAAACCTGAGACGGTATCAGAACTCCGTCGTTTCATGGGAATGATCAACTTTTATAGAAGTCATTTGCCACATGCAGCTTCATACCAATCGATTTTAAACGCTTACCTTCACAACTCTAAACGCAAGGACAACACCAAAATAATATGGAATACGGAAGCCATTGAAGCATTTGAAAAGTGCAAATCCAGTTTACGCGATTCTACAATGTTAACACACCCCAAAGCTGACGCAACACTTGCCATAATGAGCGACGCATCCAACACCTGCGCGGGAGCTGTCTTACAACAACTAGTAGAGGGAAAATGGCAACCTCTAAGTTTTTTCTCCTGCAAGTTAAGTGAATGTCAACAACGATACAGTGCCTTTGACCGAGAATTACTCGCTATTTACATGGCAGTGAAACATTTTCGGCACATGATCGAAGGACAAAACGTTATTGTGTACACAGATCACAAGCCACTCGTGCACGCATTACATAAAAAAGCTGCGAGTAGTAGTGACACACCAAGGCGACTTCGACATTTGGATTTTATAAGCCAATTTTGTACATCTATTGAGCACGTCCAAGGCTCCGAAAATGTAGTCGCGGACGCATTATCACGCATCGAGCAAATCGACACACCTTCACCTATCAACTTCAACGAGTTATCCTTGGCACAAGAAGACGACCCTGAACTACGGTCATTATTAGAGAGTAAAAATTTGAAGTTCATTAAACTCAACTATCCAAGCTGCAATAAACCAATATATTGCGAAGTATCAAAACAATCGGCACGACCATATTTGCCTGAGAAGTTTCGTGTTACAGTCTTCAACACAATTCACGGAATTAGTCACCCAGGCGTACGATCAACACGAAAAATGATCACAAGTCGATATTTTTGGAAATGTGTGAACAAAGACGTAAACAATTGGGCAAGGACATGCATAAATTGCCAAAAATCAAAAATTCAACGACACACAATTTCTCCGCTAAGCTCATTTCCATCAAGCGATCGATTTCACCATCTTCACATCGACATAGTAGGACCTCTTACCTACTGTCAAGGGTATAGATACATACTCACCATGATTGACAGAGCCACGGGATGGCCAGAAGCTATACCTTTAAAGGACATCACTGCAGAAAGCATCTCTGAAGCTGTCTACTCATCATGGATCGTCAGATTCGGCTGCCCGCTGCGAATAACCACCGATCAAGGTCGGCAGTTTGAATCGCATCTATTCACAAACCTAACTAAGCGATTGGGCATAACTAAAATTCACACAACAGCCTACCATCCTCAGGCTAACGGCAAGATTGAACGATGGCACAGAACGCTTAAATCAGCCCTTATGTCTAGAGCAAACACAGAAAAGTGGGTAAACGAGTTACCGACTGTACTACTGGGATTAAGAGCTAGCCTAAGGGATGATACCGAAATATCAGCTGCAGAACTTGTATATGGAACAACTTTGAAATTACCTGGCGACTTTTTCGAAACAACAAAGCCTAACCTTGACACAGACGCTTTCTTACATGAATTAAGAGAGCACATTCGAAACTTATCTGCAGTTCCCCAAAAGCAACCCCGAGAAGGGAAAACGTTCGTGCATCCAGCGCTAAAAACCTGCAAATACGTATTCGTTCGTTGCGACCACGTAACTAAGCCCCTAACACCACCATACACTGGGCCTTTCAAGGTTATGGAGCATGGCGAGAAATATTTCAAAGTAATGATTTCGGACGTCATTAAAACGATCTCAATAGATCGCTTAAAACCAGCATTCATAGTTCATAGCAACACAGAAATACAATCCACCCAACCAAATAAGTCTCAGCAACGAGTGACAAAGTCCACACTCAATAACTGCAACAAAAATGGTAATGCTGTGAACAACGAAGAAATGAGAACCCGATCCGGACGCCTAATTAGGCGAACAGTACGATTTTTGCACTGAATATTCATCATTACGTTCTGGATTATCTTAATTGCAACACCTCTCTCGCAAAATGGGAAAAAGTCAAAGTCGTGAACAAGTAATCATCGCCCAAAACGGAGCAGAAAATAAAACTACTTCGAGCATGCTTCACGACTTAACGCACAGCAAACTGGACCTGCTGATTGTTGTAATC
Organism: Ostrinia nubilalis; assembly: GCF_963855985.1. Lineage (NCBI taxonomy): Eukaryota > Metazoa > Arthropoda > Insecta > Lepidoptera > Crambidae > Ostrinia > Ostrinia nubilalis. The sequence goes on from NC_087093.1 coordinate 7,987,831, forward strand.
GCAGGAACACTTCTCACCGCATTCTGTTTTTTGGCTGCAAAATGCTGCAAAGCCAAATATACAGAGTTCTTCAGACGAGAACTTCGAGGAATCAGAGCCAGCCGCAGGCCTGGCATTCCGCTGCAGGCCCCACCACCAGCATATTCTGTGGCCTAGCGTCATCGTCAGTGTTGTGTTGTGAAGTGGAAAGTGTAGTGATAACGTATCAACAGTGTTAACATGTGTAATCTCGTATAATCGTATGCTATATAAAAATGTATACTAGTATGTAACCTTCTTCTAGTATGTAATCTACTAATTCAAACTGTAATATTAATTATATTTTTTTTTAAAAAGGAGGGGAAGTGATGTGCCTACTTGTAATTAGTCACAATATTACATCATTTACTTTTGCACTCGGCACCACCTCCAAATTGAAATGTAAAACAAAACATAGTATCAGATTTTCTTTATTCTTTCTCGTACTAAATGTGTCACTTAGAAATATTTAACAATGTTCAATCAGTCGCACACCAACCTCTGTACATATTGGTTATCTGCAATATAATTTGGAAGAGAACATCTCTAATTATTTCTGAAGAAACCTCTCACACTTCATCCATCCACCGAGGCCAGGAAAAGAATCATAAACTATTCGGGTAGGTAGACGTAAAATAAACCAGCTAAGTGCGAGTCAAATTTTTAATAAATTAATTAAATTAAAAGTTCTGTATCCTATTAGGTAACTCAACATTTAGGGAAACCTCTCTACCGAATAAAATAAATCGTGTTCAAAAATTCATCTGATAATAGCTACAGATTAGTTACACCTAATGTTAAGGGCAAGTCAAGCTTAAAGTGTTTTATTAGGTCCTACTTCACTTACCTTTTTGCCTTGATACTTGCCTAACTTCACACTTTCTTGAGTAAAACACTCTTGACAGACTTGCAAGATGGACAATGGAGTGTCCTTTAAGGGTTCCTTTTTCCTTTTCAGTACAAAACTCTAAAACCTGATTGAAGAGTTGATATTTCGACTGCCCATAAAAATGAGAAATTAATGCCAAAATAAAGAGAGCGATGGCTTCATATCTTTTTTGTCTTTCCAAGAATTACGTTGACATCGTTTCAACAAAATAAATTGTACAAATACTTTCTGAATTTCAGAATTCAATGAATCGAATACGTATCTCAAAGTAGTCAAAAATGAAAAGCTTTCGGCAGTTAGAGAAAAATAACGGAATTCCAAGACAATGATAAAATACGGCGACCGCTAACAATTGCTAACCTAAGCAATAAAAGAACAAAAATGACGACAGTAGAACTTTTTTGGCGACAAAATATCAGTAATTGAAGATTCCCCAAAATACTTTTGCATCCGCCACATGCTGCAGATTAAATAAACGACTTATATGCTCTGCAATGCAAATACACGCTTTAAATTCAGATATTCCATTTCATATGCACTATTTTTATATTGTACCTTCCAATGCGTACTTTTTTACTCGTGCTTATCAACTTTTATGAATTTGAATATTGTAAAGAGCGCACAAAAGTCGGGTTTTCACGATCTCTACAATATGGGTCAAGCCATATATTTTTATCAGTATCTTCATTAATGAAAATACGATTCGATATAGGTATGTAGGTACATACTCATAGAGTAGCAAAAACGTGTTCATAATAAGGAACAAGATTTATAATAACATGTTCAATTTATTGTTGATATTTATTTGAATTAAGTAATTTTTCTGAAATTGTTTTTGTTTAAGTAATGCCTGAAAACATAACTATAATGTAACGTAACGTGAAAATGTTAAAGAAAGTTTACTTACACATCAAACTCCTTCCAAATTCACCGGATATCGATAAAGTTATGGTGAAATTTGCCCTGCGTTCAGACTCGATCGAAAAACATCAAAACATCATCTGGGCTGCCCCTACAGATTCGGAAGACAATAACGTTAAATCAACTTAAGTTATAGCGGGCAGCACGGAGCGGGCACGCAACGACACCGTGTCGACGTCGGCACGACAATTTACAGCCACAATAAAAGTATCGCGTTTATTGTTGAACACACAATTCGCTCGGACAGCTCTAATTGCGAGCCCCGCAGTGTCTATTGGTTTCGTAATTTAACCCGCACTATTTTAGCATCATGTCCACAAGAATGGAGTGCCATGGCCGTTATTGAATCGGCCGCTCTGGTTCGATCCGTTCTTTACACGGAAGGTACATCTGGGCGAAATAATTACTTTGAATTTTTTTTTATCTGTATTTAATGTTTTGTATATTTATGAAACCTAACTGACAAATTGATGTGCTCAAATTGTGAGTATTAAAACAGAGCCAAATTATTTCATGAGAAATATGGCAGTAGGTAGGTAAGTTAGGTAACTAAGTAGTAACCTTAGCCTGTTGCCTGTTTCTTTTAGCCCATTGTCAAACGGTAGCTGAGCATCACACCTTTCTGTATGTGAGTCATAAGCGTTAGTGTAATTTAATGTCACTTGGCACTAGCTAAACATCAAAAATATCCCGTAGGTTTAACTAACGAAAATGAGGCCGTCTTTTCAAGAATACTTCAAATTTTTAATTCTAATCGTTTTAACATCATTAAGGTAGTGAAATATAATTCCAATGCTCAAGTTTATCGGAGGACCTGACTTAATTTATTTTTAGAAGACGTTTAAGACGAAATGCCTTCCAGTTTCTAAGTAAGGAATAATAAGTGTTTTGATAACAACATAGTTTATTGTGTTTCGTGTATTTTTGCCAAATAACTTTTTTTAATAAAGGAAATATTTGTTGTCAAGCCAAACCGTTTAAAAAAATGGAATCTACGTAGTCCTATATATGGGTCTAGCTTTTTATATTGAAACATTTTCACATATCTATCTCCCAAATTCCGAGCATAAAAGCATTTGTTGATGAATCTTTCAAAGTGAATATTCAAATATTATGACATCAACAAGGTACCTACAGTCAGAAACTCTGTTCTGTGTAAACAGACCTCCATCAAAATAATAACTTACTTTTCCCTTTCTTGCTAATTTAGGTTCGTCGTTGTCAGCACAACTTCGCTGACGATTGGCTAAAACGAGAAAAGACATTCCTACATTTACTTCGCAGTGGTACCGAAACCACCTCCGTCTGTTAGCGCGGAGCGTCCTGTCTATCTGACTAAACATTTGTGCACAAATGCTGCATTTTCACTCGAGACATTTCTGGATATAATTATACTAAAAGCCGGGCATCCTCAAACGGTTATTCCAGAAGAGTGGCTGCCATGACTCAAATACTTAGTTAGGGAAAAACTTTTCTATTTGATGGACAAAAAACTGGAATTGGACAAAAGATTTTTAAAGAATTGCTTTTCTTTGGACGTCTCCTAACTATCTTGTTTTATAGCAATTTAACGTATTGTCTGCAGAAAGAAAATATTTTTGCTTCAAACATGATAATTACATTTACTAACAAGGCTTTGACATACCTACCTACTATGTCTGAATGTATGAAACTAGTGTATTTTTAAATATCAGCTTCGTTCTATTAGATATGTATTTCAAGTTAAATACCGGTTGGTTTAGTCATTGATCGTTCATTACGTGTCAAACAACCTACCCTTCTTTATGCTTTGTATTCTCCTACCTAAAGTAAACATATTTAATTGAGTCAACATATTCTTTTGCTTGCTAAAAAAGAAAACAGAACTTTAAAAAATTCGACGAATAGAAGTCAAAGCAGATCATTACCTATTTCCTTTTGCGCAAGAAACTGCTGCTGCGAAGAAAGACTTCGACAGTCACTTCAGATGGATAGTGTTTTTATTCCGACTGTACACTAAGTTCGACTGAAATAAGAATCAATTTGTACTGAATTTGCATCAATTATTTTTTCAAGGAACCACCCAGCTTTGTCTTGCACAGATGTATAAATGCAGTTCTATGAATAGAATAGTGAACCATAATCGACACTTTTTTTAGTTACTCAATTACTCGTATCTATTCGCATACTCGTAGTCCCGTTGCCATGCAATATCCCATTGTATCACCCAGTAGATAATACTGACCTACATATACTAACGAGCAAAGCGGCTGTCACCCTAACTTTTTACACAACTTCCAAACTCATTTTGGCACGTGAATCATGAATAAAGCTAACCCTTTGTTTTTTGCCATCATTTATAAAAATGTTTTTGTGATTGCCTTCAATCTCAGTTTCATAAAAGGAAATATCATGCTTCCGAGATCTCTCATTTTTCATTTTGTTCATTTTAGAGATGGACCATGTAGTTTCATATACTAAAGCCCGCGTTGAAAGAAGCTTACGACTAGATTTAATTCAATCTTATATTCAAGTCTGATTGGTTGAATTTCATTAGTTGGATCAATCATAGGTCTGAATCTATTCTCTGGTAGAGATTTGTGATCGAGAGTCGTTTCATAATCTAGGCCTGGATCTTTTTATACCTTTGTGAATTTTAGAGTATTGTTTGTAAATAGGTATTCTAAATGTTGACTCTGAATTTTTTAATTAAATAGGATTAGGATCTTGAAAACAATATAACACTGATAATATCTACTTATTGTTCAGTGAACAATAACATAACCTACTTGAAATTCAATTAACTTGATCCCATTACATTTCGGACGAGTATTTAGAGTGCCTACTTATTATATATTTACGAAATCGATGTACCTACATTTCCTTTCATAAGATAACGGACCATTAACTTTTCAACAACAACCTGAAACTGTTTGACATTACCTCAACCCTCTCGGAATGAGTTGCTTTGAAAGTCAAGTTTTCCATTTGCATTTATACATTTTTTACAACATCAAGTAAGTTATTTTCCTTGTATGTCAATTCTGTCTTAAGGTTAAATAAAGTACACGTTTCTTTCTGAATTTGATTTATTTCAACTTTAGGAGAACGCTTCCTTGATAGCATTTCACTTACAAACAATTTAAATTCTTAATGCCATCGGCATTTCTAATATTTACAAATTTCGTTTTACGTGTTCTACTTATTACGTCAATGGAATTAAAAGTTTCACCATAAACGTGAGTTAAAAAAGTCCACCAGAATACACTGACTGGGTTACTTAATTACGATATAATAGACTAGTGAGCCACTCGGGGCGCGGCTGCTGGGGCTTGTAGTCGGGCGGGCTCAGCGCCAGCGGGGACGCGGCGTCCGCCATCGCCACCGATGACGACGTCTCAGTCACCGCCACGCTCGGCTTTCCCTTCAAAACTGATCTCAATTCATCATTCTCCACCGCTCTCGTTCGTTGCAAATTTTCTCTCGTCTCTTTCATTCTCGAAAGCTGTTCCCTCAGACTTCTATATTCTTCCAGAAATTTCTCTAACTGTGAAGCTCGAAAATCAAAATCCTCCAAAGGCGGGCCCGTCCGGGAGTAATCTCTGAGGCCAGAGAGATCTAGGAGAGGCGTTGCGGACGGCACTGTTGGCTGCTCCCTCGTTGGCGACGCAGGCAAACTAGGATTGCGCCGGACCCGATTACCTCCAGTAGAAAGATCGAGAAAACTATTCGATCTCCGTCCCGAAGACCGCTGTCGGTTTTTCTCGTATGGCCTATCGAAAAAGTTTATTGAATCGCCACCTGAGCTATTTCGTCTACTACTAAGAAGAGGACTGCGGCTATCGCCGTCTTTCCTCCTTGGTATCGTATAAAAGTAATAAGGATCGTGTTTCATTTCGCTCCTTAAATAAGAGGAAGCGCCTAAAGCACTCATTTCTATTAGGTCAGGATAGTTTTTTTCACTGTCACTGCCAGAAAGGTCGTTGTCGAGACGGTCGCGCGTGCGGGGCCGCGGGCACGCCCGGGGGTTATTGTTATAACGATTGGATTCTGGCAGTATCTCTACGTGGGCATTTAATATTCCCGTTGAGTTGGAACTCTGCACTGACTCGGATGTAGCATCGGACCTGAAACAATTACCAAAACAACATTTTTATATTGTGACTTGAATAAGTAATTTTATTTCGATTCCAAACGTTTGTTTTGAACTGAAGTAATCTTAAAATTGATACCCGTTTAATATGATCTTTGATTTGTGACAAAAAAAAATTAATTATCAAAATTATTTGATGCGAGTCTATTTATCTACCACATAGTCCCTAACTAATCAGAGTTTGCACTATGGCGACTAACGCCCGTTTCCCATATTCAATCCTTGTCCAATAATTAATCCGGATTTCAACTATCCAATTCAGTCTTAGAATAAATATCCACAACTTTCGATGCGTTTACACTTTATTATTGTTAAAAACAATATGAAAATGTAAAAACATCCAACATCCAATAACAACCGCAGATATTTTGACCAAAACATAGTTGGACAGTTTGATATTAGGACTGAATTTAGAAAACCAGTATTAGTAACGGTTAATTTTCTTAGATAGGTACAAAACCTAGCAAAATCAGAACCTTCAACCACTCTGAAGTGCATCATACTTATTGAGAAACATATGAAAAAAGTTGTACTGAGTTACATAAGGTGTAAATTTCAATCCTTTTCACGTAACGAACACGAACGCGCTCATCAATACGCACAACTTTTTACGAGGTCAATAGCGAAATCGAGAATTTTTAGATACTCCATACATAGCATTATGAATCGAAAAGCCAAACATTTTTTTCAGAATTCAATGTTGCTTCCATAGTAAAATTGCTCGCAGCAATGAGTGCATTCGCATTGACAGTAAATATGTATTTATAAATAATATGTTTGTGTTGTTTTTTACTTGTATGTATTAATATTAAATATTAGACTTTTCTAGCACGTTGTTACTAAAATAGTATTAAAAATTGCTTTCTAAGCAATTACCTGATATTATAGTCGCTAAAACGTGGTATGTGCAAATCTCGCTCATGCACACCATTTCTTGACGGCCTCGTGTCGAATTCCGCTCTTCGCCATCCAGTCTCTAGGGGAGGTGTTCTTGAAGAATCTCTCTCCTCCCGCGGCTCCCCTCTCAAATACCCCTCATACTCATCTTCTGGGTCATGCAAAGGCACATTTCTATAGTCACCCCTCTTACGACCATCTGGAATTATTACTCTCGGAACCTCAACATTGGCTTTTATATTCGCCTCTATTTTCTCATAACTATCCTCACGATGATTCGTAGTTACTATCTGTTCATTCCACCTATCTAATTGTCTTTTCTTACGAGTCTCATATGCACACAGACCTATTAAACATGAGCTTAACACTATCACAGCGGACACCGCCATTCCAGCCATCAGCGCTCGCCCACCAAAACTTTTATTTTGAGGCTTCTTTTCTATTGCTAAAGTTAACACCACCTCCGCCTTTCCAGCGCGATTCTCAGCGTTGCACACATAGGAGCCCGCGTCTTGCATGTCTGCTGATTTTATAGTTAAATTACTAGTCTGTCCCTCACTACGTAACATAAAAGCTCTTCCAGAATTGACATGAGACGGGGTTGTGTTAGCTAGCAACCGACCCGCCCGCACCCACCGCACCCTCGGTGCTGGCACCCCTATCACTCGACAAACTAGTGTCACTTCATCCCCTTCGACACCTTTAATGATGTTTGTTGCTGCACTCACTTCCGGCCTACATGCAAAATCTTCTAAGTCGAGCCTATCCCACGACTGGTGCATCAAGCGTGGAGGTAGGGCACAGTCTGGCACCACTGTGGCAGGCACATTTCTTCTAATCATCCAGTCGCGCAATGGCCGCATAGCGCAGTTGCACTCCCAGGGATTATTCGCTAGCTCTAAACCCTTTAACGACCTTAATGGCGCTAATACGGCCACATGTAGTACTTGCAGTCTATTTTTACTCAACTCCAGATATTCCAAAGAAGCTTCTAAACCCATAAATCCTCGGGGTTCTATTTCAATTATTTTACAACCACTCAGAGTGAGTCTGACTAAATGGGGTAGAGCAACGAATGCGTCATCGCGTACTTTTGTAATGGCATTCCCGTTGAGTCGGAGCTCCCGGAGCTCGGGGATTGAGTCGAAAGCATGAGACGGTATGGAGTCGAGGCGGTTGCGAGAGAGATCGAGTTCGACAAGATTGACTAGGGCTCTGAAGGCGTACTGGCGGATGGTGCGAACGTTGCAAGAGGAGAGATAGAGTCGTTGGAGGTTGAGAAGGCCGGCGGCGGAGAAGGCGTCGTCGCGGAGCGTGGAGAGGGTGTTGTTGGAGAGGTCGAGCAGCTGCGTGGTGGGGTCGAGGCGGGGCGGGACTGCTTTGAGGTTGGCGTGCGCGCACAGGGCCGACTCCTTGCCGCTGCGCCACTTGCACTCGCAGTGCCGCGGGCAGTCGGCGGTGGCGGCCGCGGCCAGCGCGAGCATCAGCAGTACCCACATGCCCCGAGCTAGCTCACCCCGCGCCGCACCGTTCGTCTTCACCGCCCAGCGTCATCCCCCACACGGCGATTTACCTAAAACAAAAACATCTTTGTTTATACTTAAAGATTGACGTCGGTTGAACAGATGAGAAAGTTAATTAGATTGCTTTTGTTTGATAAACAATTAGGGGATGGGCGAAATGAGGAAAACTTCTATTATAAGCTTACAAGGACATCGGTTATTGGAGTTCCTTCGTAGATAAAACATTTCATTTGGTCGGTTGTTTTGCATTTGTAGAGTTTCTGTTTAAAATATAATTACAAGTTTCTAATCAATGGCACTTTCTAGAGGGCAATTTAAATGTTTTATACGCAGAACTATCTGAAAGAATCTCATTACGTTGCAGTATAAAGCCCTATTCGGGCGATAAAGCTTAATTCCCTGGAACAGTCGGGTCAGCGGCCAAATAAAATGGAACCACGACCGCGACAATGTGATCCGAAAATCAATTTTCACGATTAAATAAATGCAATTGTTTATGTTTGTTTACTCAAACAACATCCATATTCATTGCATTGACTGCAGCAAAAGCCGGCGATTCGAGCGATTCCCGGAATTATCTGATTATGCTTAATCATCTAAAATGATAATTGAGCAATTTAGTCTGACATTTGAATGCAATATTGCAAACATGAGGACGTAATAGGCGTTTTAAGATAATCGATTTTTACATTAAGTTAGATTATTACATACAAATGCATTGGAGTTTTTAAAAACACTTTAAATGTAATTTAATGTTGTTGTTAATTTCAACAAATTCGCTTGCAATAAGTAATCTGAACAAGTTCGCTAATTGCTTTTTAAAAATTCTACAAAAATCTTTTTAAAAATTCTATAAAAACAAACTATTATAATCAAAATTTATCAAATTAGAATTCGAAATGTTGATGTTAGTCAAATAGAAATGAAATTTTATTATGAATTGTTAGCAGCGAAATTCAGTTGTTTTTACGGCTCGGTTTACGCTGGTCGGAACTTAATTGAAAAATTTAATATTTAGACCATTATCAATGTTGAGTGAATGAGAAAACGCAGTGAAAACTGGTCTAATGTACTTGAAGACAGTTAAAATTAAACATAAATGAGATTGCTTGCGCGTTTTTCGTGTTCTCATGAAAAATTTCGCGTATAGGCACCGCTCTCTCTAAATGGAGCGTACTAATTTTCGCTCGTTCCACGTACAAAAGAGCTCTTGGAGTAAACTTTCCATTGAATAACATCGGGATGTTAAATATCCCGGTTCCACATTCGACCTCCTTTGAAAAACGCGAGCCATTTTGTCACTTCTCGTCGGGAAACGTCGAAATTAAGTCACGCTTGTTTAGCTAAATGAACCAATTTAGGGGAAGGCAAAAGTGCGTTTGTGTTCATTCCAGCGACATTATTCACATTTAGAAAAAGATTTTTCGAGCGTACAGAGATCGTTTAAAATAATCTATGACGCGTTTGCTAGCGACTGCTTCAAGCATAAAATAACGGGGATTACGTATGTAACGCGCTGTTCCTGTTACAATATTCTTTTTGTGTATTTTGATTATTACCTCAGATTTGAGATATTCGCTTTTAATAACGTTTTATCGTTCAATACTTCACTTGTACAGTGGGTATTTGGTTTTGTAACAGAAAAATATAGCCCATTTAAACTGTTATCGTCCTTTAATAAAAAGCAACAAAGATTCTACAATGAAGCGTTTTTCAGTAATGGAGTTTTTATTTTTTTTAATCGGACTTAAAAAGAGATTACAAGTCTACATTTTACAAATACTGTAACTTAATATTTTTGTTTCTAATACGAGTAGGTGTGCGACAACAGCTTTAATATTTCAAACATTCGTTTAAATAATATTAACCTGTCCGTATATAAATTCCAGCATTTTTCATGATATCACATGCAGCGTCTACCGTCTATATCATGATACCAGCAAGTCTGACAAACTTAGGTGCTACGGATAGAATAACCGTGAGTAATAAACTTGTGCCGCGCAGACAATGGTCACTTCTGGCCACAAATCACAGGCGCGCGGCGGAACAACGACACGGATCGTCCACGGAGCGTCTCCATCGCGATTACTGCTTGCGGTGTACAGGGTGAGCGGAGGTCACGCGACTTTCATAAAGTCTTACTATATAAAATAAGAAAATATAAACTCGTCTTTTGTCTATGTGGAAGTCAAGGACAAGTGTGGTCTGGCAACGTCACAGCTTTTCAGTATGAATTTTTCTCAAAGTATTCTTTTTTTCCCGTATAAAAAGTTTTTCTTGAAATCTTAGTCAAAATAAATATGTAGTTTGATAACTATTTCGCAAATTCAAGCACCTATCGACTAGGACTACCTGAAATAATGTAAAACCAATTTAAGCATTCCGTCATCGTTTAGCCACTAAGATTGTTTCCAAATCATGTACCTACCTAGTTCTTGGTCAAGTCTTAACACACACACTTCTCAATTAACTAATTACCTAATGAAGTTCGGATGAAACTATTAAATTAATATAAAGCTTATTCTTGTACCTAGGTAGTAAGAAGCAGTAACTAGAACACAGTCAACTAGTCACATCTGTCTCAAGTAATAAAATGGGGCGAACGGTGACAGCCACAGACCTACATTACTACTCTTGTTTTGACACTAAAGCAGTAGCTTTACTTTAACATCAGTAGATGTTGTTATTAAATTGATATGTTCCAGTTACATATTTACCTAGGCCATTTGTACTAGCATAGCTAAAGACAATGGCCACGTCTGACGCCTACAAATCAAAGGAAGCGGAATAATGATAGCGCAACGTCTCCGTGATTAGTGCGGCGCTTGAGTGGGGTCACGTCTTTCGTGCAAGTCGTTGACCTTGCGTGGCATAAAGTCCTACAAAGTGAAAATGTCGAATAGAAACTTTGTGGACAGTCGGTCAAAGTGGGTCGCTGTATTTGTCTTGTCTCTGACTTTACAGTGGGAAACAGTGATTTGTTTTCAGTGGTACTGTTACCAGGTTATTATTGCTGTTGTGGTAGCTTATTTGTCGACTTCTCAGATCATTAGGTAACTTTTTCAAGAATAATTTCGGTACCAATAGTCCAATATCCAATACAATATGATTCACAACATTTGTAACAAGAATAGGGTAAGTGGTAGTACAATTTAGTTACGACTATTGTTATTATTACGAAGGAGACCGTCGGAACATCTGCTCACAAATCACAGGATCCGGAGTATAGCTGGGAATGTATCACGAAGACAATAACTGTCTATAAATATAATATAGGAAGCATGGGACTCAAGACATTAGATCTGAAGAATTATACAAGCAAAACTATTGCGTACCTCATCCTTTAAATAAATTGAATTGAATTATATTACCTACTGCTATACCTACAATACAAACTGCTAACGTAACGCTGTTTTTAGTAAAATGGAGAAAACGTGTTTTATATCGTATCTCTCTGGCTATTTACGTGACGACGCGACACGAACACAGCATTCCAATATTGCATACATTCCTATTTCCAGCCCATATAAACATATAAAGCAATGCGAGTCTATCCGCAAACTCGCCAAACTCACCGACTATGTTGCGTTATGGGAGTTTCAAAACATAACACAAGCATTTAAATTCATCCCTTGATGATTCTCACACACCTACATTGTCATATTTGGGTCGTTTCGCTTACCTTTGTTTTCGAATCTGATCACAATTTTCCGCTACGTCGACGCTCCCGAAAAAGTAAAGAAAATGTTTTATTACACGGATTGACGTGAAACTAATGGACCGCTACGTGCAGTCCCACCTAGTCCGCTATAAATTCCAGCTAGCTATTTGGAATTCCAAAATAAGTTTATTTTTTAAAAGATAAAAACTGTGGAAAAATGGTGAAAATGTTCTACGACTTTTTAATCTTGGAACAGATATCACGGTAGGTATAACATTCGCTAGGTATCACTATATGTATAAGGCGTGATATGAAAGATGTTTTGACTTTTTGCAAAATAAGTTAGCTGTAGTAGGTACGTGAATATTGTAAACACAACAGTTCTGCAAAATTATCTGACGCGGTGACAGTGGAACGGTGTAAACGAATTTATTTCAGCAATTCAATACATTTTCATATTGACGCCGTACATTTAAATTTTGGCCGGCGGCTCTGACATTATGTTTGTGGCATTATATTTAAAACTTCCAGAAAATTAGGGTAAAATACAAGAAAATTTATCAGTTCTATTTACTTTTAATTAACTTGGAATTAACGATTTAGATGGTATTACACTGACAAGTTACTAGGAAAAACAATTTCCTGTTCTCAGGAAAATTACTTCTTGGAACGACATTTTTTTTTTCAGATTAAAAATTTCTAAATATAGACAATTCATTATTGCTCATTTCCTAAAACCCAACCAGTGAAGGTTTCGTCGAATTTTTAACTGTTATTGAACCAAAATCTTCAAAAGAAAAGATTAAAAATAACGAAATAGGCATATTAAGTCGTGATAATAACATGGTGCAAATGAAACTGTGCTCGTCATAAACCGCAGAGAATGTCATTACACCAACTTAATTTAATATTGTGAATAGGGTTACCAGATTAAAAATCAGGAGTCCGGAGAAAAGGCCTGATTTTCATTGAAAAATCCTGAGATTTTGTTGCAGTTTAAGAATTTTCACTAAAACGTACTGAGCAATTTCAAAAAGTTCGCATTAGTGTCGTTTTTTATACACTGCGGATCATAGAGTATAATAAGTGTTTGTTTAACTTTTTATTAAAAACATCTTTAAAATGTATTTTACCTATTTCAATTAAAATTCTGAAAATCCTGATATTTGCAAAATCCAGCCGCATACCTGAAAAGAGTCCAAAAATACGGAAATGTCAGGACAAATGCTGAGATATGGTAACCCTAGTTGCGAATCACTGAATTTCATGTCCTTGCGGTAGCGAGTAATTCATTTCGATCTTTTCATTAACCAACAATATTCATATTATTTGAATTCAACTTCATATATCGTCATCGGTACCTAGCATACCTATTAATAAAAGTTTTGAAGCAAAAGCAATATTGTTAACGTATTAATCAAGCCTCGAAAAAACATATAAAAGATTGTATTTGTTAAATATAAATAGTGCCCAGATTTGTAAACCTATGTAGATAGATAGATAGATAGACAGATAATCCGTAGATATATGCACAGCATATAAAACGTACATCTGTTGCATCTAAAAAAAATATAAGCCCCTTACTATTCAAAGACGAACACTAGTTAAAAATTAAAATTAATGTTTTGTATAGAAATGACATTTAATAAGGTAAGGAGGGTAATGGAAAATAACGGTAAGTATGTACTGTATCTAGACTACTCGCGACCTAGCCACCTAACTCATTACGACTAATGAGAGAGACTTGCTTATGACCTAACCGAAGCTTCTAAGTTAGTAGCTAAGTGTCTAAGGATGTATCTCAGTCCCACTCTATATTTAAGGCTTTAGTCAAAGCACGCGTCCTAACACAATAATGCTGGGATACGTATGGCTACAGGAGTGTATGTATTGTACTGCTATACATATGACATTTGCATTATTATTCCATGTAATCATTACATAGTATAAAACACACGGATACGGATTTTGATGCAGTTTCTTTATTAGATAGAGTGATTCAAGAGGGAGGTTTTTAAGTAAGTACTGTACATTTTACCTGTGAAACAGGGGCGGATTGCTAGTTCTTTTATAATGTCTCTTATTAGTCTCACACAAAGGGGAACGCCCTTCCTTTGTTATTTTACTGTTATATGTATGTGACCTATTACTAATTATGCCATAACATATGCATGCACATAAGTATATCTCTACATTTAAAGCTGGGCATTCACGGTCAGTTAAACTGATGACTGCTTTAAGGTCTAAAAAAACTACCAGTTTACAATGAATTTTTACTTATGATTTCACACACACGATAAATTTTTGGATGTTACGTCAGTTCAATTCGTCAGTTTAACTAACCGTGTGTGTCCAGCTTAGGTAAGTAATTGTAGCCTTTCAAGTGTATACAGTAAATTCATTGCAATACATAATTTTGCATTAATAGCATCGACGGATTACGGACAGTGGTCACCACTGCCATTACACCACCAACTTATATTATTTCGCAATTTCCCACCACTTAATTGTTGCACAATAATGCTTTCACTAGCTTTCGAATATTTAAAGGATATTTTTAAAGAAGACACGTCTCTTAAAATCAGACAACAAGCAGCGTGTGTATTCATTAATAACTTTAATCAATTTTCCATGAAAGTTGGCCAGATTTCTCCGGATAATGAAAATACAATTTGATTTCTCAGTCTTCTCCTTTGTCTTCAATTTACATTACAGAGATACTTGATAATTACATTATGATCCACCTTAATAGTCAACTACACTCATCACTTTAGCGTAGTTTCATCATCAATTCAGCCACGTGAATCTAGGTACTGCTGCACCTAGCTCTCTCCCAATGATTTCTAATGACTTAGCTTAGATTTAATGATTGCCTCTAAAGCGCTATCACTAAGCCTGTGTTTCTTCTTACTAATCGTACCTACTAAATAAGCATAAACTTAAGCAATAAGAATTCAGTCATTTTTAAATCTTCCGTCTACTCGTATTACAGTAGATTAGGTAAGATTCCAAATATACAACCCCCTATACGTAACTTTGTCGCGTTACCACCATCAGATGATTTTCCTGAAACCTTTCTTAGTGTGTCATAAAATGAAACTACTCTCCAAATGACACTGCTAGGACTTCATAGAGCGCTTTATGAAAAAATAAAGGTTAGGCAGTGACGCTCTATGGCTCAGTTTTTATCTACACTACCTAGTGTACAAGGGTTCGTTATTTATGTTTTGTATTATCTTGTGTTATGTACTACTTACACACTTTTAGAAATGTGTGATCTATTTTATACCTTCAAGCAATTTTGATCGATTTGTATATTAAACATTATTTGTATACTTATCTCTTTAAAATAATATGCATTAAACATTTTCAAATACAAATAGGTAAGTAGGTAGGTACATTGTCAATTACCCTTATGTAACATTCCATATTCTATAAGCAGGTAGCTTACTGCGCTAACTATGTATTACAGAACTTAAATTTTATTTAATACAAAAACATAACCCAAAAACAAGGGAGAAGATTAACCCTTAGAATTTCTTCTCGTAATTTCAACAAATAAATCAGCCAATGCTCACTTCACAATCGGATTACTTGATTGTGATGCGATTATAACAAAAACACACTGTGAAACACAACATGCATTTCGATAGCAATTTATAATTAATTGGTGCTGTATCCCGGTAATTCTAGATTTACCTGCCTTCATTCCGATGGAATTAGACCACGTTTGTTATTATGTTATTAATTTAATTGATGCATTTTGGTTGTATGTTGAAGCAATATTACGAATACCGATCGTTTTTGTTGATGTCTCGGAAATTTATATTGATTTTGTTCTTACATGGCTCCAATATTACATTAATTATACATAATAGGTTTGCGAGTTTAAAATAATTAAATAAACTTCTTTCGGAAATAACGAAAGTTTGACGGAAAACTATTAAAACTTTTCAGTAGAAACTTAACGTTTTTACATAACATACGGGCTGGCCTTTCACATACGTGTGAAATATTTATAAGATACACTTAGCCGCTTCGATGCCGAGTATTCGGGATGAAATATCGCATTAAATGTCCATTAAGTTCTTTTGCTATCGGGACGCGGGTAGATGATCGATGGATCGCACTCACCTCAAATTCTCACTATACTCCGCTTGATCTTGATCCCGGGAATCTGGAATCAATGGAATAAATATTTAACGTTATCTTCGTATCAATAGCATGAGATAAGTTGTAGAGAGGCATTAGAAAACGTATAAGATTGATGACTGATTTAAGGCACAGTCATACTTCAGATATGTTAGGGTGGTATGGATAGTTAGTACTCAAAGATGCAAGCAAACCCATCAAGATGTTTAGGCATGCTAGTATGTTTGAATAGCTAAGTCAGCTATTTCTCAAAAACAATGACACTCGTGACAAATGCCTCAGAACATAGTTTTCACCCACCCACAACACACTGCTATGACCGATGTTGCTTTGCTACGAGTACAGTAAGTAGTCTGTGAGGTATCTTCCTTAATTATTCCTACTTAAAATGATCACCTAAAACAAAACTCCTCACAATAATATTCAAACTAGATACTCGTAGTAGCACATTTTGCGATTAAATGTGATTAATATGAAAAGAAGGTAAGTATTTTATGTGCTTTAGAACAGTAGATAATATACTTTACGAATAATGACTCCAAACTTTTTCATTTCCATATTCAATAGGAGGATAACTCCTCCAAGTTCCCTAATAAAATTACTGCGCTGATTCATCAACATCAAATAAGGTACTTGATACAAATAAGGCCTACCTAACTTTGAACGCTTATATTTCAATAAATATTAACGCCAATCAACAAAAACAAGGTTAATTAACTTCTTCCATCCTTTAATTTTAGCAATATTACAAAAAATAACACAATTTTTAACTAAATCTATTCAAAATAAGCAAATTACGAAACCACTGATTTTGGCTTTAATAAATCACCTACACGGAATAAGGCCTATATGATTCAAATGCCTCTAGACCTTAAAATTGAGGTTGTATTAAACAAAATGCGGTCTTATAACATTAAACACGTCGATTGGTTTGCGTTATCAAAATTTTACATTAGGTACTAAGTAAACAGAAATATACTGTATATCTCTCGATAAACTTAAATTCCACTTATTAAGAATTATACATAAATTATAGATAAAATTAAATATTCATAGTAACAAAGTAATGATTCCTTACATATATTATTAAAAAATATATCAAAAACAAACAGTATTATTTTTTTGTATAGGGCTTATTAAAACACCGTGTTCGAATAAGGCCTACACATAAAACCTTTTAAATAAATCAGTTTAGGAACATCATTAAGTCTTGAATTTTTGTAAACAAAATGAGATCTCAATTTTTTTTAGAACCAGGGCATAAAAAGGCTTCTGAATCATCTTTACGAACTCTTACACAATCTTTGTGATACCACCTAAAGCAGTTCCTTATGGTCGCATATCTGCTACTTTGTTTTCGAGACAGGTATGATAATACCAGCTTTTATTCTTCTTTCCTTTAGAATTATACATACGGCTTCTTTTCTTATTTTGTATTGGTTTTGTATTTTTTTTTCTTTTTTTGATTGATTTTCGACACTGTTTTCTTTTTCTTTTCTGTATTGTTAGTAACATTCTTATTAAATAAACATTTTGTTACTCTTTGGCTCATTTAGTTTAATGAATTTGTCCATAATCAGGTGTTAACACAAGTATCTAATATGGCCTACCATCCCAACTAATCCCAACTAATATTATAAATGCGAAAGTAACTCTGTCTGTCTGTCTGTCTGTCTGTCTGTTACGCTTTCCCGCTTAAACCTCGCAACCGATTTTGATGAAATTTGGCATAGAGATAGTTTGAGTCCCGGGAAAGAACATAGGATAGTTTTTATCCCGGTTTTTGAAACAGGGACGCGCGCGATAAAGTTTTTCTGTGACAGACAAAATTCCACGCGGGCGAAGCCGCGGGCGGAAAGCTAGTGCTGAAATAAGGCCTAGGCCTTATTAGATGTCTCGCTCTTGTTGTCTTCAAAAACTTACAAATAATGCATTTATAGCCAGTAGTAGATACAAATTAAGGTAATTATTAGCTAGTAGGATATATTTAGAAACGATTACTAAGAAAAGATTGATCTAAAACAGCGTCATTTTACCGAAAATTTAAGATGAAATCGCCGGATTTTTATAAGCGAGCACGAAATCACCCACCACCTTAGAAGAACGCGTGTCAATTGGTGCTGGGATCGTGGATCGGGACGCTCTTGCACTCTATTGGGTTATAGGGCATACGAGTACGTGTCCTTGAAGTATTTTCCCGGTTGGATTTATTTATCTGTGTTTTCTGATGTATAGGCCTTATTAGAACGTAGGCCTTATTTGTATCAAGTACCTTATTTGTTTTAATTACAACATCCACAAGATAATCAAATTATCTCATTGGTTGCCATGGTAACGGCTCCCAATTTTCTCTCATTTCATTATCACTGTTTCTTTTCTCAAAATTCACATTTCACATGATTTATAAACAGTCGGCGGGGATTTTCTTGTAATTTACGGGCTCCAGCTCTGGGAGGTATCATCAATGAATTAATTATATTTTCGCTTTATCTTACCAACAAGCAGGTATTGCTGTCGTATTACGCAAAATTCATTTTAATATTTATTAAGGGTCCTACACCGAGATAAGCATCTTTATCAAATTACGAGTACCTACCTACGTGTCACTCGCGCGTAATTCGTGAATTATGCTAAAACTGAAACGCGTCAGCTGAATTGAAACTGAATTGTTGATTCTGGTGAACCTAATATGGTTTCACGTGGGGTGTTAAGCTTCGTTCACAAGACGTATCATTTTATAATTAAATTAACACTGTTAATGTTCACAAACAATACAGAGTGAGCGTTTTCATGCCTTGCCGCTCAGATCGTAGCCTCGCCGTATTATTCTAAACTGGCTTTGTCTAATCCATTTCAGTCTTGTTGAGATAGTATACAACCATCATTATAATTTATTTCTTAGTTAAGGGCAAAAATAGCTAAAGAGTATTTTAGATACATTATGTTGATATCTGCTCAGCACCGTTCAATAAATCATTAGGCTATTTTTACTTTGCTTCGTTTTATTCATCAACTAGGCACACAATTACCCGCTCATTTTCATCAATCCATGTCACGTAATAAAATGTATCCTACTATCAAAAGCAGAATGTCGCAAGTAAGTTTGTTCTAGCCTCTGCCTTACATTAAGGTCATCCGAGGCCAGCGAACTTTGTCTAGCAAAAATATATTCATTTCCACGCCTGTACTATCTACGGCGTTTTAACAAGCGCCTATCTATACAGCGCACAGACTTACAGTCGCTGCTTACCTCTTTCTTTAACAATACCCATTATTTATTTTACGCTTGTCTGGTGCTGCGTCTGTTTTCCATTGAAGAAATGCGACTTTATTATACTTCAATTTCCTATTTCGGTATAATGTTATATGAATATGAAATCGCGCAGAGAAATATCAAGGTAGAGTTATTTCGGTTAAAAGTCGCTTTATTCTGATACGAACACAATATTGAAATGTTAGTGTAATTTTAACATTATGTAAACAAACTATGATGTTCGTTCAGCCAACCACACAAAAACAAAATTGTTATTAGAGACCTACTTAAAAAATGGTGGACTCTGTTATCCGTAAAAGATCTATGGCAGCTATTACCTTTAATGTTGTTCACGTTTGATGCTTACATTTGCTACGTAAAAACGTTTTAAACCATTTATTTGTTTTATATCAGTGGCATTATGTGTTAAAGTTTATCAGATCGTTCTGTTTTTAATTACAAGCGCGGCGGTCGGCTAATTTTTATTTAGGCCAATTTTAGGTCTTCTTTAATGGCTGGCGTGCTGAGGCGTAGGGCCATTCGGTGTGTAATTCTAGTGCGCCCTTTCGGAATCACGCGATCGCGTGCGGCCGGCGGACCCTCGGCGCCCGGCCGACACCGCGGGGCTTTTGCTTCACTCGGATACCTGGCCACAAATAAAACAAAAAATAAAAACGTCTTGCAAATCTATTCTTTTTTTTTTTTTTTTTTTTTCTCCGGTAGTTGGCTTTACACGGCTTGTGTGTTGCCATTTGTCGAGTAAAAACGGGGAAACGGTTAAGGAAAGAAAAAATACGGAACGGAAGGATCGGACGGAGAGAAGAAAGTGATCAGGAGAGTGGATTGTAGTAAGATAACATTAGATTAATATACATTAATTTACAATATATTACATTTTTTTTTTTTGTTAATATAGATATACATACAAAATTAAAGTTTGATATTGTTTAAAATAATAAATGAAGCTAATATTTTGTATACTGTAAAATCGGAAGAAAGGAGAAGTTGGGTAATGCTGGTCGGGAAGGGAACATGGGAAGAAATTAAACCATCCAAAAAGCTAGATCTGTCGTACAAAGTGCAAGAGAAAAATATATGATTTACGTCAGCAATATCATCCCCACATTCACACATTGGGTCTCTCACGATACGAAGTCTAGCAAGGTGAGCAGGAGAGCATGTGTGACCTAGCCTTAATCGTATTAAAATAGATGTTATTGTCTTGCTAAACTTCGCATTATGATACCACGGTTTCACAGGTATATTGGGTTGTATCTTTACATAAAATCTACCTTTGGTTTGGCATGATAACTCCCAATTAGTAATCCACTTTTTCATTAGATATATATTAGGCAAAGACTGAAGATCATGAGGATAGTTTTTATAGGGAAAAACATCACCGCACTGCACCGCATCATTCGCTAAACGGTCTGATATTTCATTTCCTGTTATTCCCTTGTGGCCAGGGATCCAAGCAAAGTTAATTACAAGTCCATTATTAAAGCAGTCATATACCATACGTCTTATTTCAAAAATTACTGGGTATTGATATTTTAGATGAAACGGAAATTTATTTAGAGCTTGCAAAGCACTCATGGAGTCCGTAAAAATAACAGTTTTCTTTAATTTCATTAGTTTCACATATTCAACAGCTTTTAAAAGTCCAAGACACTCTCCAGTAAAAACAGAAGTTTCTGGTGGCATTTTTACTTTTTGTACAATTTTATACTGTGAATGATAAATTCCTATACCAACACAGTCTGCAGCAGTATGTTTTGATGCATCAGAAAAAATTAAATGGAAATCATTAAATGTTGTGTCAATAACATAATTAAAGTGAATTTTAATGTTGGGATCATTTTTATCAAATAGATCATAAAAAACATTAAGTGCAAAGGAAAGTGATTCATAACTGGAACTAAAAAGAGGGAGATTGTCAGATCTGTGGGTCGGGGACGATAGAGACTGAAACTTTAGGTAACTAGTAACCAAGCAGGGAATAGATTTGTGGCTCCAATAACTAGATGTATTTATTATTTCGGAGAGGGATTGAAGTTTGGCTATAAGGGGGTGGTTAGAAAACTGAATAATTCTGAACAAAAACTTATCAGACAAAAACTGTCGTCTTAAGCTTAATGGAGGTTCACATGTTTCAACTTGGAGGGCGTTAATCGGACTAGACCGCATAGCTCCAGTTATCAATCTCAAAGCTTTATATTGAATTTTATCCAGTTTTTTAAAAGATGTAACACTGCCAGGTTCTAAAACGAAGGTCCCATAGTCTAATATACTCCTAATAAGCGCATTGTAGAGTAATTTCATGGAAAAAGGGTGGGCTCCCCACCACACGCCAGAAAGACATCTAAGCATATTTAAGAGTTTCTCACATTTAGTGATAACATAATTACAATGTGGAGTACCAGTGAGCTTCGAATCTAATATAACACCTAGATATTTAAAATGATCTACTAAAGGAATAATTTGATTATTATAAAGTACTTCTAGAAGTGGGGGTGAGCGCATACGAGAGAATAACATGACTGCACTTTTGGAAGTTGAGATTTGTAAGCCGTTGTCATCCATCCATTTGCTCAATAAGACTAGTGAGGAACTTAATACAGATTTAGCAACTGTAGGTGATTTATCAGCACAATACAGTAACAGATCGTCGGCATATTGAAGAATTTTGATAGTATTACCTAGCGCTGGTTCTAGGTCATAAGTGTAGATATTGTATAGAAGAGGGCTGAGAACCGAGCCCTGTGGTAATCCTCTCCATACAGAGCGATCAGTATCTACAAATGGTAAACTAATACGACGATCCGATAAAATGTTAATAATAAAATTACAAAAAATTTGCGGTACATTCAATTTATCAAGTTTTGTTTTTAAAATCTGTAAAATAACGTTATCGTATGCAGAATGGATGTCAAGAAAAGCAGCTAACAATGACTCATTCTCGGACAAGGATAATCTAATATCTGAAATAAGTAAGCTTAAACTATCAACAGTACTCCTGGCCTTCCTGAATCCATATTGACTTCTAGCCAAGTATTTATTACTTTCAATATACCACTCCAATCTATTTTTAACCAGATATTCCGCAAGTTTAATTAAAACAGATGACAACGCTATAGGCCGGTAAGAAGATGCATCGGAACGATTTTTACCCGGTTTTAAAAATGGCAACACTAGTTGACATTTCCAAGATGGGGGAATATTACCTGTCATCATACTGGAATTGATTATTTGTAAATAATACTCAAGAACATTGTCATTGACATTGGAGAAAAATGAATATGGTATGTTATCTAGTCCAGGAGCGGAGTCATGTGTGTTATTGACAATGGCTTTAAGCTCATGTAGAGTGAAAGGTGAGGTTAGGCCAGTAGATTCTGGGGAGACAGGCAAGTAGGTAGGACACTGAATCAACTCCTGAGCTACCAAGGAGGTGCCAATTTGTCTAAAAAATCATTTACTAAGGTTTCAGGAATACTACTATTACTATTTTCTGAAAAGGCGGATCTAAATCTCCGGATGGAACTCCACACAACAGTGGACGGAGTATTTGGAGAGACAGAAGAACAAAATTTTCTCCAACTCTCAAACTTTTTGTTCTTGAACAGTTTACGGGTATCTGCAATAGCTTTGGACAATAATTGGAAATTTGAATCTGACATATCATTACTATAATTTTTCTCTGCTATTTTCCTTTGCCTAACAGCCTCTGTACATGCTTTGTCCCACCACGGAGGAGAAGGGATTTTACGTGGTGAATTATTTTTAACGGGGAAGACTTCTTTAGCAGCCTCTATTAAAACATGCGCTAGACCTTCAGCACAAGCCGTTTCGTTACCAGGGCCGATGCTTGGGAGAGAAGAAAACCTATTTACTACACTACTTCTATATTTCGTCCAAAGATCACTATCATGGCTATTGGGTAGGTTAAAGGGAGATCTAGATATCTGTTTGGAGACGGAAACTTTAAAATTAGGGAAATGAATAGCTATAGGGTAATGATCACTACCAAAGGATGACAATAAAACCTCCCAGGTCAATAAAGGAGCAAGATTTGAAGTACAAATAGATAGATCTACTGCACTGCTACTTTGGTTAGGCTGTGAACGACGTGTTGGAGCACCAGAATTTAAGACAAATAGGTTGTGTGAATCCAATAAATCTGTTAGTTCCTCTCCATAACTATTAGTATATGTACAACCCCAGGACTGATGATGTGAGTTAAAGTCACCTAAAACTATATAAGGTCTAGGTAACATGGAAAAAATATCATTTAACACACTGAAAATATTAGATGAAGGATAGGGAATATATACAGACACAAAACATACATTATTTACATTTACAGCTACTATAGACATATTTACATTGTGAGCAGGAAGAGAGATTGAGGTGAATGGTAGGCTATTTTTTATTAGTAATGCAGCACCACCATAGCCATCAGGTCGATCATCTCTTACTACTGAATAACTTTTTATTTTAAAACTGTACATTGGTTTGAGCCATGTCTCTGCCAAGGCAAAGACAGAGGGCTCGAACTTGTTCAATAAATAAATTAAATCTGACTTTTTGTTAATAATGCTGCGGCTATTCCACTGCAGCACTGTTGCCAGCGAATCCATTTTTAACTACTTCTAAACATTTATCAATTATATTAGCAGCGTGGGACGGTGATGGGTTGGATTGAGTTATTTTAATTAATGAAATAATTAAATTAATTAGAGTAAATTGTTGATTGTTATGTAAATCCTGTTCTTTTTCTGAGGTTAGAGCACAGCCATTTGAAGGAGTAGGTATAGCAAAATCTCTGATAAGGGCATTATGAGCCTCTTGATCATAACCCTTGGTTAATTGTGGAGCTGACCTTGGTTTCATAAAGACTGTTTTTTTATATGATACATTATTATTTACATTACTATTTACATTCTTATCCACATGCCTAATAAATGATGTTGAAGGGCTAGCTTTAGAGGTTAAAACATCAGCATATGATTTTGAGACAGGTGGGTGTATTTTGGAAGCCTCTGCATAAGATATACTATTGTTAGCCATAGAGGTCTTGATGTTCTTTTGCCTTAAGAATTCTGGACAAGATTTATTAGTTGCAAAATGATACCCACTGCATAAGCAACAAGTAGCATCCTCCTCATCAACCTGGCAAGATTCACCGGTGTGTGATTGACCACATTTGTAACACCGAGGCTTTGACCTACATTGAAGCTTAGTGTGACCGAACCTACAACAATTGTAGCACTGTATGGTTGGATATACATACAAATCAACTGGCAAAGTGTTATAACACATGTAAATTCGCTTTGGCAGTATTTGACCATCAAAAGTCACCACTACAGACTGTGAGGGTTTCCAGACAGGAGAGCCATCAGTAAACGATTTAAAGTTTAAGCGTCTAACTTTGATAATATTGCCACAACCTTTAGGGACAGTGATGTTGCCAATTATTTCCTCATCAGACCACTCTTCAGGAACACCTCTTATGAGGCCCATTCTGGTCACATTGAAAGTAGGAATAAATGCTTTTAAGTTGTTTATCACTAAGCTGTCGTGTATGAGGAACAAGTTGGCATCCTCACTTTTCGAGAAGGCTAAGGACATTTTATTTCGACCAATTTTTTTTAAACTGCCTTTAATAATGTTATGGAATGAATATCTTTGCAGGAGTTTTCCAAAAATGACAGGGTGCAGTGTGGTTCCAGAGTCTGGTGAATTAACTATCTTTTGTACATGGACTACATAAGGTGCAGAATCAGAATTTTTGTACATTTGGCGGCCAATAGGAGTGTGAGATGAGGTCGGTACAGCAGAAGCAATCACAGGGTTTGTCACATTATCTTTAGTGGAATCACTAATTGGAGTTTGAGCGGGGGATGATACAGCCGAGGTATTCGTAAGGTCTTTTTTGGTAAAATCAACAACTGAAGTTTTAAGATGGCGGGAATGCTTTCGGCGCCTTTTTGCAGAAATTTTAGGGGAATGCTCAGAAACAGCCGCTTGTAAAGAACTAATAGAACTATCAGTGTCCATATTAGCAGATTCATTCTCCTTTTCTGACAATACAGTGACAAAACTGGCTGGCGGAGGGACGAAACCCCCCGAAGGATCGGGGGGCTCGTTCATGTTGAAAGAAATATCAGAAAAACTTACCTAAATATCAGCAAACTACACAAACTATATATACACACACTAGAAATAAGTAATATTTAAATAAATAAACCCTTCTGATCACGTAATATCAGTAAATAAAAAGTTTTTAAAATTAGCAATAAAAAACGCGCCCGTCACGCTCACGTTTCCCGCGCTTTTTCATCTATTCTTTTATTCGTAAAAAAACACAGACTGCTGGACTTTTGTTTCGCTCGAATACCTGGCCACTAATAAAATGAAGAAAAAACATGCGAAAAACTATCTTCTTATTCATGAAAAAAAAACAACACCGCCGTTTTAGGTGGTTTTAGGTTAATCTTTGTCGTTCATCATTTCAGCCACAGGACGTCCACTGCTGAACATAGGCCTCCCCCAATGCTTTCCATGTTGATCGATTGGCGATTGACTGGCGCGCCCGGAGAGGCTTAGTTCAAACGATCATTGCAAACGTTGTGATAGGGATAGAGACATGCGATTTTTGGTTTTACGAAGGTAATACGATAGAAAATAATACAACGTAATAAAAACCACCGGTTATAGGGGCATTTTTTGGAGAAATTTATCAAATAACCAAAAAAACACGAATTTAAAAGCAGATTTTTTTCAAAAAGTATCATTTTTTATTATTTGTTGGCCTTTTTTGTGTATTTTATGTATTTTTTTAGTATTGCCTGTTATTTAGCATTATTGCTGTTTTTATTTTATCAGGATATACCGCTTAGTTTAAAAGTTATTACGTTTTCTTTACAATAAGTAATTCGAAGAAAAAAAATTCTATAAAAAATTTAAAAAAAATCTCAAAAATTTTTTGACCTCTTTTTTGTCGATAAAAATAGTTCTAGTTTCATCTACTTTCATATGTACACTTTAACGTGACTCACACTGTATATTTGTTGTTTTTATTTTCTATAGAAGTTAAACTTATCTCGTTAAGTTAAATTTTAAATTACGCGAAAGTTGATTATTTGTAACTAATAATACTACTCAAAATAGAATAATAATAGCGCTAAATAAAAATATCATCATGAAACTCAAAGCCACAGCACCTAAGTGGTACACAGTCCAGCTCTGTGTCGGCCTTCCAGTAGGTACGACATTCGGACTACGCCAAACATGCTATAACAATTCCAGGAACAATATTGCCGCATGATCGACACTCCATTACGTTCTGTTTTTCCGTTAATTGTACTTCAAAATGACTTAATTAATAATTCGCTCGTGTGCACTGTAAAATTACAGAGTATGTTGTTCCCAATTATATAAATGAGTCTGCGAGAGTCCGGATTTTTCCCTGCGGAGGACTATTATTATTGCCCATTGGTTTGCACCAATGGTTCTATTTAAAATGTTTAGCCATTAGTAAGCGAAACATCACCGGTCTTTACAAAAACCAGCGGCCGGGCCTCTCGCATATCTCGAAACAGGTATATTCAATTTTATTTTGTTTGTCAGTGAATTTTCACTGAATTATTTCAGACCTTGAGAAAATTGAATTGGCTGTTTACTATTATTATTCTATTTCGTGAAAAAATGTTTTAAGCGTTCCTTTCATAGTTTACGTATACAGACTCATATTATAGACTCAAATTAGTATGTATTTGAAATGCGTTATCATGAAAATTTGAAATAATAAACACACACTTCAAAATCCTTCACAATTTTTAGAGAAGCTCTGCAACTGCTAATTCGTAAATTGCAATAATACCTAAATTAGACTTATTCCACTTTAGCCGCTGAACGTGTGTAATACAAATTAGGTACACAGACTACGTCATAGTATGTTCCTAAGCACATACAGAAAGTGTATACAAAGATTAATGGATGTGGAGAAGGCAATTTAAATTTGTTTGGACAGTGTAATAGCACGCAATCCGTTCACACTAGCCGCTTGATTTGGGACGAGGCTAACTTGCCAAAACTAGTAATTAGATCAGGATTTTAATTAATTTATCAATGAAGTGGAATCTCAAAGCGAGGAAATTAATGAAGATTCAATTAAAACTTTTCGCTGATTTTGAAAATAGGAGGGAAAAAATATTTGAAATATCGTGTTTGGTAAAAGGAAAAGGTTAGAGTCAAGGTAAAAGTCAAAGTAGAGCTAAAATGCGCAAATACGGTATGGCCTCTAGTTTTGGTGCAAATCAGAAAAAAACTGCATGAATTCCTACCTACTTTTCTATTAACTTGGAAAATCAACTTACGCCGTGTAGAGTTTTTGTGACTTGAAAAGGGAGTCACGCAGTACATAACCGGGCATTATTTTTGGCATTTGGTGATGGCACTTCATGTTAATCATTGTAGCACTCTATAAGCCGTTTTAATAGATGCTATTTTGGAATATTACTTAACACACTTTGCCAGGTAAGGTTATTTACTGGTCGTGGATAGAAATTTTTAACAATCACTATGAAAAACTTGTTTAAACTTTTATAAGACAAACGATAACACTATCCATATAATAAATAACGATGTAAGTAAATCATAAATAAAACGCTGAAAGTTCTCTAAGCAACGTAACTGATATTTATTCTCACGATAATAACGTTCAGTAAACTTGCACCGAACTTTTTAATTCAAGACAAAAAAAAACAATCTTACAGAAATAAGTGGCGTCGGAAGAAACTCGCTTGTACTTAGTTTGTTATAGACCCTTGTTACGAAGTTTTCGTGCAAAAACGGGCAACAGCTTATAAAGTAACGTACAAGTAATCAGATAAATATAACTTTATCGGTTACGAAGGTAGCGTTTACTTTAGCAAATCTTTCGTTTTAATAGAATCTGAGAACAAAAAGTAACAGCCAGGAAATTTTTCATTTGAAAATCTTGATTTATAATAAAAATGTGGTATGAATAACAACAGTGATAAATGCAAGTTGTCACGATAGTATTTTACTTACACATGATTTGTTTCTTACTTCTTTCTTTAAATAATAATTTAAAGCTCAAGCTATCGTCATGTGTAGATCTGAGAAATATTTGACAATCCTAAAGGCTTCCACAGACCAAACGCAGAAGCAGTGCGGGGCAGTTGCAGCGCGGCTGAGGCACACTGAAAGCACCGCAGTTTCAAAGCAGTTGCAACGCGGGCGGTTGTCAAAAATTTAAATATTCGAAAACCGCTTTCACCGCGCTGCTACCGCCCTGCGTCCGGTGTGTCATGCTAATATGGCCGCCATAGTAATACAACAGCGCGGGCCCGCGTTCGCGCCGCTTCTGTCCCGCACCCGCGCCGCCTCGTTTGTATTTCGGCAGTTGCAGTGCGGCGCGGTAGGAGCGCGGGCCCGCGTTCAAATTTGTTGTGACATACAAAGAGTTTCTTGTATTACAACTTGCGCGGGCCCGCATTCAAACTGCGCTGCTACTGCCCCGCGTTTGGTCTGCCCAAGGCTTAATTATGCCAGTTACTTATATTTTTTTTACCACAACCCGGATCTAGAATTTTGTCGCAGTCTTCAAGATGTTTTGTCAAAGGAATTTAATTATAAATTTAATGCTCCCCAGGCAGAGTCTTTGGGGTAAAAGACGGAGATTTTTATAACTTCCTTATTGATAAAGACGAAAACAGTTTTATAACATCCTTTCAGTTTTTGACTCTTTCGTCTCAGAAAAACCAACATTAGACCACAGAATATAATTTAGACAAAAAGTGACACGACAAATTATTAATTAGTAAATGAGGATTTATTTATCATTGCCTGTTTATAAATAGGAAGGTTAATGAATAATATCGTCCTCGTTTCCAGTTTGATTTCCAGAATGAGGTCAGTGTACTCACTGAACTGTAAATTGGTGCTTGAATTAGTTGCAAACGTCTCTCTATCTTTCACTTTACTGGGACCCTCCACAGCCATTCGCACCAAAACGGTGCAAGAAGGACCTTATCGTTACTCCCAGATGATACTACTAAAAGCACCCAACTAACAAATCGAGCAATAAGCCTCTGTCGTGTTCGCAGTCGGATAAAGGCGAAGGGGAAAAAGTCATAATTTATTCCTGTCACGAATTGGCTTACCTTTTCTACTGGTTTGTCAAATTTCGCTTTATTCAGTTGTTTGAATCCCTAACACAAACACTTCAGGCATTTATTGGAAAATTCACTTCGAATAAGAACAAAAATACTTTTCTATCGAGCAGAGTTTAACGACGTGTCACTCATGAATCAGGACAGGGAAACTTTGAGGACTACCTCCTTCAAACGAAAATGAAATATACAATTGTCTGGCCCTTCGATACGGGGCGCCCTGCCGTTTGATGTCATTCTGCTTCTATGTACGAGTATAACTTATCGCTAAATATTTGTTCCTTTTATGTACTCTTATTATCTTTATCATACCTGTATTAAGTCCCGCTGAAAAGACTACTTTCAATAAGAATTATTTTTGACAGTAAATTATAAAATCTTTATT
This sequence comes from Ostrinia nubilalis, assembly GCF_963855985.1. Taxonomy (NCBI): domain Eukaryota; kingdom Metazoa; phylum Arthropoda; class Insecta; order Lepidoptera; family Crambidae; genus Ostrinia; species Ostrinia nubilalis. Next base: position 8,017,864 of record NC_087093.1, read on the forward strand.
TTACTCACACAAAAATCGAACAGAGTTTTACATAGTGAATGTATAAGATACGTTTGATGTTCATTCTTGTGTGAGTCTGATACCTATGCTAAGTATTTAGTATACCTGTATACTCGTATAAAGACGAGTCTGGAAGATTCAATTTGATTAAACGGCTTTTCTATGAATATTGGGTAGAGAGATTAACTCAAGAATGTTTTCAACAATTTTATTCATAGTTTAATTTTGTATAGTAAAATCTTATTTTTTTTTGCATAATAACTAACAGTCTTTTTATTACGGTAACCTACCTTACTTAAAAATCGTTAAATACTAAAATACGTACACAAGTACACTCAAACTGTTCTACAAAATCGGGTGCCCGAGCCCGAATAAAACTTTCTAGCGGTGGTCTAAAATTCAAAGTTGCTTAGAAATCAATAAGGAGCACACAAGTTGTTCCGGATCGATTGATTGGAAGCCCGATGGCCGGAATTGATTTCAAATACCGAGATACATCTCAGATAGCGTCTCGGCCAGTGCTTCCCGTAATGTGGGACGCTACCGATTATTACTGCCAATCAATAGTGCGACTGAAAAATCTACAATGTCTGACGGCATCAAATCTAGATTGATAATAACTTCACAATTTTTATTCATCGATTTATAGAATAATAATATTTTAACAAGCCTTTCAATTTCATCAGATAGTTTTGAAGAACTAGACGAATAGAACTAACTATGTATAGACTTTTAAAGTTAAACTTAACTCATCAGAACCTAAATCAAATTTTGCAGCAAATAACTGAATACTCATACAATTTCGAAATATTTGTTGACAAACAAAAGCCTGCAGTGTAATTTACTGGCAATTGTTTATACACTTTTCAATGATTTATTTGTTATCGATGATCGACAGACCTATCAATTTAAAGATTATTGGCAGCACTGCACCCCGGCCCGTACAAATCAGAAAACGTAGAAGGTTAGTTAAACGGGAACTAGTTAGATTAGTGTCCCAGAAACTTTGAACAAATAGCCCCAGCTGACCCTCATCACGGCGGACAGTCCGCTGACAGCATTAACACCTTGTCACAATACGCGTAATTACTGTGAATTAACATTATATTCAGCACCTACATTTAAGGGAATATTACAACTAAGATCGTGTGCGCCGCAAGAGGCGAGCAAAGTCACTACGGATTAAAGTTTAATTAGTTAACTTCGGTGCCTAACTGTATTGTTTATACAACGTGGAGGCGCGTAAGTACATGGTGAAGCCTATACATGTATGTTAATTAAACTTATGTAGAGGTAATCGAAGGGATCCCGTTAAGTTACTTCGTATCCCTTTCATGATTCGAAATCAAACGGGTTTTTTATCATGATATTAATCATACCAGTTTCAACGAATATTAACTTTTTTTAATAATCTAGGTACTGCCCTCATAACTACAGTAAAATTCTTGTGTATAAGAAATAAACTTCATTTGTTTTAACTCTGAATATTAATTCTACAGAAAACTAAAGTAAAAACAACATAACTTTGCCTAGGTGTACTTCAACATCATTCCAGCCTAGCAACATCCACAACTAAACTGAACGTCTACTCTGTTGATTTCCAGCGGGATTAGATTTATACACAAATCTAGATTAAGTTTCAAATGCAAATGTAACCATTTCCCATTGAGAACACAATTAATAGCGTGCAAAAATAGACGTTTCCCGGTTTAAGCGAAGATTGTCTGGTGATTAAAACCCAACCGTGTATAAAAAGTATTCGTCGACGACAAACCCTCGCACATTAATTGGATGCTCTCAGGAAAACGTCAAGTATTTGTGTTCTCTGTGCCGGCACCCTGGTGATGTCTGTAATCGATATTAGTCTGTATACCATAGACAACACACGGTGACACGGCGTTTTAAGCCGCTTTAAATAATTTGCTGTACGGTCATTCGCAGCTCGCGATCGCGTCAAGCTGCGAAATAAGGATTCCCCCTATCATTTTTCGTTGCGAATTATTTTCCCTTAATACCTGTTGGCGATCGTAGGTGCGAATCGGAGAAAAACGAACGTTTGTATGAAATCGCGTTTATTCCAAGTATTACAACTGTGGCGGCGTGCGGTGCCGCTCGTGGATCGGTTTGAACTGACGGTTCATTCTCAACTGTCGCTTATGACAGGCAGAAATAGGGCCACAAAATACCCTCCAATCCCAACTAATATTATAAATAATATTATAAATGCGAAAGTAACTCTGTCTGTCTGTCTGTCTGTTACGCTTTCCCGCTTAAACCTCGCAACCGATTTTGATGAAATTTGGCATAGAGATAGTTTGAGTCCCGGGAAAGAACATAGGATAGTTTTTATCCCGGTTTTTGAAACAGGGACGCGCGCGATAAAGTTTTTCTGTGACAGACAAAATTCCACGCGGGCGAAGCCGCGGGCGGAAAGCTAGTATTTAATAAAAACAAACTTATAACTACCGCAGTTTTACATACATTTGCGTGATATGGATTTAAGCAATGAATACACTGAGAAACAATACAAATTAACACTTAAAAATAATATTATGAACGCGTCGCTAACACTCCCCACCCTAGTGCTGCATCGCAGCACTCAATTTACGACGGAAATAGGTGCGACGCGTGCTGCAGACCGTCGCAAGATTCCTGTTTTGGTCTTAACATCAACCATCCGTGTGCGCCCGTCCTTACCAGGGTATATTTGATGGATAATGCCTTTCGGTCAGGTGTTACGGGGTGAACTTGGGTCAACCACAAGCACCAAATCGCCAACTTGCAGCGGCGCTCGTTCCTCGTTCCATTTCCTACGCGGCAACATGTCTGGTAATACCTCTTTTACCCACCTGTTCCAAAACATGTCCGCCATCCGTTGAGCTTTACGCCAAAGCTTCCTTAGATATAAGTCTGAGTCATCAAACTCACCAATAGTAGGTAAATTGGAGGAGTTTCCTAGAAGAAAATGATTAGGAGTTAATGTTTCGACTGTAGACGGATCTACTGATACATGAGACAACGGTCGACTGTTAATCATGTTTTCAACTTCAGCTAAAAGTGTAATTAAAGTCTCCTCTCTGGGTGCTCTTTCCTTCAGGACCACCTTCAGCGACGTTTTAACTGTCCTAATTAATCGTTCCCACGCCCCACCCCAATGGGGACTGGCTGGTGGAATGAAATGCCAACTCATGTGGTTGTTTACGCCTTCCTGCCGAAGAACATCTACATCTAGGGCACTCATGCATCGCTGTAGCTCTTTTTCAGCGCCCCGCAGGTTGGTCCCATTGTCAGAGTACAAATGACATGGCCATCCGCGTCGCGCTGCCATCCTTCGAAGAGCCATGATGAGGGAATCAGCAGTTAGTGAAGCAACCACCTCCAAGTGCACTGCTCGTACTGTAAGACATGTGAACAAGACACAATACCTTTTTTCTCTGCGTCGTCCTACAGCCACCTCAAGAGGGCCAAACAGATCTAGACCACAGTGCGAGAATGGACGTTGGTGATGAGCTAATCGCGCTTGTGGCAAATCTCCCATACGTGGAATCTGAGTCTTACATTTCTTTATGCGACAAAACATACATTTAGACACGATCGCTTTTACAGTGGGTCTCAATCGTATCAACCAGTATCTCTGTTTCAGTTCGTTAACAACTGTCTCTTGACTCCCATGCGCGGCCTTAACATGGTAGTGTCGTGCGATGAGCTGAGCAATTGGATTACGCCCGTCTAGGATAATAGGCTTTTTTACTTCCAGGGCTACATCTAATGCAGCATCAATACGGCCTCCAACGCGAAGTAGGCCTGTTTCATCCAACACTGGAGTCAAGGTAAGTAATTTGGGTAAATATCAACAAACTCGTTTTTTGCCTAATTCCGGTGGCGAATTTTAATTTCCACTTTCCAAAACTTTTTTGTGGCAGAAATAATAGTAAATAACTTGTATTATTCAATGATATGGTAGAGATCAAAATATTATTAATACTTCTCGAGATATGTCAATTTGAAATTATCAAGAGCCACCGAAATTGTATTTGAGCCACCGGAATTAAGAACCAATCCACCGAAATTTATTTATACAGCGGACTTCGGAATGTTACGGAAGATTGTCTCAAATTACTTATTTATTTGTAATCAATTAAGTATTATTATCCAGTAAAGATGTTTATAATTAAAAACAATATTCAGGCCTGTGTTGTGACCCTAAAAAAGCATCAAATCTTCCCACGTGAGTCGTAATAGCCGACTAAGGAATCAAAATACTGGAGGGTGGGCTGCAGCATCTTTCCGGGTATTATACTGTAACATTTGAAAATGTTATTTTTTTTATATTACGATTCAATGGATCATAAGTTTTTGAACGTAAATACGCTCGGGGCGAAGGGCGCGGGGAGTGCGCGCCGCAGGCGCAGCGTCTCGGCCAGAGACAGACTGCCACACTCGCCAGCCTCGCTTGAAACTTGAACTTGAGCACCCGCGTACCGCTTGATGCGGCGCGCGTCTTAATAAATCGATCTCGTTGGCGTTTTTTCATAGTGCGAGTTTAATAAAACTTTAATAAAACCTCACAGTTAATCAAACTTAAGTGTCTAGCCTACATTTCATCCCGTAACTGGGTAAGTTGTGCATCTCTTATTATTTGTTAAGATAGGGTATGTTCCTAAATAGTAATTAATGCTTTTTATAGTAGAAGTTAAGTGTTGTTGTAATCGCCCTTATAGCATAGATTTACGCTTATTAATATTTTAGCGAATTGTGTAGGTAAATTGGTTGGTATAAATTATGTTCCTTGAAGCGAAATTACTTAATTATTTTCTTATTAGCCATCAGTTAACTGTAACCGTTTCTGCTATCTACAACTGCCACTACATCCCAGTAAATTAAATGCCTAGACCTCTTCTAGTACTTGCTGGCCGTCTTCCCTAGCTTGGCTTATATTCTTCCGCCTGTTTGAAATCACCTAATCAAGATTCGTGGCAGTACAATCTCTTACCCCACACGAAGGCTAATATAAAACAATGTTTATGCAGGAATTACGGCCGGGCTCAGTTTGAGCTAGGACTTATTGTGGACCGTTCCGGAGGGGACAGAGAAGTGGACATCACGGCGTCCCACGGGGACCGCAGGAGGCCGCACAGGGGAGTCTGGCACAAGTGTTACGTGGAACCGATCTTTTTACAACCTACCCACCTGTACCTTAAAATCAAATATTTTTAAACTTAGATTAATAAATTTTGTAAACTTATTTTGCTCGTTTTATTAATTCTAAAAATTAATTTAAAACGTGACAATACTACCATACTGGAACTACCAACCAGCCTGCTAAGCATGGTGATAACGGCAAAATCCCTCCATAGAGAACAAATCCAAAACTTTCTGGCTCTAGCCTGCAACAGCCCCGTTATTCTAGAGTCATCACAAAGACATCATACATGACCCTCAAACCCAGAAACCAACTCTAGTCCCAGGAGGGCGACCAACTGCCCCAGGTTGGTGTTAGGTTTATCTTCCATAAGTAAAAATATTGGTCCAGGCTAGCCAAGTTTTCATGATGGTATCATACCTATCCTATACTCAGAATTACGCAACTAATTATTCGCTAAAGACCATGCGAACTGGAGATTAAGTATGAAGATATTTCTAGATCTATACCAGCTACTGAACTAACACATTACATATTTGTGACAGGGTAATTTAACGGAAAACTATGCAAACCTAGCGACAATGAGCTAGATGAAAGTAGTACAATTAAGAAACGGAGGACTAAATCCAGCCAGCCTCATAGAGAGAGAAGGCCTAGCAAAAGATGCCAGAACTGTAAAAGCGTACTGAGCTGCACCCTAATAGTACTGCAAAAATCAAAATGTAGTAATCATTTTTAGACGAACAGGCAATTTAATCACATTTGCATTCTCCGATCACCACACAGCTTATGACCGCAGTCTATGAAGGAACACTATCTGCGGTTGCGATCCTCATCAGTGAGGGACCGAGGAAGAACAAGAAGTCATCACCGAAATAGAAGAATGCCGAATAAAAGATGCTCAAAAGCTGTCGACTGATGAAGCCTAAGCCACGACTAGTGCCAATCCAGCTCCAAAGCCCCACGAATTTTCATCTCGAGTGGCAGAATAGATTGCAACCTACGAGACTAGGGAAATTTTAGCTGTTTCAGGACTATTCTCATCTGTTTTTAAGATTCTGCTTAGTATCGATGTATAAATAAGTCCTCACGCTGATACAAAGTGTATTATAGAGACGATTTTTTTGTAATAAATCGAAAGTATGTATTTGCGAGGACCAAATTGAATATACCAACATGAATAACGAGGATAGCAGAACCATTTTGGTAAATGCCTAAGCTGCTAGGAGAGATTAAGAAGCACTACTAGTAATTAGGCTGAAGATCGAGATTATTCCGACACTTTAGCGAAGATATCCTAGACTTTAGCTTGAGTGAGATTAGAATGCCCTATTAAAAACAACAAGGTATGTACCAGGAGATAATGAAATCACAACTGAGCTTATGAAATCAGATGGAATGCTAGTACTAAAGTTCTCTTAAATACCACCATGTTTATTGGTCGATAAACCAAAAAATAAGACATGGTGGTGGTGCTAGAGACTGGAATGGAATGGACGTTGGCGATGGTCCAGAGTCAGGTGAGGCAGCTTTTTCCTGAAACATCCAGTCTCCCAGACAACCTCATTTTCGAAAAGACGTTTGTAATACTACGTACATATTTAATGCTGCGTCAAATTATGCAGAAGACTGAGGACTATAATCAGTCATTATTATTGGCCTTTTTGTACCTTCTTCGATTCGGTCAAGACCTGGGCTGTGCTACAGTCTCTTTAATGGCGTCAAATTGACTGTCGATACATGCAACTTCTGAAGTATTTGTATGAAAACTTCATCATATCAGCCCTCCCCCAAGATCAGAACTCGAAACTTATCTGATTGCTGCGAGGGTTCGGAGTTGGAGACACCATAATCTCTTAAAGTCTTCACTACCTCCCACTTAGAGGTTTTCAAGCTTCTGAGCTAGACCGAGCTCAGTATCAAGATACGGCGAGTACATCACACAACTTCGATTCACTGACGATATTGTAGTTATGACTGAGACCTTAGTAGACCTAGGTACAATGCTCCAGAGCCAATAAGACCAATTCCGGCAATAGATTCGCCACCGGAGCCACCGAAATTGCGCCACCGGAATTGAAAAACTGTTACAAAATTCAAATTATAAAGAAAACTATAATTCTGATCAATAATTTCTGTATGCAGATACAACAAAACACCAAACTTTAATCATGTTAAAGAATCGTTTAGCATCTAAGTAAGTAGCTTTCACTCATACACTTGCCAGCGAAATTGAAAAATTTTGTATTCCTGTGCCGCTGATACTAATATTTACGGTTCTGCTGGAAAAACAATACCACAAGTCGCAAGTCTTTATAGCCCGATCAGGAGGACACAGTTGAGTGATGCAGGGAAGAAGAACTCTACGTCTCTCAAAGATTCCTTGGAGAAGTAAGAGAGTGTCGAAATTGAGCCACCGTAATTGCTTTTTTTCGTGGGACAGTTTTGAAAGGCTATTTAAAACACTTAAAATATGAAATATCACATTTCTTTCATATCATTTGGAAGTCTTATTTAATGTATTTTATGGCTATACTATTTTTAAATTACTAGAATCCCCGAGAAAGAAGGAATAACACAATTTATGAGTAGAAATAGAGTTAGGACGCGCCACCGCTATTAGATTTTGGGTCTTTGAAAATTTTTTTAGTACATTAAATAACTACCTATTGTCCTGAAGACTTTGCTATCGTGTAAAACGCTGTATAAACTATATACAGAAAAAAAATCATCGCTCTAGTTACATTTCTCCCATCGATTCTCAGCTCCGCCGCGTAAAAAACGTGTTTGGGATATTCACCCATTTACTATTCCGTGGTATACTTTTACCTTCGTTTATTGCATCAAGTTCCGCACCAAAGGATTCATTCTGTGCGTAGCGCAGTAGAAGGTGTTCCGCCCGGTCCATAGCGCAGCAGTCTATTTCCTTGGTAAGTCTTTTGCATGCATCAATAAACTTTAGCACCGTAGCTGTGGCTCTCAGTAACCGAAGCCAAGAAGAAAAACGCTTAGGATCTGGAACTGGTAACTCCATACGTGGAATGACTTGAGTCACACTCACAGCCATACAAATAGCAGAGTTCACCTCGTCCGCATCGGGTTTACCTACCACGTCCCTCGGCCATGACTCGCTGCCACTGAGTAAAAATACTGGACCATTCAACCATTCGTCCTGAAACAAATGCAGGTCAAATTCATCTCGCGTAGCCAAGTCTGCTACATTTAAATTCGACGGGATGTATCTCCACTCGTCCTGTTTTGTAAGTTCGTCAATTTCCCCTAAACGATTTGCCTCGAAGACTTTATACGAGCGAGTATCATTTCTGATCCAGTGCAAAACTGTAGTGGAATCGCACCAGAAAAATTGACGAACAGGTTTTAATTTATGTTCTTGGACTATAGTATTCGCGAGTCTGGCTGCTAGCAACGCCGCTTGTAGCTCTGCGCGCGGTATTGTCAGCGGTTTCACAGGCATGACACGGCACCTACTAGCACAGAATAAGTAATAGTACAGGTACAGAAGGATTACTCCGCAAGACGATTTAAATAAATGCGAGTCTTGCTACGACGCGATACAGTGGAATTCAGCTCGCACAGCACTACGTACCTACAATTTTATTCACCTACAAGTTTTGTCTCTTTCTATCGCGTGCCTCTGAACTCTTCTTACGCTGTTAGGGTTGCTGTCTAGTGAAAAAATAATTAATGTACTTATTTGTAGAGATGAAACGGATAGTTGTTTGGCCGGATACCGGATACCGGATATCCGGCCAGCTGCTAGGCCGGATAGCCGGATATCCGGCGGCCGGATAGTTGGCCCATTGTCTCGTTTCATGTCGTGACGAGTTTAGCGCCGCACAGGTGCTTCGAACGCGATTAGTGGGTATATTAGTAGACTAGACTAGTCACACTTTTCGAAAATCGAATCTGTCCGAATAGAATGTCAGATTTTGCCACTTGTCTAGGGGGCAGATCAATTCGAGCGATTTCGGTTGCTATCGTGAGTGTGTGATTGAATAGCGAAAATTAAATTAGTTTACTTGCTGCGTAATCTGACTGAACTGCATGCATCATGTCATCAAACCATCAGTGAAAAAAAGATCGCCTTTTTTATTTGGCAATATTTCGACATTAACAGATATTATTTACTACAGGGCCCAGAAGAAAATTCACTTTTGAAAATTCAATGAAACGAAAACTGTACATTTTTGTAGAACTTTAACTATTGCAATTTAAAGAAAATTTAGTGCAATTTATTTTAAAATTTACTTCCTTTTATAAATTTTATCGTACATGTGATTCCCTTGACGTTTACAACATTCGGTCAACATACATCAAAATTTTGGAAAACTTTCGTTAGGAGTTACCTCGAAATGGATTCAGGATGGATGAATGCTGAAGAGTTTTTGGATTATTAGAGTATACTCTGCTCATAAGGTAACCCCGCAAAAAGAAGTCTGCTGGAATGAGACTAGCGCTTCTTAGAGGCAGTGAAATTTCATCCCTGCTTAATTGGTTTGTTGCATTGAAAGGATGATTAATTTTTGAGAATGCTATACTGGTAGGCTGAAAAGCTTTTTGGTTTTTAAAGCTGCAAGATTCGCAAGGCTATGACCGGAGCACTTGGTTTCACCAAGATGGGGCTACGTGTCACATTTCAAATGAGAGCATTTAGATGGTAAGAGACATGTTCCCACAAAAAAATAATTTCAGGCAGAGGTGACATCTCCTGGCCACCAGGAAGCCCTGATCTCACTCCAGAAAATTCTTTTTTGTGTTGTTACATTAAGAATAAAGTATACAACTTTTATAATCCAACAAACATGCAGTAACTGAAGCTGAGCATTCGGCAAAAAATTGAAAATAGGTTTCGAGGTAATTCTAACGAACGCATTTCAAGATTTTGATGTATGATGATCGAATGTTGTAAGCGTCAAGGAAATCTCCTGGGCGATGTAATTTAATAAAGGTAAATTTAAAAATAAATTGCATTAAATTTCCTTCAAATTGCAATAGTTAAAGTTCTATAAAAATGTACAGTTTTCGTTTCCTTCAATTTTCAAAAGTGAATTTTCTTCTGGGCCACCCTGTATTTATGTATTCGTCATTAGAGTGAATCCTAGCCCAGAAAAAGAAATTAGTTTTTTGAAAGACTTTTTGAAGAATGGCTTTTTTGTAACTTTTTGGACTTTAAATAAAAGCCGTCATTATTATAAGCCATTTTATTTATATTTACCTCAAAGATTAATGTATTTCATTTTATTAATAGAAAATTGTCGTAGTTTTTTAATATCCGGTATCCGGCCGGATAGTGAGTTACTATCCGGTATCCGGCCTACCGGATAGTTGCCGGATATCCGTTTCATCTCTACTTATTTGTAATGAGTTACGTATGTAGGTAAGTGTGCATTCATTATGGAAAACCTTCATAGTAGGTTAGATTCCTATACTATCCTAAGAATTATTGATTACCTACATGGCCAACATACCTTTCAGCATCTTTGGGAAGCGAAAAAAAAAATCCGGTAGATTACTTTTCGAATTTGAACACCCGAACGCCGCACAATATTTCTTTCTCTTTATGTCCATTTTTAAATAATACTTCGATCATAGAATTATAATCATACTACAACGCACGCCAGCGTCCTGACGAGCGCGCGCGTGACACTCGACTGATATAATACCCGTCGGCGGGGCGCTTCGCTGTAGGTTATTATCGGATGTACCGCGCGGAGTGAGCCAGGCCTGCTACTAGCTACAAATGCAACATGTATTACGCCATTATCGTCCCAACGCCAATACGCTACGGCACACATTCCCTTGGAAGACGCGTCACCAAATACGTGTAGTTCCAACTGTTGATATCTATTTTTAGACCTCGTAGCAGGTGCTACGGCAACAGAAGTTTCGTAGCTCGTCGTAGCACTATGCGTAGACGCATCATAATTAGTTCCGTCCGTAGGCGTTGAGCGGTGAAGAGGAGGGACTGCAGTTTGATCGTTTGTCTCCCTCGCACCCGTAGCTCGCAGATAGCACCTAGGAATGCGTATGTTTTTTATTACCTTAAGTAAGTCAAGCCATTTGCACCATGCGTTATAAACAGTATCTGGAATACAATCGTCCCAACCAATATTTAAGCGCCAGGTATCCTGTAAAATTATACGACCTTGAATTGTGAAAGGCGATAAAAATCCAAAAATATCAAATATTGACATTATAACCTGTAACATAAGACGTTTTGTAGGCCTCTCTTTCCCCTGAATAACAGTTTCCGGGATTCGTTTCAGGGTCAGATCGAATCCTAACTTGTCTTCCTTAGGAAACCATATTAAACCAAGAGTGCGTTCGCCATTGTACTGCTCTTGGTCCAAGTTACAATGAACAGCAGTTTGATTTACAGTTTCGTTTGGCAAATTTCCTAAAACATTCAAGTTATTACATGTAAAATTACGAATTTCAAAACCACCTTCTTTGTGAATTTTTATAATATTGTTAACCATCTCGATTGCAGACGACTCATCATCAAAACTAGCAATATAGTCGTCCATATAATGTGAGTTACATACCGCGTCTACGGCGTCGGGCAGCTATGAACTATAGCGCTCGGCGTTTTTATTCTTAATAAATTGTGCAATAAAAGGTGAGCAGTTAGCACCAAATACAAGAGATGTCATCACATATGTTTTTATAGGTTCCGCAGGGCTGTTTCTCCACAAGAAACGTAAGGCGTGCTGATCTTCGGGGTGAACTTTTATTCTTAAAAACATGTCCTTTATATCTCCTGTTACTGCAATATTGTTCTCCCTAAAGCGCAGCATAATTCCAAATAGAGAAGATAACAAGTCAGGACCAGTTAGTAAATAATCGTTCAAACACAAACCGTTTGCCTTACTAGCTGCGTCGAACACCAACCTCAACTTTTTCTTGTTGGGGTTGTCAACTCCAAAATGTGGTAAATACCAGGCTTTCGAAGAGTCCTGGACATCCGTTAACTCCTGAGCAAAGTCATTGACCAACAAATGCTCAATACGCTCTTTATATCGCTGAGCGAAACCTTCACAACGTGACATTTTCCTTTCAATACCTAAAAATCTTTTATAGGCATTAGTGTAAGAATCAATCAACTTACAATTTGGGTCCTTCCAGGGTAAACCCACATACCAGCGGCCATCAATCAGCTCCGATGTTTTCTCCAGGTGGGCGATGGCACGAACGTGATCTGCATTCTGTCTTACCGTACTAGAAATACCTACAGAGTCAACGGAAAAATAATGCTTTACCTGCTCCTGAAGGTCCCGTAGTATGAGCTCGTCTTCGGTGGGCACACTTGCGGGGGCTGAGAAGCACAGGTTGACGTGTCCAAAATTTGACCTGGTCTGCGGCACACGCCTAACCCCGTGAATACACCAACCTAAAGGCGTGAGTGTAGCGAACGGCTCATTTTTATCCCCAGATACAATTTCTAATGGGAACATTAAATTATAATTATCCTGACCAATTAATATTTCAGGTTTATTGTCTAAACTATATAACTTATCTTTAATATTACACAAGTTTTTAGATTTCAAGTTAACAGTACTGAGTTTTTGTAAAGGTAAGTTAAGCTCATTTACACTGCGCGCTCTCATCGTATACAACTTATTGTCCATACCTGATAAACGAACATTAGTCACGGTCGCGTCACAAACCAGTTCGTTACTACTCCAGGCGCCGCAGACTCGCATCGTCTCGCGCCGGCCGCGCAAGCCCGCGCGCTCAGCCAGCTCACTGCTGATCAGTGAGACGGTGGAGCCGTCGTCGAGCAAGGCCGATGCACTAATTATACCGTTAGGTCCGTGTATACGCACGGGCACTACTTTTAGCAACACTTGACACTCACTAGCGTTTATATGAGTTACAGTTTCCACAGATTGTTGTTGTGATTCACTAGCGTTAATGTTATTTCGTTCACTACGACTGTTGTTATCAAAGTGCAGCAACCGGTGATGCGCTGCTCCGCAGTTGTCCTTGTCGCACGCGGGCGCCGGGCAGGTGTCTCGAGTGTGACGGGATATTAGGCATTTATAGCAAATTCCTTTGCGTTTTACGTATTGCCATCTCGTTTTTCTAAGCGCCTTCTTGAATTGTTTACAATCCGTTAGCTTGTGTCGATGAGTAGAATTGCAAAACTCGCACTTGTTATCATCTGCAGATGGTTCACATTGTGTTAACACTGTTTGCGGTTTATTTTCGATGCGTTTATGATTATCGTAGTTGTGATAATTCTTATCAGTGCGTATGTTGCTGTAATACACATTCGATGATGACGTAGCTGACACTTTTACTGCTTCATTATGCAGGAATTCAGATAAAATACTCAATCGAGATTCCTTATTTTCAGTAATTATTGGATAACTGTAGTCTATCCACTTAGACAGCAACACAGTTGGCAGCTTCGATAGGATGATCGAAACGATGCTCATTCCTTGTAGGTATTCTTCAGTGTTCAGCGCACGTACTGCTTCGATGAAGTTTCGTATTTTGCATGAAAACATGACGATATCTTTCTGGTAGTCGTGTGGCACTGGTGGCAATCGTTTGATGTCATAAAGTATGCGGTTTATGATGACATCTGGGTTTCCAAAACGTAGTTGTAGTGTAGATATAATTACATCAGGTGACGTCGCACTAATGAGCATAGCTGACACGGTATCTTTAGCAGCACCTCTGAGACACTTACGCAACCGCCATAGGTTCTCTTTTGCACTGAAACCGCAAACTTCAGTCGACTCGTCGTATGCTTGTTTGAATTGTAGCCACTCGATGGGATCACCGTTGAACTCAGGCAGATTTTGTGGTGCACTCAAGCGGCTGAGCAGGTTGGCGTGATTTTCCTTAGCACACACAGCGGCTGCCAGATCTTTTATAGTACCAGTTAGCATTTGCAGTGTTGCATCAGTACTCCCTTCTCGAGCCTGCGGCGGCGGCGCCGGCGCAGCGCACTCGGCGGTCGGCCGGCTGCTTGCGGCCGGGAGCGGCCCGGCGGCCGTTTGTTTGCTGGCAGGAGCGGGAGGCACAGGTGATGGTGCTCTCGGGTGTTCGATGCTATCTTTTTCTTGCGATTTGTAGCTCGATTCTAACCATTTCTCAACGATGAAGTCCTCAGGTTTTTCCGTGTCTAAGTTGTATTCTTCATCTTCGAGTTCTGCGATATCCACCTCGAGCTGTTTGTCTATCAATTCCATGCGAATTTTAGCCTTTTGTAACGCAGCTTGCATCTCCAACCGTTTTCTTCTTGTTTGTATGGAGGTGACGGATGACTTGCCAGATTTCAAACTTGTGGGAGCGGGTGGCGGTGGTTCCGATTTGACACTGTTCGCAGGCTCGATGACGTTATTTTTTACCGTTAGTACGTCGATCGATGCGCTTTTTCCAACACCATATGCAGCACAAAGTTCGGTTCTATCATGCTGAGGAGGATTGTCCGGAACACATTTATGACTGCCGCCATTTTGTTCCCGTTCGAGTCGCGTAGCACTCCGCGTTCGCACCATTTTTACCGGTGTGTGGATCATTTAATCCGCTGATGATCCGGCTCGAAGTTTTGTTGGCGATCGTAGGTGCGAATCGGAGAAAAACGAACGTTTGTATGAAATCGCGTTTATTCCAAGTATTACAACTGTGGCGGCGTGCGGTGCCGCTCGTGGATCCGTTTGAACTGACGGTTCATTCTCAATTGTCGCTTATGACAGGCAGAAATAGGGCCACAAAATACCCTCCAATATTTAATAAAAACAAACTTATAACTACCGCAGTTTTACATACATTTGCGTGATATGGATTTAAGCAATGAATACACTGAGAAACAATACAAATTAACACTTAAAAATAATATTATGAACGCGTCGCTAACAATACCTTACTTTATACGTGATGTACCAACATAGACGTTGATACGTTTGTACATGTCTAAGGCTGAGTTGCACCACCTAATTTTGACTGTAACTGTAACTATAACGATAACCGGTTTTTTTTGTATGGTGTTTGACAGATTTTTGACGTTCATCAAAGTTAAAGTAAGGTGGTGCAACCCAGCCTAAGACGCCTCTGGAAAGCACGTGGGAATGAGTGCGTGCGCGCGTTCGGTTTGCCCACTGAAGCGTGAAATGTAGCGCGCGTATAAGCTCGCACGCCAAAACAAGCGTGAACGCGCCGAAGAAACGCCAATCTAAAAGAGCGTTAATCGTACTAATTTACATTCGATATTCATAGACGTACTCAAGTGCGTCTCAAGTGATTCCTGTATCGATGTTAAACTCATTAACTCCATAGGCTGTCGGTGTTTTATGTATGTGTTTCAGAGAACAGCACAAAAGCTAAATATTATATGTAAATTGTAATTAGGATAAGACCAATTTTATCAATAAAAAATAGGTATGTACTTACTTGAACTTCTTTACTTATTAACTACTACTTATTTTCTTAGAATTTTCAATCATGTCTAGTTAAACCTGTACTTATCATAATCATATAAATGTAACTATTTTACACGTTAAATATAAATGTAACGATTTTACAGGTGTCCTTTTTGTGACGAATCGACTTTGCGGCAAATTCGACAATAATCCCTTTGCGGACCGGACCGAGATAAAGCGGCCGTTATAATAATTGGTTAAATAATTAATCGCGTTTTAATACGAGCCATCTTCCTCGTTATTATTACGTCATACGCGTAAGTAGGTTGTCCCTAAATACTGAAACACAGTTAATTATACATTAGAAGCTCGTTGTTCTCTGGAAAGGTCTAGCTCTCATAAGCCTTTCCATTTTAGTTTAGCGTGCAGCTTTAAGTTTTTCCACTTTCAGTTCAACCAAATCCACTACGAAGTTTAAATTCAGCGACGGTAAATAATATTGTTCCAAATTGGTTTTTAACTATGCTGTTAAGATCTTGTTTGTTTTAATGTGAACCGTAATGTTTTGAGAAAGACTTCGCCAAAGACTTCTATGGACACGACAGGCTCTACTGACTCGAGATATTGCTCACTAATTTTTTAATAAGTATCAAAAACTCATTTAGGCGATTGTCAGCGAGTAAATTAATAAAAAGTTAATGAGATTAATAAAATGTTGACAATTTTCGTTTACTAACCTAAATTAATAAATGAAATCCTGAGTTTTGGGCTGACACTGTGTAGGTTTGTTGCCGACACGAAAAGAAGAAGAACGAAATCCTAATGTCTAAACATTCTCCGTGTTTACAAATCACACGATAGAAGTTTGTGTTATATCACAAATTAAAAAAGTTGTTTTCTTGTTACTTACCTACTTAGATTCTTATCAGTCTGTATTCTATAGATAGCTCTAAGTTGCCTCCAGTTGAAGGACTAGTCAGAAAATTGTACGCAAAGTTTTGAAAAGCCCGTACAAAATTTTGCTAAAGTCAAAAGTTTATCTATTCTTATAAGAAAACGCCTTAAATAAAACCTTTGACTAAAATATACAAGCAGGTAGGTATGTACTATTATTAAAAATATTAAGTAGATTGAAATAGGTGTCAAACTTATAATAATCTGGCTTGGCTAATTAATTTTCCAAATCAGATATCATTGTTATGTACATCGCTTATGTATCTAACTCATTGTTTGGCTCAGAGACCCAGGTTAGAGCATCTATAGAGACAATGGGAATTGTCCACGGTGTCTCTATGCAGAGGTATTACAATTAATTGTTCCAGTACGTATGACCGGGTGTAGGTAAATTGTAGGCGCGTACTGTACCTTTGATAATCTCTTTGTGGAGACAGATAATAATTCCACGCCTTATTAGTTTAATGACGTCTTGTCTGGCTTATCATGCTTAGCCTATGATACCATTATTCCACCTCACTTTCTCCAGAAAAGAAATAACTCTATGAACAGCAAACACCACCATTATGATTTAAATTGTCATTTTTTGGAATTGGCAACGGTAGTATAAAAGGTCTTTCAGAATATAAATAATGTACCTATGCACCTATGCCCTACAATCTACATCATTCTATTTATACGTATTGCCGCGAGATCTCAGAAATGAGTGGAGCCTAAACCACAGAATCCGTAAAAAAAGAGCTAAGTAGCCTGTAAAAGTTCCATTATTTAACTCAATACAACAATCTGTCAAGTTTCATTAAATCAAAGGATTAATTACGAAAAATCGCATAATTACAACATTTATTAAATACCTTGTAGAATAAAATTACCATTTCAACGGCCTCATTAACATTTAAAGGAATTAACTCGTTATTGTCGCGCTGAAAAAGGAAAAAGTGGAAAAAGGCCGCGTCATAAAATCAAAGCGACAGTGAGCAATTGTGATATTAATTTTGAGGCATTTTGTAAGACAGGCGATAAAACACAGCGTGCCATATCTTACATGACGCCACCAGCGCCCATGATTAATTTTATGTTTCAAAACGGTTTTTGTCAACTCACTGGTTAGCTTAAATTCTCAGAACAAATGTTTTTGGTGCTAAGCTTTTTATCCCTGTCTCGATACAAAAAATTAGGTTTGGGTCCTATTACTCTTCATTTTTCTAATACCGTTTCTTCCACTTCATTTCTTTCATTCATATTCACGTTATAATATTCACCGATCCTCATTTTCAATTCAGTGATTGCCAATAACGTTCATTTATTGGAAATGTATTTACTAACAAGTATCTTATTAGAGGTCCCAGGGTCACCTTTAATTCTTACATGGCAAGCGATTAATGCTTTAACCACACCAACGCGTGCAGATCGCCATCGCCGGCGCGATCATGACGCGATCATAGGCCAATGATAGGTCGCGCGGACTGTCATGGGTCACGCGAACTGTCATTGGCCTTTGATCGCACCAGCGATGGCGATCTGCACGCGTTGGTGTGGTTGAAGCTTAAGATAAATAAGTAAAATTAGAGGACGTCAGTTTGAAGAAAATGTAATGATTCAAGCTATTTGACAACGGAAACGCCGTCAGAGAAATAAGAAGTCACGAACTGGTCATCAAAGTAGGTATCCGATGGATTGCGAGTGGTTGAGGCACACCGTAGAATTTGATAGTAGCAAACTCGGACCAAGCACGACAAAATCGAAAATATCTCCTCCTGTTACAGGCACCGAGCTCCGGCTACTACGGCCTTATTAAATAAATATAGTTATAAGCTCAGTAAGCTCATTTTAAAGCTGCATGCTATTATTTTAATATTGCTTTACTATAAGTATGCGCAAATTAAGAAGCAAATTGCTTCACTTGACTATATTTATTTGCGCAAAAAAAACCGGAAAATATTCAGCGTTTTATGCAATTATTGGAGCATTTTTGTGTCTGAATAATTATCATCATTAAATTCTAATATAACAGTCAACTTGTAAGCTAAATTAGTCACAAATAAGTAAGTAAGTGCAAGTAAATAACATGTGGCGGGGAAGTTCCGCGAAACCCCAAAAGTTTCTTGTTTTGTTGCCTAATCCAATTTTCACACAATCTTTTACTGAGTTCAGTTAAATTGCTTCTCTTTGTATTAGACGCAAGGCATAAGTAATATATTGAGTTACATAATTGAACAATTTCTTTCCTTTATAAATACCAAGTCGAATAAATTGAATATCCGCCTACAAGATAATAAAAGCGGCATTCGATGTTTGTAATAGTACTTGGGGAAAAGAAATGGCTATAGAAGGGTCATTTTCACACACGGCACACCGATTTTATGTAGAATTTGACAATTTAATATAAAAAATGTAAGTATACCTTTCTTTTTATCTCTTCAATTAGCTGGTTAGTTATCAGAATATGTTTCGGTTTATTTAATTAAACTCATTTGTTTAAAACTTATTTCTCTCACAACACAATCATACTCACCAAAAATTAGCTCCGGTACCTACGCAAGAAGTAAACTTGAACAATACAAAAACAATTTTATAGTGCGTTCAAGTATGGTGTGAGATAATAATCACTTATACAATCTGCTAATTAAATCTAATGAACCCACTGAATTCACCACTACAATGGCATGTTTAATAAGTACTCAAATGGTCAAGGCCGGGTCGAGTTCAGACGACGTCGCTGAAAGATTTAATAATAAGGGCGTTTTATAACAATTTGACGGAAATGTGAAAAAATACTCATCAGTTCGTATTCTGAAATCTGTCTCAAATTGAACAAATATGTTTGAAATCTATGTTTGAATTTGAATCAAAATTTGAGCGTTAGAGCCAAAGCACACGATACGCTGCGGCGCCGCACCGCAAAGATCTCGCATCGCGTCCGCCACAGATATTTCTAGTTATGTAAGATGACGCAGCGACACCGTTCGATCGGCGTCGCACCGCGCCGCAACGCATCGTGTGCTTTGGCTCTTACGGGGTTGAGTCGTCCTTACCCGTACCTATCTAAGTAAGTAGTATGACAATATTTGAGTGAAAGCCCGCTAATTGAATGTGAAGTAGACTTTTGAAACTAGGTACGATAACAATATTTTCCCAAAAGATATACCTATTACAATGAACATTAAATCTGATTTTACAACGCTATTTATACAAGGTAATAAATCATGAATTATCAGAGATTTTAGTATATAAATTGCGAAATAGTACCTATATTTATTTCCTTTTACATTGTCGTTCGATAGCAAAACAACCCCCTTTAACAATGTACGATGTGCCGAGGACGGCAAATCGTAAACTAAAACCTTTGAAAATTCATTATTATTTCATAAAAATCTATTGTTTCGCTCGTTAGGTAAGCAATTTAGAACTCAGCGTGCTGACTAAATTGGTAATCGATTTAATAAATTGGATTATCTGGGCACAGTGTTGTCTAAAATTCTAAAAAACAGTCGCTGTGGTTATCATGCATGTAGATTGCATTTAACGCGGTCAATGCTCCTGTATAAAAATGATGCTATTACATTTTAGTTACATCAAAACACGTTGTGAAAAGTTTACATAATGTTTACAAGAAGTTATTTCAATAGAAACTATAAAAAACCTTAACTCTACTTTATCGCAATCCTATTTTACCCATAGAAAGCTATTTCTACCTTAAGCTTATTATAACCGCAGCCAGTGCCAATAGTGAACATTTTAGGTCTTCAAAAGACAGCTAGTATTTTAATGGGTTCAAAAATTGCCGGCATTTGTTTGAAGAGCTTACAATTAGTATTTATGTGATAAACCTGAAAGATTAACATAGCTGGAGTGACACAGTTACTAATTTATTTGTATGAGTGATGAATCCGATAAAATGTTGTCAAGTAGTTCTTTTTTGGTCATCTAAAATTAAATATTTAGAAATGAATAAATTATATACCTCAATAATAAGGCTGAGTTGCACCACCTAACTTTGACCGTAACTTTAACGATAACCGGTGTATTTTGTATGGAGTTTGACAGATTTTTGACGTTTGTCAAAGTTAAAATAAGATTGTGCAACCCAGCCTAAGACACCAATTTAAGCAAGTTTAATAAATAAGTAACCTTTTATACTACGTTCTTTAGACATTTCTAAATAAAATATCAAAGACGTTCGCTTCTACCATTAAAACTTCAGTGAGAAATGTCCCCTTAACTCGCTTTAACATAAACTACAAAAATAAGAAACGTGCGCCTGCACGAAATTTATTAGGTCAAGAGTCTGTTTTACGGCTTATCGAGGGTTAACGTAATAGACCCCCAATTTCTGTAGGTAAAGTAGAATTAACGACCCTATTAAAGAATTCAATAACTCGCTATACTAAACATAGTTATTTATTAAAGAAGCTATTACAAAACACTTTGGCGATACAGGTCGGTGGGATCGATAGTGGAATAGGTAACATTTTATCCGTTTTATAATAAAAAATATTGAAAACGTCAGATTACCATTCGGTACACGCAGAACAAAGAACGTGATCCGTTTCCGATATCTAAACAATGCGGGATGACAAGGAACCACAAATCAAACTAGCGTCTGTGCTGTTTTACAACAATTATTGTACCTACCTTGTTTGGAAAAGTGATATTGGATTTGTATTATCAATACATAAACTTTCTTAGCTCATATTTTTTTATTTATACCTACATATAAATAAAATTAAGGAGCGCGTAGTTATAAGTAGCACTAGCAACTCGTGACGTAGCGCCTTATTCGTTCAAGAGCAGCGCAAAATGGGAAACTTATACTTGCGATTGACTTCCTTACAAATAAAGGTTAATAATTACATAATATAATTGTTTTGTGTCGCTCAATAAAATATTTCATTTTCATAATAAGAACTGAAATATAGCCTTAGATATTTCAAAATCTAAACAATCACAATAAGTGACGTGTCACGATCTTGTGCGAGCACTGATGTATTAATAACTTCTAGTTACCTTTTGAAGTTTGACTGGCAGTTTTATCTGCATCTCATTACTTTTTAATAATCTTGGTGTACGTTACTAACTGCCGATAACAAATGAAATATCACCATTTATAGCCACACAGCTGGATTTCGCCATGGTATTTTATTATCGTTTTCATACCCACGAGTGTAGCTTAACTGCCGGTCGCCACGAAATAAGTTACTGGTATTTCTAAAGGCAAGGTCTCGTTCGAGGCCCGAGTCTTTAAGTGCTCACATAAATCGGAAAGTAATTCGAAATCTATTGAATAGACTCGCCTATTATAGATATTATTCCTCTTTGATCTGAATAAGAAATTAAAATCAAATACATTGTGAAACAGATATCAAGCATAAAGAGGCTTGAAGTAGTATTAAAATATTCCTTCTATTACAAAAAATCTCTTTATATCTACTAACTACAGAATTATAAACGCGAAAGTTGTGAGTTCTGATGGATACATTTTTAAATATTTTGCTAAGAAATACTATACCTACTTGTACTAATAAGATTTCATACACATACATAATATTAGGTAACAAACCGACAACAAGCAAGAATACAGGAAATACCGTATATTTGCTCACTACATTATATGAAATCTTACACAACTTTGTATGTATTAATGACTGGGCTCCTTAAATTCTATTAATTTTTAAACGCAAAATAAAGTACAAAGTTGGTCTGAAAATACTTTACGGTTGCGAAAACATTAGACACTCATAAAGGTTCGGCTCTGTTTGTAAATAAAATATCAATCGACTTAATCATGCTTTTGGCAGGCCGATGTACAAAATATCTTTGGAACGGAATAAAATAACATTTCATTATTTTCGTAGCAACTCGTAGTCAATATTTAAAACTTTACTCGTAGCTCGTAGCATTCGTAGTAATGTGTTGTAAATGTCTACGTAGAAGTGAGAAACATCAATAACATTTTATTTTCATCTACAAAGTGCTATCCTGCTCTCTTGGCGTTCGCACTTTAGGAGTCTGCTTACGTAATACTTAGTAGTTAATTAAGTCAAATACATAATTTAAATGTAATATGTTTAATTGTTGTCTCTAATTGTTTAATATTAGGATATTTTTCAGGTAAAATTTTATTATTTCTTTTCGTGAAGCACTCAGTGCAGTGGTGCCAACTGATTCATTTCTTTTATATTTCATCAATTTAATGAGACACCACTACCAATGCAGTCACAATACATTCAACTCAGTAATGAGAAAATGTGTAACTCTTTTCCGCGGTGACTCTTTGATGCAGCTTAAAAATACTACGGTGACGCGGAGCTCCTTGCGGATCGCGTCAGATGAAAGGGACTTGCTGCCAAACGAGGAACAAAAGGAAATAGAACTGCCAATTTACATCATCGTCGACGTCGTGCAGCTCGGTTCAATTTTACGTCTAGGGTTTGAACTTCATTTGACTGAATAAGTTTTTAATTGTATCGTTATTATCTATAGGTGCAATATGTAAATTAGTTTCTAGTATTAGATCAAATGCTGTAATAACAAAAAATAGCTTTGTAATAACAAAAATTAGTCTACTAGTTATGATTATAATTACCTAATTGAGAGATTTTACTGTCGGAGCTCCATCGTCTTTTTTTTTAATGTAGGTACTTAGGTACTCATTCTGATTGGTTTGGTTAGACTATTGTTATGACAGTATTGGTATTAGTATGCTACGTATGTATGGACGACGGCATGTCAAGAGAAAACACTATGGCATCTTTTCTTCAGTCCTAGTGAGCAGTGTTCTCATTAGTTTTTAAGATGTTATTGTTAGCATAATTAGGTCTAATAAAACCTGTGTAATTCTATATATATAAAAGTCAAAGGTGACTGACTAACTGACTGACTGACAAAGTGATCTATCAACGCACAGCCCAAACCACTGGACGGATCGAGCTGAAATTTGGCATGCAGGTAGATGTTATGACGTAGGCATCCGCTAAAAAAGAATTTTTCAAAACTCCAACCCTAAGGGGGTAAAACAGTATCCACGCGTACGAAGTCGCGGGCGGCCGCTAGTTAAAAAATAAAACTACAGGGTTAAACTCTATACAAAATGCACCGGTTAACGTTATAGTTTCGGTTAAGGCTAGGTGGGTGCAACTCAGCCTTATAGTGCTATTTTGCAAGATTTGTCGACTAAGCTGTACCAGTAACGACTAAGTAGTCAATTATACCTAAGTACATTTGCGCGCATGTTTTTGTATAAAAAGCTAGCAAGAGTTTTACGACAGAACTGATTTAAAATTGTCGCTGTATTCTCAATTATTCCGACTACAACGACAGACGACATTGTCGTCGCAACATTGTCTCTGGAAGATGTCGCATTTATATAGTTGCCTTTGTCTGCAGTGAAGGACTTGAAGACTATGAAAATCACGTTAGTGATTGTGATTGAAGAGACTATACAAGAAATAAGTAGACATAAAAAACCTTGGTCATCCTAATAAATACATTTAAGCACAGATACTTTATTCTGTCATTCTGCTACGAAAATAGTATCATTAGATCTTTTAAAGTAAGTTATTCTGAGTGCTATAACAAGCTCATTGGCCCGGCTATAAAAAGTTGGAATGCCTTTTAAGGCTGGGTTGCACCATCTTAATTTGTGTGTAACAAACGTCAAAAGTCTGTCAAACTCCATACAAAAATCACCGGTTATCGTTATAGTTACGGTCAAAGTTTGGTGGTGCAACTCAGCCTAAGTGTCCCTCGTTTTACTGTAGTAGATATTAATAATATTCATACGTAAAATACCAAGCTATCATTTTGCCACCACTCACCTTTTTAATCAGATGGATGCCATGTATACTACATCCACTTTGTACTTTAATCTGGGCTACAAAAATGATAACATTGTAATATAAGATGGTAACATTAAATTTTATCGTCTTGACATATGCGGTCTCTCTTGTATAGGGACCCCTGTTGGGATGCTCTAGGAATATAATGTCAATACTTAATATTGTTTTGCTATTTCGATTTCGAATTGCTTTTAATCAGGATCCGAGTACCGCAGTATGTCTTTTGGTTGGTTTTGGAGAATTTTGGAAGAAAAAATCGCTCGTAGCTGTCAATATACAAGCAGACAAAACCATGAATTGTCCAACCTCTACCTGGCTTTGCCCGTTTAAGTTCTAAACTTTCACGAACAATATTAAAAAATATAATAGATTATCATCAGAATAATATTATGAGTATGATCATCCGATATTCCTTTCATCATCCCTTATAATAAAACAAAATACCCTTATTCCATGCCATGTAGGTCACCTCCTACTCATGCTCATCCTCTTTGTATTCGATTAGCAAAACATGGCGTACGAAACTTGCAAATTAGCTAAGCAAGCGCCTTATAAATCATGCCTCAACGTAATAAATTTTCGCAAAAATTTCTTGTGACAGCCATTATACACGTTTGTTGCGGAAAGTTGGCCAGTATTTAAATTGTTACACGTAAATATGGTAGGTAAATGGCAGTCGGGTATAGCCCACCGAAGCTTTGTCCTATTTAAACAGTTGTTACTGTCACCGAGTGCTCGAGACCGCTTCCTCGAAACGACTAAAGAACGTAAGTATACGTTTCATATGAAAGCAAATGTATGCATAAATATGCCAGCTGTGTTGGATTTGTGGGGCTCATTTTTATGCAGCTTCGTTGTTAAAGGTAAAGTCAAGGATTTAGAAAGCACGGATGTTAAGCTTCACTCAATCATTCGGCTGCAGTAAGTTGCAAAAGTAAGTAAACATACAACACAATAGCTACTAAAATTATGATTTATTTCTCAAGTAAGTGCCGTAGTGAATGTGACATGCGATTTCGGTTTGTCCTCAAGTTTTATTTAAATTAGATGTATACGACTTCATTGAATATCTTTATTGACAAAGTTTAATAAAAGTACTAAGTTTATTAATTATATTATTTTTATAGACAAACTAAATTTACTAACGCTAACTAAACCTACAAACTTTTAGATTTGTAGAGATCCGAATTGCTCAAACGTAATAATCATAACTTTGCGTCCCACTTCTGAACCCGTAACATGGCTACTGTGTAATGAGTTGGTATATTTGCATAGGATTTCGCGATTGTTTTAGATTTCGGATTGCCCCTAATCCTCAATTATTCCAGCATTGCTGAATCTCGCTTGTTTGTTTTATTTGTTGGCAGGTAGTTAATTTTGTTGGTTCTTTACTTCTAAATTTCTTTTAATTGTATTGCACGAGTCTACGGCTTTGAGTGAAGACTTTTTTCTCTTTGTTTACTCGCATATTGAATTTTAAGACTTGGTATAAAGATAGGCTGTTGATTTTTTTACTTTTTCTTATAAATTCGAATTTAATTTTGGAAAAACCATGCACACTAGATAACCTCCACGATCTAAATATAAAGGAGCAATACCTACAGCTACGTAATTTCCTATAGGAGAGAGGAGGCCCAAATCACGTAAAATGAATTACGGCTTTGCAAATTAACTTGTACACATCAACAACTTTGTGTGGAGCAACTGAATTTTAACAATTAAATCTCATAAGCACTGAGGGCCTGTTTCACCACTAGGTTTATAAGGAGTTTATCTATCAGATAAACATCAATGATGGTGCTATGCCAGACAACTACCTGAAAGTTTTTCAGGAATGAGTGAAATTGGCCCTGAAATTTCATTTGTAATTCAGTAATACAGCATTGCGAAACATTTTTCATTGAAAAATAAGAGATCTATTCTTGTTAATATTCTAAATTAAAATTCACTGTTTTTAATGTTTCATTGTTAGTACATACCACTATCCTATTTGTTTTCCAATTTGCGTAGGCTAAAGCAATTATGTTCGAAACCAAATACTCCATCGGCCAAAAACCAAATCAAGCGGCATCCCAAGCTAACAGTAACCTGCTAACTAACTAAGCTGGCACTCACAATTGATTTTATTTTGTTATTCCGCTGCATGCAGCCGGGATGATATATAAATATTTCAAACAAAGTGGCTGCGAACTCAACGCCACCTGTAATAGGTTTAAACATTGATTTGTTTCGAGTGCTGTTATTCGGTAGTTCGATACAGCCCAACGCATCGCAAAACGAATGGAAGTTGAACCGGTGGAGAATTTAACATTTATCCAATTTGAAATTTGGGGAACGGGATGCTTTTGGTTTCCACCAAGGCGAAGCGGAGCAGAGCGGAGGAGTGTCGGCCGTACAATTTTTCTATAGAATTTGACAGCGGCGTCGGCGCGGTGTGGTGCAGAGCTGTGTGTGTAATGAAAGTGTAAATAATGAAATTCAAAACACTTCTCAGCTCCGCTTTGGTGGAAACTGGGCCTTAGTTCTATGTGTGAATAAATGGCTCCTATCTAAAACAGAGTAGATTTTTAGGTGCTTGTTTGGCCAAATCCCAAAGTATTGAAATAGTAAATTAAGGCTACGGAACTGAAAATTAAAATGTTTGTACGAACATTATCTATGGTAAACTATCTATTCTATTATATCTTTTATGTAAGTATTATGAACTTTTCTATCTAAAAATAGGAACATAAACCTACTTAATATCCTATTTTCCTTAAACTGCTTTGAAATAGGGTAAACTTCACTGGTAGGATTTATTGGCAGACGCGCTGTAGAACCTGGCTTTACAGGTGTTCCAGCGAACTACGGAGAAGTTGGAAGTTTTCTATGGAATTTCTACTTATTGTTGTTTAATTATTTGGTACAAACTATTTAAAATCAGGTTGAATTAAAAAAAATAAGAAAACATCATTCATTTATTCACCTCTGTTTTGATATTTAGCCCATAATTGTAAGTACTTACAAATAGTTAATGTAGTAGGTAATAATAAGATAACAACACTGGACTACGAAAATCATTAGTGATACAATAGTAATGTCAATAATGTAAAATATTTAATAATAACAAACCTAGCATCGAATTACGATTAATAAACAACTTGTTATACTATTCACAACATCAGTTCTATCAATAATTCAACAAATACGCTGGTCGCTGGTACTTGTGAAACAATAATAACCCTTTTATATCCTACTAAGTAATTCTTCTCAAACAAATGATAAGGATTAAACTAAATACCTCCCTGGAACTTTATCGAAGTTTTGAAGAGAAACAAAAACATGTGCCCCAGGGAAGTGGGTAGAATAAACTTATCTTGACAGCCAATTTGTTACGACTTTGGTTACAAACCTTTACTATATCCTGGATCCCTGACTAGAATAATTGACTGTAAGACGGCTAGGTTTACCTATAACCCAGATAATTAAGATCATATAATATGTTTCAGAGTTGAGACTGGATACAGCCCGGCTAGTATTATATTTCTTCGCTTCATTCTTCAGATATAACATAACCAAGTAGTCCTTTTAGCCTACAAGGTAGAATCGCACGCTTTTAGAGATTTTTGATATCGAGAATCGATATTTGAATTCAATCGATTTCCTAACGACGCTTGGTCACGGCACTATTCGGCGCGAGACGCCATTCTTTTTTCGTGCGAGGTAGAAGACGAACGCGCTGCGGTGGAAATAATAATTTCTGCTAGCAATTATGCCGAAACGAAAAAGTGACGACGACCTAATAAAACGTTATAAAAATAAAATTAAAAAGCTTGAACATAAAAAACAAGCATCTGAACGACGTCGACGAGTTATTATTTATTCCGATTCTGACACGGATTTGGGGACAGATGACAGTAAGTAAAACGAATTTTTTCTTTATAGATATAAATTATTTCTAGTTTGAAAGTGCAAGTATTTAAAAGCCTGGCGGTTAGCCGTGAGTTAACACGAAGGCGGCTTACATTGTAATTGTTTAACGATATTAATTTGAATGCACTCGCCTGGCGGTTGACCGAGCGTCATCACGATGGCTGTATTTATATCTACCTACCTATACAATATTATATAATTGTAACTAGGTAGTGTTATTGGTTTATTTAAAATTTACATACACCGATAATGAGTACGTTGTTATTCGGCGGTTAACCGGGAGTTAACACGAGAGTAAAATTTTCATCGTACTAAGTACGTCCCGTATGTTCCAGACGGAGCGTCGCCTACGACGTCACCGCAAGTGGAAATACTTCCTTCAACGAGCTCCGACCCGTTACCCAAGGAGAACGCTGACGCAAGCGTAAGCGAGCCCGCGCCCACAGAGGCTGCTGCTGATTCTTTAGAACCGGACCCTGAGCTGGACCCCGAGCTTTTACTAGCACTCGGAGATGAAACAGGGAGTACACCCATTTTTGGCGAGAAGATTCACCATAGCCTGGCCCAACGATGGGACCCTATCTTAAAAAAGGGATTGGCAAAGGAGGCTAAAGACAAGCTGATGAAAGAGTATTTGATACCAGAAAACTGCTCTCTCCTACAGGCCCCCAAGCTTAATAGCGAAGTAGCGGCCGCTATTTCAGAAGCGGCGCGCCAAAGAGATAAAAGAAAGGAGACCGACCAGCAACAGTTAGGGCTAGGTACAGCAGCCATCAACAAAGCTTTGACTATCATGCTTACAAGCGACGACAAGATCGAAGCTATCAGAATACTAAGTGATGGATGTCGTATACTTACTGATCTTCATTACCAGCAAACAAAATCGCGCATTAGTGTCATCAATTACTCACTAGCGAAACCCTTCTTGAACGTTGTTCAAGAGAGCGAACGAGATAACACACTTTACGGAAATAAACTAGGCGACAAAATAAAAGCCTCCAGAGCCATAGAGAAACAAGGACTATCAATAAAGAAGTTTACTAAACCAGCAAGGAGTAATTCGCTTCCGGAACCAACAACGACCAATACCCGTTATCAGTACACGCCCGCTCAGCCCGCTGCGTATCAGGGAAACTGGTCGGGCCCCCCGCGCTATCAACAGTTCCAACAGAACAGGGGAGGACGTCGGGGGGGTCTGAGAACGAATGCCCCTGCGAACCGTCGGGCACCTCAGCCAGCATCGAACGCGTCGGGCCCGAACAAACCTCGGACACCTGCGACTCGCCAGTAGATAAGGTAACTCATGCTGGTAGAATATCCCATTTCTACAATTGTTGGCTTAAAATAACAACCAACCCTGTTATATTAGAGTGGATAGCTTTAGGTTTCCCAATACCATTCGATTCTGTTGTGTACCAAACTCATATACCAACGTCTTCCTTGTCAATGACTGAAAAAGCAGACATGGTAGTTGCTATTCAAAAATTATTAAAGTTAGGCGCAATCAGACCTTGTATGCCCTGTGATGATCAATTTATATCCAAGACATTTTTAGCACCGAAACCAAATGGAGAAAAACGCTTTATACTAAACTTGAAAAACCTTAATAAATTCATACCTAGCTTACATTTTAAAATGGAGGATCACCGAACGGCGGCTAGATTGTTACCAGCTAATGGTTTTATGGCAACCATCGATTTGAAAGAAGCGTACTTTCTTATTCCGATACGCGAATCAGATCGAAAATTCCTAAGATTTCAGTTTGAAGAAAATCCCGGCGACGTTTTTACGTATGAATTCACCGCTATGCCATACGGTCTTTCAGTTGCCCCTAGAGCCTTCACAAAGATAATGAAAGAGGTAATAACACACTTACGCTATCTAGGCTTCAAAAATGTTTTCTACTTGGATGATATCCTCTGTATAGGAGATAGCTTTACTGAATGCCTTCAAAATGTTAACGCTACAGTAAATCTCTTACAATGTCTCGGCTTCGTAATAAATTATACTAAAAGCTCTCTTGTACCTAGGCAAACCTGCAAGTTCCTCGGGTTCATATACGACTCGGTAAATGAAACCATCTCTTTACCACCTGAGAAACGTCAGAAAATCACGGACTTGACCAGAAAATTCTCTAATGTACAAAAGTGTACAATAAGAGAATTCGCCCAACTTATCGGGGTTTTAGTGTCAGCATGTCCTGCAGTTAAATATGGTTGGCTGTACACTAAAATTCTAGAACGACAAAAATTCCTAGCCTTACAAAGATGCTTAAGCTATGAAGCTCGGTTCAAGCCCCCTTCAGTTATTTTGGACGATTTGAACTGGTGGACACAAAATATACATAAAAGTAGCAATTCCTTGAAAACAGCTAATTTTGACTATGAAATTTATACCGATGCTTCAAGAACTGGCTGGGGAGCAGTGTGTAATAACACGAGAGCCCATGGAGCTTGGAAAAGTTGCGAACTTGACCAGCATATAAATTTCTTAGAGTTATTAGCGGTTTTCCTAGCTCTAAAGTATTTTGCAAGTGATCTTTCTAATTGTTCAATTCTACTGCGAGTTGATAACACAACTGCTATCAGTTACGTTAACCGCATGGGCGGAATCCAATTCCCACATTTGAACGATCTGTCCAGGCAAATATGGCAATGGTCTGAAGTAAGAAACATCTGGTTATTCGCCTCATATATTAATACAAAAGATAATTATGAGGCGGATAAAGAGTCTCGAAAGTTCAACCCAGACACTGAATGTGAACTGTCTAACACAGCATTCAAACGAATAACAAAGGCCTTTGGACAACCCGAAATCGACCTATTCGCTTCCCGGGCTAACGCTAAATGTCAAAATTATGTATCGTGGAAAAGAGATCCCGAAGCTCTCACCATAGATGCCTTCACTATAAACTGGAGAGGAAATTTCTTTTACGCATTCCCTCCTTTCCCACTTATTCTAAAATGTCTTCAAAAAATCAAAGCAGATAATGCTACAGGCATCCTGGTGTTCCCTTCTTGGCCATCCCAGGCCTGGTACCCACAGTTAATAAGAATGATTATTTCAGACATCATTTGGTTATACCCCAATGACCATTGTGTACAATCTTGTTACAGGAATCCACTTACCCTGGGTGCCGCAATAGTCTCAGGCAAGCATTCTTGCGCCGCGGCGTTCCCGAAACAGCTTTGGACCTCATGTTAGCATCTTTATCTAACAACACGATACAACAGTACAACGTATCATTCAAGATGTGGTGGGAGTTTTGTCATAATAATGAATCCGATTTCTTTAGTTGCTCCATCCCTAGGGTTTTATGTTTCCTAACTGAACAGTACAAAAAAGGAGCCGCTTACGGATCTCTCAATAGTCACAGATCTGCGTTATCCTTGTTGTTAGGGAATAACGTCGGGTCCGATGACTGTGTTAAACGGCTTTTAAAGGGAGTTTTTAGGCTAAAACCCAGCTTTCCAAAATACAGCAGTACATGGGACCCACAAATTGTTTTGAACCATTTGTCTAATTGGTATCCAAATAGAGAACTCAGTAGGGAAAAACTTACAAAAAAGTTGGTTATGCTATTAGCCTTATGTACTGCCCAACGTGTTCAAACTCTTTCCTTAATTAAGCTCGAAAATATATCAATTAACTCAAACGGAGTGAACATAGCAATCAGAGACATTTTAAAAACATCCGCGGCGGGTCGGCAACAGCCGACACTATTCCTGCCTTATTTTCTAGAAAATGCTCGCATATGTCCCGCAAAAACTCTCGAGGACTATCTTCAGATCACTCATGCAGATCGGCCTGCCAATATACCCAATCTCTTAATAACTGTGAAGCGCCCCTACAGGAGTGCGACAGCACAGTCAATAAGCAGATGGATTAAGCAGACATTGTCTGAGAGTGGCGTAGACGTGGCGGCGTTTAGCGCGCACAGCACGCGCCACGCCTCCACGTCTGCCGCCGCAGCCGCGGGAGTATCCATTGACACTATAAGAAAGGCCGCAGGATGGACCAATACGTCTAAGGTATTTGCTAAATTCTATCATCGACAGTTAATTGACACAAATAACTTTGCTCAATCAATCTTGCATCACGATGATTCCGCCTAACTTTGATTATTATTAATTATCGTTATTACATGACAAGTATTAAAATGTATTTTTGTTTATGTGAAGTCATATTTTTGTTATTTAATCTCATAAAATAAATTTAATAAGACTGAATAATATGTGTTTTAATAGCAAAACTTGGCTCTAAACATCTACCTGGTTATGTTATATCTGAAGAATGAAGCGAAGAAATATAATATGTGATCAAACGAACTTCACAAGCGAAGTTCGATCAATATTATATGAGTCGCTTCATTCGAAGATATAACAACCCCCCCAGCCCAAACCCGGCTATAAAAGTTTTGCTATTTGGGCAATCTCTAAAAGAATGGCGTCTCGCGCCGAATAGTGCCGTGACCAAGCGTCGTTAGGAAATCGATTGAATTCAAATATCGATTCTCGATATCAAAAATCTCTAAAAGCGTGCGATTCTACCTTGTAGGCTAAAAGGACTACTTGGTTATGTTATATCTTCGAATGAAGCGACTCATATAATATTGATCGAACTTCGCTTGTGAAGTTCGTTTGATCACATATTATGTTCGATTGAACCAAATCTCAACCGACTCCACTATAAATACAATGAATAAATCGACTACTACAAAATAATGTACCTATAACGACATTAGTTCGATAGCACTCAGTGGGATTCTGTTAGCATTTACCTTTTCTCTCTCTTGTAATGGGTATACTCTTCCATAAGCGAAGAGGTGAGGGATTGCTAGTTCATAAATCAATAACCTCGCTCTAGTAGTTCTGTTATGCAGCGGGTAGAAAATAGGTTAACGAACAGGTAGGGAGGCTATTTAAAAACTTAATGTTACTAAACGTTACAGAATGAAAAGTTTGGTTCGGAACTATTAACTTTTAAGAGGATTGAATGGGCAAGGAAAGTTGCAAGATGAGAAGAGAAGTTGCAGTTTGTAAATTTTTTCATGCGATTTCAAGTATACCCATTTAAATAAGACATTGAAGGAACATACTTTGAAGCTAAGTAACTTGAATGAAAACTTTTGTAAGTACAGATTTAGCTGTA
Organism: Ostrinia nubilalis; assembly: GCF_963855985.1. Lineage (NCBI taxonomy): Eukaryota > Metazoa > Arthropoda > Insecta > Lepidoptera > Crambidae > Ostrinia > Ostrinia nubilalis. Next base: position 8,051,256 of record NC_087093.1, read on the forward strand.
ATTAGAATTTAAACGAAAAGCTCGTCATTGTTCGTATATTTAATAGTAAATTCAATACAAAGTTAATCGTAAAACGAAACAATTGACAACTGTAAAAATAGAACAAACTTGAACAAGCTGCCTTGAATAAACATAATATATTTTTAAAAATAGGCAGTCTGTCGTGATTTTTAATAAAAAGTTTTGATTAATTCGGCATCTCCGAATTCAAAGAAGGTATGCCGCAGCGTTGCCAGTTTTTTTTTTCGCCAAGTCGGGACTTTGGTACTTTTTGAGTGAAAATAGCGGGATTCTTCCGTCAGAAGCGGGACATAGTAAAAAACGTGTTTAATCAAAGGTTTTCAAATATTTATCTTTTTATTTGACTTAAAATTACGTTTACGTGACAATAGATAGCAAAAGTAGCCATAGAAAATGTATTTTAACAAAAAAAAAATATTTTAAATCAGATTTATTCTATTGTTAAATTCGTCTTTAGAATAAAAAAAGAAAAAAATTAAAAAAGTTTTATTCTTTAGAATAATATGGCGTTTCAAACAATAGTCTGGTGAAGTGAGTGTCTCTCTCCGAAAAGCGGGACCGAGCCTGTCCCGCGCGGGACATTTAAATTTGATTTAAAAATCGGGACGTCCCGCCAAAATCGGGACGTCTGGCAACCCTGGTATGCCGCCTACAAAGAAATACAGTAATAGTCAATTTGATATATTGTCTTCCTGTGTATAGTCCTGATATTCCGAAATTCATCGCGGGCCAACTTTGTTCCCGGAGATTTGATCTTTATAATGGACCCGTATAATGTTGCGTAACCAATATAGTAAAATGGGTTATTATTTGTGTTTTATTTATTAAAATACGTTGTTGGCCATAAAATCACGGAAGTTATGTAAGTATAAAGATTTCGAATATATTTTAGTTTGTGAGTTTGTTAGTAGGGAGTTATATGTGGAACAACTGAACCGATTTTGAAAATTAATATTTCACTACCTATTAGAAAACTACATTATTCCAAAACTACAAAAAATATACTGAAAGACGAAATAGATGTGGGAAATGATGCAAGCAGAAGCTAGTTTTCTTAGGCTGGGTTGCACCATCTTACTTTAACTTTGACAAACGTCAAAAATCTGTCAAACTCTATACAAAATACACCGGTTACCGTTATAGTTATTGTTAAAATTAGGTGGTGCAACTCAGCCTTAGTCTCATTTCTAGGTAACTTGTACTACATTGTACTTAACTTATTCCTCACTGCTGCTTCAAATTACCATATAAATCTCGACAAAATCATCTAGCTTGAAACTATCCATCCAGACTAGAACACATCAGTGCGCGCAGTCAAACGAGTGGCAAGCAACTATGTAGTTACTTAACTGATACCGATTACATTGGCTACTCAAACAAATAGTTGGAGTACTGCGTGCGGGCAAATTTAGTATTCCGGGTAACCAGAAACACGCGGCGCAAATTGTCCACGAAATCGCTGATATTTAATAGAACTTAACGGTCATTATACCCGGATTAATTTGGGTTGAGAAACCGCAGGATTCAAATAATAGTAAATAACTATTATGTTGACGATTTTATATCGTTTTAAGCGTAAAATGATTTCTGTTAGCATAAAGATAATAACTTTTATATGACTGTATTAGTAGATGAGAACTTTGCAGACGCGTTTCTACTTAAAATGAGACTGCGTTGAACCTCAATCCTGAAGGTAGATAAATGTTAATTACTGCTTTTCGCTTATATCTTAATTTAAGCCTAGTGCGAAAGTTCTGGAAAATGAATATCTAGAAGAGTAAACTGAATGTAAGGTACATACTTTTTATACTTTGATGAATTAATATTGGCATTGGGCATAGCTGGGCATTAACTCGTTAATCCGTTAATCGTTAATTAACGAAGTTAACATTTCTATTAACGGATTAACTTTTAAGTTAACTTTAAAAAATGTTAACGGACTCGTTAACTTCCGTTAAATTATCCTAAGTCCGTTAATCGTTAATCCAGTACCTACTATTTACAAAAAAGATACAGGAGCTGGTCTGATGATGGAGTCATGAGGTGACCATAGGAACTCCTAAATGAAACGGCGGCATCGCATCGAATTTGGGTTCGTTGGATTTGTCTTTTCGAGCACTTTAGTACTAGATGATGTCCAGGGTCCTGATGATGGAGTCAGGAGGTGGCCATAGGAATTCCTAAACGAAGCGATGGAAACTTATCGAGTTTGGGTTTGCTGGATTTGTCTTTTCCAGCACTTTGGTGCTAAATTGTATTGTAATTGAACCAAGGCCCTGAGATTGAGATAATACTAAAAAGTGTAAAATAAAATTATAATAATTAAAAAACTTTTTTAAAAACAAGCTTTTATTCTGAAATGCAGTTGTACTAAAACGAAAAAAATAATTGTACTTATGCAAGCCTAGGTTCAAATAATTTCGAAAGCTTGTTAGTCCAGTAGAATTAGATTTTAAATCGGAAATAATTCCTACAAAAGATTTTATTGCTTTAATGGCTTCATTGGTTGCCCATTAAGACTCTCCTAGGTTTTCGACTTCGACGGAGTTGTGCTTAAGTGGTGGGGGCCCCCGAAAGGGGCGCTTTTTCGGTTTTCCGGTTATACCGCGTAAAGGACTTACCCTATCGAAAAGTGGTCTTCCTGACGGTTGAAGGGCATTTAATCCTGCATTAAATAAGACCAAATTCATATGTTTTAGACAAACCGTTCTCGTGCAAATGTTCGGCAAAGTAGAAAATATGTGTATAATTAATGACCCTCTCCACGTCCAATAGCTCGTCACCCGTAGACTCCCAAGCCTTGTAAAGGGTCGCCTTAACCAGCGTATCCCTGTCAAGGCTCACGAGTTGGATTCGCTTATCCTTGTTCGTCCCAGCCGTTCCTTAACTGCGGTTGCTGCACCCCTTCCTGGCACTCTCCTGAACGACTCTGTGTTACCTAATGTGGCTGCCCCTCTTCCTTGTACCCTCCTGTACGATTGCATTGCTTAGCCATATGCCTGGTCCAAGGTTCGACGCCATAAAATCAACTTCGTACGCGTGAAAATAGTTTAAATACTATTTTCCGTGCTTGCAATATTTTTCTTTACTGCTTCGCCTCTATTAGTCGTAGATTGATTGTATATATCCTATAGCCTTCCTCAATTTATGAGCTATTCAACACAAAAATAATAATTTCAATCAAACTAGTAATTCTTGAGATTAGCGTGTTCAAACAAACAAACAAAAAACTCTTCAGCGTTTTAATATGAACTTGTTGTTGTTGATTTTTGGCGTCGAACCTTAAACCAGGCATACTGCTAGGCAACGTAGTTGTGCAGGAGGATACAAGGAAAAGGGGCAGCCACTGTAGGTAACACAGAGTCGTTCAGGTGAGTGCCAGGAAGAGGTGCAGCAACCGCAGTTAAGGAACGGCTGGGACGAACAAGGATAGGCGCATCCAGCTCATAAGCCTTGATAGGGTTACACTGGTTGAGGCGCTCCTTTTCAAGACTTGGAAGCCTGCGGGTAACGAGCCATTGGACGTGGAGAGGGTCATTAATTATACACATATTTTCTACTTTGCCGAACATTTGCACGAGAACGGTTTGTCTAAAACATGAATTTGGTCTTATTTAATGCAGGATTAAATGCCCTTCAACCGTCAGGAAGACCACTTTTCGATAGGGTAAGTCCTTTCGCGGTATAACCGGAAAACCGAAAAAGTGCCCCTTTCGGGGGCCCCCACCACTTAAGCACAACTCCGTCGAAGTCGAAAACCTAGGAGAATCTTTATGGGCAACTAATGAAGCAATTAAAACACTAAAATCTTTAGTAGGAATTATTTCCGATTTAATTCATTTTTGTGTTTAATTCTACTGGCCTATTGTAGCACAAACATAAAAGAGGAATAAATTCCATGCGCGATACAAGCTTTCGAAATTATTTGAACCTTGCATATAATTATTTTTTTCGTTTTATTATCATGTGTTAACGGATTAACGATTAACGTTAACTTGCGTTAAATCTTGCGAAATGTAACGTTTTAACGTTTAACGAAGTTAATTTTTTTATTAACGGTTTAACGATTAGCGAAGTTAACTATTTGATTAACGGTGCCCAACTATGGCATTAGGGGAGGCCTATGTTCAGCAGTGGACGTCCTATGGCTGAAATGATGATGATGATGAATTAATATAATTATGAGACAAGTAAACAAAATAAACTTCGGCGTACAAAAGTTATTTGAAATAAACATTACGCTGGCTTCGTCAAAATTGATGGAAAATTTTCCCAGCATAAGCTACTTATAATACATAATAACAGACGTTTTCTTTGCCTTTGACTGTTGACTGTGTACTAACGGTGACATCTATGTAGTTGTGATAGATGCTACTTTGCTACAAAATGTGTATCCTGATGAGTTGGCGAGCGTTATTTGCCATTAAAACCTGTTCACTCTTCGTGAACGCGTCTAACAAACCTAATATTATCCCTAGTTCATTTCCTTTATAGCCACTTAAATATTCGGTAACTGCCCCACTCCGGCTCCAAAGTGTAAAGCGACTGCATTTTTTCTAACCGTCAATTATGCGAGTGAGCTTCATTAAAAATACCTTTGACTCGTTAAATTTTAAAGGATGCTATTTACGGTCTTTTGAAAGCTCTTCACTGGAACAGGGCAATTGACGGTTATCAAGGCGTACTTCTTTTATCTTAGAGTAATAAAGCATTCTATTTTTTATATTTTTTCTGTTATAATAATAATATTTTATAGTGTACATATTCAGCATTTAAAAAAGGGTTAGTAACCTAATCGACATCTTCAGTCGTAAGTAAAGAATCACAGACTTCATTTCACATAATTATCAAACTGAAAACTGTTGCTGAAACAACATAATCAGTGGCGGCGTAAGGCGTAGGCGACGTGGGCCACCGCCTACGGCCTCGCGGTACAAGGGGCCTCGCGCATCAAAAATTTTGAAAAAATGTATACAAGGTGGAGATGACAATATCACAATACGACAATAAATGCAAACATTGACTATTAAATATAAATTCTTGATAGCTAAACAATGTAATTAAAAAAAATATATTTTTTTCCAAACAAATTCAGCCAAAATCAGACACAAAATTAAGCAACAACACGGTTTTAAGTGACGAACATTATTCTTTGGCGCAATATTCCTTTAAAAATAATCACTGAATCAAGAAATCAGAAACTGTCAATGAATAGACCGTTGACCCGTTTTTTTTTATATAAAATCCGTCTTCAGGTCGCCACAGAACAAGGCCTCGCGAAATCTGTCTTGCCCACATCAAATTTAGGTCTTGCCCCGCCACTGAACATAATTATGTAGTTGAGAAAATGATTATTGAATTAAAAGAACCATTAGGTCTCCTTAATAACAATAATAGAAATAAGTAGGTACGTAAATAATATTTTTGGAAAACATTTAACGATGGCGAAGTTTCATTTAACACTCGTGTCAAAGCAAAATTGAATTCTAACTCAACTGAACAAAACACAAATTCCTATATCATCTTTAAGTCTGTTAGGCGGTATCGGTTCTAAATTATCGTATTGAAACATACAAACGTGCCCCGATATTAAGTTTATTTAAAGCGACACACACATGAGAAACTTCCTCGTATATCATAATTAATTCACTTTTTAATTAATATGTCTGCACCGTCATATCTTAGTTCTTTCAAGCTCTCTGTTACATATTCTGGGAACCGCCTACTAACACGTTGAGTTACTTATGGTAGAGCAAGTCCAATGGATGGTTCTGAGAGGGAAAATGCCGTAAATATCAGGGAAGATGAGAGGCTCACTCTAGTTTAATACCGGAGTTATTTTTGCTTCAACGATGCTTTTCTGTGGCCTTGATCGTAATTGTCGAATGTGGCCCAGTTCTAAAATTATTGAAAGGTTCTATCTATCTTAGGCCGAGTTGCACCATCTTACTTTAACTTTGACAATCGTCAAAAATCTGTCAAACTCATACAAAATACACCGGTTATTGTCATAGTTACGGTCAAAGTTAGGCGGTGCAACTCAGCCTTGGTCAACTTGTTATAATTGTATTAGTAAAACAAAAATGATGAAAATTTGTAATTTGCTAATACTCAAATAATGCCAGAAAGTATGAGGAGATCATTTGTCTCTGGCAGGATTCGATCCTATTCTACACGTAATATCTTGTATTAAATACGCAAACCACTACACGCGATAACAGCGCAAAATATTTCATCATTTACATTATTCATTATATTATTACTCCTATAGTAAAGAATTAGGTAAGTATTCATTATAAATGTACCAAACAGGAAGACGTCAAAACCAAAGGACGTAATAATATAATGTAAGTGAGATAATCTGCCTTTTCGAATAATTACAGCACGCCTCCAACCGCCAAGGAAATTACCTAAAACAAATTCGAGGGAGGTGATGAGATTAAAATTGATGGAAGCACCCTTTAATTAAATATAGGTACGAATGTTCGTAAGTTAAATGAATTATGCGCGAAGTTCGCCTATCCGTGAAAATTAACAGTTGAGATAAAAGTTTTAATTATAAATCCACTTTTTACCCTCGTAAAATCGCCTCTATAGTTAGCCGCGTACTCGTAATCTAAACAAATAAAAACCTATAGTAAAAGGAATACAATATTTTCCTGTTGGTAGACAAGCTTAGATTTTAAATTCTGCAATTTTCTCTACCTATGGGTTTATTTCAAAGATAAGACTTTGTGCCCATTACATTACACTCACAAAGCAAAATCGGTTGGCGTCACTGACAGAAGGGCCAAGTAAATACCGCAGCTTACCTTCCGTAGCCTTCGAAGAATATTATTTGTCTTTAATTTGAATTTACATAAGCTCAATCTCCGTGTCTTTCATTGTTTTTACTACATAGTAGAGTTAATGACTGGGTATTTCAAACTTATGTACTCGTTTATGATTTTCGGGTAACATACACGTTACTTTTACCTACCTACATAATACCTTTTATTGCCAACCAGTGTTATGTCATGAGATAAAAGGGTATAAAATGTTTTTCTTTTCATTACATTCTGATACAGGGTGTAAGGGACAGGTTGATCAATATTTTATAAGGGATGGCAAAACACCATCCCGAATTCGATATCATTAGTTTTTTCCTGGAAATAAGACCAATGTTTTTGCACATTTGCTCTTTTACTCTAAAATACTCGTATAACAACGTGCGCACTGCCCGCAAAGTTTGCAATTTATTTATGTACCTATTTTGAGATTCCAACTTGAGATTTGCATAGACAATATCAAAAATAAGAAAAAAAATTTGAAAAGTAATTCCACCGGTTTCCAACCTAGAAACGTGATCGGAATCCACTGTTTAAATTTTAGCCTACCTGTTTACACTCTGTATAAAGTCGTCAGAGGTCTTTGTAGCGTGAATAATTCAGACCCTTCAACCAAAACATAATAAAAGGCATTCCGATGACTCAGCAAAGGCAGAGGTAATTGCCTGTAACATTAAAGTCTGTAAGCACACTTCTGAAGACAAAGACAATAAATCAAAAGTACAAGTAAAACGCGCACATTACCGTGACACGTCTCACGCATTACCTGCACGCTGGCACAAACGCCAAGTGCCAAGTGTGCGATCGATGCAGAATTTTTAGTCCTCATAAAATATGGGCGTAAAAATAGCTCACTCCGGTCATTATACTGTAACACAGGTAGAGTTCGTAACGGTACATACGTACAGTGCCGGCCTTATAATTAGAAATACTAACCGCGTGCCGTGCTTTAAAAGTGCTAGTTTACTTTGTTGATTCTATAAAATAGTCTTTATGAGCCTTTTTGTCGTTAGCTTATAAAGCTTTAAAAATTGTGTACTCCGCATAAAATTAGTCGCAATTAAATTGGAATTGAATTAATTACTCATGTATTCCATAACAATGTAATTTTAGTTTTACAATGCTGGTATTATTGATATTTCTAAACATTTTTACAGGAATGGAAATCATAAACTCGCGTAGAAAAATATTTTGAAACATTTTTGAAATTTCATGGTGCATTTCTGGAAGATTTAAGTTGGAATAGCAAGCTGAAGTCAAAATGGGCAGGTCTGGTGACCGCAATGACGCAAAATGCCACCAGTAAAATAGACGGAGGACCTCTCCAGCAGCAATTAGATAAATGAAGGATATAAAACCTCCACAGACCGTTCTTATAGTCTAAATTTTGTGAATTATGTAGAACTGAATCAGCGTACTGAGCTGATTATCATAATTATGATGACGAGACAGGTATATTAATCAAGGTACACTTAGGCTGGGTTGCACCATCTTACTTTAACTTTGAAAAACGTCAAAAATCTGTCAAAGTCCATACAAAAAGCACCGGTTATCGTTACAGTACGGTCAAAGTTAGGTGGTGCAACTCAGCCTTTCTCTAACTAAACGATACCAGTCAATCTATATTTTTCCAATCGGTCTTCTAGCGTTGTACACGTTTGTAGCAACATAAGAAAGTCCAGACTTATTGGAACACTGCTAAAACCATGTCCAGCAGTGTACGACGAGTCACGCGCCCAGTCGGCCACGACGCGCGGCGCCGCGTAATCCTCTTAGTGGCTAACGAACTGGCCGACAGACGCAGCCCATGCACTTTAGGCCACTCCGACTTGGGCTCGCTTTAAGAGTAAGCACTCGAATACAAACGTATTAATGCTAACCCGATTCGAAAACTGCATTGGTAACTTTTGATTGAGAGCGTATGGGCTGGCACTTATGAAAATTAATAGTTACGGGAACGCATTTTTCAATCAATGTGATAACATTGAGAACGGACACTGGAAAAGTAGCAACTCGTCGATTAGGTACTTCATTTTGTAAAAAGTGTTTAATTGATCACAAAAATATGTATCGTGGGAGTAAGAACCTTTACCGTACATTTTTACCAAATTTAATATAGCTTGGACATCATATTAATTAAAATATAATCATAAAGAATACGCAATCACGGCAAACAAGTTTCAAGAAACGCTACCATAGATAGTATAACAAAGGTAGGGTGAAGTCAGATAATTGGCAGTGATAGTTACGCGTTCTGTCCCATACATAAATAATATCGCATGACTTATGTGATTCCCTTTTGCGGAAAGAAGTAAACGAAACGCCTGTTTCCCACGAGCAATGGTGTTGTCACTACGAAAAGCTACGAAATGTGTTCGTAGCATGTCCTTTACTATGCTACAGCAATCGTAGATGAATCTTTTTGCTACGAAACAGAGTCATTAGATTTATTTTCGTAGCATGTTTCGTAGAAGTGATTACTCGTAAAAATCAAAGAGATTGTTACTCATTTCTAGCTAAAACGTCGGTAAAGGTAAGAACAATTTCACGGAAACCTTTTAAATGCCTAAATCAGTCTGACGCAAAGTTAATTAGAGTACGTTACGTAATATAATAATTTTATGGCAGCAGATACATGGAGAAAAGCCTTGCTCATATGAAACAACATTCTCTTCGTAATAGCATCATCAACATTTATAGAGACGCCATAGCCACGACTGACAGGGAAACATTAAGACGAAACTACTAAAGCTCAAGACATGAAAGCTCGTGGATTTAACTAACTATACTATGACAAAAATAGTAAATGGGCTGAGATTTTAATTGTATTTCATTTTGGAGTCCATGAAGCTCCCAGTCATAAAGTAACATTAATTTTAAAGTATAATTTTATCTCTCAAACCCCTCTCCAAAAATATTATGAAGTTTATATGTAGGTACGACTATTTTGTTATAATATTTACTTACTACTCATATAAGTTTAAAACTAAGTAGGATAACGTCTTAAAATATTATTACGAGTACAACTTAAAACTAACTTACCTAAAAAAGCGAAAATAAATTTTATAATTATATTGACTCTTACCTCGTAAGTTGCTATACTTTCATTAAGCCTTAACATCATTCCCAACGTATTTTAGTCAGTAATTTCCACAAACCAATTCACTTAAAACTTCTTACGCACGCACTCACATGAATTAATTAAGTACTTTTTAATTGAACGAATTTTTCGCTGTTTGTTTTGGTTACCGTTACACCTGGTTTGTTATAAATGTTTGTATGTAAAGTACTTGACGATGTCCTGCCGTGTGAAACGGATCGGGCGCATAGACGTGTATCCTCCGCCCTCGGCCTCGAAGACTGAGTTCCGCCCGCCCAAAAACCCGCCGAGACCGCCCGAGCCGGCCCGACAGGCCCCGAGCGGACCCCGATTCATGAAACCCACTCGATGAAGTGGTAAGTTTTTACGAGTACCCGACCGGCGAGTGCGGTCGGGACAAATATAAAAGGATTGTTTGACACCCGTTCCTGATTATCTCCGTGTAGTCCATTTCGGAAATAAAAATAAATAGATTTTGGAAAGCTATTTTAAAATGGAAATACCTAATCCCAACTAATATTATAAATGCGAAAGTAACTCTGTCTGTCTGTCTGTCTGTCTGTCTGTCTGTCTGTCTGTCTGTCTGTCTGTCTGTCTGTCTGTCTGTTACGCTTTCCCGCTTAAACCTCGCAACCGATTTTGATGAAATTTGGCATAGAGATAGTTTGAGTCCCGGGAAAGAACATAGGATAGTTTTTATCCCGGTTTTTGAAACAGGGACGCGCGCGATAAAGTTTTTCTGTGACAGACAAAATTCCACGCGGGCGAAGCCGCGGGCGGAAAGCTAGTAAGTTATAAAATGCAACTTCACAACTTACTTGGTACAACAAGTTAACACACATTTTCACCCTAAATTGAACAAAAAACCATATTTGAATACAAATCCAACATAAAAATAAACGATTAAATATCTAAAGCGTAGCAAGTTTAACTCAATATTAAGTTTTGTACACGAAAATTATAATTATATCTATTTATAGTTACCAAAAACAATTGTCAATTTTTTATCTAAAACCGGCATTACGTCTGCTTACTTTGAGACTATGTATTTTATATATTATTATTGAATAAATCAATCGAAAATGATTTTCTGATACAATCACAATAATTTACAGTTTATTGTATTATTTGGCTCATCCCAGCATCAATTCAATATCATTATCATAAAGACGCGATTTACTCGTATAAACTTACCATATCAATTGGATCACAAATTACAAAATCCCCGAATCACATTGAACTCTGTAAAGCATTTGTTCCGTTTTTATCAGTAAGGAAAACCTTTTGGATAAAATAAATCCGAACCAATCCTTATGAGCTCTCGTACAAAGCGTTCAATTCAATTGTTTCAATCCGTAGTGCTCGCCGTAGTGGTTGCGATGTGACATTACCTACTCACACAGCAAAACAGCGCATGCAGTGCACTATGGACGCCGCAATAAAATCGGGATCAACTGTTACAAGCCCTCTTGTAAAAGTGTAACAATGGCATCAAAATGTTCTCCACCATTCTTCACGCTTTATGCAAAACCGGAGCTCCGAAAAACTACCGTTCGAATCGAGTAGGTATTTTATTTTGTTCGCGCAAACTTTTATCGCGCTCAATTGTTAACTTGGTGCTGTAAACGATTTAGTGACGATTGAATACACACACATTTACTCTTCAATATAATTATGGCAAATAGCATAAAAAAGAAAACGTAAGATTTTTGTTTATCTAATTCTGTAGATGTCGAAAAAGCTTGTGACGAATATAACGGTTTGAACTGTTAAGATAATGAGCACTTTAAGTAGGTAAATCATTTACCGCCTCATAAAAACTAAAACAAATCACTGCCTTGACGATTTTTTTTCAATACCCTTATAGCGAAATTAGCATGTCACAGACACAGTTCCAGAGCTCTATTCAACGCTGTGCGTTCGATTTTCTACATCACTTAAGCAAGTATTGTTTGTGAATACGGGCGTTAGTGTCGGTAACAGGTAACTGATATAGTATCCCCACGATTATCACATTTTTCGTAGCTCTCCGGAACAGTAATATTCCATGCTGTTCACAGGTAGAGTAAGTCTTTTCAAAGAGCTGAAATATGCTGAAAAGATAGCATGAGCTCTGCTTTCGTATGCTGATAATATGGGATGGGACTGAGAGTGTGACTTAATAACATAAATCGACGCTTGAATAGTTAGTATTAGAAATAATATCTGAGGCAGTAAATTTTCAATTTAATGTTAAAATATAAATAATGTAGTTTTTAAATAGATCACTGTTGACTCATAGCTAAATGGCTTATCGTTATTCAGAAACATTAACAATTATAAGCAGCTAACTACGCTAGCTTCTAAATTAACTGACATAACTAATAGCATGAAACGTAAAATATATCTGATTAAGATGTAAGGTAAGCCCACACAGAAGCTGAATATCAGGTGATTTCCACGAAGTTCTTGTAATACGAGTAAACCAGAACATGGCAAAGCGAAGTTTGATTTCAGTCCTTTTCCATGAAAATAAGAAGTACCTACGTTTTCCTGATTTCATTACAGTTTATCTTATAACTTTCACAAGCAGTGAGCATAGTGCTGAAATTATGAATGATTTAGTAACGGACTAATATACATTCAGACTACCAATATCTTGACTTAATTGGACGATCGACGCTTGAATGAATGAGAAAATTCTACCCACACCATTTCGGCTGCCCAGACTGCCCACTAAGGGTCACCGCTATCGATATAGATTATAGACTATTGGAGTATTTATTGAACCTTTATGATATCGTTATTATTAGCGTAGCTAGAGCCATCTGAAATACAGCTTACATCCTCCAACTCACACGCCCATAGCTTCTTGAATTTACAATAAATCTCTTTCAGATTACCAAAGAGACGTGAACTAGAGATAAAAGGATTTTGCAGCAAGTACGCCGCTTTTTACGAACAGGATTGTTTGTAGATTATGGTAAGAATATCGTTTTAAACTTACTGTGAAGTAAATGTATCTCTTTATTTTATCTGTACCTACGCTTTTTGAACATTGTATTTAACAAGACAGACAAATTATAATAATTCCATAAATTGATATTAAAGAAAATATGCTGTAGTAATATAACTTGATATAGCGATCACTTCGCTACATCTACGAGTTACCTACATTTTATCGATCAAAAATGGCTGATTTCATTACGCTCAGAGGCGTATGCCCAACAATTTTTTTACATGTTATTAGATGACATGTTTATCTTAATGCTAACACATGGTAATATCGTTGTATTATCACATGATGCATTACAGCCAAACACCGGCCAATGCGCACTATATATCAGTCGCAGATTTATATTTTCGTTTTTCCTTTAGTGATTTATTCCATCATCGTCAGTGTCGCTGGCGTCGCAGAGCGTGAATTATGGACTAAGAGCCAGTGAACGCCAGACCTTCGTTATTTTATGAAAGCTGAAAGTTTGCCAGCGTATTCTTCCAAATCTATAAGATCTCTTTAAAAGCTTATAATAATTAGATGCTGTTTACTCATCAGCCAGATGGTTTTGACCGTCCCAACCCCTTGCCAGACAAGCATTATAAAGTAACTGCTATAGTCACGATGGCCAAAACTTCATGATGGTCCAACGTTTTTACCTATATTGGGAGCATGTGCTGACAAACTTTTAGCTTTTAGAACGCTTTCACATTTAGGCAACTTTAGCAGTGCGACAAACGCGCGACTGACGCGCTACTGTTAATATGAAATTATTAACTAATATTATGACAGCGGATTACTGCCTTCACATTATAAAAATGCCGCTACCGCGCTGCATCTTATGAAATGTGAAAGCAGTCTTATAAAGCAACGAAGGTTTGGCGTCCGCTGGCTCCTGCTCTATTATAGACGGGCCCGGGTTCAAAGCACAAGCCGGCCCGTAATGGCCCGTGGGTGGTTCGTTAACTCAATTCTGTCGCCGCTATCGGTTGCTACTTTCCACCGAATTCCCACTTCACACCTCGATGATTGCACTTACATAACTACATGTATTAATACAGGGTCTACGACAGTTCCCTAAATAATGTGAAACCAAATCGCTACAAGCTTCAGTAGTACGTCAGTTTCTTCGTTTACTTCTAACATGACGCTACGGATATTGATAGGGTTTTACTACCATACAGATTTTTTACAGGTTAATTCTTTTAGTTTGTGTGTAGTATCTACTAGTATCTACTTCTCGTATCTATCTAATACCACAGGATAATAATGTCTTTCTAATGAAGTTTTTGAGTAATAAGTTATCTGTCTTGTGAATAAGCCGTTGCTGTTTGTAACAGAGCTGTGGTTTTGTGAATAAAGATGCCTACTAATGTGTATTTTAAATATTGTAAAGCGCATTGCGACAAATGGAGAGTAAGGAAATCATTTGGTGGTAGATTAACACAAATTCATACAAGCTCGCTATGCAAGCTCGGTCGATTTCTGAAAACCTTGGTCGCACACAGCCTTGTCCTGGTAACACACAATGCAAATGGTGACGTTGGTTTCTGTAACTGCATGAACGCGCGTAAGTATTCAATATCAATGAGCTACTGCATTTATTATTTCTTGAAGATAGGTACGTTACATATTTATGTACCTATCTAACAGAGACCAAAAACTTTCAAAGGAGGAATTTTCAAAACTTTTGTTTTTATTCTATCCCTCACACTATCAAATGCTATTTACAGTAAATACTTAAACAATAACTTAAATGGGCATTATTTTATCTTTCTTAATTAATGCAAAATTCATTCTACTGATTCCATATTACGAAATATCCCTATCACTAAGTTAAGAACCTTAATGCTCCTCCATTTATCCGAATCAACGGCTCCACGTAGAAAATAAATATTTAAGTGGCACTTTTTCTCCAATTCATTATTGTCATTCGGAAAAATACGACATCGCACTTAAACGAAGGAAAAGAAAGACGAATATGTAAAGGAATATGTAAATAGCATCTGCTCTTCCTGGCATGGAGCCTAAAAGACATATTTCATGAATTCTTGGAGTATTTTATTCGTTATGAGAAAAAGACGGACTTAAAACTAGCCATAGACTGAAAACCATCACTGTCATAAACTTAGTTATCTTTTGGTCTTCAAACTTTTAACTAAGGGCGTCGACTCTTTAAGTAAGGTGTCATATAGTTAAGAGGATCTCGTGCTGATCCACCATGGCAAGAGTCACAGATAACGAGTCGTAGGGTGACTATAATTTTCAAATTATTTGAGACCAACTGGCACCAATTTGAGACAAACAAGCTGTAGGTAACAACTTAAAATATAGCAGCAGGTTTGAGAAAGGAACTATTAATTTGCAAATAAATAAATTTACATTAATTATCCAAAGCAAGACTAGACAATGGATACTTATTAGACATTTGAACGAGTCCAATATTACGAGTATCCAATTTACAAGGTCCTCGCTTTGATACACGATACACGCACTACGATAAGTCAATTAATTGTGGTATTTTGATGACAGCTCCACATTGCTGCTATGCTTTGCTTTGCTTTTTTATTATTAACTAGCGGCCGCCCGCGACTTCGTACGCGTGGATCCCGTTTTACCCCCTTCATCTATCTTACGCGGTTTAGATTTTTTCATACAATTTTTTTTCCCGCTAACTCCCGTTCCTGTGGGAATTTTGCAATATCCTGTTGTAACTAAGCTTTTAGTTTACTAAGATACCTGCATGCCAAATTTCAAGCGTCTAACTTAAGCGGTTTAGATTTTTCATACAAAAGGATTTTCCCGCTAATTCCCATTCCCGTAGGAATTCTTAAGTATCCTATAACCTGCCCAGGAGTATGAAGAATAATTGTACCAAGTTTAGTTAAAATCCGTCGAGTACTTTTTGTTTCTATAAGGAACATACAGACAGACAGACAGACAGACAAAAATTTTACTGATTGCATTTTTGGCATCAGTGTCGATCACTAATCACTCAAAATAACTATCAGGGTAGTTATTTTGAAAATATATTTCATGTACAGAATTGACCTCTCTACAGATTTATTATAAGTATAGATATTGTTTACCTATCACCTATCAATTCTGGAAACATTCTGATAGAGTTTCGCCAGTTGACGGCACCCTAATTACGATACGTGTCACCCAGCGGCCAGTCTATTCACAACTCCTCCATTCAAAACTCACGATTTTCTTTCAAGACTTGCAAATGTGTGAAAGGCGCGGGATTCGGTGAAAAGGCTTTTATAATATAATCCAACACTAACATCCGTATTCAGAAAAGTTTTCTTCTCTGAAACTTCCTTGATTCGGCCCCGAGTCTGGTTAACAACATTCTTTTAGACAGAAACTCGACGACATTTTGTTTGCTAAATTAGGCAATTAATTCCTGAATTCAGACAGCCGACCGACTGAAAAATATTAGCTTAACTAATTACTGTTTCATTTAGAAGAAAATTCCTACGCTTTTTATATTTAAGATTAATGTAGTTTTAAAAATTTAATGAGAAATGAATATTTTATCAATTCTTCAAACTTCTTATCTACTTAATTTTTTAAAACAGATCTCTATAAATCTTTCTGGAATTTTCTCAAGCTTCAATTTATGAATTGACTGATTGGAAAATTTTAATGAAACCAATAAACATGGCTTGTGCTGAAACTAATCTAAAAATAAAAATTAAATTGTTTACTGCACAAACTTTTCTGTGTTCGTTAAACGTTTCGCAATTGTTGAGAACTGTTTTTACGACTTTGGATTTAGTAGTCTAACCTGTGAACGTAAAAGTTTACGTTCACGTTTGCTGTCTTGAAACGAGTGATTTGTGTCTGTTTACGACAAATCTAATCAACAATCGTTTGTGTATTTTATACAGAAAATACATTCAGAATGTACCTACCATAAGTAACTATAGTATATAGGTACTTAGGCACTTATGGTGGGAACGTGGGACCTAATCAATTTGTCAACCCATATTCACGAAGGCCCCGCTCGTTATGGGCCGAGTTTTTACTCGTTAAAATGTACAGGCAGGCTTATAAAAAGTCGACAAATAAAGTATACTTAAAGACCCTTTAATGGCCCATAAAAGTGGTCTAGAATCGAGAGTTGGCATAAACACAGAGTCCTTAAATAAATACGTAGTTATTTACTGATGTACTCATTATGCAGACTGGAATTACTCATGACCAACGACTAACTGTAAATAATTCCATGATAGAAGATGGCAGGTATATAACATTATAGCGATAGTGTATGTCTTTTATAAATTAAAAATAGATATTTAGTTTTTGCATTTCTGCGATTTTTTGTTTCTCTGAACATGAACTGCGTAGATCGTTAATTTAATTTTAAAATCATTTCAACGACACCTTTTATTGCGAAGTACCTATCTTAGTATCATTAAAATTTCCTTTAGGGCAGATGGGGAATTTTGAAAGGGCCTCCTCAAAGCCCGGATTTACAATGGAAAATTATACCTAAGTCTGTTGGAATCCGTCCACATGCGAGATGCCGCTTTAATTGTGTTTACAGAGACTTAGTTAGCAAACATTGAGCTACTTAATACGGGGATAACGGGACGGAAAGTCTTTGATTAATTCTTTGTACTGAAATCGTCTATTCAAGCAAATGTGGGTGACGTATTACAATTATGTAGACTGAAAGCCTTTTATTAAAATGAGTTTCGGTTAACAAATCAAGGATATTTACATAACAAAATACCTAACGCTTTTATTTGATTAACCGCTTGAGTCCCAGACGGCATTAATTAATGTCATAACAATTGATTATCTATTGTGTCTAGATTCGCGGGCCTTGAAGGATTAAAATTATATTGTAAGCTTTGTAATATTGCTTCACTGAAATATAAAATGATGAAATTTTCAGATTTATCAAGGCATCAGTTAGGAATAGATTTTTTCAGAAATTCAACCGTAAAGAGATGAAACAAGGATTAAGGTAAGCAAAATCGCAGGCATAAGCGGGCATTATTAATACTATCAGATATGGCTTAGCTCAGTATGACTCAAATACTACAACATCGTAACTTTGAGTGACTACGTTGTAGTCTGATGAACTGTTTAATGAACCTTGAGCCATCCATCATTCATTCCTATTAGAAAGAAGTGCCGCATCGCAATAGGTTCCGGTAATGTTAATAATGTTCCAAAGCATCGACCAGTGGGCATACTCCCGACACAATATAAACGCACTTAAAGGTCGAGTCTCACTCGAGGGTACTTTTATACAATTTCTCCCAGCACACCCTTTTCGCTAGGCACTCCACCTTTTTGCCCCTTAGCACCTCTCTTCACCTTTTTCATAATCAAAGACGGCAAGTGCCTGCATTTATTGAACAGGGTTTTAGAGGAGATCGATTCTAAGTTTATTTAGGTGGGTACAATTTTATTTTGCCGGGAATTGTATTAGTTATGTGCCGTCCTTTAATAGACGTCTTTTTTAAATTGTTTCAACCATATCGGGGCCAATTAACCAAAGCGAGCAGAAAATTTTTCCCCCACTGGGAATCGAACCCGAACCTCTTTGTCTGAAACAGGTGGTTAGTTAATCCATCAGACTACAGAAGCGATTAATATTAATATGAACTCTCAAATAAAGTATTACTCTGTAAAACTAATATTAAATAGTCCGAACGTAAGCTCTACAAAATCTCCAGATTTAATCCTCGTAAAAGCTTAAACTACAAATTGTGAAATCGCACATTTTTCCGAAGTTGCAAAGTTTGCGCGATCGACGAAAATTGATAATCTTATATTAAATTCAACGTCTTTTTTTATTCATGATGCCCATAATCAACTTTTACAATATCTACGTAAAGAAGAAAAGATGGAACTGGCAATTTTCGAGAGAGCCTTATTTGGGAAGGGACGTCTGTGAGTTAAATGGAGTAAGTACCTAACGAATTTTGTAAATTAAACATAAACATTGTACATTTCCATAACCAGATTTGACATTCGGTATCAGTCATTTAATTTCAAACATAGGTAGATTTAGGTTTCTGTTCGGCATTGTTGTGTGGATAAAAAATTTATACCTACTCGCAAAAATTGTGACCAAACTGGTGACGTGGTCCCTCAGTTTGAGCGGAATTTATTGTACACGACACGATGTAAGCATTTTTGTATTTGAAAAATATATTGCGTACAATTTTTGTGTCGATTGTGAGCGCTTCGGGACTCGCGTCAAACGATCACTTTGCAAACGAATTTTGAAAGTTTCGAGTTTAAAAGATAGTTTGCCGATAATTTAGCAAAAGCCTACAACAAGTAAAGAACCTCCTCGTTCCAATATAGGTAGGTACGCGTAGGGTGGTTCTGGTGCTCAAACTCTTTTTACGGGTCCTAGGTGATCTAAAAAAAGTCGTTACAATACTTAGTAATTAACAGATACTGTTACAACAGAATTGCACCTCGTCAAGCTTGAATACAAAAAACACAACTGTTTATTTTTGGATAATAGGTAATATACTCGTAGTAAAATAAACTAACTAAATTCAGTCCCTAAACTTGGACCGCTGCCACGCCTAAGCACTGTGCAGCCAATTTCTGTTAATTATTATTTTATCTAAATTATTATCAGCAGCAATATTAGCATCAATATAAATGGACTGCCGACTCTACTTCCATTCATAGTAGAGTGCAGTACCTACAAATGAAACCCAAAACCTTCAGTTAGAGGGAGTTCAACTACCACTAGAAGAAGAAGGTTAACAACTTATTTGACTAAGGAAGAACAACTTGCTTTCTTGTAAATTGTTCGATACATAAATTAAATTGGGATGTCATGAAAATAAAATTACAAAAATAATATTATTATATTTCCATTTCCTAATATAGACTTTCACAATTAATTCAGAAAAAGTGCAAAGGTTGAATAAATCAATTGAATAAAGCATTCATTTTTATAAACATCGACAAAAATAACAAAAACCGTTGGCACGTTCATTGATGTCGGCAGCAAATGTATGGAGCAATAAAACATTCGTAAAAACTTATATGAAAATAAAACTAGCGTTTTTAAAATGCCGACTCAATTCTGCTCTGTGACATTCAGAGACAGCAAAATACTCACAGATTTATTTAAAACTATTTGAATTTTAATTGGAAGCACTTTTTGGAAATCAAATGCTAACATTCAGGAAATCCTGGTATCAGTTTTTTGTGTAAAATAAAAAATTTAAGCTTTGAAGTAGGTGATTATTATATTTGTAGCACGACAGCATATCAAGCTAAATATACATACAATAATACATACATAGTTTGATAACTAAAGTATTCTTGACTTACTTACCCACCTGTGTCTTATCAAGGTAACGAACCAAGGACCTTCGGATTGAGAGAGTTCAACTTTTTTACCACTGATTATTGAGCCAGTAAAATATTTTCGCATTTTTTTTTACAGTTTTGGATGTTTGTAAGGATTTTTGGAAAAAATCAGCCTGTATTCAATAACCTTACAATAATCGTCAATCAAGTGTATTAATATGCATAATAAACTTTATTTATGTATTAAACTCGTAAGAGTAACCAAAATTTACGCAAATGGAAAAGTAGTAAAGTATTGTTACAAATGTATATGAAGTTTACTGCACTTAGGATTGCTCGTATAGAGTTTATAGAGTAAGGGCTCGAGCACAGGCACGCGAGCCGACTACCCGATATCAGTATATTATAAGACATGACAATCGGCTAGGGCTTACACTAAACATCCTTTTAACATTTTTAAACTTATTTTATTGGTGACTAAAATATAAATTAAGGATTACGTGTCGCACGCACGTTGGTACTTTAATAAAATCCTTCTAGTTGTCTTTGTTAATAAATAAAGAAACAAAACAAAATAAAGAAAGAAATATTATCAATAATGCTTGACGGTTTTGTTATAACGTTTGACAAAATGATTATAAATACAATATTAGCCAACTCAAAGTTGTTAGGTATTTCACTTCTATATGCCTCTACTACTCACAAATTCTACTCACGAATTTCAGCCCAATTTTCCGTCAATTTCCCACCTAAGAACGTTTAGCCGCTTGTTAATCTGCATTATCACATGCCTTTCAGTTTTTTAACGATTGCTCGATGATTAAAACGCGTGTGACTAGTACAAACCTAACAATGCTATTGTGTTCGCCGCCCAACACCGGTAAAACGTTAGGTAACGAGCTCACGTCCACGACTGTCGAATCAGTTCGTACTAAATTGGAACTGCCGTTATTCTTATCGGCTTCATGTGACTCGTTCAGGTGGTATTACCGCCGTAACGATTCAACTTTTAAGATAATAACAGTCTATGATTCGAACATTAGGCCTAATTTTATCAACATTACCATACGAAAGAAAATAATATAACGTATGATAGCAGCACGCGATGGAAGCGGCACGGTGTTCCAACAGTTTTGTAACTGGGTTATGTCAAGTTAGATATAGTGTACCTACATTATAACATGCAATCTCGCATAAGCCAATTTTGTTCAAATCTTCATAATAATACCACAACGATTTTGATGTAGGTACACTTCTAAAGCCTGACTTAACTCTCCTTTTTCATTTTAAAGCACATTAAACGGCCCCGATTAGCCATTGATTCCAGACTTAGTGTCAGCCGGCTGACAGTGAGCCGCAACTGTAACGTTTTATGAACTGAACGAAGCCTAAAAATTTACGAAGAACGTAGGTATATCACCTACGTAGATGCTATAATCCTCGTGGTCTAGTGATTAGGGACTTTACCTACCCCGTCTATGCAGAAAGCCTGCGTTTAATGCCTAGACGACGCTCAATAAATTGGTGCAATATGAGAATCAACTCCATGAGGTTAATTTAGCTACCCAATTACTGATTAGTAAATTTGTCTCACTGCAAGTTTCTGTAGCAAGCTATGCACGGGTTGTAGAGTTGAAGAACCATTTAGAATCTGCCTCCTTGCCTGCAATCTGCAGCCTCGCATTGTCTCAAATCACATGCATAAATTGTACCCCATCTTGACTGTGTGGGTTGACGGCTTGTTATTGAAGAGATTCAACGGAGATTCTACTCCCAAGCTTTGTTGTTCTATTAATGTTGTGTTTTATCTGTTTATATAGGCTTCGTCTTAAGACGTCGAAATAATATTGTGTTAAGTGAGCATCTTGCTTGACGAGCATAGTAATACTCGTAGTAATAATACTATTAATTATTCGTATCCCTTTCAGCACGACAGAACAAAAAGTGAAAACTTGAAAAAACTTGTATTTATATGTAACCCATAGCAATCAAAGTCCCCAACAAAAATAGTAAAAAAAATCCCCCCCCTCTAGTTTCCCCCCAATAGACATCGCACGTACGTGCGTTCCAGGTTCTACTCAGCTAACGCAGGATCGTGCATTCCATAATAAATCATACAAAGTTTGTTTAATTATAAGTACTTTATTTATTATAGCCCCTTTTATCAGTGTCATCAACATAAGTATTTAATCTCGCATATTAATTACATTTTAATGACAAGATTTATAAAAAATATCTGGCATTTTCGATATTCTTAGAGTTAAGAACAGAATTACTTTGAGTAACATAATAATGACACCTTTATTGAACAAAAACATTAATCAAAAACAAACAAAAATATTTCCTACCATTTTTAATGAAACAAATCAGTCTTCTTAGTAACAATATTAATCAAATAGAAAATTTGGTGGTATGACATGCTAGGAAGCAATTTTTATTCCTAACAAGGCACAAATGAACGTTGCATTTTGTGCAACAGATAGTAGTGGAAGACGTGCAGTTCTTTAACCTGCATTTTCTACCTCTTGTGAGATCAGGAAATGGTTAAATTTGTCCAATCGTTTATCTGACGATAGAACCACAGCTGGTCTATATCTTTTAGTTGATGGTTCAGAAATAGGAGCTTCATCTTCTAAAACTTGATCAGCCTGAGGAACCGAAGCAATCAGAGCATCAGTAAGGTCAAATCTGAACCACAGCAAGTCCTTAGCCTTAATTTCTTTACCTCACCAGCTGTTACTCTTGGTGGAAAATCATGGCATTTGTTTTCGAAGTTAGTTGCGCGCCAAATTCTGCGTCTTTCTTGCTTTGGTAGACCACTGGTAGAGGCTGCTGGCTGATTTCTTGGCTCTGTCACATTTAATTGCCACAGTTGTGCTAAGGGGACTCCCATTTCTTCATCAGACTCATTCCCTTCACCGTTGTGTGGACTATCTGCATCATTTTCCAGAAACAGAAAAGCTTCGCTTAGTTGTTCCTCGTCCGATTCCTCCTCCAAGTCAGATGTGCACCCATTTCCGATCAGTTGTTCCACCAGATTCTCGTTAAGAGCACAACCTGTTGAAAAATAGAACATTTTAGTATTATTTCAATGTTACCTAAAAGCACAACATAAAACGACAACGCACGAACGTGCGCTCGCAATAAAATGGTTCTTTTTATAAGAAAATGTTGATAAATACTGTAATATTTTTTTGTTTTATAGTCAAGGGATATATAAACAAATGAAATAAATACGATTCATAACATAAATATCACATTAAATATAGAAACAAAACACTCACGTCTTCCTCGGCCGTCAACAAACATGACTCCTATCTTGCACAAGTCCTGACGCGACACTGGCAAGTATTTCTCCCCGTGCGTATGTTCTAACGGTTAGAATAGGTAATGCACAAATGATCGAGACCGTTTTGGCGCAGCAAAATCAAAATCCGCGACCTCTAGAATTTTTTGAGTGTCAACGCAAGTTTAGTACAAGCCGTGCTGAAAGGGGTATCACCTCTTCACATCATTTTCTGATTGAATTTGCGACACAGAAACCTGTAAGTAATAGATAGTTTAATTTCGTGATCATTCCACGTAGCGAAATAATTCACTGATCAGACATAGTCATCAGAAATTAAGGTAACATAATCATTGCACCTCTCCACTCTAATTCCTAAGGCCAAAACCATGACAAATTATATCAACAAAGCCATATTGGCAAAACTCAGGGTTTGGAGGTCCTAATTCGACCGTATTTTACCTATAATGAAAGCCACCTGGCATTGACTTCTAATTAAAAATTATTAAAGTCAATCTAACTCGTCGTAGTAAATAGCTGTTGTAAAAGAATGTATTGGAATCTGCATTAAAAATAGCATACATTCTTCCAAACTACTCGGTTATCCGCACGGGGGCATAGCTGACATAACATACCATAGCTGCCTCGCTCGACGTACACCACGTGAATGATCCGCCCCATCGATTAATTTAATAGACTGAAAGCGGGCACAATTTGTGTTATTATAGGCACTTTGTTTCTCCCACGAGAGCCCAAGATAAGGCCTTTGGTGCCGATCGATGGAGCATCTAATAAGCTTAGCTTGACTTCACGAGGAAATGTTGAACAACAATAATGTGAACTTTGCTTTGCATCTTTCTAATAGGTAGGTAGGTAATTAAGACGAAGCTCGAAGATGCTACATACAAGACTTACGAATAATAAAATTAGATTTTAAACTTTCGCGTTCCATTTCAATTAAAATAGAGACACACGGATCTCAACGCATCATTTATGTAACTCATACAAAAATTTCGCGTTGAGACCCGTATTTCTCTATTTAATAGTTTAAAATAAGTTACCTATAGAAAATCCATCTCAAATCAATCAAGGTATTTAATAAGAAATCGTAGGTTGTTGAGCTTTGTAAGATTCTCTGAAATCCATGAAACCTAATTCAATTACAATTGAAAAAGAAATTAAGTAAAGAGATGACTAAGCTTAATCTTGTGCTTACAGATTTAGTAAAAATGTATATCAATAAAAGAAACGATTTAATAAATCCGATTTAATATCTATCTATACCTTTCTTCGTACAATTACCTACAACTAAGTAAGATCACCCTGAATTTGATGCACAGCTGCCTATTCGTGTTTGACGTACATCTGAAACAATAAGCACTATTAGATGCAGGTTTAATTTTCGTTTACAGTCCTCTCAACTTAAGCTGAGAATTGCATTTGTGTGAGTGCACACCGATAGTTTAGAGTGGCAATCGGCTTGAAGCGCGGCGCGTCCCGCGCATGGTTTATTATAGCAAGCGGCCTGAAGCGCGGCGCGTCCGCCACGCACCGCTTCCTTGTCGCTCACATACTTCACTTCACCCCCGGTACTGGTAGCAGATACGTGTAATTTTATGTAATTGTGTTCCAAATATTAGTGAAATGGCTCCTACTGTAAGTGAATTTCCTGTACGAAATCCATTAAGCAGCCAAGTGAAAGAAATTTTATGCAAATTGAATACGTATTTTAAAGGTGTGAACGAAAAGTTTTTAGTCTGTTTTTATTTTGTAATTTTATAAAGTTTGTCTTTTTGTTGTATTTTGTAAGGCTGGCTGGACGCCCTCTCTATAAACGGTGCTCGCATAATATCAGCGTCGAGGTACTTCGTGCCTTGGCATATGCTGAGCGAGGACCTGTTTTTATTTATTTATTTATTTAAAAGGATGTGTCAAGTGTCGTTACATCGGCCCAATTGGTAGCAAGTGTTTTATAGACTTCCTTTTAATAAAACATTAATTTTATTTGTATGTGTTTTACTAACGGTACTTTTGGCGATCACTCACACAAATGCAATTCTCAGCTTAAGTTGATAGGACTGTAGTTATGTGTAAGGCTGGGTTGCACCATCGTTCTTTGACTTAAACAAACGTCAGAATGTCAAACTCAATACAAAAAACACCGGTTATCGTTATACCTAGTTACGGTCAAAGTTAGGTGGTGCAACTCAGCCTAAGTGGATTCGTTCGGGCCTTGTTGTAACAGGTGAATTCGCAAAATTTTAGGTACCTAGGGTGTACCTACCTAAAATTTTGCGAATTCAGGATTAAAACTTGAAATACATTTACCGACTCGTTTTAATGTTTTACTTAGGACCTAAATAAAACTGTATCTACTGAAAATGTGTACAGTCCACGACACAAATTGCTTTAGTTTCGTTACAAAATAGGTATTAGAAATCCATTACAAGAAAATAAGATTAAGACTTTTTTCAAATGCTGCTTATTCTGCTAATTTGTTACCAGAGTTAATGCCAATTTTAATTGGATTTTGACTGACACAGATGTTGTTTTCTTGGTTTGTAAGTAGATACACACCTATTTCCAGGGTAATAAAGTTACAAAAATACTCACTGAGCCCACAGTTCCGTGCGCACAACAGCCTTCCAGGGTTAAAATAAGTCACGCTGTCCGACCCGCATACTGGGTTGTACTCCGACGTGGTTGGACAATTTTGTACGCATTCTTTTTGAGATGGAGTTTCCTCACTGAAAAGAAATAAAATTTACTGAAGAGTGAGTTTCTACATATTAGGGATATTTTATTACGAGTATCCAGGATTGTTTGTCACTAAAATTGTACGAAAGAAAAGGCCTTTTTGAAAATTTAACGCTGGGCATGAATTAGGCCCTTAAGGTTCGCGGTATAAGGACTCCACTTAAGTATCTTATTACTTCAGCATGTTTGATTACGTCTTTGTACTACCAAATGTAGGTAAGTATGACTTTTATTACACAGACAAAAATGTTATTAAAGTAGGTATCTAATAGATATAAATTATTTCAGATCAATCCTTACCTAATAAAGCAACAAACCTTGGTATATGGACACTGGGAGTCGTAAACCAGGTATAGTAGGTACCTACCATGCCTCTGGATCGCGATCTAACGCTCTAATGACTATACCACTTAACCGCTTGATAATGTTATGTAATCGTAATTAACATAAATTATTTTAAACATTATACTACTCACTCGTCTAAGAAAACTATGACGTCACTCGATATAGTTGTAGTCGGAACTGATACTGTCTTCCCCCATATTGCATTCTTAGTCGTCGTCCTCATTGGCTCTTGGTCGTCTTGCTTTGGGAACATTACATTGCCATCGTCGTTTATGTTAGTGTTTTCAGTAGTAAAGAAATCTTCTAACGTTCCTTCATTTCTGGTATCTAAACTTCCATAGTCGTCACCCTCGTGGGGACTTTCAGGATTTCGGTTCCATTCAGATCTTTGAAATCTTGAATTATTTGACGATGGACTCACAAGATCGGGCCTTAGATCATTATTGTTTTGAATATTTAGTATTTGTGCTACGTCCTGTACTTGTTTGAACGGCCTTCCTTCATTTTGCAATGTTTGCGAATTGAAATTCAGCGAGTTCGGTGGTCGGTTCAGTTGTTGTTGATTTTGGAGACCTCCATAATAATTGCTACCTAAATTAAAAATTTAATTAAAAACACTTCTGTCAAACGAATTTGAAACCCTAATCCATTTCTCAAGTGATTGTAATCCGCGAACGTTATTAGATTTACGATTAAAGACAGCGGGTTTGACCTTATGCCGCTGTGATTGGAATATTGTACGTTATGGTTAGGTATTTATTATTGTGTAAGTTAAGTATGTTAGGTACTGATGATTTTTTTGGTTATTGTATGAATTCTGTAAACTCACCCTGTAAATTATTTGGCCACATGTTCCCATAGCCAACAGGAGCGGGTGTTTGAGCATTAAAGCCCTGAAAAATATTAGTTAACATTCAAAAACCTTTTTAATGAGGTCCATGACCCATGTCAAAAACTATTTAATTATTAATAGCATTCGTGGTTAGTCGCATATTAATAAGCTTACCTAAGAAGCTTACGGCGTCAATAAATTAATAACATCGGATTTTAATCAACCGAAGTTAATTATCACCATAATGGACTACCACGCGCTTTCATAATAATCCGCAACAGGTCATCCACTTCCATAAATATCACGCTTGCATCCACATATTTTAATTAGCGTAACCACAATTATGTAATTTGAACATTTAATTAATGTGAAAAACTTTGCTAACTTAAGGCTGACTTACCTGTGGAAGGACAGCGGGATAAAACTGCGAATTAGGTGGGAAATTAAGGCCAGGACTCCCCCCGGGTGCCCCTTGATTAAAACCCGGGAATAGTTGGCTAATAACTCCTCCGAGATCAAGGAATCTGGAACTTACGGGGGCCGGGCCCGCTTCGTTTACAAAAGACTTTCCTGTTTTTGTGTATCCGAACGACATTGATCGTGATAAGTCTACGGCTACGTAGGCAGCTGGAATTTACAAATGAATACTTACGTAACTTTAAAATTATTTTAATTTAGATTTAAGTAATGCACACAGTACCTAGGTATAACAAAGTACAAAAGGCGAACTTATTAACTTATGACTTTATCTTCCAGTCAACCTTTGGGCCGAAGTAGAAAAAATACATTAACATACATTAACGTTTTTACGTTGAATAAGTACAGCTGCTGGGAAACATTATTGATATAGCTACAAATCGGTTGTACTTTACAATAAGATTGCATCGTAATATTTTGGCAATTTTTCGTGTTTTATTTTTTATTATGATGTTAATTTTACTAAGACAGGAATAGGATTACTCTTTTTGACCGTAACTAGGTAATAGGTACTTATGTTTTTAGAACACTGGCTTAACCTCCTGGGGCCTGGCGTCATATATTTATTACATAAAACAAAAAAATATAAATCAACGCTATCTGTTGAAATTTACCAGAACTTTTACGTTAGTTAGTTAGATGATGCATCTGTCCATCATTCTTAGCTGTGATTGGCCAGTGAAGTGACATTTATATATTTTTTTTATCTTTAATTGAAATAGCGACGGCGCCGCGACCGGGAACAAGTGGTTAGTAATAATGAGATTTTTACTAAAATATGAACGATTTCTATAAGCCTTTGTTATTATTCGTTTTGGGATTTGAACTGTTTTATTATCTGAGTATCACTGATTGTGGAAATACGTATGAAAATTACGAAAACCATGGTAAAATCTGAATGTCATACAGGTATTACATGAGGTCCCAATTACTAGTGTAAACTGACAGAGTCCAGTGTAATACCTGTATGACATTATACATTTTCTATTAAATAGCATACAATCTGATATTATTTTCTTATTTGTTTAAGTAGATATATGCGAATATAACATATTAGAACACACAAAACTCGATTTTACTGGTAAAGTCGCCCCAAAAGTATTATCAACACATCAAGTCACTTTGATTTTTTTTATAAAATTAAAATAATTTCATTAGGCACTTAATCAAATTGTTTTTTTAATTTTTATTATTGCTATTGACCATAGTTGGGCACCGTTAATCAAATAGTTAACTTCGCTAATCGTTAAACCGTTAATAAAAAAAATAACTTCGTTAAACGTTAAAACGTTACATTTCGCAAGATTTAACGCAAGTTAACGTTAATCGTTAATCCGTTAACACATGATAATAAAACGAAAAAAATAATTATATGCAAGGTTCAAATAATTTCGAAAGCTTGTATCGCGCATGGAATTTATTCCTCTTTTATGTTTGTGCTACAATAGGCCAGTAGAATTAAACACAAAAATGAATTAAATCGGAAATAATTCCTACTAAAGATTTTAGTGTTTTAATGGCTTCATTAGTTGCCCATAAAGATTCTCCTAGGTTTTCGACTTCGACGGAGTTGTGCTTAAGTGGTGGGGGCCCCCGAAAGGGGCACTTTTTCGGTTTTCCGGTTATACCGCGAAAGGACTTACCCTATCGAAAAGTGGTCTTCCTGACGGTTGAAGGGCATTTAATCCTGCATTAAATAAGACCAAATTCATATGTTTTAGACAAACCGTTCTCGTGCAAATGTTCGGCAAAGTAGAAAATATGTGTAAAATTAATGACCCTCTCCACGTCCAATGGCTCGTTACCCGCAGGCTTCCAAGTCTTGAAAAGGAGCGCCTCAACCAGTGTAACCCTATCAAGGCTTATGAGCTGGATGCGCCTATCCTTGTTCGTCCCAGCCGTTCCTTAACTGCGGTTGCTGCACCTCTTCCTGGCACTCACCTGAACGACTCTGTGTTACCTACAGTGGCTGCCCCTTTTCCTTGTATCCTCCTGCACAACTACGTTGCCTAGCAGTATGCCTGGTTTAAGGTTCGACGCCAAAAATCAACAACAACAAGTTCATATTAAAACGCTGAAGAGTTTTTTGTTTGTTTGTTTGAACACGCTAATCTCAAGAATTACTAGTTTGATTGAAATTATTATTTTTGTGTTGAATAGCTCATAAATTGAGGAAGGCTATAGGATATATACAATCAATCTACGACTAATAGAGGCGAAGCAGTAAAGAAAAATATTGCAAGCACGGAAAATAGTATTTAAACTATTTTCACGCGTACGAAGTTGATTTTGTGGCGTCGAACCTTGGACCAGGCATATGGCTAAGCAATGCAATCGTACAGGAGGGTACAAGGAAGAGGGGCAGCCACATTAGGTAACACAGAGTCGTTCAGGAGAGTGCCAGGAAGAGGTGCAGCAACCGCAGTTAAGGAACGGCTGGGACGAACAAGGATAAGCGAATCCAACTCGTGAGCCTTGACAGGGATACGCTGGTTAAGGCGACCCTTTACAAGGCTTGGGAGTCTACGGGTGACGAGCTATTGGACGTGGAGAGGGTCATTAATTATACACATATTTTCTACTTTGCCGAACATTTGCACGAGAACGGTTTGTCTAAAACATATGAATTTGGTCTTATTTAATGCAGGATTAAATGCCCTTCAACCGTCAGGAAGACCACTTTTCGATAGGGTAAGTCCTTTACGCGGTATAACCGGAAAACCGAAAAAGCGCCCCTTTCGGGGGCCCCCACCACTTAAGCACAACTCCGTCGAAGTCGAAAACCTAGGAGAGTCTTAATGGGCAACCAATGAAGCCATTAAAGCAATAAAATCTTTTGTAGGAATTATTTCCGATTTAAAATCTAATTCTACTGGACTAACAAGCTTTCGAAATTATTTGAACCTAGGCTTGCATAAGTACAATTATTTTTTTCGTTTTAGTACAACTGCATTTCAGAATAAAAGCTTGTTTTTAAAAAAGTTTTTTAATTATTATAATTTTATTTTACACTTTTTAGTATTATCTCAATCTCAGGGCCTTGGTTCAATTACAATACAATTTAGCACCAAAGTGCTGGAAAAGACAAATCCAGCAAACCCAAACTCGATAAGTTTCCATCGCTTCGTTTAGGAATTCCTATGGCCACCTCCTGACTCCATCATCAGGACCCTGGACATCATCTAGTACTAAAGTGCTCGAAAAGACAAATCCAACGAACCCAAATTCGATGCGATGCCGCCGTTTCATTTAGGAGTTCCTATGGTCACCTCATGACTCCATCATCAGACCAGCTCCTGTATCTTTTTTGTAAATAGTAGGTACTGGATTAACGATTAACGGACTTAGGATAATTTAACGGAAGTTAACGAGTCCGTTAACATTTTTTAAAGTTAACTTAAAAGTTAATCCGTTAATAGAAATGTTAACTTCGTTAATTAACGATTAACGGATTAACGAGTTAATGCCCAGCTATGCTATTGACCTTATCTACATCACTTAATGTTAAAAACACTTCGGTGTGATGCATTTTTTTATCAAGAGGATTTTTTAATTTGAGTCATCCAAATGAAATGCAATAAAAATTTTAAATACTATTTAAAAAAAAATAGAGATGCAATGTTATTGCCCAAAAACGACATAAAACTTGATAAAGAATCTATCTAGCTACATTGTAACGAAAAAATATTTAAAAAATATCAATATTTGCATCCACTGCATAGAAAAAACTAAGTACAGGCAGAAAAAATAAACCAAAAAAAAATTTGGAAACTCAATATATTTGAAAATTATAAATAACTTGAAAAAATCGAACTGCCTAAGTTTGAGATGCGACTCTTAACGCTAAAAATTAAATAACTATGTAAAAAAAACTCAATATATTTAAAAAATCGATTCAAATTCGTTGTAGGTAGTCAA
Organism: Ostrinia nubilalis; assembly: GCF_963855985.1. Classification (NCBI taxonomy): domain Eukaryota; kingdom Metazoa; phylum Arthropoda; class Insecta; order Lepidoptera; family Crambidae; genus Ostrinia; species Ostrinia nubilalis. Next base: position 8,083,104 of record NC_087093.1, read on the forward strand.
GAAACTTAACTAGGAATTAATTTTGTGCTATTTATTACGGGACATCCTGTACATGAAACAAAAAAATCGTTGACATTGGGAACCGATGTCGTAAATATATGACATTGAGAAAATTGCCGTTTTCCAGATAATTTTTTTTATTTTATTTTTTAAGATAATTATATCAATTATTAATAGGATTTGGATAGTTTTCATATGAATTCACGATAAAAAAAATTCCCGGGCCCCAGGAGGTTAAAGGTAGTTTGTATTCTGTTGAAAGGCACCAAGTTTAAACTACTTTAACATAAAACAATCAATTCTGCTTATTTTACCTTAAGTAGCCAAGGCAAGTAGGTAGAGAATACCTGTTACCCACGCACACGGTGCGTCATCGTATCAACATAAGGATGGAAATTATTATGCGCTTACAACTAGATTTTTATCAATTCATCAGGTAAGTAGGTAAAATGATTTTAGCATTCATTTAGCTACTAATTAACTTTTAATACTCCACATAACAAACGTTTTTAGTAGTTGAAATAATTGACACAATTATTGGTCATTTACAAAAGGAATCATCTTTAACAATGTCGTCATTTGTTGCAGAACTACTTTATCAGATTAGGTGCCACTGGCGCGACAAGTCAAGATAATTAAGTAAACAAGTACAAAAGTAGGTACTTACTCAGTGAAATAAACAACAGAATGTTGTTTTGATTGCAAAACATAATCACAGTGTACTAAACTCGAACAACAAATATTGCCACACAAGACCACTACCTCGTAACCGACGATGCTGTTCGAATACTCATGAATGACTATCAGGCTAGCCTGCGCTTCATTAACGATGCCCCTTTAATGTGGTTTATAACTGGCTGATTTATCTATTTGTCGAAGGCATTAAGTATTAATAAATATTTCGTCAACATTGCAGATGATTAACAGAACTACAACATTAAAAAATACCCACAAAAACGGGATTCCCAGTGACGTTTGCATATTATTATCATATCACCTTACATTTCCACTCATTTATTAAAGCAGATTGTTACTAGAAATGTGAGATTTTTATTCTTACCTTTACCTACTGTTAGTACAAATCTTTAGCTAATAGCCATTATGTATTCAACATTTTCTTTTTTTGATCCAATCGCTGCTGATCTTCTTGAGGTTATCAATCAGTCTATCGAGCGTTCTACGCTACGCTATCCCTCTATACGAGGGTGGTCTTCACTATTGATTGACCCTGTCTTTGTCGGTTCTTCAACAGCTAAAGTATGGTCAAGCTGTAGATCCTAGCTACACAGGAGTTGCAGCGGTGTGAAAGAGAGGTGGTAATAGTCCCGAGCCACCCCGAGCTAAAGTATGGCCAGCGCCACTGAGTAAAATTATCACTTCGCTAAAGCCAGAGCCCCGATTACGGTAACTTTTAACGTCTACAATCCAGACGCGCTTCTGATTCTGCGATACGATTGGTCAAAACAGCTGACGTACGCTGTTGAACGACCAATCGTATCGCAGAATCGAGAAGCGTGTCTTTTTTTTTTTTTTTTTTTTTTTTTTTTTTTTTTTTTTTTATATGGCTACGCTATGCCTTTTGCCAGTGTCGAGTTAAAAACGGGGAAACGGGAATTGAGGAAAATTGCCTAATATCGGAATTTGGAAAGGATTTGGATCAGGAAAATAAGGATATAAAACAGGGAAAATAAACATTATTATACACATAAATAAAAATTAAGTTTATAAACATCATAACTTTAAACTATTTACAGAAATAAAAGAGGCTATACAATTATATACATGAACATCTTTGTGAAACAGGAGAGACATTATGGAAGTCGGGAAGGGAATATGCAAAGAGGTAAGTTTTTGGATGAAATCAGATCGATCATAATTGGGACAAGAAAAGAAAATATGATTGATGGTGCCTGAATCATAACCGCACTCGCACAGATCATCATTAATGATGTGCAACCTGGCAAGGTGAGAGGGTGCACATGTGTGACCCAATCTCAGACGTATGATAATAGAGGTTACACATTTGTCAAATTTTAATTTAAAAAACCAAGGTTTTACAGGAATTTGTGGTTGAAGGAGTGAAAAAAGATAACCTTTCGATTTACTACTATCTTCCCAATCCGCTTGCCAAGAAGATATAAGAGATAGTTTAGGCAAAGACAACAGATCATGACAATAATTCTGATACGGATACATATCTCCACAGGTTACCGCCTCATTTACAAGACGATCAGCAATTTCGTTGCCTCTAATCCCGCTGTGACCAGGAATCCAAACGAAACAAACATTCAGACCAAGTAAAGTACACTCATGAAATTCTTTTCTAATATCATATATAACAGGGAATTGGGTTCTGGATTTGAATGGAAAATGCTTTAAAGCATGAAGTGCACTCATGGAATCAGTGAAAATTACAGTATTATCAAGTTTATACAATTTGACATATTCTATTGCTCTCAAAAGGCCATAGCATTCCCCCGTAAAGACGGAGGTTTCAGGAGGAAATTTGACTTTTTGGACAATTTTATACTGTGTGTGGAAAATTCCCACTCCAGTAGTTTCAGTGCAGGAATGTTTGGAAGCATCTGTATAAATATGATGAAAACCAGTAAACTGTGTGTCTAAAATTTCATGAAATTTAGTAACAATATTTATGTCTTGCTTATCAATAGGAAGAAAAGAGATGTTGATAGGGGTTAAAAGAGACTCAATGTTGCAATGAAACAGTGGTAAGTATTTTGATCGGTGAATAGGGGAGGAGAGAGACTTTAATTTACTGTAACTCTGTAAAAGATAAGGAACAGTCTTATGTTTCCAATAGTTTGAAACGACAACTTTTTCAGACAAACATTGCAGTTTTGGTAAAAGCTGATGATTAGAAAAATAGAATATACGAAATAGAAATTTGTCACATAGGAACTGCCTTCTAAATTTGAGAGGGGGATCACAACATTCAACTTGAAGTGCATTTACTGGACTACTTTTCATTGCTCCTGTTACAATTCTAAGGGCTTTTGATTGAATAAGATCTAGTTTTCTAAAAGCTGATTTGTTACCTGGCTCTAGAAGGAATGTACCGTAATCTAAAACACTTCTAATGAGAGCATTGTAAATAAGTTTCATTGAATAAGGGTGAGCTCCCCACCATACACCAGATAGGCATCTAAGCAGATTTACCCTTTTTTCACATTTTTCTACTATATACTCACAATGCTGGCGTCCAGTCAGTTTCGAATCAAGAATTATTCCCAGAAATTTGTGAAAAGGTTTAACAGGGATAACATCATTATCATATGAAATTTGAACAGGTGGAGGGTTCTTAGATCTGGAAAAAACTACTATGGCACTTTTGTTTGCGGTTAAGTTGAAACCATTTTTATCAAGCCAAGATTTTAAATTTGATAATGAGAATTTCAAAGTTGTCGCAGCTTCATCTATTTTTTTATTAATATTATACAACAACAAGTCATCAGCATATTGGAGAATTTTTATATTGCAATTATTAGAGATTGATGATGCTAGATCATGAGTGTAAACATTATACAGCAAAGGACTAAGGACAGAACCTTGTGGAAGGCCTTTCCAGCAAGTGCGATTGAACGTAGAGTCATCTTGTGACAGATCTAGACACCTTTCATATAAAATATTTAACTATAATAAAATTACATAACATTGTAGGGACATTTAGAGAATAAAGTTTATTAAGCAATATCGGGATTAGGACGTTATCATATGCTGTGTTTACATCTAGAAAAGCTGCTACAACCGATTGATTATCAGAAAAAGCAAGCCGGATATCTGTAATGAGTATACTGATACTATCCATGGTACTTTTTCCCTTTCTAAAACCAAATTGACTATCGGCAAGCAAATCATTACATTCAAGAAACCATTCGAGTCGATTTTTAATTAAGTGTTCAGCTAGTTTTATTAATACTGAGGAAAGAACTATTGGGCGATACGAAGATGGGTCTGACGGGGACTTATTTGGTTTAGGGATTGGCAACACTTTTTGAAACTTCCATGACAGAGGGACGTCACTACCTGTCATCGCAATTGAATTGATGATTTCCAAATAATATGAGAGTACTTGATCATCTAAGTTATGAAAGAAGGAATACGGGATACCATCTGCACCTGGAGACGAATCAGAAACGTTTTGTATGATTCCCTTAAGTTCAAACAGTGAAAATGGCCGGTCAATGGCAGACACAGGGTCTGGGACTGGCGAAGTTAGGTACAGTTTTTGAGGGACCCATGGTGGAGCTAGTTTGTCAACGAAAGCACCAGCGATTTCTAGTGGGATAGAAGGGCGAGAAGACTCTGTCATGCCAGATTTAAATCGGCGAATGTTTTGCCATACTATTGAAGATGGGGTTTCAGGGGAAATTGATAAGCAGAACTTTCTCCAACTCTCGAATTTTTTCTTTTTAAAAAGTTCACGAGATTCTTCTGTTACCTTACTTAATTCTGAAAAATTTTCATTGGTCATATTAGCTTTATATTTACGCTCGGCAGACTTTCTTTTTTTTATGGCCTCTGTACAATCACTGTCCCACCATGGTTGCGGGGGCAGCTTATGATTAAGTTTTTTTAAAGGAAAAGCTTTATTTGCGGAATCTACTAATAGATTGGTAAAGGATGTAGCGCAAGTGGATTCATTACCAGATGAAACAATTGGAAGAGAGGGGAGATTGTTCTCAACACCTTCTTTAAATGTATTCCACGCATTGCTGGTCCTATCTGGAAGTCTATGTTTCAGTTGTGGAACATATTTAGAAGTTAAAGGACTATTAAATGGAAAGGTAATTAAAATGGGGTAGTGGTCACTGCCATATGATGAAGGGAGTGTTTGCCAAGATAACAGTGAAGCTAGGCTAGGGGAACATATTGACAGATCAACAGCACTTTGACTTTGGCCTGGACTGGTCAAACGAGTAGGAGATCCTGTATTTAATGTACACAAGTTATGATTATCAATGATGTCAAGTAACATTTCACCATAGTTATTTGAAATAGAACTGCCCCATGCTCGATGGTGACAGTTGAAATCTCCTAGAATAATCAAAGGTTTAGGTAGAGATGATATTATTTGATCAATTTCAGATAAGATAGAAGAACAGGGATGAGGAATGTATATAGACACTAAACAAAAATTATAAATACTTATTGCTACAATAGACAAATCAATACTGTGGTTAGGGATAGAAATTGTATTAAAAGGGACAGACTTGTTGATAAATATGGCTACCCCACCATATCCATCAACCCGGTCTTCCCTGATAGAATTATAGCCATTAACTTTCAACTTTTGGTTAGGTTTAAGCCAAGTTTCTGCCAGAGCAAAAACGAAAGGCTCAAACTTATTAATCATGTGAAAAAAGTCACTCTTTTTGCTGATGATACTCCGGCAGTTCCACTGCATTGCCTTCGCAGCCATTTTGAAGGAATCGAATTAAACTTTCTAGTAAAGGGGCGACGTTGGACGGTGATTTGATATTACATTGAGAAAAAATATTAATCAAAGTTATAATAAGACTAGATAAATTTGTTGCTGAATCTTCTTTAGGTTGGTTATTAATAGCACATCCATCCCTTGGGGATGGGAAAGAATAGTCACGTATTAAATTATTATGAGCCACTTTATCATAACCCTTAGAATGTGAAGGAGAAGGACGGGGTGTCATGAAGACTGTCTTTTTGTAAGATGATGCTTTTGGAGGACCAGAATTAGGGTTATAATAAGGAATATTTTTACTAAAAGAGCTTTGTTTTTCAGGGTTAGAGGACAATACGTCTGCATAGGACTTTGAGGCTGGAGGGTGAATCTTGGAAGCCTCTGCATATGAGATGGAATTTTCAGCCATATAAGACTTAATTTTTTTCTGACGGATGAATTCTGGGCATGACTTGCTAGTTGCAAAGTGGAAACCGGAGCAAAGACAACAGGAAGCTTGGTCTTCATAAACAGAGCACGAATCTCCCATGTGGGCCTGCCCACACTTAAAACAGCGAGGCTGGGACCTACATTGGGCCTTTGTATGACCAAATCGGCAACAATTAAAACATTGTACTGTAGGAAAGATATACAATTCAACTGGTAAAGCATTGTAGCAAATAAATACTCTTTTTGGTAAGGTTTGTCCGTCAAATGTTACAACAACTGATTGAGAGGGTTTCCAAGAAACTGAACCATTATTAAAAGATTTAAAATTCAGTCTGCGCACTTTTATTATTTTCCCACATCCTACTGGAACTGACATGTTTTCTATGACTTCTTCGGGGGACCATTCAGCAGGAACACCACGAACAAGTCCCATTCTAGTGACGTTGAATGTAGGGATAAAAGCCTTGAAATCATTAGAGTCCAGTTTAGGATGACTCATAAATGAGTTAGCCTGAGAGAAGTCTGAAAATGAGACTGAACATTTGTTTCGTCCGATTCTCTTGACGCTTCCATCAATAATGTTGTGAAAATTATGTCTCTTTAGAAAGTTCCCAAAAGTTACCGGATGCAAATAAACGCCGTCACTGGGAGACGATTGATTACGCTGAACGTGGACAACGTATGGAGCCGTATCAGAGTTATTGTAGAACTTGCGTCCAATAGTGACGGGAGCAGAGCCCGAATTTGGCAAATCCTGCTCAATAGGAGTGGGAGTAGGAGGATCTACTGTAGTTTTGTCATCAGGGTTACTCATACGACCATCAACCTTTTTCTTTTCCTGTCCATGAAGTTTTCTTTTCTTGTGACTACGTTTGAGAGCGGGGGGAGCAGTAAATGAATTTTCGGAATCTGTATCGTTTGTTACCGTCACATAAAATCCTACTGAAGGAGAAGACTGTCCAGGAGAGCTGATAGACTCATCAAAAACAGGGGGAACTGATCCCCCTGGGTCAGGAGGATCGTTCATGGTGAGAGACGAAATTGAGAAAAAACTTACCTAATAACAGCTCAAATAACACTATCTACACAAAATATACGTACACACTAATAAATATTTACACTAAAACTAGGTACTTCCCTGATCACAATTACGCGAAAATTTATAAATAAAATCGGAAAGTTAAAAAAGACACCCGCCGAGTTTAACGTTTCCCGCGCTTTTCAAGCGTGTCTGGATTGTAGACGTTAAAAGTTACCGTCAAAGAGCATAAAAGAGTAAGAGACGGCACTCCATAGATATTTTTTGAGCTCACGCACACATATGCATTTTAGAGAACGACCCGCAAATCTTTACCAACCGCACAAACTGCAGGCGGAGCTACCAACATAATGCCTTATTTTCTGACAGTATTAGTGACGTTCGTAATAACTTATCGATTATCGATACTTTGCTAGGGTTGTAATTGCATATCGATATCTAGTATAGGAACCTTCAATATTTTAATGATTACTATTTTTATTTTATACTATGTGTAAGTAAAACGAAGTTTTGTAACGTAAATTATTTATTTCGAAATAAAATAGGTATATTACAATAAGTATTGAACATGACATAGCAGTTGTAGGCATGAGGAATTATTGAATATTATAACAAAGTACAGAAATGATAATTTTGTAAACTTTTATTTTCACAACTTTTTCTAAGAAAAAATAGGATTTTTATTTATAAACATCTTTAATTTTCTTATCAGCTGATCGAACCTCAGCCTCAAGATTACTTTTCAATGCTTTGTTGCTGTGCTTTTTTACTTTTGTCAGCAAAATTGTTTTCACTTTTTATGAAGCTGTCATTAATGATTTTACAACTTTTTCTTAGAAAAAGGTAACTTAATATTTTAAACATCTTATCATAAATTTCTTTATTATGTTGTTGACATTTAAACCAACTAAAATTACAATTTGTACTCAACATTAAGAAAATGAATTTTCCAACATTTTCCATATACAGGGTGACTTTTGTATCAGTATCCAAATTTTAATATAATAATCTATGAAGCGAAAGACAAAACACGTATTTTTTATTTTTGTATCGTCCAGTACAAAAATGTCAAAATAAAGCACCCAGAAACAGTCTGAAAAAACACTTACACCGTGGTCACGGCTCACTCGCTTACGCACGCACACACGTACGCGCCTGCCCGCGCCGCATTTCATTCATTGCGATACGATTCATAAGTTGTCGATTTTCCCTTCATACTTTCACGGGCTTAGGACCGTCAAAATGCAAAAGATTTCAAAGTGGTAATTAGTTTTAATTAAACAGACTTACTAATTTATGGTAGAAAAATTAAATACCTACGACAATAATTACGCGTTCAAAAAGAAAATAAAATCACCGAGAGCGGTAACACTACTTTTCTTGTGTACCTATTCGGGGGTATTTATCGTTATTTTCATGTGCAATAATTGAGATTGCTTACCAAACCTACCTAACCTAACAACAAACTAAGAAATTATGAGTAGGTATTTTAATAATTGCCCAAAGTGCATACCATTTTTCTCCAGACAGACTTGCACGCTTTTGTACATTGTCTTTGAGTTTATTTAAAACTACAGTGTCATTTCGCACTTCGCGTCTCGTGTAGGTACTTACGTACTTGCTCGCGGATCTCGCTTCAGTTTGCCGCTAAAATCGTTCACCGGTTTGGCACTGTTGGGTTTAGTCCTTGGTTACGAAGTCGAGGTATTCCTCTGGGCCCGGTTCAAACTCTCTCCACTTAAAATGTAGCACCGAATCATTTCATAACACTCGCGCTGCGAATACATCGTTACGATGACCGCGCGACGGAACGATCGGCGCGCGCAGCGATACGCGCGTCTCGTAATGGGTTGCGCGGGCGACTGATTGATGCGCCGCGCGCGGCCAGGCCGGCCGGTCGAGCGTTGCCACACGTTGCCAGCTCTCCGCTCGACCAGCTCTCCCGCAAAATGTTTACGCGCTAAGCGCGGTAACCACACTACGTTATTAATTGGTTAGGAAAAAAATAGTTGTTGTTAAAATTTTACCTACCTATTTTTTATTAAAAATGTCATCTATAAACGATACCTAATGTCAGGAAAAAATTTGGATACTGATACAAAAGTCACCCTGTATATCTGGTCGGCAATATGGTCATGATAAAATTGTTTAGCTTCATTTACGGTGGTACATAATTGAATTGTTGGATAAACGAGACTTTTTTTATCATGCCACCATTCGCGAAGAGATATATATGCATACAAATCATTGTCAACAGGAGTTTTCACGCTCAAACACTCTTCACAAATTAAACAAGAACTGTTCTGTAATAGTTTGGCAGCTAAATACCCGCTTACATATACTACTGGTTGGTTTTCAAGGCTACACAAATTTTCAATGGGCTGTTCTAAGTTTTCAGGGTCCGGGATAGACAACACAGGATAAAATTCAGTGTCTGTGGAATCTTGAACATTAATTTTTATTTCTGTTGTTTTTAAATTAGTTTTTAAAATGTCTTTATATTCCAGCATATGTTTATTGTTGTCTGCTTCACAATTAGCACTTCTGCTATGAGGCACTTTCAGCCCAGTAACCATGCTTGTTTTAAGCGCTGCAGTAAAGTGCGTGATAGTGGGATTTCTATTGGTTACACTGTGTTGCCTAATGATTCCAAATAAGTTTTCCAGAGAGTCTTGGTTAAACTGTCTAAGGTTCATATATTTAAACCCTTCATTCTTTAACTTTTCCCAAATATCGTTTAAGGATTTGATAGATATTTGATATCCCTTTACGCATTTAACATTTTTTAGTATCGTGTTTTCTGCTGTTATAAATTTTATGGTTTTTAACTTATCAGTATAAAAGGTCCAAGACTCAATGTGATTACTTGATGTGGAAACATTTTCCCGGATCCCTTTCTTTACGTCATTTAAAGATGATGGACCATTTGTACAATCAAATAGTTTATCTAACTGTTCAATCACAAATGCTGTATCATTGCAATCAGAAACTTCTTTCCATGCCATCATTTTTAAAATAGCTGCCACGGTATTACTCAGAGCATGCGCAGCATACTTCACCCTCATCTTAGTTTTGAATGTTGGATTTACAATGGTACTATTCAGTTTTTTAAAATTTAAAAAATTTCTGTTGTGTTCTTCTGCAACTACCAAATGCCTCCATTGTGCAATTTTTCCATCGAAAGACATATTTCCACTTTTAAAGAAATTGTTTCGTAATGATTTGAACAAGTGAGGGATGTCATAGATTATAAAAATTTTGTCATTATTTACAGAGAAAAAGTTGCTATCTATGCCTTGTCCACAGTTTCTTTTTAACATGTTAAGAGCTCCTATATTTGTAAATCCCTGATCACAAACTGTTGTTAGAACCACAAATCCGATTTCTTTTAATTTTTTGATGATGTCCGATATAATTTTTGCCAGTTTTGCTGTTGATATTGTGCCTTCCACAAAATAGTGCGCAATATATTGTTTGTATTTATGTTTAGCACCCTGTATCATAAACACTAACGCATGGTCTGCAATTTTCTTTTCTCGTCCCATGTTCTCGCCCTCTCCATAATCCACGTAGCCATCCACTTTATCAGCAATTTCGTTATAAATTATCCGTTTCTTTAACGCCATCTCGTCAAATATTAACGAGCAATATTTATTTTCCTTTGGCATACTTGATGCTTTTGCCTCTAACATATCAATTATATTTTTATTTATACCAGGCTCCATTGGTATATTTTTTAAAATCCTTTGGAGCGTTTTAGTGCTTGGTAGCGTAAACAGCTTTTGCATATAGCGGTATGCTTTAGGGGACCGTTTAAATATAGCCAAAGCATATATTTTGTTGGCTAAAGTCCACCTTTTTCCTTGTGATTTTTTTTTGTTATTCTGCACTACATCCTTTACTAACGATGTCAGCACTTCCGAATCTAACTTGTCTAAATTCACTCTTGACTTCGCTATATTCCTTATTGTTTTTTTTGCATTTTGTAACTGTCGCCAAAGCCTCTTCTCTTTAATTGTAAATGTTGATGAAGTGTCTGTAATAAAAACATTTCCATTAGTAAAAAAACAACATTAAAGCAAATTGAATTGAATATTGGTTAATTAATCAGCAATTTTACTTAGTTTTTTAAATTAGGTATGTTTTATCTTACCTTTCATTTCAATGTTTTTCTTAGGTCTTTTATAACTGTGGACTAATATTTCTGCCTGTGCATCTTGATGGCAAATGTTTCTATCATCTGAAATATTATAAATATGCAAATTAGTTTAAAATTTATTTTGTTGTTTTATGAAACATTTATTATTTCCAAATCAATCAATCATTATCAAGTTTTAAAAAAATGCAAAGACAGGATAATGATAGCTCTTCTCATAAAATATGAAGCGTGGGCCCACCTTCAATAACAATGACATAATATTAAATTAAAGGCATTTAGAGGTTTTAATGTTCTGCATTCTGGATGCGGTCTGCGGGTATGTCAAGACAATCTGTAAGTGGTCGTGATAAGGCAATCAGTCACGTGTGCTTTGCGTTCTTTGTTCGTATCCGCACGGTCAAATCGCATTAATATAAAATATACAGAAACCTAGAATGTTGTACATATAAGTTCATTTTGACCTGACTGCAGACTGCAGAACGCATCCAGGGTGGCATTCTTTAGTTTGAGGGAAGGCATATTTTAGAAGGTAAATAATTAGTTTGTACACTTACCATGAGCAATGGGTTTATAGGTCATATGTTCTGGTGCATTGGAAGTAGAAGGAAGAGGTTCAAAAGTTGTTTTCGCAGAAATACCAGAATCTGGTATATCCACAGCTCCCAAACATGTTGAATTTAGTTGTTTGGTTGTAGTTGTAAGGGGAACTGAAAGCAGATAATGAAATGTGAATTGGGTAATAAAATGTCATGTTCTTACCCAACTTTAGGGTACAATCAGTCTAGTACATGTCTTGCTCACATTAAAAATTACTAGCTTATAAATATTATTAAACTAGCTGACCTGGCTAATTAATGTAGATTGCCTAAAATTTTTCAAATTGGTCCGGTACTTTTTTTGAAGAATTTGTATTACACAAATTACTAAAGTCCCTCTAACTCAACACCTCATTCTAAGCTAAATTGTGTTACGAGTGGGTTTACTACAATATTCAAGCTGTGGGGTTCTAACCCGCACTTTAGGCTATCTTGGCTTCGAGTTACGGAGCCGATCAAATACAAACAAACAATTAAATATTTCCTTTTTATATTATTAGTATAATTTTAGATAAACATACCTCGTTCAACTGGATTTGACTTCTTTGGAATGCAATATGAATGATCATAAAGAACTGTAACAAAGTATAGATATAATTAATAATTGAAATTATATATTATTTATTGATAAGCATACAACACATGTTTGTGGTTACAAAGAAAGAACCTTGTTAAATTGCATTCGGTTGGTTTGTTTTGGAAACCAAAGAAAATTAATTAAGACATCTAAATAATTCAGAAAAATTGATAGATAGTAAATTAAATTAAAAAAAAATAATTGAAGTCATCATCATACCTGTCTTGAGGTTTTCTTTATTGGAGTCTTTTACATGAAGAGGAAACTCTGTCAAAACTTCATCTGGCAAGATGGGATTGCTCAATTCCAGTGTTGGAATAGCTGAGTTCTTCAGCCGAGTTCCTTTGGCATTGAAGGATTCAGGAGTGAAGTGCCCACCACAAACAAACTTCAGTTGGTGTAACTTTTCAATAGGTACATATGCTAAGTCTTCTATGCCAGCATTTTTAACCCACATTCGACAACTGAAATAAGAAATACCTATTAGAAAAGAAAAAGAATAACAAACTGAAATTTATTCATCAACTAATTTCTTTTAGTATTGTTATGCAATTCATTTACAGAGTACGAAACAAAATACTGAAATTAAAAATTGGTTATGGTTATTTACTGTATGATTAAAAATATTAATCCCAGCCTTTAAGTTTACACAATCAGTAAAATTATCTTGTAATAAATGAGTGTTATTAGAAACTTACCGGTCAGAATCCAGAGGAAACCTACTCAAAAGTAAGGGTGATCCACCACGACTTCGCCTCTTATTACAAATAACGCACTTCTTGTTGTTTCTACTCTCCATTATCAGTAGAAGCCTAAAATGAAATAGGTATTAATTAAACAAAGCCTATAATTTCTCTCCAACCAGTGTCAATGCCCTGGTTCATGCATTTACCAGTTTTGAAAGTACATTTACATTTTCATCACATAGGGTTGTTTTTAATGAAAAATAGATTTGTAATAGATCTAATATTTCAAGTAAGTAGATAACATACCCATTAAACAGAAAAGTAAATAAGAGTTTAAACTTCTGTAGAAGTTGAAACACAGCTTATTTAAAAGAGTCTCTATCTCACAAAAAACATAACACTGAACAGCAAACTTTATCACGCCCGATACGGAGGAACTTAATCAACTCAACGTAAACGACAGAAAAGTTTATTTACAGTAATATTGCACCAAATCTGAGAAAATAACTTCACACGAATCAATTCGCCGGTTAAAAACTCAAACTCAATTGACAGACATTTTTTTTTCATTTGTCAAACTAACAATACTACCAACATAAGGACACTAAACAATTATTTTTAGTATGGTGGTATTGATCCGCGGGTTCCCCTGCTATAGTGAAATCAATCCAAAATGCACTTTATTGCTTAAGGGATAAGGTTGTATATCAATTGCTACATATAGAGACTAGTCTTTGTATGAGAAGTGTCTACCCACTGGTTACCGTAATAGAATTTTGTCCAATGACCCCAAGCTACCCATCTTTATCGCTCGCGCGTACCTATATATATTGCTGTCGCGACTGTGCGATGGGCGCCCGCAGTGAGTGTGCGAGCGCAACAGCAACATAATTATAGTAGTAGTAGTAGAGTATAGTAGTTCTTTCAGTATAAACTGGTATAAACTTCCGTGCTTCAGCACCGTGCTTCAGCCCTTGGTTGGCGGCAAAATGTGACAGTTGTAATTTCGAAAGATCTTTTTTTTTCTTGTGTGGATAAAAATGATTGGCTGAATCACTTCAAGCCAAACTGATATTTTAAAAAACAAACTGTCAAATGAGTTTAGTGTGACCAACTTAAAACTATTCCCACTAAAATGGTTTTTGTACTCCGTTCAAACTACCCATCGTCACCTGAATGTCTCCAACTTCCTCATTGGCCGTAGAGCAATTCCAAGTATACCATCAATAAAAGCCTAATTAGAGTCATCAAACCTCTCAGTCATTCAATTAGAGCCATTAGAACTTCATAACTATGAGTTGTTTTCTATGTGTAAGCTGAGGACACGTGTCTCCAGCTGACACATCTGTATCTTCGTAAATATTTATGCTACGATAATGTATTATACCTCACAAATTACAGTCGAATCCAAATAGTAGGCTTTCCACTTTTCAAGACTTTAGCTCAAATACTGTTAAAACCACGATCAAAAAACTATGTGCGAGCTGGAGTACCGTGTCTCCAGCTTACACATCTGTATCTTCGTAAATATTTAAGCTACATCAATGTTTTATATCTCATAAATTAAAGTCGAATAAAAAAACCCGACTTCAATTCTTTCAAAGCTTTATTTCGAACCGTTTTCGAACTACGAACCGATACGTATGTGTAAGCTGGTGACACGTAACACACGGTGGATTATTAAAACCGTATAAGTTAGAGTTGCGTTTTAAAGATCAAATAATTCGTTATAATTAAAGTACACACGAGACATAATTTCAAATCTCTAGGTCTCTTAGTTTCAGAATTAAAAGCCAAAAACTATTTTCCCGCCAAATAATTCAAATAATATGGGTCGACTGCGACGTTGCCGTTCCGTGCGTCCACTAGAGCAGTCGAATTTGAACCTAAAAACTAGTACTGTTTGAATCATTTTTATTTGTAGTTTAAATCATTTAATTTCGATTATAAGAATTTTAGACTAGGAGCCGGCTGATTTCTGTATTGAGTACCTAATAACCTATAAAATATTTTGATAATAAGTTTTTATTTTGATCACAATGTTTTATTTAATCGAGGCAAAAACATTGCATCTATACTAATATTATAAATGTGAAAGTAACTTTGTCTTGCTTTCACGCCTAAACCACTGAACCGATTTTGATGAAATTTGGCATAGAGATGGTTGAGTCCCGGGAAAGGACGTAGGATAGATTTTATCCCAGTTTTTGAAATATGATAAAGATTTTCATCATTATCATAATCATCTGAAAATTATAAATAACTTGAAAAAATCGAGTATTCGGGTAGCCCTAGTGATACTCTACCTCTGGGCTTCGGCTTGACAGTACTTTTTGGGAAACCTTGTACAGGTGAACAATGGTGGCGCCCCCTATCAATGTGTTTGGTGGGACAGTTCAGTTTAGTGGGTCTTTTATAGCTGAGACGGTTCATTGTTCAATACAATCAATTCTTTCCTCTCTATTATTTTAGGTGCCTTATGTACGTATAGATTACGCACATTCTTTTTATATGAACGTAAGGGTGGGATTTAGGGGGTCACAAAACCGGTTTTACCGAAACCGAAAAAAAAACTGTATTCAGACATGGCAAAACCAGGTTATTCTTGGAAATATAATAGCTAGAATGAAATACTAAAATAACAATCAAAAACATTTTTATTCAGCTTGATTATTATCACAGATCAATTAACATTTTTAATAATTAAGGTAGATACACTTTACTAGAAATCCGATGATCTACGTTCTTGTCGGGTATCACTAATGAAATAAAATTCCTACTTCATAAAACTAATTAATCAGGTAAATTATTTATCACAGATCGATCAACTTTTAATAACCTAGGTAGGGTAAGGTGGGGCACAATGTTACACGGGGTACAATGTTACAATGCATATTTCTCCGTCCCTTTCTATTAGTTGTATGATGTTGGTATACACGTTTGTCAAGCTCATAAGAGCTGCTGAACTGAGCCGCTGAACATCATACAACTAATAGAAAGGGACGGAGAAATATGCATTGTAACATTGTACCCCGTGTAACATTGTGCCCCACCTTACCCTATACTTTACTGTGTAGTAGAATACTGGTGATCCACGGTCGGGTCGGGGAGGTTTCCGGCTTTTTTTTTTTTTTTTTGAAGGGACGCGCGCTGGTAGCTGGAGGAGCTTTTCCAGCTTCACCGGGCAGAGTGGCGAGTACAGAAGGTACTCTAGCCGTTTGGCGATCGTCGGTGCGCGTGCCGACGAGGCCGAGTGTGGGCTTCGCGAAGCGAAAGCGAAGACGTTCGCGATCGGGCCGTAGATTCCGGCTACTGGGACCGCAATTAACTGGGACAGTGGTCCCAGTCGCTGGATCGATAAAAATTAAATATTTTTCTTCCAGCGACTAGGTTCACTCATAGATAACTTAAAAAAATATATTATTCAAGCCAAAATCGGTATCGTACTAAAAGGACAATGACCAAAAGTGGTCCAAATGTCCACCACTAATGAGACCTATATTGGCTTATGGTCCATTAAATAGAGATTAAGTTTCAGTATGGGACGAAAAATAAATAAACTGTCAGTAAAAAGTTATGACTGTATGAAAAATTGTAGTAGTTTACGCGCTAATCTCAGGAACTACTGGTCCGATTTGAAAAATTATTTTTGTTATGGATAGCCCATTTATCAAGGATGGTTTTAGGTTATATTATAACATCACCCTACAACCAATAGGGGCGGAGCAGCGACCACCCGACCATAATTCCAATATTGTTGTCTTTCTTCTGAGTTTTTTTTTTTCTTTTAGCGAGAATCTAACACGGCACACTAAGCGACATGACATAATATGCATAGATTAGTCCGAAATGTGCGATGGATAGAATGATATCAAGAACATTAATTTTCAGATGAAAAGGTAAAAACATGACTTTTCATTCAGTCATAACTTTTTACTGACAGCATATTTTTGATTGCGGTTTGGTTATAATGAATCAGTATTTAGTAGACTATTTTACTACATAGGTAGGTGGTGGTTGACATTTGGACCACACTCCATACATTTTTGGTCATTGTCCTTTATGAATGGTCCCAGAAAAGTATTTAATTTTTACTGATCTGGCGATTGGGACCGCGGTCCTAGTTGATTGCGGTCCCAGTTGGCGGAAACCTCGGGTCGGGTATCACTCATCCATCAGAGATTCGTAAATCTAATTAATCTATTTAATTACCACAGATAAATCATATTTTACTAACTAAATCACCTAAAAGTAACCTTTTCATTAGTGTAACCTAAAAGTAAACCAAAGCAGTTCAAAAATCAGCTAAAAGGTTACAAAAGTAACCTTCTGGCAACACTGACTGTTTCTCAATCATAAATAGAGCAACAAAGAATGAGCGAGCGAGATGTCACTATCTGCAACCCTGTGTGATAAAAAGAGATGTGTGATGCTATCATCGTCACGTCAATAGAACCATTTTTGCAAAAGATTTGACAGGCAGTGACACATAGAGGCACAAAGAAAATTTTAAATTATAGTTTTTTATAAAAATATCGTAAAATCCTGTTTATTTTTGGAAAGTTTGTTTTCTTATATAATGGTGACCTGTTCCGTCTTTGATTGTGATGTACACCAAAGGAATAATCCTGCAAAATATTCATTTCACAGGTAAATTTATTGAAATCGACACCTCCAAACTTTAGCTTTATTTTTGTGAATGCGCTTAGAATTTTAAGCACTAAGTGTGATAATTATGTTCTTTAAACATTAATTTAAGTTGTAAGCAAAGATTTCATGCTCATAATCCAGAATTTATGAATATTTTGTGTAAAGAAATAATTTTCGTTTTACACTAGGGTTGTACCACAATCGATAAATATATTTTCTGCGCTGTTTATCACAGTCACTGCTGATTATGTAGGTACATAAATGGCGTTTGTATGTGAATATAGAAAAGTATTATTTTGTAATTACCTGTTAGTTAATAAACTAAACTAAATATTACATACTAAATATAATAATAAATATGTTTATGCACACAGATGTTTGTACTGTGCGGGAATCGAACCCGCTACCTCCGGAATAGTAGTCCGTTTCAAACCACTACACTATACGGCCAACAACGATTATTACATCGTTAGAATCCTATTTTCTTACGTTATCGTCAGAATTATCATTTTTTAATTATTGTTTTACTCCTACTAATATTATAAATGCGAAAGTTTGTATGGATGTCTTGATGTTTGTAACTCTCATTCTTCCAAATAAATAAGTTGAATAATTTTAATCTTCTGAGTTTTTTTTTATTTTCTTTGGCCACTCTCCCAATTCCCATATACCTACAATCCCATTCCATCCTATTCTATTTATATTATTACTGTTAGGTGTTAATTAATATTTAATCGAAATCGATATTCATGTGAAAAGTAACGACATACATACATCACTGACATGCACACATATTTATTTTTACACACACATATGACATCTCATTTTTGGTTTCGTTTGACAGCTCGTGATTGTTGCTCTATTCCGAAGGAATAATAACTTTATGTTCTCAATATTGCAGTCAACTGTCATCTTTTTTTTTAATACAAGTTTTACGGCTATGGATATAGATCCTTACGGGTTTTATTAATCTAAGCTACGGCCAATTCTGTGCAAATGCTGTGTTTCGTCTATTTTGTGATGTCTTAGTAGTGATTGTGATTTGTGATGTTAATGTTGTTAATTTTTTTTTTTTCAACAAAAGAAGAAGAATTCAATGAGGGCTTTCGCGATTGGAAAATCCGCCAGATGGCAATACGTAGATGCGAGGTCCAAATGCTGCGTGATTGGTGGATTTTGACATATATCTGTCAATGTCATGCAAAATCTGTTTGTAACCATAGAGCAAAATACAGGGTGGAAACGATAAGTGATCTCACTCGATTATTTCTAAACTATACAAGATATCAATAAACTAGTTATTGATCCTGAAAGTGCTTCATGAGCTCTATCAAACGGTATTAATAATAGGTTACAGAATAAACTGGATCTATCCGAAACTTCAATGTTTCCAGCTTCCATACATTTGGTAAAGTCACATTATTTTAAAAACTACATAATGATATCGTAAAACTGATTACTGATTCTAAAAGTGCTTCACAAGCTCTATCCAATGGTATCAATAATAGGTTACAGAATAAACTGGATCTAACCAAAAATTCAATGTTTCCTTCTTCCATACATTTAGTACTACCACAGTCATGACACTCATCTCTTGACAATATTATAGCAAGTAAAGCCTAAAACCAATGTTTTTCATTAATAATTTAAAATAAGAATACAATTTACGAGTTTATTTTAAGTATTTATTATTAAATTAAAAAAATTACACTTCTAATATTGTGTGTCTGGCATACATTTAGTATGGAAGCTGGAAACATTGAATTTTCAGATAGATCCAGTTTATTCTGTAACTTATTATTGGTACCGTTTGAAAGAGCTCATTAAGCACTTTCAGGATCAGTAACCAGTTTTTTAATATCTTGTATAGTTAAGAAATAATCGAGTGAGATCACTTAACGTTTCCACCCTGTATAGTTGTTGCCCATTTTTGCCACTTGACGTGGCAGAATCGTGGGACTTCACGGTATTTAAATAAAAATTAAAGTGGTTGCGTTTAGAAACGCCACAAATATTTGAGTCTTTGGAAACAAGTTCGTTATTATACTTGTATATTAAAATATAATTTTGTTTTACCTAGCTTTTTCTTATTAATAAAATATAGGTTATTAAGTACTCAATACAGAAATCAGCCGGCTCCTAGTCTAAAATTCTTATAATCGAAATTAAATGATTTAAACTACAAATAAAAATGATTCAAACAGTACTAGTTTTTAGGTTCAAATTCGACTGCTCTAGTGGACGCACGGAACGGCAACGTCGCAGTCGACCCATATTATTTGAATTATTTGGCGGGAAAATAGTTTTTGGCTTTTAATTCTGAAACTAAGAGGCCTAGAGATTTGAAATTATGTCTCGTGTGTACTTTAATTATAACGAATTATTTGATGTTTAAAACGCAACTCTAACTTATACGGTTTTAATAATCCACCGTGTGTTACGTGTCACCAGCTTACACATACGTATCGGTTCGTAGTTCGAAAACGGTTCGAAATAAAGCTTTGAAAGAATTGAAGTCGGGTTTTTTTATTCGACTTTAATTTATGAGATATAAAACATTGATGTAGCTTAAATATTTACGAAGATACAGATGTGTAAGCTGGAGACACGGTACTCCAGCTCGCACATAGTTTTTTGATCGTGGTTTTAACAGTATTTGAGCTAAAGTCTTGAAAAGTGGAAAGCCTACTATTTGGAATCGACTGTAATTTTTGAGGTATAATACATTATCGTAGCATAAATATTTACGAAGATACAGATGTGTCAGCTGGAGACACGTGTCCTCAGCTTACACATAGAAAACAACTCATAGTTATGAAGTTCTAATGGCTCTAATTGAATGACTGAGAGGTTTGATGACTCTAATTAGGCTTTTATTGATGGTATACTTGGAATTGCTCTAGGGCCAATGAGGAAGTTGGAGACATTCAGGTCCCATCGTCGTGTATTTATTACATAAAAACGTTTTTTTGTGTTATAACCACTAACTTCAAAGGCATAACACAATTTTGGTGTATTAATTTAAAAATTAAAATTTAGTAATAATGACATTCGGATTTAAGTGGTAGGTATGTGGATAGTAAAATGTAGGTAGGTATGTAAATTGAAACTTAAAGACATATTGAAGATCTGTTGTTATTGATAAATAAATAACAAACTTCTCTTTAATATATTCTGTTCATTAAAAAGTTGCGAGAAAATCTCTTTTCTTTAAATAAATTAGGGTAGTATATTATTGTAAAGTGGCAACATTGCTCCGTTCGGCGTTTTTTTTTGTGAATTCATTCTTTCTTTCCTTCCGTCAGTGCCTGATTTTGACAATTTGTTTGTTTCTCGAATCTTACAAAGGCCACACAAAGCCGATTACCGGTTTTTATTCATCAGCTAAATACAAAGTGAGTAAATAAATGCTATTAATTAGTTTGTGTTTGTAGTTTTCCTGAATGTTGATGTTAACTTTCTTGTTTTGCCGGCAGATAACAAAATGAGTTGTCCCTTCCATGACGAGCAAATAGACCAGCTGAAGGCGTTTGTAGAGCTATGCAAAGCTCAACCACAGTTTCTACACCATCCGAAGCTAGCGTTCTTCAAGGACTACTTGGTGTCGATGGGAGTAACCCTGCCATCGGCTACTTTTGGAGCTAAGAACTTCACACCTTCGGGAGACTCGTATGTACTTTTTTTATGCTAACCTAATTAACATCAACTAATTTTATTTGACCACAACTTTGTGTCGGCATCGACATGTTTTGTACGTCGCATTCGCATTTTACATCCATAGAAATTGCACTATAGATGTAACTACGCATTTCAATTAAAATCAATAAGTTAAACATTTTTGCCCAAAATATTCCAGCAACACTGGAAATAATAATGCTACTGAAGAAAAAGCTTCATCAGGTGAAGATGAATCTGACCAAGAATCTGATGTGGAGCTCAACATGGAAGGTATGTTTCATTTTAAAATATTCTCTTTACTCTTCCTACATCAGATGTAATATCTTGAGGTTGTGTGTGATGTGTAAATACTTATTTTTTAGTAACTGCCTTTTTACTATTTTGAATAATTTATGATTGTAGCATGCAATTATTTTACATTAACAAGTTCTTAGACCCATAATGTAATAAATTGATAATTATGATGAGTGACCTTATAAATTATAGATAAGATTTTTGAGCTTTGTTTCATTATACCAAAGAGAGCTTTCTATATCCACCCTTGATAATATAAGTTTCTATCAGTTTATTACTTGTACACACATTTGATGCTATCAACCAAATCTATGATTGTAATCTAATCTATTTAGACCAGTAGTCTAAATTAATCTTTAAATTCAATTTCTGGGTGTAGGAGTCATTGAAGCAGACCAAGTGGACATCAACCAAGTCATGGGCGACTCTAACAAAGAAGTCACTGACGAGGAACGCGATCAATCAGATGAGAAGCGCTCGGAAGCGATGCGGGCCTTCTCTGAACAACAGTTTGATGAAGCTATAAAGCTGTACACTGAAGCTATACTGCTAAATCCACAGAGTGCTTTATTATTTGCCAAGAGAGGACAGGTAAAGTTATTAAATATAATAATTATTCTATATTCTATGATTAATGGCCTCTGCTAAAATTCGCGAGGGCGCCCGGGCGCAGTTCTGTATCGGAAATTAGTATGAGCAGCACACTCGGGGGCCCCATGCATGAATAGACACCCGCTGCAGCTCCGTTCACCAGTACGAGTTTTAGCAAAGGATAGGTCCTTTGTGTGAACCACATTCTATGCTATTTTATTCAAATTATAGCAATAGAGTTCAATTTGGAACTGAAAATACTTATACAGGCAGTACTTCTAATCTTTACTCCATATAATAGGCATGTGAATGAGGTGCTGTTTTTTTGTTATCACAGGTATACCTCAAACTGAACAAGCCAAATGCCTGTATAAAAGACTGCACTAAGGCCTTGGAGCTGAACTGCGACAGTGCTGCAGCATACAAGTTCCGAGGACGTGCCTATGGGTGAGTTACAAATTAATATACAATCTAGTAACTCTACAAAAATACATCAAGTTTTCTTTCTTGTCTTGTAATAAACAAAGTTATCTGAACTTTAGTCTAGTTATTAATAAACTCAAATACAAAATATTTACATTTGTTTTGCTAGCACTTACAGTGATAACTGTAATCTAAGTAAAATATCCATAATCACATGAAGGTAACTGACTAAAATTTGCTTTGCTATAACAGGTTGCTGGGCCAATTTGAGGAAGCATCTCACGATCTTTGTGAATCTTTGAAGATTGACTATGATGACCAGACTAACGAATGGTTGAATGAAGTAAAGCCTAATGCTGAGAAATTGAGACAGCACAAGCTTAGTGTGCAACGCAAGAAGGAAGAAAAAGAGGTATCCAATTGTTTTATCAAGAATAATTCTCGTTTTACAGTAAAGTAAGGTTTTGTTGAGCGTCTGGTACAGTCTGTACCTACTGTCTGCAAAACCTTAACAGGCAAATAGTTTGTGACTCCCAAAGTAAGACAGACAATAAGTCTAAAAGTCTTTGTTACTATCGAAATAAGGTTGTGTTGTCAACAAACTGTTGAATACAAATAAGATATCCCTCCTCAGACTGCAAGTTAACCTGTGTGTCTGCGCTTTAGATGCATAGTTGTATGCGCCTTTTCCCTGATAATAAGTAGTGATGCAACGAATACGAATATTCGTATTCGCCGAATAGTAGACATTTACCGAATATTCGTATTCGGTGAAATAATAATTACGAATACGAATACCTATTTTTTTTAAATTTTGTCACACGTGTGTTTCTTCGAACACTATAGCCACAACGACATGACGGGAAACCCCCGGTCAGTATGTAACAAAGTAGTAAGCAAGTTCTCTTCCGGAATTTGACAGTCAATAGCAGGTCGATTGTACAAGTATTATTTTGTTTTGTGATTAATTACAAAGTAAAGTGATACAATACAAAAAAAATGCCATTTGTAAATTTTAATTACTAAAACATTAACCATGATAAAAATAGTTAAATTTATTAGTATTTCATGACTATGTAGAGATATTCGTATTCGCCGAATAGTAGATTTAATATTCGTATTCGTAAAAGTAGTATTCGTTGCATCACTAATAATAAGCGTCAAATGCTTCAGCACCGCGCCAAGATCCGCCGCGCGCGCAAGGCGCAAGAGGCGCGCGCCAAAGCTGCGCGGGCGAATGCGACGAGTGGCGCCACGGCCGGGGCCGGGACGGGCGCGGGACCTGGCTTCCCGGGCGCGGGAGCAGGATTCCCGGGAGCGGGTGCTGGCGCCGGATTCCCGGGAGGTTTCAACACGCAAGACTTCAGCAACCTGCTCTTCGATCAGGAGCTTATGGCTGCTTTCCAGGTAAATGTTTTGCCTTCTGTTTCTGTCTGTGTCATTAACAATCATGAGAACAAGAATAGTGGAAGTGAAACTGAAAACTGAAGCTTTTCAGTTTAGATATCCACCACTGGGGTTAAAACTGACTTCTTCCCAGTGTCCAATTAGGCCAAAAGGAAGATTACAGTAGTGTGGTGTGGTGGATATTGCAATATTATTTTTATGTCATGTCAATCCTCATTTAGACAGCTTATCTTCATCCATAGACTACATTCTATTAATTTTATTCAATTAGTTATAGCTGATTTATTTATTTATTTAAAGACTATTGCACACACATAAAAATGATCAGTACATAAAGGCGAGCTTAATACCATGTGGCATTCTCTCTCAGTTGATTGTGATTTGTTTATTTTGCTGCATTTAACATAAATTATTATGGTCTAATCTTTATTACTTGAAGAAACCCCATTTATTTTTTCTAACTCACAGCTTTACCCCTATTTTTTCAGGACCCTGAAGTCGCTGCAGCTTTCTCAGATGTTTCGACGAACCCGTCCAACTTTTCCAAATACCAAAACAATCCTAAGATCGCGTCCGTCATCGAAAGACTGCAGTCTAAATTGGGCAAAGGAGGTGCTGGACCATTCTCAGGAGGTGTCCCACCAGGTAAACATTTTTACACCAAATTTGTGTTATCACATTTATAATAATGAATAATTTGAAGAGATAAATATTTTCCATTTGAAACATCAACAACGGTCTTCATCCTTAGTATTGTAGGGTGCTTCATTCTTGTAGGTTTGATGTTAATTTTTCCTTTTTTTCAGGTTTTGGCGGCGCTGCAGCTCCTGATGCTGGAAAGCCTACTGACGATGACGTGGGACTTGACTAAATTGGCCATAAATTGCTAAATCTTACTTCCAAGTGAAGAGTAATCATCTCTGACATTTATTATAAAGCATTTATTTACATAGCAATAAAATTAATATGTATACCTGCTAATACCTTAGTATTCAATAGTTGTAATCACTGTTATTCTATATCGGTGATGGTAATATAAACCTGTCATTGAATTCTATATAGCACGCAGAATATCTGTAATTTTAGTATTTTGCTGTGCATTTACTGTTGATTATGGATAGTAGCCTTACTTAATGCTGATGCATAGCTCTATGGAAGGTGCTTAACTGTTATACAAGCAAGATAGTATATTTTGTATGTATAGTTATAGTTGAACATCGTAGAGAATTAAATGTTACTTCATGTAGCATCATTTAATATTTTTGAAATGGGCTGTCTGCCAATTAAAATTTTATAAGTCCAATATGCTTCTTAATTTTTTCATTTTATTCATTACTAGTCTTGTCAAAGTTTTAGGTAGGTATTTGTACTAAAATCTGAATTGGCACTTTGCTTAGTTGATAAATGTAAATTGGCAAATATAATTAATGATAATAGCACATTCACCTTATTATTAGGTTTTGTCTGATTATGCTAGTTATTTTGTATTTTGTTTAATGGTTTAATAAAATTGTGTAAGTAGTTTTGATGTTTTAATACTTCCCCATCATAGTTATCAAAGCTACACATCCGAACTTTTAATAGTTAGGCTGCACACAGCTGTTCGGGAGACCCGTACGGACTGTTACTACGGAGTGGGAGCACACATGAGCTTCGTTTCACAGCGACGCGGATTGGTGCGCATGCGACCCGCTCAGGGCAGAGCCCGTACAAAGCGATCGTATCGTACTGAATGAACCCACGTTTCAGAACTTCCGCACACGGACAGCCCGTACGGGTGTCCCGGACAGCTGTGAAATCAAGCCTTACAGTAGGTACACACATTCTAATCTTTTAAATTAGGTATTTAGTCCAGGGCTAATGTCTGGATGTCTGGTTCTTTAAACCAACCTTAAATCTGAGGAAGAGCTATGATTTGGTGATGGGTTATGCTAAATTGCTAAAATATAATAAAATCTAAGATATTTGAGATTTAACTATTTATTTTTAAACAACTAGTAGGTACTCGTACATTGTATAGTTAACATTCAAATTTCATTTATCCTACCCCAGCCCAACCTAATCTTCTTTTCATGAAGTTTCAGCCATGATGGCATGCTTTTTGGCAATGGGTGGGCATTAGGAAACTGAAGGAGAGGAGGTGGTTTCTTGAAAGGATCTTCATTCTTCAGCTTTCGCAGCAAATACTCCTTGTTGATTTGCTTTGGGTCACGGTACTTGTCCATGTAAATGTTAAAGGGCTTTCTCCTAGGAAACCATTCCTGTGGCCTAATGTATGGTGAAGGGAAGTCATACTCGTAAACTGAAAAAAAAAAGGTTAAATGATATGAGGTGCCACTCTGCTACATTTTTATTTTACTTAAAATAATTTCAATAGCTTTCAAGATTCTTCATTCATAATAAAAGGTTTAACCATTAATAAGCCTGCTTTTTTATAACAATTCTGTCTGGAAATGTGATAGTTTAAATTGATGCTACTACATTACATAGGATATCAATCCTCTAATTTTAAAATGTTACTAAAAATATAAGTCACTCACTTGGCTCTT
Organism: Ostrinia nubilalis; assembly: GCF_963855985.1. Classification (NCBI taxonomy): domain Eukaryota; kingdom Metazoa; phylum Arthropoda; class Insecta; order Lepidoptera; family Crambidae; genus Ostrinia; species Ostrinia nubilalis. The sequence continues at coordinate 8,109,640 of NC_087093.1, forward strand.
TCAATTTTAATGTATTGTGAAAGAAGTCCCTGACAGAATTGTCCCAGTCACTTTGGTAGAAAGCCAGACCAGCAGGAGTGATGTTGTCCTGATATTTCTTGTACCAATCCCTGGATACAAATGTTCTGTCTTCAAGAGGGGATGAGAAAGTCACTGTAACATAATAATAACAATAAATACCAAATGGCAATGCCAGATTTTGTATGGAAGGTGGCGTCTTTTTTTTTTCGCGCGGCCATCGACCAAACCATGTTTTTTGATTACAAAATAGTGTAATAAACCAAACTTACTATGACATGTATACCTCTAAACTCAGTCTGAACTGAGTTACGAGCATTAGAAGTTTGATGATTTTACATACTAGACAAAAATAGTGACATTGTATGTGTTAACAAACAATACCATCCATTAAAGGCTCCAGACATCAGTGTGGAGCAGAATCAGCGCAATAAAAAAAGACGTCACTATTTTGTTGCAATTTCTTACAAAACTTGCGCGCAAAAAGCAAATCTAGTATGTAAAATCATCAAACTTCTAATGCCTGTAACTCAGTTCAGACTGAGTTTAGAGGTATACATGTCATAATAAGTTTGGTTTATTTCACTATTTTGTAACCAAAAAACATAGTTTGGTAGATGGCCGCGCGAAAAAAAAAAAGACGCCAATTTCCGGCTTTGTCTTTTCTACTCTAGAAACATTATTTATGTCAGTATTATGTTATTTACCTTTTGGTAAGTCATATTCAACTTTTCCATCTTGCTTGTACAATACAAACACATATCTGTGGAACCCAGTTCCTTTCAGTGGAAAAGGTTGCAAATATTCCACGATGGTGTCTCCTTTCTCCACATAGTTTTCTGGGATGTTTGCAACTAACCAGTGAACATATTCTTTCTCATTCTCTGTCATATGACCATCAAGGCTTGTAAGTGCCAGGGTCCACAAGCTGCCTTTATCTGCCTCATAGCTCACACTGGGTTGGTCTAAAGCTTCAGAGGGTTTAATAACATTTCCAGTATAAACAGGTAATGCAAGACCTTCTCTTGATTCGTGAAAAATCTCTAAATTAACATATGGTATAAAATATCCTTCGCCATATAAATGTTCATATACTCCATAATGATCTGCAATAACTTTCTTTTGGTTTGGCCCTGAGTTTATAAGCCATTCCTTCCGTACTTCAACTAAATCAACATCCAACTTTTGTTTACGAGCCAATTGTTCAAGGTTTTTATCAGCTTTTAATTTTTTTACATGTTCTATCCGTGCATTACGTTCTTGAGAACTAGATTTCCTGTAAGTTTAATTGTCAGAACAATTTTATGGTTAATATTATGTACATAAATTACCTTGCTAACCTCACTCTCCCTATAAATACAAACTGCAAAAAAACAAGTAATAATTTTACTTACTTTAAACGAGGCAGACCTATATCTATCCTAGTAGTGTAAACTTCATCTTTATAGTTTAATTCATCCAATCTTTCTTTGATTGTTCTGCAGAAAATGGGGGCCTTGCCTCTAATTCTGTGTGCTAGTCGAATTTGTTGCAACTGCACACCGATAGTAACAGATTTTTTAAGCGAATTGAACATGATGAAGTCACTATCGAGCTTCAATCCACCTTTATTTATTTAATCATTGAATTTCAACAATTTATTTACCCTAACCTGCCGTGGCCGACTGAAAACAGCAGTGTTGCCAGTCGGGTCTTGTCAGAAATTACCAGAAATATAAAAAATGTAACCTTTTTGAATAAATAGTAACCTTCATACGGGGGGGGGGGGGGTGCGGAGCGATTGTGTAAGGTTGTTCATGGATGGTTCATGTTTACCTAAATTCGAAATTTTGACCATTCCATGAAGACCGAAAAGTGACCGGTCGTATAAAACCGTTTCATGGATTTGCGTTTTATTATCAAAAAACATTTGCTAAAACTCATTGTTTTTAACAAATAATAAATCAAATTCATGTTTAAATGCAGTTTATGACATAATTTTTAAATTGTCACTATTAATATTTTTACTGAATAACCTGTAAAAGTTAAGTCTACAATTTCTGAAAAATCACCTAAAAGTAACCTTTTCATTAGTGTAACCAATGCAGTTCAAAAGTAACCTAAAAGGTTACAAAAGTAACCTTCTGGCAACACTGATTACGTCACAGAAACATTTATGTCAAATCAATGTTGACGTATATAGTGATGTGCACGTTTAATATAAACAGGTTATTCCTTATGTTGTACAATTAATCGATTAAATTGTTTAGAATTTAATACAGTGCCCTCATCATTTTGTATTAAATTCTAAACAATTTGAATGAAATAATATCGTCATAGTGGACAACAACTCGTTAACCCCCCATTTCCTTCCCATCTCTTATTATATAAGTTCTCAAAGTCCTGCGTCCCCTTAGAAAGTGGCAAAACGTGAGTTGTAATTTCGGACGGCCTTCACTCCAGCGTTTTTTTGGAAAGTAATCGTTCCGTGAAGGAATTCTATTTTCGGAGTAATCAAAAAGTACCACTTTTTTAGAGGGGCTGCTGGTCCACACTACAGTTACACTCCATTTTCATTCCAGCTGATGTGTAATTCGGTATCGCAGTAATCGGGGCTGAGGGCTCAGACTTGCCATAATGGATGTAAAAGCGCTAAGTACAAAACGATTTTTAATTCATTCATTTATAGGACAATTTTCGATTAATGTAAAAAGAAAGAAGATAGCTTACAAAGACGCAACATAACATAGAAATATTGATAACATTTTTAGGTACAATAAAATAAAGTTAGGCGCAGACCACCGACCTTTAGTATGAAGAATCGGTCGATACCAAATCGGTGTAATGTGCGCACTTGCATACTGATTAACAGTCCGACCCAACTATCGGCCAACTAAAAGTCGGTGGTCTGCGCCTAGGCTACCCTACACAATCATTGTAAAATGTCAACATTCAACATTTTTGTAGGCAATTTTGTTGATAGACATAGAGCCACTATGTATCGATTGCAATACAATATTACTAATTAATAATACGTGTGTCATTATAATTTAACAGATAAATTGTTTTGTTGATTGTGTAGGACTGTAGGACAAAACACGCACTGCAGAGAGTGGAGACCCGGCTTCAGCCAGGCAAGAAACGTGCGCCATTTTTAAAAGCTTTATAAGTCACTAGCTTTCCGCCCGCGGCTTCGCCCACCTGAAATTTTGTCTGTCACAGAAAAACTTTATCGCGCGCGTCCCTGTTTCAAAAACCGGGATAAAAACTATCCTATGTCCTTTCCCGGGACTCAAACTATCTCTATGCCAAATTTCATCAAAATTGGTTCAGTGGTTTAGGCGTGAAAGCGAGACAGACAGAGTTACTTTCGCGTTTATAATATTAGTATAGATTAGCTGCTGCCGGCCGATTTGCTGGCCACATGATTAAGTGCAGCCATTAGGTATGACGACATTAAATCAAATAAAATTTTGAGTTGAATTTAATCGCGATACTCGATGAAATAAAATTTCAATTGATTTAAATCGAGATGTTACATAATTATTGATTAGTTTCATGCCAACCAAAGAAAATTTATCCGATTCACATTTTCATGTATTGCCAACAAAAAACAAAAAGAGAGTGAAAGAGAGGCAGCAAGACGGCAAGCCGAGAGCCGATTGGCGATTGTGTTGTGAACGAATACGACGATTACGACGAGAGCGACGAGTACATACGAGTCGTCTAAAAAAGTTATGGATGGCAATCAGTGGCATTTGTGTTTAGTGTGTGAATTGCCTACTAGCCGGGAAATCAATAAATAAATAAAATTTCTGAGGCTGATAGATAGTACAATTTTAATAGAAGTGATTTTATTATACAACACATGTGATAACATCTATCTTCCATCATTTCCAAGTGCAGTGTTGACGAAAAATAATTGAAGAACGTTGTGTACTACGATCCTAAAATTTTAGGAGCCATTTACACATGGCGAGAAGTCACGTAGACTTTTCTTTTGTTGATAAAATGTTCGTGGCTATCTGATTGTGGAAATAAAGATAATTATTTGTGGTGTGAGAATATCTGACTAACTACAGTGCTCAACAATGGATAGCAAGAATATCCAAAAAAATGCTATGCAGAAAAGCGCAGAATTTACTTTTCGAATACCACCGGAGGCACCCGTATTCGAACCTACGCCTGAAGAATTTTTGGACCCATTGGGATATATCGCCAAGATTCGACCAGCTGCTGAAAAAACGGGAATATGCAAAATAAAACCACCTGCGCGATGGCAGCCCCCGTTTTCGTTAGATGTCGATAAATTAAAGTTCGTCCCACGAATACAGAAAGTAAACGAACTGGAAGCCATAACGCGTTTGAAACTTTTGTTTCTTGAGAAGATATTAAAGTTTTGGGATCTACAAGGCTCTTCTCTTAAAATTCCTATGATAGAAAATAAAACGTTAGATCTTTATTGCCTAAAGTTTTGGGTCGATGAAGAAGGGGGATTTGAAAATTGTAACACACCTAAAAAATGGCGTAAGATCGCCAACGCTATGGGATACAGTCAGAATGCCAATACAATGAATTTTCTCAGAAGTAATTATGAGAAAATATTGCTTCCTTACGAAATATTCGAGAAAAGCAAAGCAGATATATTGAAAACCGTAAAAAAGACTGAACCTAAAAACGAAATCAAAGATGAACATGATAATAGTAAACCACTGTTTAGAGAAATATCAGTGGAATCCATCACTAAACAAAAACACGAAAATGATTTCAAAGAGGAAAAACCAAATACAAGCTTTATCAAAAAAACAAAAACAGGATCTGATATTAAAATTGACCCAGATTTTAATAACACTGAAGAAATTAAACGTAATAGAGAATTAAGAAGACTAGCTTGCTATGGACCGGGACCAAAAATGCCAGGGCTAAATGATGAAGAGTTTGATATCACAAAATGTAGAAAAAGACCCAGATATGATTTAGACCCTTTGGCAATTTACATGTGTGCCATTTGCCAAAAGGATAATAGAGATGACCAACTCCTGATATGCAATAGTTGTAATGAAACCTACCACACTTTTTGTCTTAAGCCGCCACTAAATATGATACCTGATGGTGACTGGCGTTGTCCATGTTGTATTGCAGAGGAGGTTCATAAGCCTGCAGAAGCATTTGGATTTGCTCAAGCTGAAAGAGAATATACTCTTCAACAATTTGGAGAAATGGCAGATAAATTTAAATCAGATTACTTTGGAATGTCTGGTCATTTAGTTCCAACATCTGTTGCAGAAAAAGAATTTTGGAGAATTATATCATCAGTAGAAGAGGATGTTACAGTGGAGTATGGTGCTGACCTGCATTCAATGGATCATGGTTCAGGCTTCCCTACAAAGTCCTCATTAAATCTATATCCAGGTGATCAGGAGTATGTAGATTCTGGATGGAATTTGAACAATCTTCCAGTCTTAGATGGTTCAGTACTAAGATTTATAAATGCCGACATTTCTGGTATGACTGTGCCATGGATGTATGTTGGTATGTGTTTTTCTGCATTTTGTTGGCACAATGAGGATCATTGGAGTTATTCTATCAATTATTTACATTGGGGTGAAGCAAAAACTTGGTATGGAGTTCCAGGAACTGGAGCTGAATTATTAGAAACTGCCATGAAGGCTGCTGCCCCTGACCTATTTAAATCTCAGCCAGATTTGCTGCACCAGTTAGTTACTATAATGAATCCTAATATACTCATGGATGCAGGTGTTCCCCTGTACAGGACTGATCAAAATGCTGGAGAATTTGTTGTTACTTTTCCTAGAGCATATCATGCAGGCTTCAATCAGGGTTATAACTTTGCTGAAGCAGTAAATTTTGCACCTCCTGATTGGCTTAGAATTGGTCGTGAGTGTATTATCCACTATAAAAATTTAAAAAGATTTTGTGTATTTTCTCATGATGAACTTATTTGTAAGATGGCACTTGAAGGTGACCGGTTAGATTTGGAAACTGCTTTGGAAACTCAAAAAGAATTGGCTCGAGCAACTGATGAAGAGAGTGCACTGAGGCAAAAGATATGGAACAAAGGTTTGGTGACCAAAAAGAGAACTGCTTTTGAGTTACTTGGTGATGATGAACGGTTGTGTGAAGTATGCAAAACCACTTGCTTTTTGTCTTCTGTTTCATGTCCTGATTGCAAACATATGTCATGTTTACAACATGCAGAAGAGTTTTGTCAGTGTCCAATGCAACAGAAAGTTTTGAATTATCGATATGATATGGAAGAGTTGTTTATTATGTTGCAAACTATTGATTTTAGAGTCAACAGTTTTCATAAGTGGATGGCTGATGCAAAAAATATACTACTGCCAACTGCTCCAGATATTGGTCGACTCCAGAAACTGAAAGTATTAATAGATGAAGCAGATGAACTCAAAATTCCAAAATCCACAATACTAGACCAGTTGAAAGAAGAGTATACAAAAGCTACAGAAAATGTGGAACCTATTGTAATTGAGTTAGATGATGATTGAAATCATTCAGAAGGAATTTGGTGTAGTACAAACTAATTTGGCTAATAGATACTAAAATTTCACATTTAGATAATCTAAATTTAATGTAGAATATAAACAAAACCAGGCTTCCTTCATTTATTTATAGTTTTTTTTAATTTTATTGGTAAATAAAATATCAATCAAATTAAAATTCTGTTAATATCTTGTCAGTTATTAATGATTGTAATAAATTTCTTCCTTTATGTTTAATAAATTTTAATTTCAGAAAATTAAAAGGGTGTCAATTGCAATTCAACATTAAAAAACTAAAAGATTTATATGCCAATAATTTTAATATTAAATCCAAATTTAAATTAAGAAACCCTGGTCTAACCCTGTTTCTACAACTAATTGAAATTGAAAATTAAAATCCCAAAGTAGCAGATTTAAAAAAAAAAACACATTTTCGATGAAATAAATTATACTTGCATAATTTTATAAGACGGTACTAAACACAAAAAATAAATAAATAATTATACACTGGGGTTTTATGTGGTTCAAATTTTATTATCTGACACTCCACTGTACATACCTATTTTTCCGTAGTTCCAGGTGTCCTATGTTTGACACTAATTTTGTCATACCAAATTAGTACCTACTTCTTAGGATATTATTATTAATAAGCTTTAAAGATATATTGTGTTATTATTAGTGCCCCCACTTCTATTGTAAGTTATTGTCTGTATGATTGATAAATCTATTGGGTACTGTAAATATTTTTTCATGATAAAATATTGTGGTATTAATAGTAAAATTTAATAATGTTTTAATATTTTTTCTTTCAAATATTGCAAGTGTTCCCACCGTACCACAATATTGTAATATTATTTATGTGATATGATTGAGTTATTATAAAGTTTACAATAGTCATCTGGCTGGAGGCATGGTCATGTCTAGAGTTATTATGTTTATTTTAAGTTATACATATTTTCAACTAATTGTTATAAAGAGATCATTTAGAGTGATGATAAAGGAAGTAATATTTATTTGGCCAACGATCATAAACATCCTATACAGGGTGTTAGGTAAATGGGTATATGAGCCGACACTAGCCCATGTTAACATGGTCATATAAATGGTATGGTGAAGTCAGAAAATTGATATCTTCATTTTAATTTTCATACAAATCCGATTTTATAAAATTTATTTTGTATGAAAATTAAAAAAAAAATGATGGTATCAAATTTATATACCATACCATTTATATGACCATGTTAACATGGGCTAGTGTCGGCTCATATACCCATTTACCTATCACCCTGTATAAAAGATAGTCTTTGCAGATGGTGAGATAGCACATCTTGCACTCGTATAACATTCAAAACGAGTGTGAATATTATTAGGTATTATTAATTACGTATTTCGTTTTCTTCTGAATTTCTGATCTCAGTATAAAATCTTTCATAATATTTAGTCTTAATATTTCGTAGTAAAGCGATTATTACTTAAATGTACCTATGTAAGTTTAATCATTTTCGTTATGAATAAATGTGAACATGAAAAAATTCAAATCATAACTGAAATGTAATCATAGCTTCATTGCATACTATTTAAACTAGGTATTTTTATTTATCTGACAAATAATCGACGAAGCGATAAAGAGTAATTTTGTAAAAGAGGGTTTCTACGGAATCTTTTAAAGGCTATGAAATGTATGTAAATGTTGAGTGTTCAAGTACTTTTTCGAGGGGTATCTGTGTTAGTTCACAATTACAATTAATTTAGCCATTAGGTAGCTAATAGATATTGCTTTTAAGTATTACATAAGTGTAAACAATTATCTTACTTTCCTTAGCATTATTTTGTATTACAATTAATTTGAATTATGCCATTGTTTGACTGATTGCTTGTATATTTATATTTTTGTATGGCAAATATCACAACTATTTAGCTTGAGCGTAGCTATAATATTATGTTCAAATTTAATTTTTCATAAGTTTTTATTTGCACTGTGATTGAAACTATTTTGTAATTTGCAGAATATTAAGACAAATAAGCATGTATAATTAATGAAATATTTGGAGTGATTATAATTAATAGTAAGTAATGAAACTTTAAGTGTTAATAAATTAAATTCTCATACTTAGTAATTTCTTTGCTTTGATACCTCATTGACCCATCAACACTGTTTATTTTCTAAAAAGACAGGAATTTTATAAAATTAAAAAAGGAATGTTCTGTTAGAAATTTATTGCATAATTGCAATTATATTGTCGGTGCATGTATACAAAACGGATATTTATTTAAACTTAACAATAAAATTATTATTATACAAAGTTATTTGGTGTTAGCATGTGATTCAATCACAATAACGTCGTAAACGCCAAAGAAAAACATTTTACAACTAAATGAGTGAACGAGATACTATTTTAAAGATTTTAAATATTTTCATTACGTGTGTAAATAATGACAATCGCAGAACACTATGGTGAGTAGGGATGGTTTACTTAACCATCCACTCATATAAAAAACAACGCCTATTCCGTTTATCCTAAAACAGCCACCCAAAGGTAGATTAACGCGTGTCCATCTATCCACTCTGAGCAGGGTGGATTGTTCTTCAATAGAACTATTGAGTGCCCTCGCTCACATAAACATTTAGTGATGCACACGCGTTACAGTTGCGATGCGAACATAATTCAGTAACGGCACAAAATTACCTGCGATTGCTATGCTCGTTTACTACAGCATCACTACAAAAAGTCGTGGGCGAGGGGCCTAAAAGGTATTTTTTCTATTTGTCGTGTCGACGACTACAAACCTACACAGTGTCAAGACCCAAAACTCCGCCAGAAGAGTGCAAAAGGCAATAAATACATTTTTTATTTATTGCGGTCATCGATTCGGGGGCGACTCGAGGGTGGCTGGATGTAGTATAGTTTGATTGGTTTTAAGGGTGGTTTCACATAGTGCTAGTCCATCACACTTTGTGAAACCACCCCTAAGCCTGCCTATCAGCGGCGGCATAAAATAGTAATGTAAAAGTAAATCACAAAGATATTAATACATATGTAATATGATTATAAATACTTTTTTACGTAAGGTTAATTTACAACATTTATACTTAACTATAAACCACAATATATTGTATACTGTGTATAAACACCATTCTGTAAATGAGCTATACAGGGTGTACATAAAAACAATTTAAAAAAAACGTATTTTCCTCTAGTAGCATTATTTTAATTTTGAGTATGATAAACTCATACGTATGATTACTCCTTCGGGGCTAATCGCAAACGATATCCAATCTCTGCGTTTCAAAGTAAGTGCGCTGAAGCGCGCGTAAGTAGGAGATGCAGGCTAATTGCTTCCCTGTTAGCAGAAAATAAGTTATATGCCGTTTCAAGGAATATTCCATTTTTCTATACAACGTGTACATTAGCAATTACATTCACACCATACTTCTTTCAGATCAGGCGAGTCAAGATTTGAGAGATTCGTTTAAAAATAAATAATATAAGAACGATAACATAATAATTAGCACCTTAGTAACTACTTTAAGTACACTATCACAACCGCAATTAAGTATAGTCGTTGAGTATATAAAAGCAGTATTTTTTATTAAAAATATAAAATAGACATAGAAATTTCAAGTCATTAATGTCATCATCGTAATAAATGGATAAATATATCTTAACAATATCAATAAAAATGTATATTAAATCACCAATAGGACGGACAGTTGTATTAAGCACAAAATCTTACAAAAGAGTTACAGGTGTGTGTATAAAAATCTGTAACAACGTTAAATAATCGGATATTCTTATTCGAAAACTAATAGGAGGTATTGTGTTTTTAAGTGTGGAAATATTCTGAATATTCCAGAAATCGGCAATATAATTTTTACCCTACAAATGGGTTTAAATGTTTAATCATAATGTTGCCACTATTTTTTCCTTTTTACATTCCTATTACTTATTCCCAAGCAGGTTTATTCAAATTCATTCCTTACAGCTTGTATAAAATTTATGTAATAAAGAACATAAGGATAAGTTAGGTATTTCTAATTAAATTGCTCAGAATTTTCCCACACTTACCTACCCAAAAACTCATCTTGTATACTTAATTTATACGTCATTATTAAGTAGTTGCTTATTTATAAAATAACTTAAATCCTACTTAACTACATATTATTATACGATGCTATAAATGCGTAAAAAAAGGCAGTCTTTATTAAAAAGCAGTGAGATTACATTAATACTGAGTTAGTTTGATCAGCTACAGTTTTTTTGTTTGACGTGCGTGCGTTTCAATGTAGCGCGTGACGTTTGTATGAGACCGCGTAGACACCCGAATAATACAGTGTGAGTCACGTTAAAGTGTACATATGAAAATAGATGAAACTAGACCTATTTTTATCGACAAAAAAGAGGTCAAAAAATTTTTGAGATTTTTTTTTAATTTTTTATAGATTTTTTTTTCTTCCAATTACTCATTGTAAAGAAAACGTAATAACTTTTAAACTAAGAGGTATATCCTGATAAAATAAAAACAGTATTAATGCTAAATAACAGGCAATACTAAAAAAATACATACAATACACAAAAAATGCCAACAAATAATAAAAAATGATACTTTTTGAAAAAACACTGCTTAAAAATTCGTATTTTTTTGGTTATTTGATAAATTTCTCCAAAAAATGCCCCTATAACAGATGGTTTTTATTACTTTTTATTATTCTCTATCATATTACTTTTGTAAAACCAAAAATCGCATGTCTCTATCCCTATCACAACATTTGCAATGATCGTTTGAACAAAGGCCTGTCACCACATTTTTCTCCACTACAGGTATAGACAATTTTAATTTTAACTAAAATGCTTATTTTACTTCGAAATTTTTTGTTTTTATTTGATATCTAACTTGTCTTTATCAAAATTACAAATCTAGAGTCACTTTCAGTTTCGTTGTTAACGAAGCGTTGAATGGCGCGCCCGGAGAGGCTTAGTTCAAACGATCATTGCAAACGTTGTGATAATGATAGAGACATGTGATTTTTGGTTTTACAAAAATAATACGATAGAGAATAATACAAAGTAATAAAAACCATCTGTTATAGGGGCATTTTTTGGAGAAATTTATCAAATAACCAAAAAAAATACGAATTTTTAAGCAGATTTTTTTCAAAAAGTATCATTTTTTATTATTTGTTGGCATTTTCTGGGTATTTCGTGTATTTTTTAGTATCGCCTGTTATTTAGCATTATTACTGTTTTTATTTTATCAGCATATACCTCTTAGTTTAAAAGTTATTACGTTTTCTTTACAATAAGTAATTGGAAGAAAAAAAATTCTATAATTTTTTTTAAAAAAATCTCAAAAAAATTTTGACCTCTTTTTTGTCGATAAAAATAGGTCTAGTTTCATCTATTTTCATATGTACACTTTAACGTGACTCACACTGTATTAGCGTATACTATATGAAAATCGTAAAGCTTCGGCCAAACCAACGCGTGCAGTTCGCGTCAGCGATGGTGATCACTGCGCGTAGATCGCCGCGACCAATGACAGGACGCGTCGATGTGAACTCATCGCTACAAATTCATACACGACGCGTATGATCGCCATCCCGCACGTAGGCTGCACGCGTTGGTTTGGCCGAACCTTTAGTCATTATTATGTGATCGAGGCATGTCACCGAATTTTCAAGCGTGCTTACTAGGAAGCGAAATCTTAAAAGTGTAACTAAGTATAAACGATTTTATGTCATATTATAAACTAGCTTTCCGCCCGCGGCTTCGTCTGCGTGGAATTTTGTCTGTCACATAAAAACGTTATCGCGCACGTCCCTGTTTCAAAAACTGGGATAAAAACTATCCTATGTCCTTTTCCGGGACTTAAACTATCTCTATGCCAAATTTCACCAAAATCGGTTCAGTGGTTTAGGCGTGAAAGCGAGACCGACAGACAGAGTTACTTTCGCATTTATAATATTAGTATAGATTGGTCCGTCTGCCTAAGCTTATTTTTCGGACATTGTAAGTATCCATGTCTACGCGTCGCGTCGATAATAATAATAGTTTTATAAATATATTGCAGCTTAACGTACCATCGTACATGCGTCCCTTTACTTCACTGTTGCTTGACGCTCTTACGATTCACCTCAGTCTTAAAGACGTCAATATAAAAACCTACATTCAGCAGCGATTCCAATAAATAAAGACGATAATGAGATTCAAGCGTAAAACATTTGTGTGACGTCACTATCCGGTCGCAGTTACCGAGTCCCGCATCTCCCGGCCTTTGGTCTCGATGGGCAGCGCGAGGCAGGCTATAGCGGCCAGTATGGCGGCCAGTGAGTATACACCGGTCGCTATGACTATGGAGTTCTTGAGCAACACCTGGAAATAACGTGGGAATTATTTATAGGTTGCTGTATTTATTGATCAAACAGGTTGTATCATATCCAGGTAAATATTAGCCGATGTCTATCGACAACTAGGCACGGATCTAGGAGGGCAATCCGGGGCGCCTGCCCTGGGCGGCATTCTTAAGGAGAGACGGCTGGGGGGCGCCAAATGGACAGAATGGGGCGCTTTGTGAAAACACCCAATGCGGAGGGGGCGGTATAATGAATAAAATATGAAATACTGCCAGGTGCCCACGACGGCTCTTTCCTTTGTTTGGCAGTTTTGGCACTAACCTCATTTCATTCAGTAGAAAGGTTGAGTCGTTCGTCGTTTCAGCCAAATGCCGTCTACTGCTGGACAAAGGCCTCCCCTAACGATTTCCACAACGAACGGTCCTGCGCAGCCCGCATCTAGGTACTTCCCGCGACCTTCACAATATCCTCAGTCCACCTAGTGGGAGGTCTGAATACACTACGTCTTCCGGCTCGTAGTCGCTATTTAACTTGAGTAATAGAACGTAAATTGTCCATGCCTTCAAATTTCAGTCGGGATAAAGAGTCGTAAAAAAGGAATATATTAATTTTTAAGAGAAATAAATGTCTTAAACCATAATTTACCTGTGCCACATAAGGCGTTATCATGGCGCCGAGACGCGCCACCCCACTGCAGGCACCCACCGCCGTAGAACGCAGCGCGGTGGGGTAGACCTAATCACAAGATTATTGTTAATCAATCAACGTCAATATATTTACGCTGGGTTGCACCATCTTAGGCGGTTATCACACTGCGCCGCGCTCCGCCGCGGTACGCGGGACGACAGATTTAATAATTGTATGCAAGTACCTCAGTTTCTGTAGAAAACACGCGCGGCACAACACACTGACAACGCGGCGGAGCGCGGCGCAGTGTGATAACCGCCTTACTATAACTTTAACAAACGTCAAAAATCTGTCAAACTCCATACAAAAAGGACCGGTTCATTATAGTTTCGGTAAAAGTAAGGTGGTAAAACTCAGCCTAAATCAATAAGCTAAGAAATAAGTGACCGTCCGAATTTTCAATCAATCATGAATACAATACATGTTAAAATATGAGATGAGAGCTGAGTAACACGCGACTGTTTATCAAATACAAAGAAATCAATCCAAACTGATAAATTGATGTAATAAATAAATTGTTCTTCTCAGTCGGTACACTCTTGTCAGAGTGGTCGTGGTCATCATTGTGAATCACGATGAGTGATGTTCATCGCAATACGGCGCCATTCCTCGCTGACTGCAGCTTTCCGGGCACTTTCGTTAACCGAACACTTAGAACACCTTGATCTGGTCCGTCCATCTCATTGGTGATCTACCACGTGGTCTGGTGCTCTCAACTTTTCCCTGCACTACAAGGCGCTTTATGGAGTCATTAAGCTGCGGCGAGATACATGGCCGAAGGTTTTTTTTTATCCACAACGAGGAAGCTCTTGGCCTGTATCTCACCTGATGGTAAGTGACGATCAGGCCGGTCGAAGCGAGCTTCACCCGGAATCCTCAACCACGGAGGAACTGGCTGTCTTACCTCTAACTGCCGGAACACAACAATGCTGTTGCAACATTGTTGCTATGGCGACAGACTTAGGTAATATGGTGGTAGCTAGCCAGGCGGACTTGGAACAAGCCCTACCACCAACCAAACCGAACAGAAAAATCTGCACCCACTGGGAATCGAACCCGGGATCTCTCCGTTTGAAGCAGGTGGTCTTACTACTAGACCACAGAGGCGGTTAAAATGTTTGACTGGACCGTGGTTGATAGGCGCTGTCTGATGCCTATCTAATAAATAATTACCGTAACAAAATATGTTTTCATTGAAATCATCTTATCTAGGTATTTTATGATGGAATGTGACAGCTGATAAATGGTATCATAATTGATTGATTAGTTGTAAGGGAAATCCACAATGAAACATTCAAGATCAAGTTCATGGTTATTTGTTTAGAAAAATAATAAGTAGGTTTAGTTCTTTTACGCAACTTTAAATTGAATTTTACTAATGTACAGACAACAGCACACAAGGTAAACACTGTTACATCTTATGTAATTTGTGATATTTTGCAACAAAAATGTATAGTATTATGTCTGTACGTGGGTAGGCAAATCAAATTCTAGGTCACATTACATCGAGGCTTTACAGGGTGTTAGGTAAATGGGTATATGAGCCGACACTAGCCCATGTTAACATGGTCATATAAATGGTATGGTGAAGTCAAAAAATTGATATCTTCATTTTAATTATTTTAAATGTCATACAAATCGGATTTTATAACATTTATTTTGTAGGAAATCAAAAAAATTAAAATGATGATATCAAATTTCTGACTTCACCATACCATTTATATGACCATGTTAACATGGGCTAGTGTCGGCTCATATACCCATTTACCTAACACCCTGTAGATTTTTATCTATGACCCAGTCATGAGTCAACATGTTGACTTGTATTATTCCTCTAGATTTAATTATTGTTTACCTTGTGGATTTCACGATCTTTGCACAGTTGAATTATTCACCCAGTTTGGATACACGGTACATCAAATTAAATACTATGATATCTTAAGCTGTTGTGATATGTGTTACATTAAAAAAGCAGCTGTTGTACAGTCAGCGTCAAATAGTTCATGACACCTAATGCTGAAAATACACTATGCGGGAAATTGGCTAAGCCACATCAATGTGAACACATACTTTACAAGTTTCTTCTTGGTGGGTATGTGTTCACATTGATGCGGCTTGGCCAATTTCCCGCATAGTGTACTTTCAGCATAAAGTAGCTGAAAAGTTCGCAACACGTAATAATGTTACAATAACTTTTTGGCCACTTTGGGTGTCACGAACTATTTGACGCTGATTATACATGACGTTTCTTACCTCAGGGGTGTAGACGTAAGCCGCTTGGAATAAACCGGCGATGATACCTCGCGCGACGAACAGAACGCAAGTCAGGAATGTACGACTGTGAATACAAAATACAAGATACTAAATAAAAGGTTTTTCCACCTTAAATAGGAGGTTTTTCCTAAAAACTAATTTCTTTTGGAATAATAAATAAATGTTTATTTTCTCTTCACAAAGGTAATAAAGAAGAACTATGGATACAATTTGTGAAATTTTATAAATACAGAACCTTTCCGAGAGACTGGTGTCTAAACTGGGGTAATCCCTGTGTGATAGATGAATGGAGGAATGAAATATAATAAAAGTTCGTTTTCGTTCATTACAATAACGAAGATTTATTCGTGCAAAAATATTATTGTTATTTATTTATATGAGTATTTGTTTGATTTACTTACTTTCCATTGTAGATAAGCACACAAACACACATGGCGAATATTACGAACTGTGCCGCCATTGTCTTCTTCCGTCCAAACTTTTCGATTATGAAGATCGTAGCAAAAATACCTGGAAAGAAATTTTAGACTGTAATGCATAGAGTCCAACGCTTGTAGCATATGGGTGCTAGTGAGAGATTATCACCTGTTTAAAATTATAGGGGTTCGAATCTTTGATCTCCAACGTGCAGGACGAGATCTTCAAAAACAGTTCGAAATCAATTTAGGAAAAAAATTACAAATGATGTCTACTCAATATCATCAACAATATGGTGCAATTTAGCTTGCCTCAGAGTCGAGCGCCGTTTCGTTTACATACTAGATAAATATATTGCAAGCGAATTTCACCCTTATAACTCGAGAAAACGATTTAAAATACACTAAACCTATTCAGTGCTAGGTGACTGCTCGCTCGTGAATTCCTTGAGGACCTTTTGTTTTCGACGCCTACTCGGGGAGATCAACAGGCCTGCTAGAACCCACATGATGAAAGAAAAACAAAAGAATCGTAGCAGTTCTCACCAGGGAACTCAGCAAGCGTGGTCCATAACAGGTCCATATAGTCTGTGGTCTGCAGTGGGCGACAGTTGGCAGCACAAGTTTCGTCTGAGGCATCTGCGTCAGTCTCGAAGAGTTCCGTAGTCATTAGCACCAGTCCATAGTAGCAAAACGCACACGACATCCTGAGAATCGAGATGTTAAGATCTTAACGTGTTATGTCATAGAAAACTGATTCAATCTGTCAGTCAGTAATTTGTTGAACAACAGCCAGATTGTTGAACACAAAACGTTTTAAGGGATCCGAGACCGACGATAAGGTAAAATTTCGCGGGAGGAGCCTGGATGCGGGCAGTGCTCCTGCACTGCACTGCACGGAAGACCGTTCATTGTGGAAAACCTTTGCTCTTGTGGGAGGCCTTTGTCCAGCAGTGGACATCATTTGGCTGAAACGAACGAACGGTGAGAATTTTTTATTGCAAGTATAATCAATTTTTTTATAGTAAATGTGTTTGTAGTATGTTTAAGTAGCATTTTTCCTCACCAGTACAAGTTTTTCTCGAGTTCGAATTTTATCTCTTATCAAATAAAGAGCATACTTAATTGAAATTCACAAAGCCACAGTCTTTAACCATTAGTGCCCTTACCAAATAAACCACAGCAACAGGCTGGTGTTCCGCAGATGCGGTATGAGGAGGTGCTTGAGGCGGCCGCGCTGCCCGATGCCCACGGAGTCGTCGCAGACCAGGCGACCCAGCAGCATTGGACGACCGTTGTCTTGGGCTATCTGCGAAAGGTATGACTGTTTTTATTTAAAGAACTAGCGGCCGCCCGCGACTTCTTACACGTGGATCCCGTTTTACCCCCTTAGGGGTGGAGTTTCGTAAAATCCTTTCTTAGCGGATGCCTACGTCATAACATCTACCGGCATGCCACAGCCCGATCCTTCCAGTGGTTTGGGGTGTGCTTTGATTGATCACTATGTGAGTCAGTCACCCTTGAGTTAGATAGGATATTAGCCATTTTTAAATACAAATTACTCCCGTTAATCCCTAGTGGTAAGCTAAATATACTTTGTTACGAGTGGGCTCACCACAATAGTCGAGCGGCGGCGGGGTTCGAACAAGCGTTCCTCGGAACACGAGGCGGCCAGCCAGCCCGACCTCTTCACAGTTCGGCTATCGTGGATTTGTCGTTTTACTTTACAGTTGGCACCACTGGTGAGTGACATTACCTTACAAGTAAAGTGAGTGCAAATGCGATAAACACTTCAGAGGGGCTACTCCGAAAAACGTTATCCGAAGTTTCGAATGTGGCCATCCCTCTCACGCAAAGCGAGATGCCGGTATGAGCGACGGTGACAGCAGACCTGAAGTAGCCCCCAAAGTGCTCACCAGTTGGCATCACTGTCTTAGGCACTACCCAAGTAACATTTTACTCCATTTAAGAGTTCACATTTAGTTCCAATGTGTACTTAAAGCATTAGTACAGTTCACTCGTGATGTATAAGCTGTATTATTGCAATTAATTACACCTATACCTGTCTAAGGGACTTATAGGAGTGTAGACTAGTGTAGAGTTATACTTTTATACGATTGTTGGTGTTATAATACTCTAACAACTATTCTTTAGTCAGCCATCTGACTAAGAGCATTATAGGAGAGTAGAGATACGGCAACCGCTGTTTAACGGCCTACTTGTACGATGTTATAGAGCTAGCATTTTAATAGAACACACGTGGTCATTTATAAAGCCAAAGGCTGTTATGTTTACTTGTTTTAGACTGTTATACAGCTAGTAGCTGTAGTAGGACTTGTTTGTGATAATTAAAATAACCTTTTTTTACTATCTGTACAAAAGTGTTTCAATGGTTCGCATGTACACTGTAGGCTGTTAAAAGGACTATATGTGTTGTCCATTAACATCAATAGCAGTTTATTTGTCCACAAGTACTACTCTTATTTGCTTTAAGCTGAACATGAATGTGAATGTGATATTCTATTACACATTTCCCCAAGCCTGTTTTTAGTTGTTCATGGTGGTTCTGTACATGATGCAGAGGAAAATATTATGCCTGAACCTGAAATTTCCCTTCAAAATATACAGATATCAGAGTGTGATGATTGCAGTTCTAGTGATAGTGAATACCATTTTGATTTGGACAATTATTTAACCTTTCGCAAAAAAAATAAGAACATGGGCTATTGAAAATCGTATTCCTCATTCCGCTTTGAATAAATTGTCAAGCATAATAAACGAATTTAAACCGGGAACACTACCGTCTGATGCTTTAGGTATTCATACTTGACTATTAGTACCTGGGCTAGGCGATTTAACGGACATTAATAATTTTTATTGCGGATCTCTAAAATTTCAGTATTTGAAAGAATTAAAGATACACAATTGACCTGAACTAGGTACATCTTAAAGCTGTACATAAGTTCACATTAGAATAAATTTATAGACATTAGCGCTGTAGTGGTACAAATGTGGAACTTCATTATA
The DNA here is from genome assembly GCF_963855985.1 of Ostrinia nubilalis. NCBI lineage: Eukaryota > Metazoa > Arthropoda > Insecta > Lepidoptera > Crambidae > Ostrinia > Ostrinia nubilalis. The sequence goes on from NC_087093.1 coordinate 8,128,914, forward strand.
GATAACAGCATTCTAACAGAACACATGTGAACCTAATATACGCTCACCGCATTAAATTGGAGTTATAACAGTTCACATAGCCGTATTTCATTTCCACCATTTTGTTCTACATAACCTAAAATATTTACCAAATAAATCTCCAAAATTAATGCAGATTTATCACAAAATTCGCAGATAGAGCGATTGAGTTTTGGTTTCATGTTATAATTAATTACCGTAATATAATTATAATGCCAATCCAAGATCAAAAACTGAAAATTGTAGATTTCCTCTCAGCCAGTTTTAAATATTTTAAAATGAATATCGCGTTTTTACAGAGGCGCGTAAATATTTTAGCTGTAAATATGTATACATTTCACGATAAAGTTGCATTTCCAATGGCATTAACATTATTAAGTATTTAAAACCCGTGTTATTATTTGCATAAATGATTATCCGCCCGAGTTGATTCCCTCTTGGCACTCACGTACAAATACCAAACTAATATTAAAATGTGGAAATAATTTAAGACACACGTGAACTTTAGGTAGCATTGGAGTACTTTTGTCGGACTTTATAACTTTGAAAGCTGTGCATTTAGCCACTTGTTACTCTTTATTATCCTCACGTACGTTGTATGGTTCACACTGCGTCCCATATAGTGCCGTAAGTCAGCCTTAAGTACGATGTTACTACTTAAACTGCTATTATAATGCTATTATACTGCTAATGTACAGCCATAGTGAACTTAAGGCTGTCTAATTTGTGCCCAAACTGGTTCTATAAAAGCATTATAGCAAGCTATACAGCTCGTATACAGCTGATATACACAGCTTGTGGAGTACATGTGAACGACTATTGAACTCTTAAATGGAGTAAAATGCTACTTGGGTAGTAAGTGACAGGATCTCAGGTACTCAGCCATTAGCTGCTGAGCGCTAAAATGATTGCCTTCATTGGTTTCACTTATTCTGATTACCCGCACGCGACAGTTACTGGTCAATCCATGATAACGAAACAAAAGAACACTTATCGCATTCGCTTCTCCTCTGCTAATATTGAAATAGGTAAGATTACGTCGAATGTAGAGATAACCAACTATGAACAACCTAGTTTTAGACCTTGAGGAGCGAAAATCAACTGAACAGTATTATTACTAAAAAGCTTCACATTACCTGTTCTAACGTTTCTAACGCCTTGTCAGGTTGTCCACTCGCCACGTGGAATCTCGCAGATTCAGGCAGCCACTGCAATTAATTCGTAAAATTAAAAACATTCATTACATAATCAATAATGGATGATATCATAAAGGCCGCTACCAATCGGTCACTATGGAAAACATTGAGGGAGACCTATGTCATAAGGCTGTTTTGAGACAAATAAATACTTTTTATTTCTAAATCATGATGATGATGAATGAATATTGCATAATCGGGTGCAGTGTCTAGTAAATACTTACAGGGCATATGAGAGCAAATATGAGCAGCGGAATGGTAGACAGGGCAAGTAGCCAATGAACTCCTAGAGTGGGCATCACCACCAGAGCCAGGGCCACCTCCAAGCAAGCTCCGAGGGCCCAAAAACACTGAAAAAAATACCCAAAAAATAGGGTGAGTTAAAAGGTATTGTTGATTGTTGATATAAGAAAGTAACTCTTGTCAACTTATTTGTTAGATTTCATTCCTAAACACAGATAGGCCAGCAATATCCGAAAAATAAAGGGTGAATGAAATATTGTTGCTCATTATTTACTTAAGTATGCACTTAATTCGAAAAGTTTATACCCAAGTAGAAGATGAGTATGCTCCAGCTCTCAATTCAGAAACCGGGGTTACATTTTTAAGATATTGAGCAAATAGAACATGAGTATTTGACTTAAATATAATACTTACATCCAACAGTACCACACATTTTGCTCTTTGTTTAGTTGGTAAAAATTCTGCATAGAGAGTGACTCTGAAATTGAGAAAGTTTTTGTAGACTAAAGAAATAGTTTAATTACAGTAAAAAAAGTAGCCTACATACTTGAAACAAAATTAAATCTTTCAGTTTCTAATATTATACAATTTAAGTAGGTACATAATGTAGTATGTATGAATATTTAGCTTTAAATTGATTAAGACATGTACCCATTTTATACTCAGTGACAATACAACATGCTATTTGTCATTTGAAATGTTTGCGTCAAATTCTTGAAAACATGTATTTTCATTAAATGCTTAATTAATTGGCAATTATTTGAAGTAATATCATTGATCACTTAACATTGCATGTTCGTTATTGCTACTAATTCATAATTTTATTGATGTTTGTAAGAATAGAAGGTTGTTTTTACTGGTATTTAGCTCAATTGACCTAGTTAGTATTGATATAGTATATCCTATTAGGTTTTATAAGCTCCCAGTGCATTAATTATAATGTTTTTTTTATTATGTAACTAACACATAACATTTTATATAAATAATAACTAAATTCTACTTACGATTGTGGTACACAGCCAATTGCAAATCCGACTAGTCCTCTTAGAAACAACAGCCACAGAAAATTTGGTGCAATAGCACTCAATAAACCATAGTAAAACAGCAAAACTCCACACATGCTGAGAGCCTGTAAAATATGATATAAATTATATTTTATTACTATAAATAAAAAAAAATATCTTAGGTTGAAATTAAGCAAACAAATTAATATGCATCAATGTACGAAATATAAATAATAAGAAATAAAATAAAACTAACAGTCTTTCTTCCATAGCGGTCACTGATGTTGCCCCAAAATGTTGAACTTAACATCATTCCCATGAAGACTACTGTTGTTGTTAAAGCTTGTTGATACCTAAAATTAATTAAAATAAAAAAAATAATTAAAAAAAAAAAACTTACAACACCAAGAGATCAAGGGAATAAACGTAAATATCTAACTGAAATGAACATACTTGCTAATATTCCATTCACAATGCAGAGCTGGAGATAATATGCTTAATATTGTCATTTCCATGGAATCTGCCATCCAGCATAAACCCGTGCATAGAGACAACTTCACTTGAAACCAACCAAAACCCAGGGCGTTCACTGCTTGTGTCACGGTGAATGTATCTGAAAATAGTAGTAATTCACCACATAATATTATGTACACTGAAAAAGGAACTTAATTACATTGTGTTTTAGTGTATTGTTCATCTGTTTACCAAGTAATAAATATATTCGTAAGTAAACATTGAAAAACCTTACCGTCAGGGACAACAGACACTGATGCCATTTCTATTTCCTGAGGAGGTGGCATAGGTGGTGCGGGAGCCCGTGGCACCACCGCACTATCATCTAAGTCCTGATATCCTTTTGCTCGCCGCATTTTAGAAACTTAACAAAGTTTCTCTGACGTGGAATACCGTAACGAAGTAACGGGAGCTTGTTTTTCTATAATTTCGATTTTCTATTTATTATCCGGGAACTTTCTTGTTGAACACATTAAGGTATCTAAGCGGAACACATATCATTATTTTGAATGGTCCTAAATAAACATTTTAGTTAATTTAAAAACAAAACGAGCCGACAAATTCCGTTCATCATTGTAAATAAAAAACTTTCTCATTTGACAGTAGTGCTGTC